>NC_139026.1:27640204-28240204 GCF_964662115.1 Mustela nivalis
AATGCCTTGGAGGGAAAATTTCTTAAATAAGATACTGTGATATTGTGGTTTATAATAAGAAATATATATTTGGTCTTCCTTCAGTTCCTGGCACATAGCTCCCAAACCCTTGTAATTTCCTAAGTGATTAGAGCAACAGGGTTATCTTTTGTTATAATATTTTGTTTTGTCCTTAGTTCATGAAATGGCTTGAGAGAGGTAAAGGTGAAAGGAGCGTCTTTTGTTATTCATAACAAGCCCCTTTCAACCACACCTGAGTTTTGTTACTGAGGTGACTTTTGGAAAGCCTCCAAGGACCAGGGCTCAGTGCCAGAGGAACCACACATGATTAGAGGGTTTAGAAATTTCAGTTCAACACCACTCCCCCCGCCCCAACCACTCAAGAAGGGAGAGGGGTTGGAGATTCAGTTCAGTTAGTAATAGCCCATGATTTAATCATGCCTGTGTAAAGAAACTTCCATAAAAACAATCCCAAAAGACCGGGTTGGTGAGCTTCAAAGTTGGTGAACACATGGAGGGGTTGGGACAGTGACCTACCCAAAGAATGCATAAAGCTCCATACTCCTTCCCACATACCTGCCCTATGCATGTCTTCTATCTGGCAATTCCTGAGTTACATCATTTTATAATAAAGTAATTAGTAAGCAAATTGAGTTTTGTGAGCCACTGTAACAAATTAATCAAAACCAGGGAGAAGATTGTGTGGACCTCTGATCTACAGCCAGTGGGTCAGACGCACTGGTAACAACCGGGACTTGCAATTGGCATCTTAATTGGGAGCAAGGGCAGGTATGTAGGACTGAATCCTTAATGTGTGGGATATGACACTCTTTTCAAGTACAAAGAGTCAGAATTATTTAAATTCTAGGATACCACTTGGTATTGTCAATGTGAGAGCTCCCCTCCCCCATATACACCTGGTGATCAGAGTAAAGAACTTTCAGGGCATCATATGTAGTGTAAAGGAAAGCAATAGTGTATTTTTCCTCTACCAATACTAAGGGAATAATAAAAAAAAAAAAAAACATTTTGGGGCACTTGGATGATGCAGTCAATTAAGCATCCGACTCCTGGTTTCAGCTCAGGTCATGATCTCATGGTCTCATGATCAAGCCCCAAATGGAGCCCTTCTGTCTGTATGGAATCTGCTTGAGATTCTTTCTCTTTCCCCTTCTGTCCCCACTCCCTACCAACACTCCCTCTGTCTCTCTCAAAATAAATAAATATTTAAAATTAAATAATTTTAATTATTAATTTTAATTGTTAGACTAAGGGCTATAGTACAGTAAAGATATTATTTACAAAGGAAAAAAAGTAAACCTAAAAATAGGAGAAGTATTGCAATGCATATAGCTTTCAAGGATCTTATATTCAGGATAGACAAAGAATTTCTACACATCAGTAAGAAGAGGAAAGAACCAAATGGAAAAATATGCATATTTTGAGGAAATATTTCAGAAGATACTCAAGTAAACACATGAAAAGAAACTAAATTTCTTCATAATAATCAAGAAAATGCAAATTAAAGCCACAAAGAAATATGGTTACAAACCCACCAGGAAGACAAAATTTAAAGTGTGGCAATTCCAAATGTTGACAAAGGTAGAACCACTTAGTAGTGTGAGTAAAATTTGAGAAAGTTAATCTTCTGTGTTGTCCCTTGAAGAAGGAAAATACGATATTCTCTCCAAATACCAATTTGTTCTTGAGTCTAATGAATAAGCCACTCTCTTAAGGGTTTATAGACCCAGTTCCAATGTGCTGGGGAAGTTCCTCTACACACAATACCAAGCAATTCTCAAACACCAGTAGGATGTTTAAGAATTCATGTGAATTCTGACACTGTCTCTCCAGAGATAGTATCAGATTACAGGTTAATGGTTCAGTCTTTCAAGACTGCTCTGCTTCCACTAACCTTAGGTTTGATTAATTTGTTAGAGATGCTCACCGAACTCAATGGAACATTTACTTAATGTTTACCAGTTTATTAAGGATATGATAAAGGATACAAATCATTAGCCAGATGAAGAGGTACATAGAGTGAGGTCCTGAGCAAAGGACCTTTTTTCCATGGAGTTTGGGCAGACCACAGTGGCAAATGGAAGAGTTCTAATTCCCCAAGTGTGGAAGGTCTCTGGAAAAAAAAGGGGGGGGGGCAAAAAAAAAAACCCCACCAAAATGCTGTCCTTGGGTTTTTGTGGAGGGTTCATTACATAGTCATAATTGACTAAGTCACTGGCCATTGGCTGGTTCCATCTTCAGCCCTCCGTCCTCCCCAGAGGCTGGGGAAGTTTCCAGCCCTTTAAACACATGGTTGGTTCTTCTGGCAACCAGCTCTGCCTTTGCATAGGATTCAAAAATCATTTTCTTTAAGGGAACCTGAGTGGTTTATTTGGTTGAGCCTCTGACTCTTGATTTCAGCTCAGGTCATGACCTCAGGGCCCTGGTATCAAGCCCTATTATTGAGCTCCATGCTCAGTGGGGAGTATGCTGGAGGATTCTCTCCCTCTCCGTCTGTCCCTCTCCCAAGCCCTCTCTCAAATAAATAAATCTTCTTTTTTTTTTAAGTCACTTTCATTAATAACAAGACACTCATCTCACTTTTATGTCTCTTTAAACATTCTCAGGAACTGTGGATGAAAACCAAATATTTCTGGGAAACATGTATTTGGCCATCTGAATGACAATATACATCTCTTTTTATTATTTATTTATTTATTTATTTAAATGATTTTATTTATTTATTTATTTATTTGACAGAGAGATCACAAGTAGGCAGAGAGGCAGGCAGAGAGAGAGGAGGAAGCAGACTCCCGCTGAGCAGAGAGCCCGATGTGAGGCTCGATCCCAGGACCCTGGGATCATGACCTGAGCTGAAAGCAGAGGCTTTAACCCCCTGAGCCAGCCAGGTGCCCCAACAATATATGTTTCTTATAAATCATTATATTGCAGCCGTGATCTTTTAATAGATTTTTATCAGATGTCTTTTCAATGGATAAGTTATTAACACAGGATGTTTATTCCATAACTCTGTTATTTCATATAAATTCTGTGCAAGTCTTATCTTACTGACATCTCTAGTTTATTTATTTTTGTTCCCTTGCTCCTTACTGGCTCCCATGAGACTTCACAAAAGTAAAGACCCTTTTATTTCTAGATTGTTCCATAATAGTTTTAGTCTGACAATCTGTTGTTATATGTTTAGCTAAAAGGCATAGCCCCATAATAACAATTTGTGTATAGTAGAGAAATTTTGACTTAACCTTCTTATCCCCACAATCTCAGTAGTCAGTAACAATTGTTGAATCAGAATATTGGATGTCCATTTCCTTTTTCTCCTTAAGGATGGGTAGAAGGAAAGAAAAAGGGATTATCCAGTAGTTAATAACATTGATTTTTCAGTAGAGGTATAAAGGTAGTTTCCCTAGACTTACATTAAGGACAACCATTTAGCATTTTTATTGCATGCTACTAGTTCAGTTCAATTAACATTTATTAACTGGCTGTTTTTGTGGTTTTTAAAATAAAAAGATGGCAGTTTTATCCTCTCTTCCAGGAAGCCACATGAAAGTAAAAAGAGAGTAACAGAGAAATAAAAATGGAATCTCTAGAGAAACTAGGGGAGAGATCTGATTTATTCATTAATTATACAGGATGCTAAAAAATTTTATTAAAATGGTTATTGAGTGCCGTCAATGCTCTAAGTGCTCTCACAGTGTTAGGACATAGAGCAGGAAAAACAAACTATGCCAAATATGTGAAAGGGCTGCTAAATTTAATGACTATCAGAAAGAAAAGTGGAAGGCTTCCCAGAGGTAATGTCCATGCCTGAAGATTTCAGAAGTTGGCTCATTCACCAAATTATGTAGCCTAAACCTAGACTGAGGGGCCTATCTGAGAACTCATTGTTTGGACCCAGCTTAGCCTGCAGACTTAAAAAGCCAAACGAAGCTTGAGTTAAATGCAGAATTGTGTACGGAGAAATCATATCTTCAGGCAAAAGGCTGTCAGACAGGCAGGAGGGACGAGAGGAACAATGCTTGGTGAGTATCCTTACAGTGCCAGTCTCAGCCGGTTCAGAAAATCAAAAGTTAAATCAGTTATACATACAATTCTGAATTATATGGAGAATTATTGATAGCTATAAACATGATGCTGGATCTCCCATTATATGAATACCTGAAAATAATTGGCTTTGGAAAGGCCTACCTGTTTGAAAATCTGATCATCATTAAGGAACAATTTAGAATCTCGGGAATGAGTTGCCACAGTGCCCAGGGTTGTTTCTAGCAGCAATGAGGATGTGTCTAGAAGTAACTTCCAGGGGCAGAAGTCAGAGTTGGAGACTGGCAGAGAGGGTGCAATTGGCAGTATCCTAAAAAAAAAAGGAGACTGCAGATTCCCCAAATCTCCTACTGATTCTCTTCAAGATATTGATGGACTCTTAATTATTCATGCAAGAAAAACCAATGTAGAGCAGCCGCTGGGAGGAAAAAGTGGAGCAGATTTTAATATCTGCCTGCTGCTAAGAGAAGAGATTGAAGTTCAGGTTCCACTAAATCAGAAGAACTTACTATATACCCAGGGCTTTTCTCCGAACTACCAGAAGGGCAATGGCAGAATAACAACAAAATGGAAACAATCTTTAAAAAGAAAAAAAAAATAACTATAATCAATTCATGGAAGCAGTAAGGTGATCTTTTGATACCTAACAACAATCCAACAAAAAACTAAAAATTAAACCAACCTTCTTTGGAAAAAAGATTACATTACCTACAGACTATGAGATTTTTTAGTCTACCATTTCGAGTATTAAATTAAAAAGTAAAGGCATGCTAAAGTACAGGGCTAATGGAACAAAACCAAGAGAAAAACAGATGAGTGAATCATGAGTAAATGCATGAATGAATCAGATATTGGAGTTATCAGAGATTTTTAAATAATACAATTGAATTAATTCAAGAAAACAGAGAGGAAAATGGGAAATTTCAGGAGGCATCTAGAATAAACGCACACGCACAAGCATGCACACAAACACAACCTGTCAAACAGAAATTCTACAACTGTTAAATAAAATGACCAGGATGAAGAATTTACTACTTAGCTGATTGGAAATAGCAAAAAGAAAAAGAATGAGTAAATCCTTTCATAGAACTGTGGAAAGTATTCAGAATAATGCAGAGAAAAAAAGCTTACAGAAAAAAAGCATGAGAGACGTGAAAGATAGAGTGAGAATGCTTAACTATGTCAATCAAAGGGGCGATAGTGACTGAGAATTTCCTAGCTGTGAATAGATATCACGCCACAGGTTCATGGTCTGCAAACACCACACAGTAAAACCAGAAAACCACTGTTAGGAATATTATTGCTATGCTGCTAAAAACCTGAGGTAGAGTGATATCTTAAAAGGAAGCTACAGGGAGAAAAAAGAAAGTTCAAGAAGTACAATTACAGGGTCAAACAATTTATGTTTGTTTATTTGTTTGTTTGTTTTAGATTGGGATGTATACACTCCATCTACTCTTCAGAAAGTCAGCAGCTCTTCTCCATGCCCTTGAAAATAGTGTTACAAATGTTGTAATTCTAAATTCTAAATGGTAGCATCTTCAAACCTCTTTAATATTTAACCTGTTGTGGTTTCGGAATGATGAATGGAGTTGTTGGCGGTTTTGGAGACATTCAGCCTTTTCTTACTGAAACTTCTTCATTGACTTTGGCCTTTTTGGGGCTTTTTACTTAAAGTGCAATTTATAATTTAGGAATTACTAAAATAGTATTCCCAAGAAGATTTATGGCAGTTTATCCCTACATCTGTGCACATAAAGTTGATTTTAAAGGTTTCCATATTCATTCTCTTCAATCACAAAGAACAAAATTGCAAGGGCTCTTAGTTTTTGCACTGCTAATATATTGTTTTATTATCTTTTTTTTTTTTTTTTTTTTGGTCATTCTTAAATTGAAGTTATACTTACTCATAGAATGGCTTGTGCATTTATTAGTTTTCTAAGTAATTTTTATTTTATTACAACTCTTGGTTTCATAACTTGCCTTCAGGTGTCCTTGAAAGAAGCATTTTCATCTCTGTGGATTCAAATGCCCTCCTTTGGCTTACATGGGCAGCAATTATGGTGTCCTGTATCATCTTGTCTCTTTACACAGTGATCCCTATGAAGCTGAGATGCAAAGATTCTACCCCAGTGATTTAGGTTTGGCCTCCTTCCAAGCCTTAATTGATAGAGACTTTGTCCCGTATTTAGTATTCAGTATAGAGCAAAGCATTTCTCATGAAATGGTTCCAGGGAATGAAAATGACCTAGTTGTTGCAAGCCTCCCAGCAAATTGGAATTACCTTCTGGACCAGGCCCGAGGCTCAGGGCCTTGCTGACCACTTTCTCTCACTAAGTAATTTCCTAAGATACAAACTAGATTCATTTTGAAAATATAAAACTTTGTTTAATATATACAATAAAGTAAAAAGACAAGGTACAAAATGTTATGGACACACATTAGAATTGTAAACAAAAAAAAAAAATTAATAAAAGCATATGAAGAAAGCCTGGAAGGAACTCCACCGAAATAATAACAATGGTAGTTTGAGTACTGGAATAATAGGAAATTAATTTTCTTTTCACCATTTTACATAATTTCTGGATTGTAGTTATATTACCTTTATAATTAAACAATAAATTTCCTTTAAAAATGATGTTAAAATAACTCTCTGATAAAAATTTTGACAACCTACTTTTATAACCTCCTCTCCTTAGCAATAGACCTGGGATTATACTGCTGGAATGTCATAACTAAGATCATAACATGCTAATAACCCAACTGGAGTTCTTAACATTATGGTTTGCTTATTTTGTAATACACTGCTTTTTAGCACCTGTACAATTCAAACGTTTTAATTACATTTTGCATGACTGTCAGGCAAAATAATTGTGAGCAAGTTTACATATATGCATTTTTCTGAAGCTTGACATATTATTGCAATCCAAATGTAGTGGAACCAAGCAGGAAGACAAAGCAGTAATTGTGATTTCATTGTAAGTCATTAAGAATGGAATTTTTAAGTCATCTTTTTAATCTTGCAGATGCCTTAATAGCCAAAGTAAGATTACTTTATCAAAAGTATGTAAAGATCTCATATACACCCTCTAACAAATCTTCTGGACTACAAATACAATATGAAAACTAAAAACTAATATGAATTTTTTTTTTGCACAGGTCTTATTTGACTACAAAGTAGGTTTAGAAATAGAATCAGTGATTTTTATATGCATTTAATATTTGTTCTTTGATATTAACTCTACATAGTTTGAATGACTATAGAAAATATCCATATCATTTTAAGTTGGCATAAATTTTATCTTTCCCTGCATTATCAGGATAATGTCTAGTAATCTTTAAGCTAAGTGAATGTATTTCAGAAATAAGTTGTACCTTAGTATTAAGGTGCTGAGGTCAGGAACCATGGAAATAGCTCCCATGGACACATGACAGCTATACAATTACAATTACATCATGGCTAACTTCTTCTTCTGTCTCTCTACGGTAAGTTCTGCAGGACATACATTTTCCCTTTTGGCAAATTTATACCGTTTTCAAGTTTACTTTGAGGCTCATACTATGTATGTCAAGGGAAGGCTTTTCTTTGAGTCTGGGATGAGTATGGCAAGGGAACAGCCTGTTTTGTGCTATTATTTGCTCACTAAACAAAGTTGAGCAGGTGATGTCAGGCTGAGTGTTAGAGCAATTTCATAACACTCCAATCTCACCCGATGCCTTGAAAGGGAATGTGAATTAACTTTGCTGCTCTGGGTTTTTGCAATCATGCGCTATTTTATAGAATCACAGATAAGTAGAGTCAGAAGGAAATTCTAATCCAGTGGTTGTGGAGTTGAACTCCTTTTTCAAAAAAAATCAATCTAGTGTAGAGGCCTAAGACATAAAATGATATAAGCAGAAGTCCTTTATTGATTGAATAAGAGGCTGCTGGGCAGCCCCTACAATTCATTTGTTCTATCCCTTCTTTCTCTGCGGGAGCTATTGAGCATCTCAACAGAACACAAGAGATTCTCAGAACAGATTGCAAACCACAAATCTAATTCCAATTTCTCTCATATTACAGGTAAGTCATCAAAAGCCTAAAGAAGTGAAGTTACCCATCCGAAGTTAGAGAACAGAAAGCCTTGTGCACATTAGGTCTCAAAATATAGATTATCAGGGTAGATATTATATAAATCAGGGAAAGAGGCAGATCTTCAAATCTAGAGCATCTTTTCCCATCAAAATTACTGTTGTTGCGTAATGGAACATTTTATTCATTTATTCATTTGTGGCTAAGTTGGTTAAGCGTCCAACTCTTGGTTTTGGCTCGAGTCATGATCCCATGAGTTGTGAGATCCAGCCCCATGCTGGACTCTGCACTCAGAGGCGAGTCTGCTTAAAGATTCTGTTTCCCAATCCCTACCCCCACTTGCATGTGCTCACACTCGCTATCTCTCTAAAACAAATAAATAAATCTTTGAAAGTCAGCCTCAAAACCTATGGGTTGGTCAAGGAACTTACAAAAAGTTCCTTGGGGGAGATCTCAGCATGTCATCCTGAGGGAACTACAAAATATTTAAATTCTTTTTTTTAAGATTTTATTTATTTATTTGATAGAGAAAGATCACAAGTAGGCAGAGAGGCAAGCAGAGAGAGAGAGAGGAGGAAGCAGGCTCCCCACTGAGCAGAGAGCCCGAGGCAGGACTTGATCCCAGGACCCTGAGATCATGACCTGAGCCGAAGGCAGAGGCTTTAACCCACTGATCCACCCAGACCCCCCAGGAACTACAAAATATTTAATCTAATACCGCTGCTTCACAGATCTGGTGGAACCCTAGCTACCACTGGAACCATGAATGCTTCATTACATATAGGGGGGCACTGATAGGGAAGTAATTTCCCAAGAATAAGAGCTCTGGTCAATTCTGAATTGGGTTAAAGTCATGCTGGATCCTCAGTGTAGAGAATCTATAATGTAGATTATGGTTGAGCTCTGTAATGTCACCGAAACTGTAAGACAGGGAACTCAAAGACATCTAGGATATTCTGATTGCTTAAGAATTACAGCATGTTGTGGTATGCATTCTCACTTTATATTAGTCAAAATATTTTATCTGAGCAAAGTACTGATTTCTTGCCTCAAAAGTCACTTCTCTCTGTGTTATCAGTCACCTCATAACTCAGCAGTTATTACATCAGTTTAGTAGAAATGCAAAATAAGTTATCACAAAATCAAAAAGTTATGCATATTACAACCATGTCAGATCTGTAGAGAATACAATGAGACTTTTGCTGGATCTCAGAATTTCTTCTAAAATCTGAAAGCTGAGGCACTCCTGGGTGGTTCAGTGGGTTAAAGTCTCTGCCTTTGGCTCAGGTCATGACCCCAGGGTCCTGGGATCAAGTCCCACAACGGGCTCTCTGCTCAGCAGGGAGCCTGCTTCTCCCTCTCTCTCTGCCTGCCTCTCTGCCTATTTGTGATCTCTGTCAAATAAATAAATAAAAATAATTTTTAAAAAGTAAAATAAAATAAAATCTGAAAGCTAAGACAGTGAAGGACAAGTTTTGTTACTTATCTAAAAGAAGAGCAACAGATTGATCCCCCAATGGCGAAACTAGTCCAACCAATATCATTCCCAATAGCTAGTATAAGAAAAGATCACAGGTTTGTTGGAAAAGAAAGTCAATGAAGGGATTTCATAGGTACATTTAAGACTATCACATCCCCTCTTTCCTCTACGTCAAGTAAGAGTGCCTCCCAATAACCATCCAGAGACTGGAATGTCTATCAAAAGGGAGATGGGCATTTCACTAACACACTACCAATCCCTTTGCCAAATGATGGCTAACTGCAAAAATGCATAGGTCTGCCCATGCTGGTATATAGCAGATGCCTCCAGCTTGGCATGTGTTCCCCTGTGGAGGCAAAGAATGGTGCTTGTCTCTCACAGGGGATTGCCTAGAGCAGGTTCCATTTGCAGAGCGAGAATAAAGGATGCAGTGAGTTGGCCTCACTCCTGGAGCATGTCAGGGCCAGGTGGTATGCATTTTCACATGGATCACCTGAATACCCAGAAAAGTAGCCAGGCTTGAATATTTTAGAAATGACTGGGATGTCTGCCAAAAGGAAAAAAATGTACCATTTTGCTTTATTGGCAGGAGAGGGCAAGTTGCAGTAAGTCATCTAGAGGGTCCATCCCCTATACCATGAAATGGTGCAGTACAGAAATACCCAGCAAGGGGAGTAGGGCCTTTGCCACTTTATTTTGCACCGTCCCTAGCCACTGACCACTGGATAGTTAGAAGCAGAGAGAGAAGAAGGTGCAAGAAAGTCATATTTGAAGTCAGTAGGGAGAAGAAAAAATAAGATGATCATTCTATCCTATTTAAGAGAGATCATTGGGTATATCAGTTATAATTTTCTAAACTTGTTTTTTAGTAGATAGAGGAGACAAAACTTAGAAAGATGATTGACCAAAGGCACAAAGGTAGGAAATGACAAAGCCAGGAGTCTTGTGACTCCAAAATGGATTTCTTGAGAGAATGCCACCTTCACTTCAGAGCTAGCCTGCAGAGAAATGGAGCAGAACACATGTAGTCTGTGCTACCTTTCTCTGTGGCATTATCAACATACATCCTAGAAGGATCAGACTGGAAAACTGCCAGTGATTTTTCTGGCACTGTTGGGATGATGGTGGATGGATAATGAGG
Source organism: Mustela nivalis (assembly GCF_964662115.1). NCBI lineage: Eukaryota > Metazoa > Chordata > Mammalia > Carnivora > Mustelidae > Mustela > Mustela nivalis. The sequence continues at coordinate 27,650,963 of NC_139026.1, forward strand.
ATGGTGGATAAGTTGCTTCACCTCCCTGAGCATTGTTTCACTCATCTATAAAATGCAAAGATCGGATCGATTCAGCTCTAAATTCCGTTTTATAGATTTTATTAAGATATAATCACAGCTCAAAAAGAGAGAGAGGAGAAGAAAGGAGCGGAAAGAGGAGGGAAGAAGAAGGGAGGAGAGGAAGGCCGGGGGGAGGGGGGGAAGGACAGAAGGACCTGAGGGAAGGGGAGGAATGGATAAGGGGTGGAAAAGGAGAAAGATATGCAACGGTACATTCAATTCGATTTTGTATTAGTTGCATGAGTTGAACGTTTTGTACCTTCAATTTGTATTTTTCAGGGTAGTCAGAGAAATCAATTAGAACTTCCAAAAGTGACTTTATTTCCATATTCTGTCCCTTCTCTGTCCATCACGTCTTTTAGAGGCATTGCCAAGATGATTTCATAAAGAGGAGAAAACAATTTTAGGAGATTGAAACATTTCATCCTCCCTGAAATGCTTTCGGTTGTGGACAGTATAAATTCTGCTGTGTCTGTGCGCCTCCCCATAACTGGTTTCCCAGGAGGAATGGTGGCAGGGAGGATTCTTTGTTTTGTTTTTGTTTTTTTGTTGTTGTTGTTGTTGTATTTTTTTGTTTGCTTGTTTTTTAAACACATGATGGGAATGAGTCTGGGAAACTGTAACATCAGATGGGTTTGTTGCTGCAGCTTTCAATCCTGTCACAATAGGTGTCATGAAGATGAATAAAGTTGGTGCCATCTTCTGTTTTCATTATCATCCAAGGGGCTGGAATAGGAAAGGATTCATTTTGTGCCACTGTCATTTCTCATTACTTTCTTTGTCATGAGAGTGAATTATAACAGCCCTCCGATGCCAGCTATGGCTTTGCTCTCATTACAGACTTTCATTCTTGGGATGAAGATGGTAATAAGAATGGAATGTCGTGTAAAAACAGAGCTCACTTTCATGACAGTTGGAAATTGGTGATGAAAATGGAAAATGGCAGAAAAAAATTAATCCTTTATTTTGCGGCAAAAATTGTCCTGCAAACAACAGCGTGCACCAAAGATATTCCTCACGGTGGCAATAACAAAGCAATGAAAAGGCAAACAATGAGCAGCTTTTGGACCAAATGAGGGTTTCTGAGACATCCATCTTGCTTGGTGCTTTGGAAATATATCTCTTAATCCTGAATAATGTAACATCCATTTAGCTCCAAAAGTAATGTGATAGGCAATTAGGAGCTTCTCTGTTCTCCCTTCAGTGATGTTGAGTATCTCTATTACATGCTGCCAGAAAGCCACTACCAAATTTATGGAAGCCATTAGAATTTCTCTATAAGATACCTTTTACACACACACACACACACACACACACACACACACACACACACACACGTGCCTGTGTATGTATGCTTGTATACATACAATTCTAGGAAAGTATTTACTGACTCAACAACAGTAGCTTTGAAAGTAAGGACTTCCACTTTCTATTTTATACATTCCTGTATTGATTGATTTAAAAAAAAAAAAAAACAAGAGCATTTGCCACTCTTAAAATTACAGGCATGATGGCCTTCTTTCCCATCAAAATGAATGGCTCTATGTACCACTGAATTACCTTTACTGTCAGAGTCTATTGTCAGCTCTAGATACATGTTCTCTAATTTACTCTTGAAGGCGGGAACTTCCATTTACATCCACACTTTTTTTTTTTTAATTTTTTATTTTTTATAAACATATATTTTTATCCCCAGGGGTACAGGTCTGTGAATCACCAGGTTTACACACTTCACAGCACTCACCAAAGCACATACCCTCCCCAAAGTCCATAATCCCACCCCCTTCTCCCAAACCCCCTCCCCCCCAGCAACCCTCAGTTTGTTTTATGAGATTAAGAGTCACTTATGCTTTGTCTCCCTCCCAATCCCATCTTGTTTCATTGATTCTTCTCCTACCCACTTAAGCCCCCATGTTGCATCACCACTTCCTCATATCAGGGAGATCATATGATAGTTGTCTTTCTCTGCTTGACTTATTTCACTAAGCATGATATGCTCTAGTTCCATCCATGTTGTCGCAAATGGCAAGATTTCATTTCTTTTGATGGCTGCATAGTATTCCATTGTGTATATATACCACATCTTCTTGATCCATTAATCTGTTGATGGACATCTAGGTTCCACACTTTTAAATAAATGCCTCAATCTTTTTCTTTACAGATTCTTTTCCTTACCATATTCCAAATGTGCTATTTTTTTCTTTTCCAAGCAGAGGTCCTTCCTATCTTTTCAGAATGAGTGTTAGAACATGCTAATTGTGGAAAGAACTTGGTGTGAAATGGTTTTTTCGTTAGATTTTATTTAAAACATCTTATTTAATATTTTATCATTTAGCCAACATATATAACAGACATTCGGGATTTATCCACTTTTTAACACATGTCATTGTTGGGAAGAGAAAGAGGCATTTTAATATGCAAAGGGAGCATAGAATCATTTGTAAGATGGTTATTGAGTACAGAAACCTTTATTATGTGCATATTAATGTCTGGCATACATTTAAGATTGCTAAATGTTGACACAGTTGCCTATGCTGTGTGGACAAGCCAGGGAAGTAGGCGTAAGAGACCACTTTTATTAGTATGAAAAGAAGGCAATTACTCCATAAGACACCACCTGAATTCACTTGCTTCCTTTTATGTTGGAGTGGTTCATGGCAAGGGCACATTTTAAATCTCAAAATCTTTTCTACTTTTAGGAGCTGGAATAGTGAAATAAAATGGTAATCGTTAGAAACAGAAAAAACAGGTTCTTTTAAATGAGTAGAATTTTTACGTAGTAGATGTGCTGGAATAATTTTACATGGTTCTGCCAAGTCATTGACAGAGTGTTCTCAACTAAAACATCTGAAATAGTAGATAGACCTACAGCTTTTTGTGAAGAGAATTTTGTGTAACTGTGCTAAGGTTAAAAGTATAGAACTCTTCAAATCATATAGGGAAAGCTCATTTTGCAGCTGAGGTTAGTAATCACGTTAGAAGAGAGGCGGGCAGAGGGAGAAGCAGACTCCCTGCTGAGCAAGGAAGCCTGATGAAGGACTCAATCCCAGGATCCTAGGATCATAACCTGAGCCTAAGGCAGCTGCTTAACCAGTTGAGCCACCCAGGTGCCCCTTAATGAGGATATTCTTAATTCAGTCCATCCAATCTGTTAAACATTTATGTGAGCACCTGATCTGTGCCAATATTGCATATGGAGGGATCTGGGGAACAGTGGAGATTCAGTAGTGACAAGGCATTTGTGGCTTGCATCTACAGGACCCACAGGACTATAGCAGCCAAACAGTTCTTAAGGGGCAGGTAAACACTTTTGAGGTTATCCCCTCAAGGTTCAGCATAGAGGGAGCAGAAAAAAACATCCATTTCCCAGTTTTTCAGGACTGGAATGCAACTGCATACTTTACAAACTCCTACCTGAGGGTCTGACTGGTTTGTAATTTACCACACTTCTAAAGATTTTATTTATTTATTTGACAGACAGAAATCACAAGTAGTCAGAGAGGCAGGCAGCGGCGGGGGATAGGGGGACAGGCTCCCCACTGAGCAGAGAGCCCTATGTGGTGCTGGATCCTAGGACCCTAGGATCATGACCTGAGCCAAAGGCAGAGGCTTTAACCCATTGAGCCACCCAGGTGCCCCGATAATTTACCACACTTCTAAGGGGTGGTTGTGAACTTCCCTGGAGAAATAAGGAGTAGAGGAGTCCAGGGCATTCTCCCCCTGCTTTCTCCTCTGGCTCTCTAGGGATAAATGCGGATCACCAGCATCTCCCTGGAATGATCTTTTATACACCTTCAGCATCTGAGCTGTTGTGACTGCTGGCCTAGGACTGGGCACCTGGACTGCCTGGCTCTGACAGCCATGAGTCTTGCATGCAAGACCCCACAGTGCAGTAGTCAACAAAGCAGCAGTTTTTAAATGAGCTCAGGAACATTAAGCCCACCCGCAGCTCCTCCACACCCCCCAACCCCCCCACTGAGAGAGGATTAAAAATCCCTACCTTCCAGTTTCTCTGTGGAAGGGACTTTACATGCTTTGCAAGCTCCTGTTTGAGGGTCTGGATTCTAATCATCATCTAGGTATTCACTGTGATCTTCCCCTGGAGGACTCTCATGGGTCTTGGCACACCTTCACCTACTGGGAGCCACAAAGAAAAATGATGGTGGCTTGGATAGTCACAACACTTTAAGGCACAACTAGGATTTTGGGTCAAGCTAATAAAGGGCTAATATCCAACATATACAAGGAATACATACAAATAAATCGCAAAAAAATAATAATAATAAAAATAAATAATAATAATAAAATTAAAAGGGGAAGGAACTTAGACATTTAAAAAAAAAAACACATATAAATGACCAACAAGTACATGAAAAGACACTGAACAATGTAATCATCAATGCAGATCAAATGCACCTCAAGACCACAGTATCACCTCATACCTGATGTTTTTCATCAAAATGACAAGAAATAACAAATACTGTTAGTGAAGTATGTGAAGAAAAGGGAATTCTTGCACTGTTGGTGGAGACATAAACTGGTACAGTCACTATGGAAAATAATATGGGGATTCCTCAAGAAATTAATAATTGACCTACTATATGATTCAGCAACCCTACTTCTGGTTATATGTCTTAAGGAAAGGAAATCAACATCTCAAAATCACCATCTCTGTACTTTAATGTTCATTACAGTATTATTAACAATAGTCAAGGTATGGAGAGACGTGTTTGTTGATGTCTGGATGGATAAAGAAAATGTAGTGCATCTATCTACCTAATGGGACATTATTCAGCCTTGGAAAGGGAAATCCTGACATTTGCAGCTACATAGGTGAAACCTGAGGGCATTATTCTAATAAGCAAGAGAAAGAAAGACAAATAGTAATGATATCATTTATAGTGGAACAAAAAAAAAGTTGAACTCAGAAACAGACTGGGGAGGATGAAATAGGAGAGGCTGGTGAAGAGGTTACAACATGACTAAGGTCTGTGTCTCTAATGTATAACTAGGCGACTATAACTTATGACACTATATTGCTTGACTGAAACTTACTAAGAGTAGAAAGTCTAAGTGTTCTCATAAAAAAAAAAAAAAGTAAAATGTGAGGTGATGGATGTATCAATTAACTCAAAGGTGGTACTCCTTTCACAATGTATACATATAACAAATCATCACATTGTACACTTAAAGTATCTAACAATTCTATTTGTCAATTATACTTCAGTAATGTTGAAAAGAAAAAGTAAAGAAAAACCATTTCAGAATCCCAAATGTTTTTTGATAGTTCGATTACTCAATCCTATGATATTTATAAGTGACAACTTCTCCCTTGAAAATCATCCATGTTTAAGCTTTAAAGAACAACAAACAGATTTTATTTAAGTTGCTTGTATACATACTCCTTACATCCTCAATTTTCAGTCATTTTTAATCATCAATAACTGATCAATTAATATCAAATCAAATCAATGCTACAATCAAATCAATGTTTTTTATTGTTTCTTTATTCATGATAAACATTACCTTTAAAGCAATGGAGTTTTTTTGTGGTTGTTTTTGTTTGTGTTTGTGTTGACCACTGTAGATGGAATGTAACACAACCACAATGAATTTATACATTTCCATCCCCCTAAAAGGTTATCTTGTTATTGTTTGTTGATTTTGGTTTTTGTTTTTTGTATGTTTCATTTGTATAGCCTTTATATATTTCACTTATGTAATCATGAACTAGATTTATTATTTAACTATAAAACAGAGAAAAGGGCTGAGGAAAATACTGTCATGATTTTAAAACTTGGTTTATAGATTTTGGTTTGTGAGTGGATGCCTTAAAGGTGAGGGGCTGTTTGAGAGTAGCTTAAAGCAGAAATGAAAATCAATAAAAATGGCAGGCTGTTTACATAAGGTTACATTCCTAACTTTATACTTTCACCTATATCAGCTCTAGGGAATGGGAAGCACATGTATGTGCTTGGTTAACCATTATTTAACAGAACACCTTAAATAAAATTGGATCGGTTGCTTTCTTCAGTTTACATTGCATCATGAACTTCTCTAGTCAGTAAGCTTCCTATTTATTTGAAGTCTGAATCAAGATACTGCTCTAAATCTTAATCCTTCACAGGTTGTTAGATTTTAAGGTAACTTCTATGTTTTCACTATTATAAACAATTCTGTAGCAAACATCTTTATGGGTCTACTTCCCACTATATGTTAGATTATTTTCTTTGGATGCTGGAATGGAGTTTTATGGATGAAATACAGGAACGTAGTTAAGGCTACTGAGACATACTGCCAAATTATTTCCTAAAAAAGTTTCTGGGAGTCACGGCTGAAATATATAAACCTAATAACATTATCATGCTTTGTTTAGTTTAGTTTAGTTAGCATTATCATCTTTAGTTTTGGTTCATTATTATTAAGGGAGATAAATTTTATGTATACCAAAATTTGCCTGTTTTAGTTGTACAGTTTGTTGAACTTGACCACTGAAGATGGAATGTAACACAACCACAGTGAATTTATACATTTCCCTCCCCCTAAAAAGTTATCTTGTGCAGCCATGTAGTAAGGTAGATACTTTCTACCCTCAGCCCCTACAAACCATTGATTTTATTTTTGTAATAATTTTTCTCTTTTCCAAAATAACATATAAATGGGAACATAGGGTATGTAACATTTTTCAACTCATTTCTTTTACTTAGCTGAATCCTAAGAACATCATGTATCATCATGATGTATCATCAACTTGTTCCTTTTTTGCTTAGTCATATTCTATTCGACGGACGAACCACCCTTTACATATCCATTCACCAGTTGATGGAATTTGAACGGTATGAAGCTTTTGGTGATTATGAATGTAACTATTATGAACATAAAAGTATAGCTCTTTGTGTGGAGATATGTTTTCAACAATTGTAAAAATACTTTGGAGTGGGCTGCTTGGTTCATATGTTAAGTATATATTTAACGTTCTACCATACTGCCAAACCATCTTCTGAAGTGGCTATCCCATTTTCCATTCTCATTAGCAATCTGTGGGAGGTGCAAATGCTTTACATCCTCACCAGTAATTTTTTTTTTCTTTTTGTAATTTTAGCCAAGCTAGTAGGTATGTAGTGATAACTCACTATGATTTAAATTTAAATTTTCCTAGTGATTTGTGAGGCCAAACATATTTTCTTATGTTTACTCTATATCTACTGGGTTTCTTTTTGGGGTCTATTAAGTCTCTCTTAAAAAATCTTGTCCACTTAGGGCGCCTGGGTGGCTCAGTGGGTTGAAGCCTCTGCCTTCAGCTTGATCTCAGGGTCCTGGGATCGAGTCCCATATGGGGCTTTCTGCTTGGCGGGGAGAGCCTGTTTCCTTCCCTCTCTCTCTGCCTGCCTCTTTGCCTACTTGTGATCTCTCTCTCTGTCAAATAAATAAATCTTATAAGAGAGAAAAATTTTTGCCTACTTATATTGGATTAGGTGTATTATTATGTGTTCTAAGAGTTCTTTTGAGAGCTAAAAGTTTTAATTTTGAAGTAAAAGTTATCAATTTTTATTCTATGGTTTGTGCCTCTGTGTGCTCTCAAAAAAATTATTTGCTTTCCCCAAGATCACAAAAGTTTTCTCTTACATTTTCTTCTAGAAGTTTTATTCTCTAAGTTTCACATTTAGATCTATGCTAAAATTGGAATTAATATTTTCTTTGTATATGATGTGTGGGAAGAGAAGGGATGAAGTATGTTTGGTTTTTATTTATTTTTTTTTCCTTTCTTTCTGTAGCGCAATTTGTTGAAAAGGGTATATTTTCTTTCTAAAATTACCTTGGCACATTACATTTGTCAAAAATCAATTGACCATAGATATGTGGGTCTTTTTTGCACTCTCCATTCTGTTTCACCAATCAATATGTCTATTCTTTAACAAAAACCACACTGTCCTGATTTCTGAAACTTTATAGAAAGGCTTGAAATCAGGCTGTGTTTCCTCCCGATTAGTTCTGCTTCAAATTGGCTGGGCTCTCTAGGGCCATTGCTTTTCCATATAAATTATAGAGCACCTTCCCAATATCTAAAATAAGCCTCCTTGGATTGTGATTAGCATTTTTTGGAATCTATATATCAATTTGAGAATAATTTACGATGTAACAGTATTGACTTTTCTAATCCATGAACAGAGTATATCTCTTAATTTATTTAGATGCTTTAAAATTTCTCTCTTCAGTGTTTTTTATTTTCAGTATAAAATTACTGCACATATTAGGTAGAAATATTTCTAGGTGTTTCGTTTTCCCTTTTACATGCTATTATAACTTAAGAAGATTTTAAAATTTATTTCAATATCCAGTTGTTCAGTACTAGTATGTAAAAATATCATACAGTTTTGCAAGTTGAGGGTGTATCCTGTGACCCTTCTAAACCTATTAACAATTTCTAGAAGGTATTTTGTAGATTCTCTTCAATCATATTCATAGATGACTATGATTCTATGCAAGTAATTATAATCATGTTTCTTCATTTCAAGTCTGAATGCCTTTTGACTTGCTTATCACGTCTTATCACAAGGCTAGGACCTCCCATACAGTGATATATAGAAGTCCTGAGGTTGAACATCTTATCATTCACTACCTTATGGGGAAAACCCTATTCTTCTACTGCTAAGCATACTCTCAGTGATTGGTTTTTGTAGATGTCCTTTATCAAGTTAAGAAAGTTCCCTTTTATTGTTAGATTGCTGAAAGATTTTTTAAATAGATGAATTTTTCACATTCTTTTATTATAACTACTGAGATTGATAAATTTTCCTACCACATTGTTTCGATGTAGCAAATTACAAAATTAATTTTCAAATAGTGAATCAGTCTTGTATTTCAGGGATAAATAACACTCATTTGTTTTGTATCATTCTTTTTAATGTCTCTAAATTTGATCTGCTAATGATTTCTTAGAGACTTTTATATCGAAGTTCATGCAAAGATATTGGATCAGGGGAAGGTGTTTTTTGGGTTTTTTTATACTGTTTTTGTATTAATCTAAGTTTTCTTGTAATGTTCTTGTTTGGTTTGGGGATCAGTTGGCCGCACACAATGAGTTGCAAAGTATCCTCTCATCTTTCATTTTCTGAAGAAGTTTGTGTAAAATTGTCATAATTCTTTATATGTTTCATGAATTCACACATGCTATCACCTGGGCCTGTTCTTTACTTTGAGGGAGGATTTTAAGCTATAAATTTAAATTGCTTAAAAGATCTCAGGTTATTTTGGTTATCTCCTTTCTAGGTGAGCTTCAGTAGTTTGTGTACTTCCAAAAATTTATTCAAGTCATCTATGTTTTATAATTTCTTGACATAATGTTCATGATATTCTGTGATTATCCTTTTAAGACCTGCAGTTATGGTCTCTCTTTTATTCTTTTTTTTTTTTTTAAGATTTTATTTATTTATCTGACAGAGATCACAAGTAGGCAGAGAGGCAGGCAGAGAGACAGGGGAAGCAGGTTCCCTGCTGAGCAGAGAGCCAGATAGGGACTCCATCCCAGGACCTGAGATCCTGACCTGAACCCAAGGTAGACGCTTCACCCACTGAGCCACCCAGGTGCTCCATCTTTTATTCTTGATATTGACAATTTTAACCTACTTTTTCCCCCCTGCAGCACATTCACTAGAGCTTTATCAATTTGAACTTCTGAAAGAATTAGTTTTCAGATTCATTGATTTTATTTTTTATTAAATTCTGCTCTTTATTATTTCCTTCCTTTTCATTGCATTGGCTATAGTATTCTTTTTGTAATTTTTAAAGAGATGGCTTAGTTTTGATTGGAGATATTTCTAATATAATTATTAATTATTTCATATGATTATCTCCATGTGCTGCTTTAGCTAAAATGTCCCTAAAGGTTGATATGTTGTATTTTTATTTTGACCCACTGCAAAATACTTTGTAATTCCCCCCATTTGAATTATGGACTATTTAGAATTGTATTGTTTAAATCCAAATATTTAGGATTTTCCTTTTTGCCATTAATATCTGTTTTCATTCCATTGTGGCTGGATAGACTACTTTGTTTAATTCTTTTAACATGTTAAAGTTTGTCTTGTGTCTCACATGGTCTATCTTGGTGAAAAGTCTCTGTGTATAATGAAAGAATGTGTATTCTGTTCTTTTGTGTAAAGTGTTCTTTTGATGTGAAGATCAAATCAATTGATAGTATTATTCTTTTATATCTTCCCTATCTTTGTTTTTTTTCTGTTTTCTTGTTTGATTATTGAGAAAGAAAATGTACAGTCTCCAACCATAATCTCCAACTATATATAAAAACTATATATCTGTTTCATATATTTTGATGATCTGTAAGGTGAATGCATACTTAGAATTGTTATGTCCTCTTAAGGAATTGATTCCTTTACCAACACAATACCATGGTTTCAGAGAGTCTGGCAGAAGACACAAGATCCCTGGGTCAGAGACAAAGCCTTTTATTACTCACAGCAGAGAAAATAGCAAGAGCTTCATAATTATATCAATTTCCTCTAAGTGCAAGGCAAAGGTAATCCCAGGAGGATATAGTACACATAGTGAGCTTCTGCACATAAGAGGAATCCTGAAGTTAGGAAACTTCACTGTCATAAAGAGGACTGCTAGGTAATTGGCCAAAATTTTCCCCGAAGGACTTTATCTTTATTATCCTGGATAGCAAAAATCTCCCCTATGCCCTGGAGATGGAAGGAGATACTATGTCTGTCTTTCAAGGCTGTTTACTATATAAATATCTTTGAAAAGATTATCCATAATAAATGCTGTCAAAACATGTGAGAGTATGTTAGAGACCCTTGGAGAATTGTTTCCTAACAATGTCCCTCTTTGTGCCTGGAGATACTCCTCATTCTGTATTCTATTTTGTGTATTAACATAGCCAGTAGCTCTTCCTTTTGATCAATATTGACTTGGCATGTATTTTTCATCCATTGACTTTTAACCTACCAATATCTCTATATTTAAAGTGGCCTTTTTGTGGGAAGTATTTGGTCTTAATTATTTATCCAATCTGACACTTTACCTTTTAGTTGAAGGGTTTAGGTAATTTATATTAAATGTAACTATTAAGGGGAAACTAGGTGGCTCAGTTGTTAAGCATCTGCCTCTGGCTCAGGTTATGATCTCAGGGTCCTGTGATCTAACCCTACATCAGGCTCCCTGCTCAGCAGGGAGTCTTTTTCTCCCTCTCCCTCTGTCCCTCCCTGCAACTTGTGCTCTTGCATTCTCTTGTATAAATAAATAAATAAATGTAACTATTAATTTAAATCTACTAGCATACTATCATTTTCTATTTGCATCATCTGATTATTACTTTTTTCTCTTTGTTGTTACTTTTCTATAGTTAAAACACAGTCTGCCTTCAAATTATACCACTGCATGTCATGTCATTTCACTTTATCTTACAACTGTACACTTCCACATACCTCTGTTTCCTCACTTCTAGTCATGTTACTACATTTTACTTCTTTATGTATTAAAAATGCTGTGGTGTATTGTTATTATTTTTTACTTACTTTTATTTTAGTAAATTAAATATAAGGAAATCTCTCTTACTTAATTTAACTTATATGATTTCTGGGATTATTTATATAAATACAAGTTTTCATATGGCATCTTAATTCTCTTCTGCCTGAAGTACGTGCTTTAACATTTCTTATAGTGCAAGTATGTTGGCAAAGCGTTCTCTAAGCTTTTGTCTGTTTGAAAAACTCTCTCTTTATCATCACCTTTTTTCTGTTTGTCCGAAGTTTAATTTATTCCTCTCTCTAGGTTATTGAAGTGACAGCTTTGATTATTGCTTTTAGAACTCTCATTATTTTTGATATAAAGATTTAATGCTATAAATTTTCCTTAAACTGCTTTTGCTGCATCCACAAATTTTGATAATTTTATATTTTCATTTTCATTTGAGTTTTAAATTTCTTTTTTCTATTTTCAAGATGTTGTTTATTTATTTGACAGAGATCACAAGTAGGCAGAGCAGCAGGCAGAGAGCGCGGGGGGGGGGGGGGGCGGCCTCCCTGCTGAGCAGGAAGCCCAATGAGGGGCTGGATCCCAGGACCCTGAGATTATGACCTGAGCCAAAGGCAGAGGCTTAACCCACTGAACTACCCAGGCACCCCATGATTTTTAAATTTCTCTTGAAACATCTTTGTCCTCTGTGTAAGAAGACTGCTGAATAATTTACAAGGAGAGGTGGACATTTCTTATGCTTTATACATCTTAAATGAAACCAGAACTTTGGTTTAGCTATAATTTGCCTTTTTTTCCTCCTATAAAGATTGAACCTTGTTCCATATATTTATTTATTGCTCTATTTATCTCATTGACTTTAAGGCACACTTAAAAAAATTTTTTTAACAATGAAATTAAGGTGTCTCTGACAACTAAAGTCCTTTTTCAATTTTTTAAGCCATTTTGTTTACTACTGCCTGAGTAAAAATGTAATTATTACTGCATGAGTATGGGTGTCTGATTTGGTGGAGTGGGAAACATAGACATAATATAAGTGTTTTCAAACACTTAGTACATAATGTGGTCTGAGCAACAGGAATGACAAAACAGAAGTGTGTAGCAGAATTCCTGAAATTGAAATCAATGGCAAAGTGATCCTACATATTTGCAAGATGATTTAAAAATTGAGTACCAATAGGTTTGATTTCCTATATAGACACTTCAGAAATACCACACCATCAACAATCTTCTGGTATAGCGGATATCATGTATGGGAGACAACATGGACTCAATGACTCTGATTCAAGGTGATTAAGACTCGGATTCTGAATAGGAAGATATTTTAGAAATGCCTTAACCGATATCATTTACTTTTTTCTTTTTATGTAGACAGAAGACAAATATGATCAAAATTAATGTTTAGATAAGTCTAAAAAGGCTTTTTTAATATTTGAAGTAAAAAGTCCAAGTGATTAGAAAGCATTTTGTCATTTGATTGGATGATTTTTTTTCTTTCTCAGCTCTACAAAAAATAAGGTACATAAGAATGGTATGAGAGTCATTAAAATATGATCATTGATAAATGTTCTGTCATATGTAGTAATTTTTAATGATTCGTTTTTTTTAACTCATTCATCTGTTGTGAACTTTCATTTTCTTCTAAACAAAATCTTTTTTCACTACAATTTTTTAAAAATGTATTCATTTCCTCATCTCCAATGTGAATATTTATTTCAAATCCTTAAATATTTACTTCAACCTACAATCATCTACATATTTTGCCTACATAACAAAATAAAATTTCATCCAACAAATACTAACCAAAATCAAAGACCATCAAAGCAGGAAAGAAGAAAGGAAGAAAGGGATAAACGCAGGCTGGCATTTCTTCTTTAGAGATTTCATTATTTAGACATTGCCATAGCAATGAGATTCATCAAATATTCAAACCTTTGTTTGATACCAAAGTAGAACAATTGTAAAAATGGAATATTATTGCTTTAGCAGAAAGAGTAACTTCTAGATAAATTTCTGACATAACTGATAATTGTCCTGTGCTTCCAACCTGTGATAAAGAAGGCTGTAATGGCAAAAGTAAAACCTTAAGATACTTTATTTTAGAATTTTATTGAATCTCCACTTTTTTTTAAGAAAAAGATTTCTCTCCCTAAAATTGTCACAGGTTTTTATTTGACTCACTATTGCTCCTCTTGTCAAGAACTTTAGAGGCTCTAATGATGGAAAGGCAGTCTTGGTACCGCCTTACAGAGCCAGAACTGGGAATCTGTTTCCATTTCCTCTTATCAACTGAGTGGCTTTTGGCAAACTACTTAACCTCTCTGTTCCTATTTCTTCAATTGTAGGTTAAGATTAATATGATAATCCTTTATAGAGTACTTCTTACTCAGGTAATATATTAAACACTTTCTGTATATCATTCCATTCAGTTTCTACAGACTTACGGAGAAGATGCTATTATTTTCTGTATTTTATAGATCAAGCACCATCAAGGTCACTATAGAGTTAAATGAAAATATGAGTAGGCACTCATATGATGGTAATTATGTCAATGATGATGACAGAAGGATAATAGTGAAAACAGTGACAAGGATAAAATTTCTGTGCATCAGCATTATGCCATCATCTTAGATGGATATGATTATAACTATTAGAAATATAGCATCGACAGTTTACTTAATAAACATTTACGGACAGCCTTTTATGGCCAGATCCTGAAGGCATAAAGACTAAGATACAGTGCATTTTCAAGGAGTCTCTAGATTAGTAGGAAAGGGAAAATATAATCAAAAGAGAAAAATAATAAGAGAAGAAATGATGAAGGAAGGAAGGGTGGAAATCAGGAAGAGAAAGGGGGAGAGAAGATCAAAGAGGAAGGAAAGGAAAGCAGGGTAATCTTGTAGGAAATACAGTTGGCTTCGTTTGGGTTGCACAATAGGAGGTATATTCCAATCTCTAATACATGTCATGCATCAGCGCCCATATTCAGAAATCAGCTGCTGGGAAGACACGTGTAAACACAGCAGAGCATTTTTCTTGAGGATGTGTGGTGATGCATAGAGCCTGTCAAACTGGAATCTGGCTTTATGCAAAATGACTGCTGGATCACTGGTCCTAATTCCGTGTGCCATCTGTAAAAAAAGAAAGAAAAAAGAAAAAGAAAAGGGAAAAAAAAGCACTGTAACACATATGTGCACCATTAATATGAAATGATGCTAAATTATGAAATCCAGTGAGAACAAGATGGATTTTTTTTCCATTCATGCTTTTTTTTTCCCCCTAAATATGCATAACTAAGGATTATGAAAAAGGTGGGGATGGATACAGAGAGACAGAGAAAAGGGAGGGGGAAAAAGGGCAGAAATATCATCGTAACGTCAGCTGCTTCAAATCCCTTAGAAAGAGGTTTGGTACAAATTCTATCAAGAAAAATAGGTGCATTCAATAGGTTTAGATACATTTTTTTTGGTCCATCCAGTTAATATGTCAAAATGTTCGGCTTTAAGCAAGAAGACAGAAAAGCTTTTGCCACCCCACAATGGGGCATCTTAATCCCATCACTCCTTTGTCACCCTCCAAGCAAATAGCATTATGTAAGCATCTGATTTGCATCAGGGGGCGGCCTTGATTTCTGAGAAGACTGCTTGCAATTCAGTAAGCTCCATGCACAATGTTGCCTTTCATGTGATTCCTTCTGGTGCGGTTGATAATGATCCTAACACTCCTTTCCCCAACGGAAAACCCAGAGGCAATGCCCCCAAATCACACTTGGTCTCTGTGCAAGTTAGGAGATCTATGAAAATTGAGAGAGATGAGCCTTCATCTTTTATGATTTCTGACCTGGATTAAAGAAATTACCAAGAGGACATTAGATGACATCGAGGCAAGGCTGAATTGATGGCTCAGAAACGAAGACTGGGGCAGTTTGAAAAGGGGAAGGAAGAAGGGAAAATGGGAGGGGAGAGAGGGAAGGAGAAGAGGGGGAGAGAGAAGAGACAGGCATAGAGAGAGAAGACAAAGGAAAAACAGAAATTTCGTAGGCTCGATCATCGATCATCGGGTAGGAGAGCAATTTTGCAACTCTTGAGGTCAAAAGTTCATATGAAATTCATCAGTGCTCATTTCCCTAATTCATTCCTCTCAGCTTTTTGAGTATGCTGGTTATGCCACCGGATCTAGTTTAAAGCCTGGGGTTTTCTTTCTATTTCCTACTTTGACTGGTTAAATAGCAACCATCTCTTTTATAGTCCTGTAAATCTTAATTCTGTTTCCATTTGAGCTGAGTTGTTTAAAAGTTAATAATCTAGAGCTGCTTCCTGCTTTGGCTTGCTTATTTAACAGAAGATGTTTGAAGTACTTCTTAATGTGATGGGCATGGCTCTGGGTCCCTAACTTGGACCTTCCAAGTAGGGTGACCTCAGTGTCAGAACAACTTTCAGACAGATGTATCTGCAAATATGACAGAAATGAGTAGAGATACCACTGATACTGGAGGAGGATAAGGAGAAATAATACAAACAGTGGCTGTCAACCGCAAGAACCTTGACCTCCATGCACTAGATGCCAGTAGCAACGTACCCCCAGTTGTAACAACCAAAAATGTCCCCAGGCATTGCCAGCTGTTCCCCTAGGGGACAAAATGCCTCCAGTTGAAAACCACTGCTGCAGAGCATTGGGTTCCTTCGTTCTTCTTTCTAATGACTCTTTGGATTTTTTCTGTATCATCCTCCTTTGTTACTTTTTTTTTATCACAGATGCATTCAAAGTGGCAAATTCCTGGACCTCCTCTGAACTCATTCTTTCCTTCTTCTACAGTATGGGAGCACAGGGGTACCCCATTAGAGCCTATATCCCTGGCTTCCTTTGCAGGTAGAGGTAGCCATTTGACTTCATAACTAAGTTAGCTATTAATGACACTTGTAAGCATTGACATTGAAATAAAGAGCAAGCAAACTCTCTTCTACTTACCCTTCCTGTTTACTGAGAGCTGGAACATGGACCGGAGTCACCCAGCTTCAACAATGCAAGAAAGGGAAGCCAATGTGTCTTGGTGTCTCTTTGTCATAGAAACTTAGCCTTTCTGATCCCATCTCTTAGAATTCTGACAGCTGTAGAATATATGGATGATTCCATGCACCTATATATTTTATACCCATGCACACACACATGTATGATCAATGTACAAAATTCTGGTTAGGCAAGACATTTAGGAAGAGCAAAATTATGTAAGTAAGTACATGTGCATGTACGAATATTTCTGAAAAAGCTATAGGAACGTAGATAATGGAGTAATTAATTCTTCCAATGTGGCTTCTGGGCCATAAGTGATGAATAAGTTTGTCAGAAAGATTAATGAACCAATGAGAGACTGTGCTCTGGTTTCACAACTCCAAAGGCCTTCACCCACAAAGAGATGGTGGTAGCTATGTAGATAGCTGCAGTGACCATCTGAGTCTGTTTTAGGCAAATCACTTAGGTACATTCCCAATTCACACCAGGATGATCACCAGACGTTTGGAAGTGACAGGTGTTTTAGCACAGACAACTGACACCTGAATACTGAGTGTTTTGATTATAAGAGCTCTATGTTTCTTTTGCCATGTGTAGAGCCTCTGAAAAATACATTCACAGAATGTGATGGTATTTTTAATGATGCATCTTTCTATGTGCTCTTCCTGTATTTTCCAGGGATGGGGATCGTCTGTCACATGGATTATCCTCTGAATTAAATGCTTCCTTCTAAAGCATAACATTGCCATCCCACAAAACAAACTCCCATTTGAAATTCTATGTCTTTAAAAGGCACATGATGATTCAACTACATTTTAAGTTAAACGAAACTCACTGTCTCATGAAAATCAACATGTGTTTTCTAGCTTATTTTCATAATTGAAAGAATTATGAAAAAGAAATTGGGTTCTCCTGGCATCATTTTTTCCTAGAAATTTATGTTCTCTCAAA
Source organism: Mustela nivalis (assembly GCF_964662115.1). Lineage (NCBI taxonomy): Eukaryota > Metazoa > Chordata > Mammalia > Carnivora > Mustelidae > Mustela > Mustela nivalis. The sequence goes on from NC_139026.1 coordinate 27,668,483, forward strand.
TGGAAAAGGCTGTATCACATTTTTAAGGTGGGTCACAATTATATCTCACTATAAAGAATTCCAACACTTCTTATATATTAATAAATCAGTGACATTTCTCATGAAATCGTACCATACTTTTCTTTCACCACGTTTTTCAAATGCAGTTGGTGTTTTTCCAGTGTGCTATACTTGAAACTTCTCACATCCTTGAATTTATGTAATATTCTAATGATTCCTGGTATCAACTTTTCTGATTACTTATTTTATTTTTACTCTACAAGCTGAATCTCTTTGAAAAAAAATTTTTAAGAAGTTTGAACCACTCTCCCCCCGCCCCAATCAAAAAGTTCTTCTCTGTGCTTTTTTTTCTGTTTCTTGGTGGCAGGAGATCCTGTCTCTTCATTTAATCCTTTCTTCTAGCAGCAACTCAATAATGTTAATTCTTTGCTTTGAAGATACCATGTGCTCCTGTTTCATCCACATTTAACTCTTTCATGGATATTATAACAAAGCAGTAACACTCCAGAGTTTAATTGTGAAAGGTGTCAATAATTTTTCTTAAAAAAATTTAATTTTGAAAATCTGCTAAAATATTTAATAAGCCCTTACAGTGCAATGTTGATACTAACTACCCACATGTAGCCCAGACTTCACAGGTTAAAGGAAGAGTCCCTGATAAGACTGCCCTTATACTGACATGAATTAAAAGTTTAGGGGTGTCCAGACCACCCACACTTCTAATCAACAGCCTACCTATTTGGGGGCTTCATACTATCCCCTCAGATCCAATAATTCACTGGAATCACTGAAAACTTGGCAACATGCTGTATATATAATTACACTTCTATTTTAACAAATGGATACAAATCTGAACCAGCCGGAGACACGTAGGGTAGAGCCTATGAGGGTCCCAAATGTGAAGCTCGCCTGTCATCAGGAGACATCACCCGCCTAGCCCAGGGACAGATTACCAACCGGGGAAGCTCGCCTGAATGCCAGAGTTCAGAGTTTTTATTGGGCTTTCATTGTGTGGGCATGATTAATTAATTCATTGATCACAGGATTGAATTCACTCTCCAGTTTCTGCCTACTCCCTGGAGGTCAGAGGAAAGGCAGATATCATGTGACTCAAAGCTCCAATCTTCTAATCACATGCTTAGTTTTTCTGATATGGCTAGCTCACATTCTGGGTCTAGGGACCCACCATGAAGAGACCCACCTTATTTGTATAAAGGCAGGTGTGGCCTCAGGGGCTCTCCATGAAAAAAACAAAGATACTCCTATCACTCAGGAAATTCCAAGGATTTTGGAACTGTCTCCCAGGAACCTGGGACAAAGACAAGGCAAATTATTATATAACAGCCTTCCTTTTGAAAACAAACTCGATATTTTACATATACATTACACAATATTCACTAAGTTTCATGCTTTTTATTACTACTAATCTTTTCAGGAGCAAGAACATTAGAGAAATTTGGAGAAAAAAAAGGAACAAGAATAAAGTGTATATGTTAGGAGCAGCCTTGGGCAAAATTCTGAAATAGTTGAACATTAAAATATTAGACGTTGAAAGGGTTGCAGAAATTCTCTACTTTTAGTTATTATTATTATTTTTTTGTAGAAAAAAATATGTGCGGAGAATTAACTGATTTGTCCTAGGTAGGAAAGAAAAATTAACTCTCAAATAGGAATCAAAATTCAAATCTCCCTGCTCTTTCCATGGTACCACTCAAGTATTTTTCTGGAAGCTGTCCCCATCTCTTCATTCAGGACGATGCCTCCTTCTTTCTCCACCCCACCATCTTCTTTCCCCACTGGTCTCTTCTGCCTCTCCCTCTCCATTCCTTTGCAACTCCAGGGAGCCAAAAAATGAACTATAAATTCACTTGCCTGCAAGTTCTGATCTTTGAAACCATCAAGGACAGAAATGTGCTAATTAACTCATTTACATCTCTCCTAGATAGCATGGCACCTTCATCAGTTTCTTAAAAATTAACCTTCCAGATTGGTGTTAATGAAGAGGACTTCAGAAAAGAGGCCCTTGCCACCTTTGTGTGTACAGGTGGTTTTATATGCCTCAGAAGGCAGAATCTGAGCAACTAAAAAGGAATTCTCTTTTACAGATTAGGTGGTGAACTGAGAGTGCTGCTTAATGTGGTAGGAGAAAGAATCAGAATAGAAGTACTTGCTGCCTGATCCTCTCATCACTTTGTACTTACCAGCCATATTATGCTACTCCATGCCTTCCACATGCTGTTCCTTCTGCTTGGAATTCTCTTCTGCTAACCCTCCTGGACCCCTTTAATGCCTATAGGTAACACCTTGAATAATTGGCATAAAATGGCCTTTCATTTAGTATTTACCTAATATTCCGATTTGATTAAGGTGTCCCTCTTCTGGTCTCTTTTAGCAATCTTTCGAAACTTCTGAGTTAGCACTTTTCATACTGTAATCTTTATAAAGTGTTATTTGTCTCTCCCAAATGGATTGTGAACTCCCAAAACTCAAGAACTATGTGTTGCTTGACTTTGTATCTTCAGAACCTGGCATTCAGCATGAACTAAATTAATGTTTGATGAATGAACGAAAGCGTGCGTGAATAATACATACCATTATCCATCCAGCTTGATCTTTCCTAGAAAATTATGAAAAGAATTACCTAGAGAATTAAGAAAAGATGTTTAAGATGTAGACATTTTAAAATAATACCTACTTTAGGCTTTGGAAGAATCAGTAACTTTAATAAACTCTGTGTGTGTGTGTGTAAAATCTCTCTCTCAATGCCTCAGTGTTCACAGGATATTTTTTGAAATCGCATTTCACATCATGAATTTTTTTCTGAGAGAATGTGTTACGATCTTTGTTTTCAAATATAAACAGTAGCATTTCTGGGCTCTGCTGAAAGGTAAATGTTAGAAATTCTCATTCTTTGCAGTGGTAAATATTTCAGAAGAACTGAAAGAACAGTATTCCCAGCTGCATCCACAATTGCCATAGCCACTATTATATTTTGACAAAATACCCATGGAACTTTGGCAATTTCTTTTACAAATATCACAAGATTGTATTTTTTCCAACTTAAAGGCCAGTGTTTTCTCCTGCCTTCTGCTGTCAGGTCATTGTCTTCTTACCATAAACCGATTTCATAATTTACTCAATTTCATACAGGTCACAGAAAGTGTAAGCAAAAGTCTAAGTTCATAACATTCTAAATTCTCCAAAATCAAAGATAAGCATCTATTGACAGAGCTGTGGGATAGCAGGCTTCCTGTCTCTTCTAAAATTCACCATTGTTACTTGTCCTCACTTCCACAAGACCAGAGCTCTTTGCTTGGATTTTTATTTAAAAGAATATAAATAATGTATGAGTTAGTTGAAGTGAGTAAGGTATTATGTAATACCTAGCTCTTCCAAAAGTGACATTTGAAAGACAAGACCTTATATTCAGACTGAGAATTTTTTATGGTGTGAAACATTTGTACATGTGAATGAACAAAAGGATAGCAATTGATGCTTAAATATGATTTATAGAAATTGACATTTAATAACATAGAAGAATATAATTATATATGTCAACTATTTTGGCCTTGCTTTTCAGATGTTGGCATACTGATTAATGATATTTGAGTTGTTTGGGTTGATATTTATACTACTTTTGTAGATTCATAGGTAATACCTTTTGAAAGTTTGGGCTTCCATTTTTGTGTACATATATGTAGATTTTTCTGATTTTTTACATATCTGGCGGATCTCCTATAATGATGTGGCAAAATTTACTTGGGCTCTCATAAAATTAACACAATGGGAAAAATAAATTAAAAAAAAACAAATAATGTATGATATATTCCATGAATTATTAAGAGTTGAGAAAGAGTGTAGCAAGATCTAATGACCCAACAACAGTTCTATTTTTTTAATTAATTTGGTAGAATTATATCTTTTTGTGTGTGGGGGGGGTAGGCTCAATAGCACAATTTTGGTATATTTTAGATAATTTTTTAAAAAATTAAACTTGGAGTGCCTGGGTGACTCGGTTGGGCATCCACCTCTTTTTTTTTTTTTTTTTAAGATTTTATTTATTTATTTGACAGAGATCACAAGTAGGCATAGAGGCATAGAGGCAGGCAGAGAGAGAGGAGGAAGCAGGCTGCCCGTCAAGCAGAGAGCCCGATGCGGGACTCGATCCCAGGACCCTGAGATCATGACCTGAGCCGAAGGCAGCGGCCTAACCCACTGAGCCACCCAGGCACCCCAGGCATCCACCTCTTGATTTTGGCTCAGGTCATGAGCTCAGGGTCCTGGGATGGAGCCCCCTCCTTCCAGGTGGGCCACGTACTCAGTGGGGTGTCTGCTTGAGGACTTCTCTCCCTCACCCTCTCCTGCCGCCCCTCCCCCTGCTTACTCTCTCTCACTCTCTCTCTCTCTCAAATAAATAAATCTTTAAAAAGAATAAACTAGTAAAAAATCATTAAAAATGTTTTTTCTTTTAGGATTGAAATCTCAAATTTTAGAATATTTTAGCCAATAGTCCTTTGACTTAAATATGTACAATTATGACAATTTAACCATTAACCATACTACCTTAACACAGAATACCCATAGTCTTGGGTAAAGTTACCAAAGTAAAATAGTATATATTTTTAGATTCATATTGTTACCTTCTGCTGTATAACCCAGAAGAAATCTATTTGCAAGGTGAATACAAAGCTCACTGTGAAAGGTGGTAAGTTTTTGATGTAACTCTGACACTTGGGATGTATCTTGGTAAATGGCTGGTGAATCATCATTTTCTATTGAATCTGGTTTTTTTTTTTCTTTCTTGATAACCAAATTTCTACTATTTTATATAGTCTATTAGAACAATTGGATAACGTACCCGATATGGTCATAAAATTGCTAAAATTCAGGTCATGTCCAGGTATGACAATAATAATTATAGTAATAATAATTGTTGTTGTTGTTATTTTGGTAGATGTAATGCATTCTTTTGGAGGAAAAATGATTGTTGTTTCTCAGTAGGTCTTTTTATGGGTCCAACTTTCATGTTCCCAGCTTTATTCAGGCAATTCAATTACATTCAAGGGAGGAAGGAGGATATATTCAAAGAATACTTGAACAATGCATTTTCCTGTTCATGTTTGATACCTAAGAGACATTTAGAACACACACGGCCTGGTTTTCAGGATTTATAGTAATTTAATTCAAATATCTTGCTGATCCTAAGGGTAGACTCAAAACAGGCTATAAATGGCAATAAACCCTAAAAGAAGTTCTGGGTTATACTGCCAGTGAAGTGTTTTGTAAAAAGTCTTCTCTTCCTATGAACTGATGTAAAAAGGTTGCAGACCACACCGAGATTGTGGAGGTCAACAAGGTTAGGAACGTTGAGCTCTGCCAGTGACTTGCTGTGTGGTCTTCAGGAAAGATATTTAAACTTTCAGGGTTTCCACCTCCCCATGTATGGAAGAGAAATAATAACACTTAAATATTTCTCAGAGTATTACTGTAATTAATTCTTCCGAAATGCTTTGAAATAAGCATCAAAGAGATTCACTTATGTGCTTCAGCTTTTGATTTTATTTGTTAATAAGGGAGAACATATTTTATGGAGAAAAAAATTCTCAACAATACAAATGGTAAGTTTCTTTGCATTGTATTAAATTTATTCTACATGGCTTCATTAAGATCCTGAGAGAAATGGGAAAACTCCTTTCCATTTCATGTAGATCTCTAGAGATGGTGACCTCCGTCCTGTCGCCACCCACCCCCACCCCCCACCCCCCACCCCGGCAGCACCAGACACTACAGAGGCAGGATTACATCATGAGGTATATTTGGGACTTTTTTATGTTAAAAGCTTTCCTGATATGACTCAGGATTGACAACATTATTCCATTGACTAAAATGTGTTTGCCAGTTAAGATATCTTCAGTAGAAAATAACAGAAAATTCATACTGGCTTCAACAATGAAAGACATGCTAATTTAATGGCAAAGATCAGAGGTGATAAACAGTAATAATCGCTTTTCACTAGACTGTGCTATAGAAAGAATTCCAAAATGCTGTAGTGTACAACAAAGGTTTCTTTGAAGCAGGTTACTTCTCTACTTTAAGTGTCTACTTTATGCTAGTATGCAGGCTGGGGGAACAACTGCCACCCAGGAGCTCTCAGCAAGTAATACAAAGAGAAATGGCACAACTATAGGCTGATATTTAAAGCGTCTTCTCAGAAATCACATGCGTTCTTCAACTCACAAAGCAGGTTGAATGGCAAAAGCTGATGTCGATGGGGTGGGTAAATATAATTCTTAGAGGAACAGGCAGTGACTATTCTGGAATAATAATGCAACCTACCACTTAGAATAAAGTTCAAATGCCATTTGGTAAGGGCACAGCTCCATTTCCCTGAGTCATCACCTACTCCATTTACTGGCCTTGACCTTGGTAGTAACCTGACAATCAGTCTAGCTCTCCTATCCAGAAATCATCTGTCAAAAGAGGAGAACTCTTTTTCCAACCAGCATTACAAAGATTTGGGTTTCATTTTGGTTAGGCCCACTTGGGTCACAGTGCTCAACCCAGAAATCATCACTGGCCAGGCACTGATTGTCTAAGACCTGGGACTAAGATCACCCTGGTGACTTTGACCAACAGGTTGCACCCTGACTCAGAGTATTTTACTTAGTAGAGAAACACAGAATTCACAGAAAATTTTTACAAAAAGACAATTCAATAAAAATAGAATAAAATTAACCTTGGTTTGAATCCAGATCCTCTGCTTCGTAGCCATATGACCTTTAACAAGTTACTAACTTTGCTAGGCATAGCCTCCCATCTTTAAAACGAGAATGGTGGATTTACAAGGCTTTTGGCAAAAATTCAATGAGCTAATGCATATATGTAAAGATGTTGCCTAGTATTGAGTAATGACTAATCAACGTCTGGTGTTATAGAAGGTGTTTTAAGAGTTTTGAGATAGTAGAAATTGTAGCTTGAGGGACTGGAAAATCTTTGTGGAGAAAGGGGCATTAAGTTTGATTTTAAGGACTGCACAAAATTTCCACATGAGAAATCTCTAGAAGATAACAGGCAAACATCCAAGTCTACTGGATGGTGTCCAGCAAAGGTGCAGAGGCGGGAAAACACAAGGCACGCTCAGAAAATGGGAACTAGGCAAGAAAGTTCTGTGAAAGTTCTCATTCATATCCCCCTCCCCGCCCAGTATGTCTTCTGTTTCCATCCCAAGCCTGCAATGGTCTTTTTACCTCATTAGCCATGTTATTTACACCTTTGAGCACTTCCATTACAGCTTTTTCTACATGATTTTTCGCCTGTCTATGCAGAACTTCTGCATTCACACTTTTCATGAATGCTTGCTTATTCAAGCAGGACATTTTCAATACTTTTATGTATTTTGCCATGCTGTTATCCATCTTATTTGTATGTTAATATTTCATAATTTTTAACACAGTCTGGGCATGAATAAAAAATATATACCTTTATTTAAAATGTGTGTAATTATACTTTCTGCTGACTTGAGGGGAAAAAATAAGTTTTCAAGTGGAATTAATTTTATCCCCAAATAGGCAATTAATAATGTATATTATGTACATTACGTAGAGTATTCCTCATTTAGAGAATGACACAAATTTCATTTATTTCTAATTAAATTGAGCATTGTTCAAAATGGTGTGTGCATTATTTATCGCTATGCCTGACTTCAAATGAAAAGAATTAAATACCCATAGCACCACAGAACTAGTTTTGGTTTCCTTTAACAGACTTGGTCTTTATATGCTTAACAGGAGCAGGAAACATTAGGAACTAACTGATTCCACAGACCACTTCATCATCGAAAGATCGAATTCAACATTTCCGAAATCCCCAAAATAGAATATATTTTGTTTCAATTACCTATGTTCAGAGCCTCCTTTTCTCTAACCTTTATAATAAATCATTTGGTTTTTTTTTTTTTTTGAAATGTATTTCTTTTTTTTTTTAAGATATTATTTTTATGCATTTATTTGAGAGAGAGAGAGTGGGACAGGGTGGGGGTGGTGGTTAGAGGTTGGGGAGCAGTGGGAGAGGGAAAGGCAGACTGCTCTGAGTGCAGAATCTGCTGGCAGGGCTGATATCATGACCGAGATCATGACCTGAGCCTAAATCAAGAGTCTGATGCTTAACCAATGAAGCCACCCAGGTGCCTCTGAATATGTTTCTTAAGTTTTGTTGGGTGATCTGAAAGGCTTTGCTTAGTAAACAGAACGTGTTAAACTTCTAATGTGAAAAATTGGGTCAAAAGTTTTGAAAACAGGCATGAGAATCACAGCTGAAAGTGAGTTAAGGAAAAAAAAGAGACAAAGAAAGGAAAGATAGATTTTTTTAAATAAAAACATTGCATTTGACCATCTCACACTGGATTCCGTTGTTGCTCTCTTGGGTCTGTTTGAGTGTGTGCTTGCTGGCATTTTTTAAACCACCATCCAGTATTCAGCTATGTTGAAATAGCTGCATCAGCCAGTGGAGAACAAAGACTTTCTGGCATAATTCTGGTATGATTCTGACAATTGAGGAGACATTGAAAGGGGGTTCACGGAGAGCAGGTCAAACTAAGTGCCGTCTTAATAAAAGTTAATACTCCAGGCATTCCTGTGTCCTGATAAAGCACCTCTGGAGTATTTTATGGCACGGAATGTACATCATTTGTCTTCGCAGTATGACAGTCTTGAATAAAAGTCAGAGGTTTCTAACCCAAACAGTTAGTTCCACCTGTACTCTGCAAATCTGTTATTAAAAAAAGAGTGTTCAGAGATGATTTAAAACCAAATAAACAAGAAGTTCGGGCCATTTGGCCAGCCTTGTATAGTTCTGATTTGCATCACAATAACCTCAATGTTAATTGCTTTTGGTCTTAATTCAGATCCCATTATCCCATATCACAAAAAACAAAATATCAAAATGAATTGATATAATAGAAAAATTGGTTACTGGGCATTCTGAATGATCTTTGGCAATATAAAGAAGAGGAAGACCTCAAATGTATAGAATTTTATTTATTAAGCTTAAAACTGGAGTAAGAAAGAAAGACCATAAGGTCCCAAATATAAATTTTAGTTTTTAAAAAGAGCTGAAAAAAATGAGTAACCATGTGTAATAAGAAGCTAATTTATCTATAGAAAGCATGCAATGATATGGACATGTGGGGGTAAAATATTAAAAAACCCTTTAAATGGCAAAGAGAATTCATAGACCTATGTATAAAAAATATTTTCTTGTCTGGAAGGTCTCTACCTCTCTACCGAATGCTGTCCTTATTGACCGTGTTCAATCATACAAATGGCTGGGTAGAAGCTGCAGAAACCTCTCGTATATCTCCCCGCCAGCTAGACTTCCCTCTTACTGTGCAGGAGCTCCTATGAACTCTTTTGAGGGCGAAGGGAGATAACAGCTGTACAATCGCTTTGTGAATGGTCATACGCCAGGCAAATTTAACTTGTCTGCCTTGTGGCAGGGCACCACTAAGTACTCTCTGAAGGGCAAGATGAAACAAATTCTGTTGATAATCATGATTTGCCTCCAGACAACTCTTGGCATGACTGTAAACATATCTATATCTATATCTAATCTATCTGTATATATAGATATACCATTTCAAAGGGAAGAGAATTTTCAATTTTTTAAGGTAAAAAATCGCCTTAAGCACACAATTACTTCAATTGTCAGTTCCTTGGATGTATTTGGTTGTTTGTTTTTCCTTATCAAAGTGGTCAGTTTTACAAATTGTGCTGCAGATGTAGATACGTCATGGTTTTAAATACAGGTTAAAATAAATCACCTGATTGGTTTCCAGGAACTTGTTGATGCCCATCATTGTATTGTCAGCAGCTCTGAGAGCTCATTTCATTGGGGAATCTTCCATAATGGCTACCCTTTCCCCACACCTGCTTTGTGAGGAGTTGCTCAAAAGAATCATTTCATGGGCATCCCGTAGTGCTTTTTTTTCTTCCCCTTTCAACTGGTTACCTTTTACCCTGGAACTCATCCAAGTACTTTTCCACCCACTCACAATAACACTGTGCATCCCCCTCCCCCAGCCTGGCATTTCACTCAGAGAAAGCTTAATGCCATCTGCAAACTGGGAAATTCAATTTAGAGAAGTTGAGAAAATGTGAAATATAATTGATCTTAGCATATTTTCAATGCTAGTAGAACCCGGCTCTTAACCAGTTCATGTCTGAATAAATGCTATGGAAAACCTAGGTAATAAAGTGCTGTGGAGTTTCCCCCCACAGTACAGCATTGAGCAACCACACGTTATACATCGTTAACTGATTGGTTTTTAAAACAACTGTAACATGTTTCATTCTTTCAAAATATTTGATGATGAAATACCATATATTGAAGACTTATTGAGAGCCAGAAACAATGTTTAATGTTCTAAGTGAACCCTATAACAACCACAGAGGTGACTAATTTTGCTTTACTATTGAGAAGTAAGTTAGAAATGGTCTTTAGTTCCTTACTCAGGCACACAAAACTAGGAAAAAAGATGAAACAATTTGAATCTGTTGCCTGAGTACTTATCAGTTACCAATTAGCATGACTATAAGTACAATTTTTAAAATCGGTTCAGCAAAAGTGGTGTTGCTCCAATGTTTTAGCAGTGATATATTCTTTTTTTTTTTTTTTTTTTTTTGGTTTTGGGGGACCTTTTCTTTTTAAAAATAAATCTAGTGCAAAAAAGTTGAAAATTGGCTTTTATCCCATAATTTTTCTTTGTCTGTTTTTTTTTTCTTTTCTGACAGTAACAAAGAGTATACATTGTAAGTATTCAAATAGCATGGAAATGCATAATATGAAAAGAAGTGAAAATCCTGTTTGACAAAAACAAAACTTTCAGACAGTAATTAAGGTGACTGGTGAAGTCAAATCAGCCTTGGCATCTGATTTATTTTTATGGTTTACTGGGTTGTTTAGAAAATAGAACATGTTGACTCTTACAAAAAATAAGATACAATCATGTATTTGTGTGTGTGTGTGTGTGTGTGTGTGTGTGTGCAGGCATGTACAGATGTGAGTTATTAAAAAAAAAAGCACAAAGCTATAAACATCTTAATCAAGGACACATGTTTGCAAGTTCAAATATAGTCCCAGCGATGGTAATGAAGATTTTTATATTAAGGCCTGGCCCAAAATGAATTAATCTGGCAAGAAAAATCAACATGCAGGTGGTCTAAATTGTGTTAAAATTTAGTATAGAACACATTTGAATGTGTATCTTAACAATTCAATACAGCTAAAATATTAAATTGGAATCAAATGTCAGTGGACCTTTACAAAACACCTTGAAGATTTTAGTTTCCATAGAAAAGTTTTTGAAAATTACCTCTCAAAACATCACATCTACAACTAAACCCATTTATTTAAGAACTATAATCCTTTCCAACTTCTGCCCAATTTATAGATCTTCACATCAGATAGTTGGCAAGCATCGAGGACGTCAAATACATACAAACTTTCTCTCTCTCTCTCTCTCACACACACACACACATACTTCTCTAAGCAATCTATTACCAATACATACCTTAAAGAATAGATATTTGACATCTATCAAATGTATTTTGATTCTGGAGTTATAGAGAATATGGATAATTACCAAGCCAATGGCTCATTATGGGCTATACCAAAGGTAAGAATATTATACGGAACAGACAGTTTGTATGAAACAGAGAATATAGTTAAAGTGGGAAGTGAATAGTACATAAAACATGTGGTGAGAGTAGGTTTGGTGTTTCATATTTAATCCTTGGCAATGTGACCCAAGGATGTAAATCTTTTATTTTTTTCCATATATAATTGAATGTTCAATTAGGGAAGTTAGCATCATTCATCCACATACAAATAGGTAATTTTAAGGGAGGTCCAGTCTTGAAAATCATAAACTTAGATTCAGTGGCTAGCAGATTTTTCTGTTTGTTTGTTTGTTTCATTCTTCTCGTGGCTTGAATTCAAAATTATGAATAAAGCCTTGAATCGAGCCTCTGCTTTTGCTACTTGATGAAGCAAGATCTGGCTAAGAAGCTGCATTTGTGCAGATGATAAAGAGGTATGCTAAAATCTATAAAAGATAAAACAATATCTTCATATTTTTTAATGTTGTCCTTACCACAGTTGAAGAATTTAATTATCTCCTTTTGAATCCTGTTGTGTTTTCTCTTATTAGCCTTCGTTCAACTTTTATTATTCATTTCTGTGACTGCATAAGATGAACTGAAAAGCTGAAAAACACCAGGCACATAAGGAATCAATTTAACTTGGGTCCCAGTTAAGAATGAAGAAAGGTCTTGGTTCTGTGCCACGTACAAAGGCAAGGGGCAGTATTTTGTCTTGCTTTTGTGCTACTTAATATACCACCTAAAACAGTCCTTTCAAATGACGGTTTTCAGCGTGGGCTCTCCAGGTCGCTGGAGATCTGTGAAAATCCTCCACACAATCTACATCATACAAACCCAAGTAACAAAGGGGAAGAAGAACCGGTGTAAAAAAACACAACTCACACTATAGAAAAAATAACATTGGAAAGCATAGAGAAACTTATTTTTACATATCATGAGGCTTTTTGTTTTTAAAGCCTACCAAGTAAACTGTGTAGGAGGTCTGAGGAGGCTTTCCTTTTAAATGTAGTCTATAAAATAAAAGATTTAGGGTAAATGCTAATAGTTTTATTTACACAGCTGATTTCACCTATTGGAAGGTTTAACATTGTAAGAGGGAAAGAGAGATTCATAATCCCTTTATAAAATTTTCAAAGTCACATGTGTTTCAGAATTTGGAATTTTTCAGATGTTGGAAAGGTAATACAAGACATACGCCATGTATCATGTAACATTGCTAGGAGTGTGTGTCTGGCACAGCACCCGGTAATTAAATATGCTAATACCTATACAGCAAAATGTATGAATATTTCCATTACTTAGGATAAAGATCATAAATAACCCCATTTCCATCACTGCAAGGCAAATCTTGCCGACAAATCTGTTTCCAGTGCTTTCTGCATTTCAGAATCGTAGTGAAAGAATTATGGACCTCTCTTGCCTCCTACCTCTTCAAAGTGGTGACCAACCCCCATCCCCACCAGCATTTTACGAATGGTATCTTGGCAGGTCTTGTCACCCTTGAGTTAGTGTTCTGCATGGTCTCTAACGTATAGTGAGTATTAATTTTTAAATTGAATTGTTTAAGTCAAACATTACCAACAAGAAGTAGAACCAAAATAACAACCCTTGGGGAGTGTTCAATGAGCCATCACTTGAAAGTCAATTGAAAAACAAAAGAAGGAGGTCTTCTCACATCTTGCAATTTGGTTTTATTTTGAGAAGAATATAGTGAACAAGATCAACCATTTCACAAGACATCGGGCCCTGAGAATGTAAATATTTAAGTTCTGCGCTTTCAGTGATCGGTCAGTCACATGGTCAGTTCAGTTCATGAGTTTAAAGGGCCAACATGAGATGCATTAGAAGTGTTTCTCGTGGATTATGGACATTGGGGAGGGTATGTGCTTTGGTGAGTGCTGTGAAGTGTGTAAACCTGGCGATTCACAGACCTGTATCCCTGGGGATAAAAATATATGTTTATAAAAATTAAAAAAATTAAAAAAAAAAAAGAAGAAGTGTTTCTCATGGGGCACCTGGGTGGCTCAGTGGGTTAAAGCCTCTGCCTTCAGCTCAGGTCATGATCCCAGGGTCCTGGGATCGAGTACCGCATTGGGCTCTCTGCTCAGCAGGGAGCCTGCTTCCTCCTCTCTCTCTGCCTGCCTCTCTGCCTACTTGTGATCTCTGTCTGTCGGATAAATAAATAAAATCTTAAAAAAAAAAAAAAGAAGAAGTGTTTCTCATACCTTCTAGAGTGACCCTTTTTGGAGCATTTTTTGAGAGCGTGTTGGCAGTCCAGGATACAGGATTCTTCTAGCAAACAGTTTTGCAAATTTCACTATAATTATAAACCTCATCCACTGAAACCTAATTCTTTTTTTACCCCCTAAAGAATCCTGTGACATTTTTCTTAACCCAAATCACCATAAAGAGTGCTTTTCTCATTAGCCTTTAGAAGGTAGCTGTCCAAACAGTATTAGACCTGAGATATGGTAAAGTTTTTTCATAACATGATAATGAATTTCCATCAAGAAAAAGTAATTTTTGGAACACATGTCAGAGAGTAAGTCTTTCTAGGTCTAACACAAAACAGAGTAGTCCTCCAGAATTTTTACCATTTATTTATGACAGCGGTTATTTTGCCCTGCACTTTGAATGACTCCAGAGAGATGCCCCTCCCCACGGTTCTGGGCTACCAGCTCACTCCCCACCCCATTGCTTCCAGGCATGTCCCTTTCGAGAGTCAGTATTCCAAAAGCACATTTGTTGTCAACTCTGGATCTTGAGAAAGCGTCATGAGTTTCCTCTGTACATCAAAAGGTTTGTTTTTCCGGAATTGCAAATATTTACAAGAGAGAAAATGTTAATTTGGAGATTTACATTTTTATTTGCCTCCCACTGTTTACTTGCCCTTTCCGGGCCACCTCCCCACCCTACCATAGCCATATTTCCAATGTATTAACCTGGTTAGTCACGCTAGCTCTTTCTTTAGAAACCTCCTTTGGCTCCTTTTTATTTACCTTCAATATATATGAAACAAACAGACAAACAAACAAAACATGAAAACTTATTTTCATTTTTAACTGTTCTTCTGAATCTAATTCTCTGCTTTTATGTCCCTTTGTTTCTCCATGCCTCATACACCTACGTTTCAACTTCAGGACACTCCATGCTATTTTAAAAACACAACAGCCTTAATCTCGTACCTTTGTACATACTTGTCTTTCTGTTTGTGATACATTCCACTCCTCAGGCAAACTCCCTTTTATCCCCAGGAAGCAGTTCAAACGGCATCTTCTCAGGGAAGCTTTTCCAAGGATCTCCTCTTGTGCTCGCTCTTACAACGCTTTCTTCTGTCCTTCCATTTGAGTACTACTTTGTCAGTGCTATTTTAAGTATTCTGTGATATTTCTATCTCTTCTTAATTTTTTTTTTTTTACTTCTCCAGAACATCTTATATTGCCAAGCCTACTTTTAGTGCTCTATAAATGTACCTTGATTGAATATAAATGAATGTTTCATGGATTTGTGAACATATTTCTTTTGAGGAGTGGTCAGTTCATGACATACTGTTTAATAAGAGAAGTCCTCTCTGATCATGAGGAATGCGGTCAGAGGGAGAGGGAGAGGGAGAGAGAATCGGAAGCAGGCTCCATGCCCAGCACCCCAGCATGTGGGCCTCAAACTCACAACCCTGAGATCCTGACCTGAGCAGAAATGAAGAGTCCAACGCTTAACCCACTGGCCACCCAGGCATCCCTGGAGTTCTAATTGAACAAGGATTTTTCTCTTTGAAACACAATTCATGCAATTTGTGGTTTGAGGAGGCTGAGTACTATGAACTATCTATGAGAATAACATCATCAGTGTTTTTTTTTTTCCTTTTGTTTTTAGATTTTATTTATTTACTTGAGAGAAGAGAGAGAGAGAGAGAGAGAGCATGAGCGGAGGGGAGGGTCAGAAGGAGAAGCAGACTCCCTGCTGAGCAGGCCACCATGGGGCTCCATCCCAGGAGCCTGAAATCAGGACCTGAGTCAAAGACAGGCACTTAACCCACAGAGCCATCCAGGTGCCCCCATCATCTGTCCTAATGTGATTTTCAGATCTTTTTCAACAGTTGAGTTTTGAAAACTTCTGATATGAGATGAAGAGTGATAATAAAAAGGGCTGCAAGTCCTAGGAAGTGCCAGCAATTAAGAATTATGAAAATGGGGGCCCTGGGTGGCTCAGTGGGTTAAGCCTCTGCCTTAGGCTCAAGTCATGATCTCAGGGTCCTGGGATCTAGCAGGGAGCCTGCTTCCCCCCCGCCCCTCTCTCTGCCTACTTGTGATCTCTCTCTCTGTCAAATAAATAAAATATTAAAAAAAAAAAGAATTATGAAAATGCCAAACATTTACTCTGTTGATTTTCTTCAGTACTTCACACAATTCTTTGAACATATGTCACCTGAAAAAGCAATGACAAAGAAGCCTCCCTGGCTGATTTCAAGGCAGAGCTGAGCCTAAGTTTATTGGGGTGGGCACTGAGTTGGTACTCAGAGTCCCAGATGGTTGTCTTGGCAGTTTCTTGCTCTCCTGAGAGCGGGATGCAGGACTGCCCTGAGTTGTCGTACCTTCCTGCCCTGTTTCTCTGCTCTCTGCTAGAATGCCCAAGCAGAGCTAGGGTTGCCCAGGACTTGAAAAAACAAACCGTTGAGTGGGTTGCATCTCCTCACAAGGTGATAAGCAATATTTGCTCCAAATTCAATCTCAAAACAACTAAGCAAAATTGGGCATTACCGAAACACTTTATGGCTAATCCCAGATATCTGTACTTAGAATAACTGACTTGTCTCTATCCACATGGTGGTCATACTCGGACATCTCTTCTCCAGATTTTCATTTTAACATTCTCCCTTGCAGCTATAGGGGCCTTCTACTCTTTTACTGAAATTGGTATCAAGAGTCCCTTTTTGCTGGGGAAGAGAGGGAGAACTTGCACATTTCCATTTTTCTAAGGTCATCAATCCTATTTTCTTTTTTTTTCTGCAGTCCTGGAAGAAAAAAGAGTTTATATACTTTTTTTAATACTTGTGTTCTGATTTTAAATAATCCTATCTCCTGATGGGATTTATAGGGGAAAAAAATGGAGAATTTTTAACTCCCAGATGTTATCAGCTAAAAGAAATTAGGATCTTGATATTGAGGTCCGCTATTAGGAATTAGGGTTGGGATATTCTAAAATTTCACAATTTCTATGTAAATATAGATATTACTAGATATTCAGGGTGATTTCTCAATATAGAGGTTCAAATTCTCTTCAATCTCTGGAATATTGACATATTTTTCTACTATGACTCCAAAATGCACTATCTTGCTTACTCTAGCATTATAATTAGTATATTTATATAGCTATAAAACATATATTTATTTATATTGTATTACATATATTATAACAGATATATTAAGGTCCAGAAACCTGGTAGTGTTATTTCTCCAATTTTGTCCTTTTTAAAAAAATTTTGTTCTCTTAGGTAACTCATATTTCCATATGAATTTTAAAATCAGCATGCCAATTTCTGCAAAAGTGCCTGGTGGGATTTGGTAGGGATTGCACTGAATCCATAGATGACTTTGGAGAAAATTTACATCTTAATGATAGTGAATCTTCCAATCCAATCTTAACAATATTGGATTTGGGAAGGAGAGAAGATAAACCTACCTCCTTTTATGTAATTATTTTACTGGAAGCTTTTTGATCTTTATTTTTTTTCTCTCTCAATCAATCCTTCCGTGCTAACTTCTAATAGAAAGCTTCAACTGTTTTCAAATAAACAATATCCAGTTCACTTAACACATTTGTCTTTCCTAACGAATCGTCTCTTTTCTTGTATAGCCAAATGAATAGAGCCAAATTTCTCTCAATACATTTTCATTACTTACATCCCTGAGATCTAGTTTTGCCCACAGCTCTATACCATAAGTAATTGCTCCCCAACCCAATCAAAAACCAATGCTCTTTTTCTTAGTCCTACAGTTTTTGGTCTTTTGGTGTTATTTCACCGCTGTCTTTTTCCCTATCTGTAAATCTTTCTTTCCCTATAGAAAGCTAGAGACGGTATTTCCCTGGTTCTGAAATGCCACTTTGACTCTCCTTTATACCAGCTGCAGACTCTAACATAATATTTTTTAAAGATTTTATTTATTATTTATTTATTTACTTACTTACTTATTGAGTGTGAATGGGGTAAGGGGTAGAGGGAGTGGGAGAGAAAGAATCCCAACTAAGTAGACTCAGAGCTGAGCTTGGAGCCCACCATAGGGCTCAATCGTGTGACCCTGAGATCATGACTTGAGCCAAAATCAAGATGTGGACACTTGACCGGTTGAAACACCCCGGTGCCCCTCTAGCATACTATTTCTTAAAATGTATTCTAGAAAGCACTAGCACATCAGGATGTTAATTGGCAAAAAAAAAAAAAAAAAAAAAATGGAAGGAAGGATGGAAGGGAGGGCGGGAGGTACGGGGGGGAGGGAGGGAGGGAAGAGAAAGAATCTTCAACACAAGCTGAAGATTAGTGACTTTAAAGACTTTTTAAATATGCTTTTGCACATCATGTATCATATGGAAGAAGTTACAATGTATGTCAATGTATGTCATTTACCAAACAGGCAAACCTGGTGATACAAGCCCCAGGAGCCTGGGAGAGTAATAAATTGCCATGCCTAGCAGAGGGTCCTGAGTAATTCAAG
Source organism: Mustela nivalis (assembly GCF_964662115.1). Taxonomy (NCBI): domain Eukaryota; kingdom Metazoa; phylum Chordata; class Mammalia; order Carnivora; family Mustelidae; genus Mustela; species Mustela nivalis. The sequence goes on from NC_139026.1 coordinate 27,686,850, forward strand.
TACCCTCCATGCCTCAGTTTCCTCTTCTGTTCTATTCTTGTATAGTTTTTTTCAGTCTTTGGGATTCAGCATATATTATTCAGTAGAATATTAATTCAGATTTTTCATTGTTACTGAACTATTCATCAATAAGTTATAATGGTCTTAAAATTTCAGCATTATATTCCTTAACTCGATAGATACTTCTTTCCTAGCAATGAATGGGATTACTTTTAGTTTTAAAAGCAATTTTGAGGGTGAGAGCAGAGGTGGAAATTGTACTAAGAAAGCAAAATCACTTTGGAGACAAGCCGACTTCTGAAATACAGAAATATTCCAACCTTTAATTCTGTGGTCAGAGGGAAAAACTGGATCTCGATGTACCAATTATGGTTTATAGCTGGTATGTTCAAGATGACTGGAAGTATTCTGCATGAGGATGCCGAAAACTGTGGTCAGACTGAGAGCTAGAGGTGCACTTAAAAATCTTATAACGGTTGGTTCAAATCAAACTCCCTCACACCTGAAAGAATGACTTCAGATTCTAGTTTCCAGTTGATGTGACAGAGTGGTCTAATCAATAATAAATTGCAGTGAGTCCAGGGGCTAGTCTGCTTTTTTTTTTTTTTTTTTTTTTTTTTTTTTTTTTTAAATTCTGCCAACTTTGACCAATATGGTGTCTGCCTTCTCTATGGAACAGTACTAGAAGTGATGTTCCCTGTTTCCCACAGGAAAAGAGGGCAAGAGGTATAAAGGTCCATCCACATTTATGAAGCCAAGAGCTTAGACTATACTATTTAGAATTTAAGTAGTAAGGGAGACAAAAAAGAAAAAGCACCCATTAACTTTTAAAAAAAAATTGTTTTTGTGAAGGAAAACAGAAAAACATAAGAGCATTTGTGTTTGATAATGAAAGGGAATAGGGTACATCTTATTGAGTTCATTTTACAGGTGATTTATTTAACAAACTTTCTACACTGACTTTAACTTGGATTTTTCAACTCACATGCTGCTTAATAATTACCGGCAAAATAAATATGCTTTCAATTTTGTTCTAAATGGAAGGCATGGGTGTTTAATCAATGTAATGAATATTAAAAATATATTTATCTGGAATAAAAAATATGAGGTACTGCAAAAGAAGGAAAGATAGTTTTTTCTTATTAATCATTTAAAGACATTTGATATTTTTCCTGGTTGCTGGCTGTTGTAGAGCATTAAAATCTTTTCTACTTTTTTTTAAATATACTTAAGAATAATGAATGGCTTAAAGTTTAGCCTGGTTAGCTGTATCAGTATAGAATTGTACAACAGGAAAGATTGACTAATGTGTTGTTTCATTTTAGGAAAATTAAACATCTTTCTTTTTAAAATACTGATTAACTGTGATCTTGCTATGAGATATTCTAAAAGCCCCTGGGAAAATGATTTTCATTGGAAAGCTTATCATACATCCAGGTCCTCCAAAGTATGCTGTAAGTTAAGCCATTTATGGCAAAGGAATTAACATTTTAGAGTATGTGATAGTCAGTTTTAGGTGTCAACTTGGATAGCCTATAATATTCAATTATTCAATTAAACATACATCTTGGTGTTGCTGTGAAGGTTTTGGTAAATTAGATTAATATTTTAATTTGTTCAATTTTTTTACTGTCTTTTGATACAACTAAAACAAAATTTTGGGGGGTTATACACCCTAACCCACTCATCCATTGATGTATCCTCAAGATTGGCTCATAGCAAGATCTCAGTAGGATGAGTGAAAATAAATAAATTATCTCATTTAATCCTCATAAAGACTCTATAATGTGAGTTCTATGGTCCCCATGTTACAAACTTCAGAGAAATTACATGATTTACCTCAAGTCACATAACTAGTAAGTGAGGGATCTGAGTTTAAACCCAAATGCCCCATTTCCAAAACCCATTCTATTTCCTTTATATAATGTTGACTGATTTGTCTTTTTAGGAAACAGCATTTACAGTGTATCAAGCTCTTTATTAAGCACTGTGGAGAACACAAAAAGGAATCACAAACAATGTGACCAGATGTACAATTAGCTCTATCACTCAGCCATGTGCACACAGGTAGACAAAACAGTTGTTTTGGAGGGACTCCTGCGCAGGAGACTACTGGGAGTCATTGGTGCTAAGGAAACTATACAGATGGGCCTTGAGGGGTGCAGTTGGAGCTAGGTTCAGTTTAAATACAAGAGGAAAAATTGGGAAAGACACCTAACATTTGCATGTTATGAATGAAAGAGCATCAAAATTTAAGTCCCTTTGGAGTATGAGGAATGTGGGTGGGTGGATAGATAGGAGACTTATGGAATGGACTTGAAGACTGAACTTAACCCTGTGTGTCACTGTAGTAAGCATGCTAACTCATGCTTTGTGTGTTTGTTTCATTTTGACAGTGCAGGCTGTCATTTAAAGATTGTTAGCAAGCTTGATTTTTGAAGGTAAAGACCTTAATAGTCATCGTTGGAGTGAAAGAAATTTCTCATTGGTTAGTGTGTTATTCCAGTCCCCTAGGAAACAAATACCAAGATATAATTAAATTTGCAAAAGTTTTATGAGGGACTGCTTCCTAGGGGGGACATGGAGAGGGATCTAGAAGAGACTGGTAGAAACATCTGAACATGATTCTGATCTGACCCCTGCTGAAGGAGAAAGGGAGGGGAGATGGAGCAGAAGCATCCTAACACTGTCCTACAATCTAAGGAATGTAAGCAAGGCCATCAGGAATTCTTAAGTGAAAGCCAACTATGGAGGAGTTCCTCATCTTAGTCTTCCCATCATGCTCCGTAGCTGACTGGGTGTGGCCTCTGGGAAGGGTGAGTCACTGGGTCCTTGGCCAGTGGTGGGGCCTGTAGTTGGAGGTCTGTAAGTCAGTCTTCATTTACATACTTCAGCTAGACTCTGTCCTTTCAGAAGAGTTTCTTTTTCTTAAATAGGGATTTAGGCTGGAGTCTCCCTGAAAATTATTATTTACCTGAGAGAGAGATAGGTGATCTTTGGTATAATTATTTTTTTTAAAAAAAGAAAATACATTTATATCACAATTAGACATGAAATCTTCTAACTGAATAGTTGAGTTTAAGTTTCCATTTAAATTCTTATAGCTAAAAATATATCACTTTTGTGTTAAAAGGAAGACAGGAACTGGCTTATAGCATGCTGTGGGATAGGATAGAAAGGTGAAAAGAAAAGAATTAACACTTATTAAGGGGTGTGCACTTATTAAAATAAATATTTTCATGTTCGCCATTATTTTTATGTCCATATTAGCAATACAGAAACTGAGGCTTAGCAAACCTCAGTCAACTACAAGGTGAACAAGAGTTATATTCATGTCTCTGTTTCATACTGCTTTTTCTCCTTTTCCACTTTTTTTTTTTTATAGCAGTTTTAGGTTCACAGCAAAATAGAGGAAGGTACAGAGATTTCCCCTAAACACCCTGTACCCACACATGCATACCCTCCCACACAATACACATCCCCCACTAGAGTGGGACATTTGTTACAACGATGAACCTACATTTTCACATCATAGTTACCCAAAGCCCAATGTTTACATTATGGTTCACTCTTAGTGTTATACATTCTGCAGATTTCAACAAATGTAGAATACCTTGTATCTATCATTATGGGATTGTAGGGAGAAATTTTCCTGCTCTAAAAATCCTCTTTACTCCATCTATTCATCTCCATTCTATACCCCTAGAAACCACTGATATATTTTTCATTCACTTATTCTTTCTTAAATGCTTTTCCTTACTTTATATAGATTTGAAATTTCTGACCTATATTATTCTCCTTCTTTTTAAAAACATTTGTTAACATCTATTGCAAGGCAGGTCTACTGACAAAAAATTCTCTCTATTTTTGTCTGCTTGAGGAGCTCTTTATTTCTTCAGTTTTGAATAATAATTTTGCAGGGTACAGAATTCTAGGTTGGTGGTTTTTGGTTTTCTCCTCTTTAAATATTTCAATCCACTATGAACCTCACAAGAGTTTATCACTCGGCTTCCATGATTTCTGAAAAGAAGTCAGATGTAATTTTTATCTGTGTTCTCTATAGGTAAGCTGTTCTCACCCCCCACCAGTTCCCCACCCCCTGCTTCATTCAAATGTTTTTTCTTTATCTTTGATTTTATATTGTTTGAAAACAAGTGCCTAGGTATAATTTGCCTTGATATTTATCCTCCTGGGTGTTCTCAGAGCTCCCTAGGTTTGTCCTCTGGTGTCTGACCTTAAGTTGGAGAAATTCTCGGTCATTATTGTTTCAAATATTTCTTCTGTTCCTTGCTTTTCCTTCTGCTTCTTCTTTATGCCTATGTTACACCTTTTGTAGCTGTCCCATAGTTCATGGATATTCTGGTATTTTTGTTTTTTGTTTTTGTTTGTGCTTTATTTTGTTTTTTTGTTCTTTCCCTTTGTTTTTGTCTGTTTTCTCTTCGCTTTTCGGTGTTTGAGTGTCCTATTGATATATCCTCTAGCTGAGAAATTCTTTCCTCAGCTGTGAAACAGCCATGGGGTTACAGTGTCTTGTTGTTATTGTTGTTTTTATCTCAAGCATTTCTTTTTGATTCTTTCTTGGAATATCCTTCTCTTTTTACATTCCCCATCCATTCTCATATGTTGTTTACCTGTTAGTGCCCCTAGCATGTTATCATGGTTGTTTTCAATTCGTGGTCTGATAATTCCAGCACCCTTGCCATGTCTGATTCTTCTCTTGCTCTGTCTCTTCAAATTGTATTTTTAGACTTTGGTATGCCTTGTAATTTTTTTCCAGATAGCCAGGCATGATGTGCTGAGTAAAAGAACTGCTATAAATAGGCTTTAGCAATGTGGTCGTGAGATATGAGGGTCATGGAGATAGTCCCGTGATTAGGTCTCCATCTTTCAGTGACTCTGGACTATGAACCTCACAAAAGCTTCTCAACTGTTCATTTGTGTGTGTGTGTGTGTGTGTGTGTGTGTGTGTTGTTGTTGTTGTTGTTTTCCCTCCTCAATGAGGTGAGCAGGATGGCTAGAGTAGACTAGAGTTGGGAACTTTTCTCCAAGTCAGATTCTGATAATGCTCCAGCAGGTTAGGCTCTGGGTTAGTTTTGCTGATAGCAGGCTTTGTTAAGAACAGAGTGCTCTGGCATATTTCAAAATGGTGCCTTTTCCTTTACCTCTACCAAAAGCAGGAAGGGATTTTTCTCTTCTATTTTCTATGAGAATCAGCTTTTATTCCCGGAGGTAAATCTCACAAGATTGTAGGGTCGCCCTGGAGTTTTGAACTCTCAAGAGTGGTCTGCACTGAGCCTCGGTCAATTCATCAGTTATAATTTAGGTCTTCCCACTGTGCCACTGGCTCCTGAGGCAGTTTCTGCCAGGGTGTCCCTGCTCCATCAGCTCTGTGAACAGCCGTCTGACTCTCCAATCATAGGGGCAGCAGTTTGCCCTGTGTCTTCCCTCCTCTTACAGATCTAAGAACGGTTATTGATTTTTCATATTTTTTTACCTTTTTGCTTCTTAAGACAGAGCGGTGACTTCCCAACTTCCTTACATGTGGAACTGGATACCAGAAGTCTCACGCTGCTTTTTGACAGTGTTGAGGGGCATGTATGTCATTCAAGGAGGAGAGGAAAAGAAAAGAAGAGTAGAGTTCAGAAGACAAAATTTCACTTACTTCTTAATTTTCCCTAGGTCAGTGCTGCATCTCTTTAACTGGGAGGATAGTTTGTTTTGGGAGGTGGCACACAGTACTACGGGGGAACAAAGAGAAGCTGGGTGAGGAAGCATATAGGAATTGAGAGAATGAAGGGGCTGGTGCATGAAGAAAGAGGCTATCTCCTCTTTCTCCCAGACTGGTAAAAATGAATTCCAAATTAAATTTAAAATTTAGTTTCTTGGCTATCATTCTTTCTATGTATCTTCTAGACTTGAGGTTCATTAATGACTCATCACACTGATTAATATCAATACAACATGACCTTCCCATATGTCATTTATTCCTTGGACCAGTTCTCACTGCCTATGTGCCAGACCTGCTGTCCCAAGGCCTGAAAACACTGCGGGAAGGAGGCCAGATATGGCTGTCCTCACAGAGCCTACTTTTAGTGATAGTGTCAAAGCTGCATTTGTCAAAATGCTGTATTACGGTAGCCTGTATGCAATTTTTGAGAATCCCAGTCCTATTTTGAGCAATCCCATCCCTCACTCCACACACACACACACACACACACTCACATCCCTAAATATTATCCTCCAGCTATCAGAATTGTTTTTCTCCCTGCATCTCATAGTAACCTTAAATACCATCCATAGCTACCCATTAATTCCAGATGTAATATGACTCAGAAAGTTCTTTTTTTATGAGGCTAAGTCTGATATTCTAGTCTTATCTCTGGCCATCCTTCCCCTTAACACACCCTCCTTGTCCTACAGCCACATAGAAGTGCTCCAGATTTACCCAAGTTTTCCCAATTTTTGTATGAACTGCCCCTTTTTAATCAAATGCTCTGCTTCATTTTTGTCATCGGGTAAATGGATACTGACCTATTATGGGCCAATTCAGATGTCCCTTCATCTAAAAAATCTTCACTCTTTCCTCCAGGAAACTGGTCATCTCTACTCTGGAGTCGTAAGGATTTATGTTTGCATGTGTTATGACAAATATACATTACACTGTAATCATCTACTTAACCACATTTTCTTCTTTGTTTCTCTATGAGACAGTGTCTTGTTTTTGAACCCTTCATCCTAGCAGAGTTCCATGCGACATGGTAGAGAGTGAATTAATGGTTAGTTGATTTGATTCCATTTGAATGAAGATTGTGGTCAAGAGAATTGGTGTTAATGCTTTATGGTGGTCATTAATTCCCATTCAGAAATGTCATTTAATTAAATAAGAGAGCTAGATTCTTTGTTTTTTTTTTTTTTTTTTGGTGATTAAATACTTAAATGTATAGATTTACATCAGAATAAGTCACCTTATGAGAACTGTAATAAGTCTTTCTCAAAATTTTGTTAATTCTGATTGGGGGCAAAGACTGGGTTTTTTTAAAATAAAATATGATGAGTGACAAGGGCTTAATATTTTAACATTTCAAATGCTATAATGTGATTTACCTCAAATCCAGGATTTGGGGAAAGGGTACTCCAAAGATATACGAAAATCCCCACACTCTTCTAAAATAACTGAATGTAGGCCACTCCTGAGGCTGTTTATTTTTACATGATATACAATGAAAACACTATAATTAAGAATGGGTAAACCCAGCTGTGCTTTGGGTTTATCAAATTTCTTAACGTTGTTTTTGACTATTTGGAGTCTGTGAAGAGTAAAGCCTAGTTTTCCAAGAATTTTCCCTCGATTTTTAAATCAGTGTTTATTTTAAAAGAAGTATAATCCATATGGTTTTGATTCCTCCACACTTAACTCATCCAAATGCAGTTTTGCAAGAACTATTTGAAGTCAAAAGCTTTTTGAAATTTTTATGAGCTTTTTTTTGTCCTTTTTTTCCCCTTCAGAAGAGGAAGCAATACTTTGCCAAGTGTAAACAAAGCTAATCACCAAACAGTTTTATGTTCTAAAATAATGAAACTGGATTGGGTGCCGAATTTGACAAAATAGTTCACTTATCCCTAGTGAAATTGTTGTCTAAACTCATAGAGAGACCGCCTTCTCTAAAAGACGGCCAGACGACGCCAGCATTATACCATCCAGACTTTCAGATCTCACACAGTTCAGCAGCTAACCGAGTTGTTTCCCAGCCAGGTTTTACTTATAATATCTTTATTTTGTCATAAAAGCTACCAAAGTGCGATATTAAATATCATGACAACCCGGAAGAGTTATTGATGGGGCCCGTAAATGGAGAAGCAATGCTACATCTATGAGCGAGCACTTCCTAGGGATTGTTAGACATGGGCAGAAAATCAAGGAAGAAAAAAAGACAGGATTCTGGATGCTTTCAAAGTTGCACCTAGAAGAGCTATCGGCAAACTACAGCTTGGAGATTAAAAACTGCCTGCCAACTGTTCTTGTAAATAAAGTTTTACTAGAACATACATACCTACATCCATTCATCTCTGTATTACCTATGGCTACTTTTTTGCCTTTATCACAAAGTTGAGTAGTTGTGACAGAACTTTACGGAGGCCAAAACCCAGAATATTTACTACCTGGACTTTTACAGAAAAAAAATTCCCGATTCCTGATTCAGATGATACATAGTTAATAACACTTACCTCCTCAGATCTGGAAATAATACAAAACTTCTCTGACTGTCATATTCCCACTCTAGATCAAAGATTGGAAGGATATAAAAAAATAGAGATTTTTAAAAAGGAAATACCAGAAAACAAACATATGTTATAAATATATGTTATTGTTCACATAACAGTATGTGTGTGTTCACATAACAGTATATATATATATACACACGCACACACAGACACACAAATACATACACACACACACACACACACATACATATGCTGAAAATATCCCACCTTCTGGTATCTCTACAACCAAATATTTTGGGGATTGGAAAAATGTATACAATTCTCCCAGCATGAAGATATTCATGGTAATGATAGTAGAGATGTCTCTGGTGAGGTGATTATTTTTTCCTTCCAATTACTAATGTAAAAGAAAAATAAATAATAGTCAGATTCCCTAAAACTTACTTTGTGCTAGGCACCTATACTGTATCCTTCTGCATTATTACATTTCATCTTCACAAAAGCACTCTCCTGGGTTATTTAAACTCTTGAGATCTCAATTTCTGCTTTTGTAAAATGTGGATAATAATAATATCTAACTCATAGGGCTACTTTGAGGATTAAAAAAATTAATATATATGTGGTTCTTAGAAGAAGGCCTATGCCATCTGTGAATCCCCAAAAGATACTTCCAAAAGCCAGATTAATCAGCATAACTCAATTTATTAAGCCTACTGCTATATAGGGAAATACCATTCTTAGGAGAGTCTCAGAACAAGGAAGTCAGGAGAAAAAACATATATATTATATCAAAAAATGTATACATATAACATCATGTATGTATGTGTATATATGTTTACATATATATGTACACACCTATATGTGGCATGAAAATTTGGACCAATGATTTTATGAGGAGTCTTAAAAATCCATTGACTGGTTGGGGATAGGGTAGTTTATGACATGAGATACATGGGTTGGTGGGCACAGTGAGGAAAGGGTCTGGGGAGAAGTATTGATGCATGAGCATTTAGCCTTGTTAAATAAGTTGTTCTGGCTAACTTATCTTCTAAGAAAAACTATTTCATGGCCCATGTAACTTTTGTTTTTGCCCATTCCAGTATTGTTTACCACAAAAGCAGAAAAGTGTGTTGGATTAGTTTTCACATCACATGTAGTAATTGTTAATTATGTATTAGCAATTTTCATTATTTTTTTTTTATTATTTTAAAAATGAGGTAGTTGAGACTTAGAGAAGTTAAACAATTGCCCAAGGTCATACAATCCAGACATCATTATTGCCCACATACAATTCAATTCCTTGCAGTTGAAAGACTGAGGTCCCTTGTGGGCTGTCCTCTGAGAACCATTCTTAGCTAAAGGTTACTCTTAGCTCCCAACCACAAGACCTTCTCAAAGAACGACAGCTTACTTCTCTAAAGCCATCAGCAGAATCTTGCTCCTGTCTGCTAAAACAGGAGCATTATATAACATGATGTAATCAAAAGGGTAACTGTCTCAACACCTTTGCTATGGCATAACTTAATCTAGGGTGTAGCTTTACCATAGTCTATTGGCTAGAAGCAAGTCACGGGTTCTACCTGTGCATATGGGATTATACAAAGGCATAACACACTGAACATTTCAACTTAGGTATGTCAGTCACCTCTGCTTTGGATGACATAGTCTTACTCCTCCTGACTACCAGGGGTCTGGGCTGTAATTATCCCACTGGTGCTTGTCATCAGCTTTACACCACATCTTTTCCTACTTCTGATACCTCAGACACCATAGGGTCTGTTAAGACATGTGGCCAAGGCATTGTGCTGTTGGCTTGACAGCCTGGACATACTACCAAGCCCTTTCTTCTCCAAATTCTTCTTTTCTGAATTTCCATATCAGCAGGCAAATGGGCCAGAACAGAATACTCTGATATAGATGTGTTGTCACCATAACCCTAAGGGACTTATCAGAAGATGCAAGATACAGTAATTTCTTTTATTTTTGAGTTACTGTCCAAGCATAGCCATGACCACTAACCTCCTAAAACTATACTGAAGTGACAGGTCTAAGAATCTTCATAGAATTGATCTCCTGCTGTCTGAAGTACATGTTATCTTAACCAAGATTTATAATATGCTCACCCTTTCTTGCCTCTGGAAGCAGCATGCTGTTGTCAATAGAATGCATCCATGTGATGATCTGTGGAGTGCTCAGCGATCCAGAGCTCTTTAAGCTCTATTTTGTCAATGGGAAGGAGTGTGGTTAATATAGCTCTGATTCAAAACTCTAAATGAATACTGTTGCACATGAATGCAAGCTGTTTCTGATCCTCTTTTCTTATTGAAATACAAAAGAATGCTTTTGCTAAGTTAATGGCTCCATTCCATAGGCCTGGAGACCTTATTAATTTGCTGTAGCTGCAACTGTAATCTGTACTCATTGCTTCAGCTTGCAGTAGCCATTATCTGGGATCCATCTTGTTTCTTTCAGGGCCAGATTGGTGAATGGAAACAAAAGTATGGCAGGGATCACCTTTCTAGTTTTTTATGGATCACACTGATTTTTCCTGTGCTCTCCTCACTCCTCAATGTAATGTAATGTTAAACTTGCTATATTGGCCACACAGAGTTAGTTTCAGTGGTTTCCTCTGGGGATTTTCCACTGTGATAGTTGTTACCTCATCAGCAAAGGATCCAGCGTGGAGTTGCTTTAACGGCCAACTCTATCAATTTCAGCCACATACTCAGGATCTGGAGAAATGATCTGCAGATCATGTGTGGATTCAGAAATCCAATGGTCCTACCAGGAGCCTGACTTTAGTCATTTCTCCATTCATTTTCTGGCCCCAATAAACTCCAGTTCCAATAAAGGGATCATGGGAATGCTCTGGATCTCTAGCTCTTAAAGTCAGCTCAGACCCTGTGTCTCACACTTCTTGAGTTTTATTTTTTCAGTGTACCATCACTTTAGTAATTGGACATGAGTCCCTTTGGGAAAGGACTGAGAGAATTATTACATTATTTACTTGCTGTAGTGTTGCAGAATCCTTTATGTTAGAGACCTAGCTAATTTTTTAGTCAGTGGGTTCCAGATCTGAAAATAAGTTCAGCAACTGTGAAAGGAATTGTGGCTTTGTATCTGGAAGACTGCCTTCAGTCTCCTATCCCTCCATTCTTGATTATTTCTGGTTGTAGATGTTAATCAGCCATCTTCTTGGCTGCCTGTCTGTTCTGCCCTTAGAGACACCGTGTTCTATTAACCGGCTTCATAACTCCCTGGAGGTCACACCCCTTCACTGCCCCCTTGACCTCGCTAGACTTAATGGTAATTATGGTCCCCTGGCTTCTGGTGGTTAAAAGCTGCCACCTGGCCTCTATTTCTCTTACGTCCCATTGTCCTCAAGGATATTAACAAGCCCAGCTCTGATCAGCAGGGAAGGACCAATACCAAATGCCTAAGTGAAGATTGTGGCACAATCACTGATGCATTCCTAATAGTCTTGGCACATGGTGTATTCTGGGAACTCCCATAAAATACAATTCTCTGATGGGTCTTCTGGCTTCAGATATTGGTTCCAGCGGGTCCACCTCCCTCAGCTGCATTATTACTTCCACAGAGTAGATCTCTGCTAGGCAAAATCAAGCAATCCCACTTTGCTCAGCATTGGCCATCACTTTCCATGTTCTTCTGGTTACCTTAGTAAAAATTTTGCCACATCCTCAGGGGCCCTGGGCAAGGTTTTCAAACCCTTGTCCTTCGAGAGTACCTCCAAGTTGATGAATTCTTGCACTCTTTATCAAGCACCCTCAAATCCAGAATGGCCTTGATGGCTTTATTTATGAATTCTAATAAACATTTGTGGAAGACGTAATAGATACTAATTATATATAGAGATAATTTTGCTAGACAATTAAAAAGGAGGGAATACTTCATAACACATTCTGTGTTGCCAGCATTACCATGATTAGATAATTCTAAAATTCGTATAGAAATGAAAAAAGATTAAAAAGGAGTTTAAAAACCTTTTGTAAAAGAGTAACAGGCCAGGAAAATTTATACTATTTGATGTCAAGGCATCATAAATCTACAGGCATCAAGACAGTGTGGGGTTTGCCTAAATGTAAACAAATAGGTCATTATAATAGATAGAATCCAGAAATTAGTGGACAAGTGACGATCTTCTTCTTTTTTTTTTCCCCAAAAAATGGTGCTGAAACAATGCATATCCATATGTAAGAAAGAATATTGTCCTTACCTTGCAATTTATGCAAAAACCAACACAAAATGGATCGTGAACTGAAGTGTAAAATCTTAAACCATGTAAGTTCTCTTAGGCAAAATTTTTTCAGATGCAATGTGAAAATTATGATCAATTTTTAAAAATTATAAATTGGATTTTACTAAATAAAAAAATAATAATAGGTAAGCCTGTGCTCTGTAAAGTCACAGAGGAAAGAGGAGACTTTCCTCTGCAGAGAGAACACCAACGTGCCTGAGGAACTTATCTCTTAAGAGATTGAAAAGATAAGCCATAGACTGGGTAAACATACTTTCAAATCACAGATCTGATAAAAACTTATATCCATAATATATAGAGAACTCTCAAAATTCAATTATTAGGAAACAAACACAATAAAGGAAAAAGAAAAAGATTTGAACAGATTCTTCCCTAAAAAAGATGTATGGTAGACAAATAAGAAGAGGAAGATATTAATTGTCAAAGTGATAAAAATAATAATATTTTGAAAGTAAGACCTATGAGGAAATTCTTATTGAGCTAGAATCATCTAATTTAGCAGTTCGAATTGGCTCCTCTTTCTAACCCAGAATTAATCACACTGAGGGATTATGTTAGATTAATATAGGTGAGCTCTTTCTGCTACCATCTTTAGTTGTCTTTATTCACAGTTTTATGATTGTGAGAGCAAAACGCAAAGTCAGGAATTATTTGGTTTAGCTAAGCACAGAGATTGATTTAATATTTGCTCTGGGAAGATATAAATTTTCTCTGCTGCTATAGCAGTTTGTTTATAATGTTTCTTAGTTGTAAAACTGCAGAGGCCATTCCCATGGTAGTGATGGAGGGGGTAGGTGGAGAGGAGTGCCTCTTGAATAACAAATTAGAAGGAGAGTCAAGAAATTATGTTGAGCTGTTAACCTCAAATGAAAATGGTTTGATTATACATTGGAACCACTTCTCTTGGAAGTATCAAGCAGCTCAGGGCTTAAAGGGAAGTAGCCAAAGGCCAGATCCAGAGAGAAATCTGGGATTGAGTTCCAGAAAAGACTGAAAACCCCATCAGTAGAAGCAAAAGGGCCAACTGGCATCCAACTAAGTTGAAGTCTAATACCTTGATTAGGCATTTAATTCTACAAAGGAAAAGCCTGCTGTATGTTTGGCATTAGCTGACAGGGAAATGCAGTTGTGAACAGAAAAGACATGGCCTGAGAACTCAGTTTACAATCTGTAGTCAGCATTTGGGGATGTGAGAATAAGGCTCCCATCCTGGTTCTTACTGCAAATTGGCCCAAGCTTCTAATCTTAAATTCATAGACGACAGTATTAATATTAGGGCACATCATAAATATTGAAACTAACCCCGCAGGTGATCCAAATACATTGAAGGATCATCTAGGTCTCTAGAAACTTTGTGTCCAGTTAATAAGGCCTAATTTTCTCTCAAAGCTTTTCTCCTGGACAAAGACTTAATCCCAGAGCTTAGTCACCTTGGTACTATCCCACCCACAAACTCTTTATGTGTCTTGTAATTGGCTTCCACCCCAAAACATTTTAAATAAAGTATGTGTGCTATAAATTTCAAATTGTGAAGCTTCTCATATATATCTTCAGATAGGAAAATTAAGAAGTGAAAAGATATTTAGATGTATCCATGACTTCAAAGAGTTTTCTTCTTGTTTCCTTTCACTTTGTGCAATAATTTAGAAATGCCTTTAATTCATTTGGTTGATCTTATTGTTGTTTAATTATCTTATTTATATTACCAAATGGACCTTGGGATTCTAACATACATTTATTTTAACATATTTCTAGTAAATGATTTCCTGTTCTAATCCATTTTTAAATAACTTCTCTAGCATTTGATATATTTCGGTAGGACATTAAAAGCAAAGATTCATTTTTGCCAAATATTTTTTATTAGTAAGTATAATATTGTAGAGCTGTGTGTTATACTGATAATAATAATAATTCACTGAGCACTTACTGTGTGTAAAGTAGTATGTTAGTCTTTACATAATTTAATTTGATCTTTAAAACAACCCCATAATGAAAGTATTACTGATAATTTGAGCAGATTAAGAAGTTAAAATTCAAAGAGTTAAGTAAACTATACTAAACTCTGCAGTCAGTATGATTCCAGAAGTCCTTAATCTTAACCTCAGCTCTGTATCACCTCACCACATTTAAAATTCCTTTGTTCTAAAGAAGAAGCTAACATTCCAAACAGATGTTAATGTTATTATTTTTCCTTGCTATTTCCACTTATGGTTTGATCTAAGTCTTGGGTCATTCCCAACTTTGGTCGCATGCAAAATTGGCTGAGGAATAACATGCATAAAGGGAAGAGATTGTGAAGAAATTTCTACTGACTTTATTGTGTGCCTCAGGACTTAAACAGAAGACGTTTATTTCACTTTCCAGAAGGAGGATGAGTTCACTATGAATAGTCTTTCATTGCAGAGTGTTCTAAGGCAACAATGAAACTAGAAGGACCAATATAATTGCACATGTGCCCAACTAAGGCACATTAGTCATGTTTTATTTTAGAAGAAGAGCCAGGTTTGGGATAGGTGAGAAAAACAAGAGGAATGGTTGTACCTATAATTTGTTCTATGTTGAGATATGTAAAAGGTGCAAAGTTAAACTCATAAAACAAAATGAAATTAATGTGTCTTCATCCAAAGGGCATGTCTTCTGGTTTTTGTATTTTTCATGTCCAGCCATATATAATAGTCGCCTACTTAGTACAAAATTGATTGCTTATTTTTATTTTGGACCATCAGTTTTTATATAGCTTCCTTGCTTGTTTGTTTTGTTTTGTTTTGCGTAAAATTGAGTGAATGCCATCTAGGCATAAATCCAGTTTATATTTTTGGTGTTTAAATTTCAGAGTATTTAGCCTAATGCTTGGTATATAATACTAAAGAACTGAACAATGATGTGATTATAAAAATAAACTTATTTCATGATTTGGAACCATTGTGTGTTTGGTTAAGAATATCAAATTGTTAGGAAGCGAGTCAGGCTCCTAAAATAGCATCATGTACAGAGAAGTATTTTTGAGTGTTCCTTTGAAAAGAAAAAAAAAAAAACACATGCTCAAAATCACTTTTTGGAAAGTCTATAATAAATACATTCTGGTTAAATATGATTTAAAATGTTATGATGTGGTCATTTGAGATTTGTACTTTGAGATGGGATGTATAGTTACAGCTGTAAAAAAGATAAGTTCTTTATCATGTTCTGTATTTTCTGATTGGAATGCTTGCTCTGGTAACGATTGAATGAACAATTTATTTCATTCAGCACAAAATTATTTATCATCAAGGAGAAGCAGGAAGCTAGCTAGTAATATGAGTGAGAAAACTTTCCTAATTAGGCAGGAGACTAGCTTTCATGAAGATCAACATCCTCACATCCTGGCAAATTAATCTCTCTTAGCAGGAACTAGAAGGAGACTGGAAAGAGGATACTGCCTTTATCTTTCACAAAGAGCAGTGTTATTTTTGTGATAGTGGAGATGGAAGGGGGAAGAGTGAGAAAAGAAAACCTAATTTTGCCTTTTGATTAGCCGAGTGGGAGCTTCTTGCAGCAAGATGCCAAATAGTATGTTTCTTTTATTTCTCATAATTCAAAACTTTGCAGAAGTTAGGTGTGTACCTGTGTGTTTGTGTATGTGTAAAACATTTTCTCATTGTAGCTGTTAGATTTTTCTCACTAGAAAGATGAACAAAAAGCATATATTTTATGTAAAAACAATATAATAAAGAAGAAAAGAAATATAACGGTGTCGCTTTTATTTCAAGAAGATATAAAGAAGGATGGGATATTTTTGACAAACCAGGGGACAAAAATAGAAGGATATTAAATTATAAGTACAGGAAGGGTGATAAAAGTAAATTGTGAAAAGGAGTTTATTACGAAACAAGTATTTGGTGATTTTCTTTATTCTCATACTTTTTGGAGTTGCTTTGTGTTATAACACAAGTTTTTACTGTTTGAATAAATTGTTGAAATGACAATATATTAGTGAGTCTTTTGGGCAGCCATGGAGGTCTGTTGTTCAGATTTCCTTTCAAAAGAAAACCTGTTGAGGCACCTGGGTGACTCAGTCAGTTAAGTATCTGCCTTTGGCTCAGGTCATGATCCCAGGGTCCTGGAATGGAGCCCCAAGTTAGGGCCCCTGCTCATTGGGGAGTGTATTTCTCCCTCTCCTTCTGCCTCTCTCCCCCACTTGTGCTCTCTCCCTCTTTCAAATAAATAAAATCCGAAAAAAGTAAAAAAAAAAAATTAAAAATTAAAAAAAAAAGGAAGAAAGAAAGAAAAGAAAAGAAAATCTATCAAGGGGAGCCTGGTGGCTTAACTGGTTGAGTGACCAACTTGATTTCAGCTCAGGTCATGACCTCAGGGTTGTGGGATGGAGCCTGCATTGGGCTTCGTGCTCAGCACAGAGTCTGCTTAAGATTCCCTCTCCCTCTCTCCCTCTGCCCCTTCCCCTGCTCTCTCTCTCTCTCTGTCTCTCTCTTGCTCTGTGTCTCTCAAATGAGTAAATAAATCTTAAGAAAGGAAGGAAGAGGGGGAGGGAGGGAGGAGGGAAGGGGACAGGGAGAAAGATAAATAAATAAATAAATAAATAAATAAAGGTGAGAGAAAGAGGGAGAAAATGAGGAAAGAAAGAAAGGAAAGAGAGAGAGAGAAAGAAAAGCAAGAGAGAGAGAGAGTGAGGGAGAGGGAGGAAGGGAGAGAGAGAAAGAGAAAGAAGGAAAGAAAAAAAAAGAAAGAAAGTGGAAGGAAGGAAGAAAGAAGGAGGGAGGGAGAGAAGGAATCAAGCAAGCAAGAAAGAAAACCTGTCAAAAGGAACAGGTGGATGACAGTCTCCAGGTGTAGGTGCCTTCAAGCTAGGCCTCAACTTTGAGCCAAGGCCCCATGCTTTTTGGACATTGCTCAGCCATCGAATATGGATGGCAGCAGTACAAGAGGGTCTCAGTTCTGAGGCAGCACAGGACTCCTCAAAGAGCAGTCTTTCCTCTTTCCAAAGGAGTTCCCATGATCTTGGCTGAGATTTTCTCAGAGCTGCATCTCTGTGTGCGGCTCATCCTACACAGTCTTTTAGCATTGCTTCTCTTCTCTCACATGAGCCGACCATCACCACAGTTTTCTTGAGTGTTCCTGTCTCTCTGTGAGTTTTTGCGTTTCACAGGTATTTTTCCCAATACACTTTTTGCACTTTTAATTCAATCTTGGCTTCTGCTTTCCAGAAGAACTAACTGACACAATCGACACTGGAAGTGGTCTGTGATATCAGTGAATAAGATGAGGTTTTGCAACTGGATTATTTGCCACCTACCAGAAAATAATATCTTCTCTTCTCTGGATCATAGATAGTTTCTGGCATAAAACTGCAGTCCAATGGATAAAAATTTCATCAGTGGTGACTTTGAAGAATGTCTTGGTAAATGTGCATGCTCCAGCAAGGACAATATTCAGGCATTGGAGAAACGTGGAGCAAAGAAAATAGATTTGGCTGATTATTAGCAAATTGTATTGTAGATCACAAGAGAGATAATGAGGAACTGAATGTGGTTAAAAAATAGCTCAAATGTAAGTATGAAAGTTAGATGACATCTTGGGTAGCTTAGAAAGAGTTCCTTATATTTTGCAAAGGGAGAATGGAGAGAAAACATAGGATCTGATATTTAGGGCCACTGACCTGCAAATATGACTGGATACCAGTTAAAAAGTGTTCTTATGCCAAGGTGAGAGCCCTACTTAGGAAAAGTTGGGGCATAAAAATTAGAATGGGAATATCTGAATGAATTTCCTTAAAGATCTATAATCTGGAAGCCTGCAGAGTTGGCCCACCTTTCTCCTCTAAGAGCTGACCATTTTTCCATGCAGGAGGTACTTGAGAGGCTGCTGCCACATAAGGTTGAAAGTACATCCCTCAGAAGATGGCCCAACCTTCTCTCCTAGCTTCTAAACTGAAAAGCATAGTTAAAGTCTAACATAATCCAGCCATGGGATGTAAATATACTAGGATTGCTAAATAAGAAAAGACCCCATGAATCTTCAAGAACCAGCTGTCATGTAGTATCAGGAGTCTGAAGAATATCTGTGGGATTAGATTTTCAGAGTATTTGATCAAAAGGGGGATACTGATGATTGGAAAAGCAAGAGTTTATTGACTAGGGAGCATTCTTTTGAAACATGGGATTTAATGCCTTGGAAAAGACCCCAAGGCTTAGGGGAAATTTGCTGCTAAAATGGGCCTTGGAATCCTTAAAAACAGTCTTGGTAAAGTTGAAATTCCCAAATTGCCATGGAAGATGGTAGAGGCATAAAAGAAGAAAAAGACTCTGGAAAGTATGTTAGAATGGGATATTATGTCATGCCAAGAAATGAGAATAATATTTTCCACGAGGGAGTCCATAAGATACATAATTCATCAAGACTATGGGTAATATGCTGGTGAGACATCACAATCACTAATTTACTCAGTCATGACTCTTTTCCAAAGATCAGGGATGACAGTAGGAAAAAAGATGGTAGAAAGACATAGCTCAGCTTGTTTATGGCAATGGAAATGATGGAGAGCTTGAAGAAACTGAGCCCAGACAGTAGTGTTTAACTGTTGGAAATCAGGAGATTGCAACGATCATAAGGACTCACGAGGTTGGAGGGGCAATGAAGAGGGATTCACTTGCAGAAAGTCTTCTATACTATCAGAAAAGGAGATTAGAAACAGTTTTGCATTCACACTGAGCCCTCAACAATATACATTTACATCTTTTTCTCTTGCCTGTGTGAATTCTCCTGCCCTGTCATAATATAGTCCAAAGAGATCAAAATCATCAGGACATCTCACAGAACATAACACTGTCCCATTACACTCAAATTGATCAAGGCGGGTTAAGAAAGAAGTGGCTAACAAGCTCAAAGGCTTAGTAATATATACAGGCTCCAAAGTGAGAAAAAAACCTACAAAATGTTAGGGACCTGCTACTTCTATTAAGATCTTAGGTGCCATGTGTCCGTAAAGTACTGGGTTATCCTTTTCAAAGTAAAAGACAAATTGGTGTATTTTGTATCTCTCCCACAAAGATGGAAGCACAAAAGTTCATAAGCCTCATTAAGCTCTGTCGACAGTTCATTCCACATCTAAAACCAGTCTGGCTCATATACTGAGTAACACAGAAAACTACTAGGTTTGCTGTGGGGTTTGGAATTGGAAAAGGCTCTGTAGCAGGTCTAGACTCCAGTGCAAGCATCCCTGTGACTTGGACTGTGTAATCCAGCAGACCTTCTATGGCTGAAGAGATCAGTTGTAGAAAAGACACAGTTTGAAGTATACACCGAGAGCCAGGGAGAGAATCAAAACATTGTCTTCTGAGATTTGGGATCAAAGGCATACTGTTTATACTAGAGAAGTATAAACCATTTAAGAAGCAACTCTTGGAAAGCTCTTGGGCACTTGTCAAAATGGAATGTTGGACCATCAAATCAAAGAAGTGATCACTGGTCCTGAGCTTCCCAGTTGGGCTCAGTAGGTCCATCGTAAAATGGAAGTGACACATCTTAGATCTGGCAGAGCAGGGCCAGAGAGTGTGAGTAAGCTGCATGCACAAGAAATCTGGGCTCTCCTGTCGTCCCCTGTGGTTGAACTTGTTTCTCTCCCTCAGTATGCTTCTCGGGTCATGGACAGGAGTCCCATAGGAGCAGCTGAAAAAAAAGTCTGAACTTGATTTATGGATATTTCAGCTTGGTATAGAGTTAAATGTTGAAACAAGATGATGGCTGCACTACCCTCATATCAGAAATTGCCTTAGAGGAAGTTTTTCCGGTAAGCAGCACTTCAAATAGTACACTTGGTCATCCACTGGGTGCGGAATGGGAAGAGGCCTAAAATAAGGAGATACACAGATTTATTGGAAGGTGACAAATAGCCTGGCCAGCCATCAGTGATTTGGATATAAAAGGATTAGGAAATCAGGCAAAATGAAATTGGATATAGAAAGATGCTGATGGATACATGAGAGTGAGCAAAAGTATAAAATTTATTTTATCACATTGATTCTATTAGAAAACATTCATCACAAAAGAGGCACTGAACAACCAAGTTCTTGTTTTGGGGGGATTTTTATTTATTTGTTTTCTTTTTAAATGTCTTAATTTATATTAGCCAGTCTTCATCTTTGGCCACTCTAAAATAGGCACAGTGGGCACATTATAGAGTAGCCATAGTGGCCGACATGGATGTCAAGGCTGGGCCCCACAGCATAGATTTCTTCATACCAAGACCATCCTAACTATTGCCACCACTAAATATATGGACTGCCATTGAGCCCTTGCATAGCATTGTTCCTGAGAAGACCAACAGACCACGTGACTAGATTGGGCCCTTTCTTTTCTGGAAGAGGCAATGGTTTGTTACTCTTGGAATAGGCATCCATTCTCTGGGTTTGCCTCTCCTAACTTCAGATCCTCAGTCAGTACCAGCAGCAGGAAGCTGAAAAAGTATCTGATTTAGGGGGCACCCTAGTGGTTCAGTTGGTTAAGCATCTGCCTTCTGCTCAAGTCATGATCCTAGGGTCCTGGGATTGAGCCCCACATCGTGCTCCCAGCTCAGCATGAAGCCTGTTTCTCCCTCTCCCACTTCCCTGTTTGTGTTCCCTCTCTCACTGTGTGTCTCTCTGTCAAATAAATAAATAAAATCTTTTAAAAAATGTGATCTGCAGACTTGGAGTTATGCTCAAAATAATGTAGTGAAAGACAGTTCACAGTAAAAGGGGTAGAGGCGTAGGCCATGAAAATGGGATGCACTGGTTGTATCACATACCATGCCATCTAGAAATGGCCAGTCTGACTGATAGAAGAACACTGGAATGTCCTACTGAAGGATGAAGCCAAAATATCATCTGGGAGGCAATGCTCTACAAAGACTGTGTAGGCTGGCGACGACCACGGCCATGGACAAAGCATATTCCATGCTTCAATTTCTACTCTCCACTGTGAAAATAGTATGCTCCAGAGAGCGGTTGCTTCCTCAGTCTAGATCCAGAATGAGAAGACATATGGAGCAAAATTCAGTTGAGCTCAGTTGGCCACAGCAGAGCTGGAGCCAGCCTTAGTCCTCCTATTATATAAACAAAAACTGAATGGTTATGTCATAAGCCACTGATAATTTATAGTTGACTAATATTATATCAAGAGTTGACTAATATTAACCTTTGACTAAGGTTTAAGTCAAAGGTATTATATAAATTTGCCTATTTTTTTTTTCCTTTTTAGCGCCAGAGGAAGAAATTAGTAAAAACAAAAATGAAACAAAACAAACAAACAAACAAAAAACCCAAACACTCAGGTTTGCTATACATGTCAATACAGAGTATTAATCATAAAAATCATGAATGCTGGGCACTTCAGATTTTGACTACTTTTTATGGTTTTGTCCAGACAGACTGCATTGCTGTCCAACTTGAAAAGTATTTCATAAAGACTGTTCTAAGACGTTTATCTATTTAAAACATAATTTCTCTTAAAAAAAAACCTTAAAATATGTGATAAGGGCCTTTGGACAATCAATAACGCATTTCAAAAGTTATTATTTTGCAGCCTTGGGAATTTTCTTTTTCATTATAAACCTCTTCAAAATGCACTTTCATGAAATAAAATGCTCATTCAAAATCAATAATAGTAAACAAGTCTTTATTCATTTAATATTTTAAAATGCTAAAAAAACTGATCAATTATAATCTTAGAAAGATAAGGGCAGTAAGTCAAAAAATAAGTAATAAATACATATTTATAGAGTAAGCCAGAACATACTAGGTAGCATAGAATTTTATAGTATTTCAACTTTCTTAGTAAAATATATTTTGATAATCATGACGATGCGACTCATTACCTGCATCTGAAGTTTATGTTGATAGCAATATTATTTATTCCTTTAATCACTAAATTTTAAAAAATCCATAAAATACCACTGAGTAATCTGAATAAAATATTTCTTTCCTGTAGGAACGAGGAAACTTCTGAACAGAGTTGTTTTTTCCATTGCTTTCATCAGATTAAAGCTGCTTCCGTGTCTCCTGCCCCATACTCTTTCAAGATCTTGTGACCCAGTTTAGGGCCAAACTTAACATGTCTCTGTAGTATTTAACTGCGCAGAAATGATCAAGCAGAAACTTCTGCGTAATGTTCACAAGGCCCTTGGAGTTTAAAGCTCAAAATCCGCCCCAGCAGCTTCAACTTCAGCTCACGTAGATTTCCCGTGGCCACTGCTTCTGAGGAACTCTTTTTGGTCCTTATTTTCCTTCCTCTTTATCTCTCCATGAAGTCTTCTCCCTGTTATACACACACCAAGGGGGCCAATCTAGTCCTCGTTTGCCAGGAACTTTCCTGGCTTTAGAGCTAAAGCTCCTATATCCCCAGAAATCCCTGCACCATGCATGTATTAGGACAGCTGGTCACCCTAATCTAAGCTAGCTACGATCCTGTTCTTTCTATTACCCAACTCACTTTTTTTTTTTTTTAAGATTTTATTTATTTGTTAGACAGAGAGAGAGAGAGAGATCACAAGTAGGCAGAGGTAGGCAGAGAGAGAGAGAGGAGGAAGCAGGCTCCCTGCTAAGCAGAGAGCCCAATGTGGGGCTGGATCCTAGGACCCTGAGATTTATGACCTGAGCCGAAGGCAGAGGCTTTAACCCACTGAGCCTCCCAGGTGCCCCCCACCCCGACTCACTTTCAATAGAAGAACCTACAGTGGTGTAAGAGGAAAAGGAAAAGGAAAGGGGGAAGGAAGAGAAGAGTGGAGGGAGGGAAGAAGGAAGGAAGGAAGAGGATTTGAGAATGAGAAATAGTAGAGAAGATTACAAAGGAATTAGGAAGGGCAGGAAGCAGTGGAGGTGAAACTGCACTCCTGCATAGCCAGCTCTTCTCAATCCCTCATTTCTATTCTCTACCCTCCTCAACCCTCCCTGCCCTCCTCCAACCCCTTCTGGAGTCAGAATGCTGGATTCAAATTCTGTCTCTACACACTGAATATTGTGTGCAAAGACTTAGCCTCTTGGTTCTCATAAACTCTGAGTGAAAGTACTGCTTTGTCTCTGAGTAGCTGCTAAATGAATTCATACGTGTGAAGTTGAATAATTAACGACACTATTTTCACTCTCTAACTCAGAGTCCATGACCAAGGGTAGTTAGAAGACTTGGTATGCCATGCCCAGGTCAGATGGGCTGGCCAAGTTTCCTCATCAGTGTAGCACTTTTCAGTGAGTAATGGATTCTGGGTTCTAAGCAACTTACAGAAAAAGTCTTGGAAAAGAACCTGTTCATAAGCCTGAGATTGCCTGTAGGTCAGATAAAATTTATATTGCATTTGTCATTCGCATGCTTTGTTGCTGGAGTTGATTGTATCTGAGAGCAAAAATCTGGCATGAGCCATTTGCTCATACATTTTTAATTTATGGACTCAAGAGTTTGGAATAACATTCAAAGTCACAGATGCTTATCTGAACCAAACCCAAAATATTTTGAGGTTTTCATATCAGTTATAACCATCAGAGAACTATAGCTGGAGAAGGGGGGGGAACCTTTGACTAGGGGGAAAAAAAGCCCGATTTATTTTTAATGTTCTATTTTGGGAAAACTACCTTTAAATTTACAAACTACATCACACGTATAGATAGATTCAAACATATTTTTGTCTCAACAAAACTTAGATTAAAAATATGAACCCAGAATAGTGAATAGTCTCCTAAGAGGCATACACCTAATTATTTCAGGATGTTATGATCTACAAAAAGAGGAACTATTTTTAGGTTTCAAGGAGGAAACCCCAGGGTGCTTGGAATAGAACTTGGGTTACCGGAAATGAAGAGAGCTTTTTGGGGTGCTCGGATGAGTAGTTTAGAACCCAAAACTAGCTGAATAAGGTAGATAGATGCACATTGTAACAAACAGGGATTGAAATTAGTGGAGGTCCAGTCCATAAAACTAGATCAATTTTACCAGGAAAGGTAGGTACAACTACAGAATGACTCCAAAGAATGGAGCTCAATAAAATAGTCTGAAGATTGATCTGGAGGTCCTGTGGGTTTTGGGGCAAGAAAACTTACAAGTTGCACCTCCAATATACTTGAGGGTTAGAAATCATGAACTGAACCTTTCATATGCTAAAATACCACAGCAGTTTTTCACTTTGTCCTCAGCAAATGCACACTCTAGATTTAAATGCAGATACGGCCGCTAAAGTTGGCATGACCTTAGGATGAAAAACAAATAAACATGAAAACCTGACTAATATATTAGGAAAGATAGGGCTGTCTGTTCTCTATTTAACATGGGAGTTTGAGAAGAAAGAAACCAAAGACTGAGTAAGAAATAATGAAATCTGCATCTGTGGCCAAATTAAGCCAAAATGGGTGGGGTGGGGGAGTTGATTTAATGAATTCTTTATTGTTTAGTTCATTGAAAAAAAATAAGATTCCATCACAATAGTTTCATGTGTAGGCAGGATTTTTGATCAACTGATGAATGTTTTAATTCCTACTTGGTTGTTTTCAGTGTGGACATAGCTCTAGTTTGTATTTTTCACTAACAGCTTAAAATCAGACTTTTCTGTACCTGCCTGACACACTCATTCCCCCAGCCCCCATGGCTCCTCCATTCTACCTCCATTCACTCTGTTTTACAATGACTTTGAACATGCTATTTTTTTCTTCTGCTTTGAGTACCCTTACCCCTTCTTAGCCTGATTACTCCTAGTTATGCTTTAAGTTCCAATTTAAATATCTCCTAACTGCAAACACATCTTTCCTTGGACCACCTCAAGAGTTTCACCAGAATCCTTCAGCATCTTTTATGTAGGTCCTTTGTCAGTAGACAATGGTGTGAAAGGTATCTGCTGTACAAGCTTTCTGAGTCCTTCTACCACTGCAATAAATGATGTAGGTGTTTGTCTCCTCCGGTTGATGGGGAGCCTCTCCAAAGCCATGAATTTGTATGCTTCTCCATATTTCCATCTCTTAGTACAGGATCTGACATATAAGAGACCAAAGATGAACAGAAAATTGGTTTCAGCTCTCATATCAGTTCTATTTAACTGGTGTGGCTGTTGGGAAGCACTTGATGAAGATTCTTACTTTGAGTCTGTTTTGAGAGGAAAATGGTCCATGATCAATTGGTGATGTTTGCCTAGGGAGTAGGAAACCAGGAGTGGGAGTCCACGTGGCACCTTTGCTCCTTTCTCCTTTATCATAGGCATATTTGTGTGTTCAGAGAACAAATACAAGAACAAATCTTATAGTAATGTCACTTGAAACTTACCCAGCAACTTTAGATAAAGTATTCTTACTACATCTCAGAGCCTCTGGTCCTAAGGACACAAAACACGTTTCAGTCCCTCTTCTGTCACTACTCACTCTATTTTAGTTTTCAATGTAGGTATTCATTTCTCTTAGAAGGGAATCTGAGCCTAGTCTCTATCTTACCTTGTGGATATGCATAAAATGAGTATTGTCTCCATGGTACCGAACACTCAAGGTGCCTGTTTTTTTTCACTGATTTGACTAACAGATTTTATACAAATTTAAGATTACATGGCCTGTCAGAAGTAGGGCTTGGATGCCAAGTTTTTTGACCCATAAATAAAGGGGCCCTATATTATATAGTATATACTGGGGCATGTTTAAAAGTAAATGGGATGCTATTAGTAATTGTGCTACAACCAGAGGTGGAAATCAGAACCATTCTGGGAAATCTGGGATGGATGGTCACCCTACCCTATAGAACCATAATTTTCATTCTCCAAAAAGCTATTAACTTGTTTGCTTGATATAGACCCCAAATTATAATTCCAATGGATTATGTATATTTTCTTGGGGGACTATTGGGAAGGACTCTCAGGCTGCTATGAGCTTCACAGAAAAGGGTGCTTCTTACTCACTGAACTTGCCTAGTAGCTGACAAATACAATAGAAGAACAACAGCCAGAATGCCACTCACTTGTAATTCCTAATATAGAACTGAGAATCCACAGCTGTTTGCCCTAGTTACTAAGAAATGATTCTTTCCTAAATATTGACTGCTCCATTATCGGTGCCTTGGTTCTCTTCTGGGGCATGGATTCCTAACTAATTAGGTTATTTGTAACCAAGATTCCCTGCTAACTTTGTGGGCCTACCTGTGAGTCTCTGGATTGGAGATGTATTACTTATAGCTTCCAGTTCTAGCTATGCTTTTCAGGATCTAGATATTTTGTCTCTTCATAATGTCATCATTGTAGACTTTTTTGGGAAAATTACTTCCACAATTTTGTATAAGTAATTTTATGAATTGTAGAGAAGCAACTCTACTAATTGTAGAATTACTAGGCTTCTGGTCTTAGTGGCCACACCTTTCCACACAGGGTATGGCTATGGTTTCTTATTTTTTTTACATCTTTTGGATTTGATCTCCTAGCTTCCTGGTTATGACCAAATTCTCCCTGGCACATAAAACTAACTAAATCCTAAGTACTTACATAATGGTTGATCTTAAAATCAAACGTCCAAGCCAGTGTTCTTTCCAGTGATTCTGTTTCCAGCATGAACAGTAAAACATGAGCAATACAGGTAATTCTGAAAAGAGGAGGATTTGAAAATAAAATTACCCAGGAGAGTACCTCAATGATCAATTTTGTCTTGGCACTGGAAACAGACCCTTAATGATCTTTGCCAAAGATCCTAGTGTTTATAAACCCTTAAAATGTTTATTAAATGGGGATTATAATAATTTTAAATAAATCCCAGAGAGCATTGTGAAGGATTACAAAATTCTCATCACAAAATTGAGAATGGCGTGCTTTGTTAGTGCTAAATGATAAATACCTAAACCCCTTAAGATTGTACTCAGGAGCAAATGAAGTGATGAATAACATAGTTATTGGAAAATGTAAAGTATGGCTTTTATATGATTTAAATCTCAAATATGCAAGAAATGGCTCTTGTATTATTTTTCATAAATTAACCTACTTTTAACTCTGAAGCCTAATGTCATCAGATTGTCAAGGAATCCTCTACCCTTCCCAAAATAGCATCAGAGAGTGGGAGTCTTGAATTTTCCTAAAAACAGGAAAGAACCTGTCATCTCCCAGCTTATGTGGTCACTTCTGACTTTGTCACTATTCAAGAGGTCCCGCATAAGGTCTGGAAGCTCTCAGATGCTTCTTTAATCTTCTTAGGTGGAAATTTTTGCCTGAGAACCTTGGTGTGATCACCTTTCCCCGTATCTGCCTCCCCACTTTGGGCTTCCAATACCTCACGTTCAACTCGGGAGTCATCCTGCCTCTTCAGCATTCATCCAGAGATGAGGCCTCCAGATCTACAGTCCCACAGGCAGTGAGACCCTTTTCTGAATTATCAGGGTAGGCCTGAAAAGCAAAGCCAGTCTTCTGCTTTCTGCCTTACCACATCCCTCCCTGAAGGGGTGAGCCAGAGACAGAATCTGTTTCCCCCTAGAAGAGAAAGCATGGGTGCAAAACGAAAGGGAGATGAGGGGGAAAATAGGAAAAAATAACAATATTTTTAAAAACACACATTCTATGCAGACGTTCCTATAAGGTTTTTTATTACTGATGATCAGTTGTGGAAAGAAAACAGCATTGACCTCTTGGGAGGGCTACTTTAGGTCTCAAGAATCGTGAAGGAGGTAACGTTCTGTGTGCTTGTGGCTCGAGCTTCAGAGCTGCACGGTCAGATGCAAGAGGCTTTTGCTTTTCTTTCTCCCCTCTCTTAGTCACTGCGCACCCTGAGGATGACACAGTGGCAGCCTTCAGGGCTGGGGGTTAAGCAACTCAGCAGCTGACAGGTGAAGGGAGATAAGGTACCAGGGCCTCTTTTGCGTCAATGGCTCCATCCAACTTCTAAAAGAGCCACCCACAGCCACCCCCCCCCCCCCCCGCCCTTCCATGGGCTATTCTAGCTACGTCGTTGGTGATGGATTCCTCTAACTGGCTCTGGGCTGATATGATAAAGCCGACACTATAAAACACAAAAGTACAGCGAGAGAATAAAACCTACATTTTTTCCCCAGACATCTCATGTTGAAAACTACATATACACAGTTCTCTGAGGATTTAGTTGTCGAGGACTATAAACCTGCTAACTTTGTGGCCCTGCCTGTGATTCTCTGGACTTCACATAGATTCATTATCTACAGCTCCCAGTTCTAGCTGTGCTTTTCAGCATAGAGATACTTCGTCTATTCATAATGTCTTAATTCGATTTTTTTTCCTTTCCCTTTTCCAAAGGAGACTATAATAAACTGAACACATGCGCACACACACACACACATATACAAAAGAAAGAGAAGTAAAGGAGGGGAGAGAAGGGAAGGGAAGGGGAGTAAAGGGTGCACTATCATTCCAGTTTCTGTATTGTTAGGTGTATAGGATATTCCTTTCAGCCAATCCTTCCCCCACCCCCCACCCCAACACATACCCCTTGCATGTTTTATGGCAAAGGATCTATGACAAGCTCATAAAGACAGTTGGGACCAACAATTAGCAAATGCAATATTTTATGACAGACTGTTTTCTTAAAGAAGTAACTCAAAAAATATTGCTCCTTGATTACACCTGATCACAATAAAACTATGATTCCATTTTCCTGAGATGTTTGATTTTTTTAGGTCTTTTATGCCACACCAAGAAAAAACTTTCAGGTTTCATTCACTCATTATCATAAAAGCTCTATTGAAGACAAAAAAAGAAAAAGAGTGTGAACCCGTACTTTTCTGGGAAGAGAACACATAGAAATATATTCGTTACCTGTATTTCTTTGCCAACAGTACACGGGGCTTGTAACCTGTACAGGTCCCTACCTAAGAGGTGAAAGTGTACGTCCTTGTGCCTCTCCTGAAAACTTGGAGCCTATAAAGCGTCACGCCATCTTCGAATTACCGGTTCAATAAAACCAGTTTAAAGCCATGAAATAGCTTATGAGCTCTTATGTGTTATGTAACATTTCCAGTGGTTACTGAAGCACCATTTTGCCCTGTACAGCATTTCAGTTGCATGTGAAGTAATCTGTATTGTTAAGGGATGCTTTGTTTCATAGTGGAGACCATAAACCCTGCTTAAGGGTTTCAAACTCCCTTTTGTCCTACCTGAAAGGCACCTACCAAGCCCGGTTTCTCCTTTCTTTTAAGATTAAAGGGGGAAAGAGGCTCTGAAGACATTCGTTAGCTGTGTAACAGCGACCCCTAGAGGCACAACGTATAGAAAACGGCCAAAACCTCCCGGAGATCGTTGCTTCTGCCTGCAACCTAGTCCCCTTTTATTTTGATTATCTTGAGAGCTATCGCAGTATTAACCAGGAATTGCTTTGACTTTGAGAACACGGGCTGCTTTTGATGCCTCAGAACCGAAGACCAAAGTTTCGGATGTTTATTACCTATTATGCAAGACACAAAAGTCTTTGTTTTCTCTTTGTGCGATTTAAAGGAATCGTGGACGAGTTGCGTTCTATTCCTCAGCAAATCAGCATAATAAACGTGTGCCTAGTCATAATACAACGCCTTTGATTGCTTTTCCCTTGGGAAGAGAAAACGCTTGCAAAACAAAAACAAAAACTGTTAAAATATCAGGAAGAAGGAAGGAGGGAAAAAAATCCTAGCGCTCTTGCTTTTCTGGGTTTGCAAATGTGTGTAGCTCAGGCACCCAGATGATTCATCCCATGAAAGCCTAAGCGCTCCATTTGTTTTGTAGATTTCACTACCCCCTTTGTTCTGCTTCAGACCTTTCAGAGGGCTGAAATGCATTATTACCTTGTTAAATCTCTACCAAAATCATTTCTACAGCCCGAAGCTGTTTTGACGTGGGTTGAGCATCTCACACACAAAAGAATTGCTTTTGTTCCCAGAAGCTCTCATTGGTTGAGTCGCTTTTGCTCTGAGCCAATCAGAAACCAGTTGTTAGGCTTGGCTGGCTATTTTTAGCTTCACTCGAAAAATACTTGGTCTTGGAGGGGGTAAGTGGAGAAGGAAAGTAGCCTATAGTAAAAGCAAACAGCTAAATGTATTTTGGATGTCACGGTGTTTTGGGCATTTTTCCTTTAATTACTCATACACTGTTACATTAGCATGTGTGGGGTTTTTTGTTTTTGTTTTTGTTTTTAAACAACAAACGGAAATAGAACTGCATCTCCCCATTCCGAATTATCCATTTAGCAAGGAAGCAAAAAGTCTAAGAAAGTCAATATTACCTTTTTATCCAAAAGCAATGCACTATATTGTTTAGTTTGTTCACAATCACGCAAAAATGCCTGTTACCATATAGAGGGGAAAAAAAAAAAAAAAACCTAAGGATTTTTTTCCCAAATAATTTTTAAATAAATTTATATCTTGAGTTAATAGAAATTCTCAGTGACTTGTTCATTGTGAATTATAGAGTCATAAAATCATCCTTCCCACATGCCCTTTAGAGATGTATATAAATGTACAAACGAATATGCTCATGGTGTGTAGCAATTAAAATCATAAATATTCCGTGTGTTTTATATGTGGAGATAAACATTCTTTTGAGCATGTTTTCATTTAAGACATTACTCAGTAGGCAAAGAAACATTTCCCCCAAATGCTCTTGAGGTGACAAAGCATTGAAACACATGATTTGTTAATTATTCTAAATCAGAAAATGAAAGCTGTCGAGTGGGAAAAGTTGGGGCTGAAACTTTGATTTTTCATGTCATCTATTTAACTGGGTAAAAAGAGCCAAACTGAACCGAATTTTATAACCAATAAATTTTATTAGCAAGAAGGAATATCTCTTCCTGAAAATAAAAAAAAAATAAAAAAAAAAAAAAGCCAAATCTATGTCCAGTTCTTAAAATGCATTTCGGGCGGGAGATTTTCCCAATATTTATTAGTTAAGCTTAAGACTGTGACTTCACGCACTGTTGTGATTTGTTTGGTTGTTTTAAGAAAAATTCCTTTTTGGTTCTTGTTGTCAGCCATCAGATTGCCATTTCCATATGTGTGAGTAGGGAATCTGGATCACAGGCATGTTGGGAATATGGGAAGACTTTAGGAGGGACGCAAGATTCAGGAGCTAAGCCTGGGATTACAAAAGTGGTTTGTGGTGATCTTCTGCGAGCCAGGATGGCCAAGTATATGGTGGGCATAGGCCAAGGAATTCATGAAAAATTGTACCAGAGTTAAAGGAGCACAAAGAAGTTTGGGGGAGGAAACCATCCTTGTTTTCAGCAATACAGAATATAGTGTTCCGAGGAAATATCCCCTGGGTTTCTGAAGATGAATTTGAGTAGCTGAAATAAGGCACTTTGGAAAGAGTTATCTTTTTCATTCCAACATCAATTTGGTGCACACTGGGACAGGTTTTAAGGAGGCAGCTATACAATAGCTCCCAGGAGTTTAGCTAGGTTTTTGTAGACAACCAGCTGCTAACAATTTTGTTTAATATGCAGTCTTAGTAAATTAAAGGAATCTGACAAATCAAGACCCAGCACGATTCCTATTTGTTTGCTATGGCATAGCATGTTGAACCCCAGCAGAAATTAATCTGTTGCAATTTTTCTCCTCAAAACTGGCATTTTATTTTCATGCTTCCCTTTGCCAGGTGTTTTTGCTCCTGACTTGGTCATCTGAACAATTCCTTAGTTTAATATTTTCCTGTCCCAAAAACAACTGTGTCATAATAATAACAATTTTTGAATCCTGTTTATTTCCAGTTCTGTGTGTTTCTATTTAAACTCCTGAAAGGCAAAAAGACATAAACTAAAAAGCGTCTCCTCCTTTTGTATCTCAACCTCTCTCCATAGCAGTTGGTTAGTCTTAAACGTCCATGGTGTACATTTCGTTTTCTGTGAAGGTGGAGACCTTTGTCGATTGGAAATAAGGAGACACGTGGAGGAGAAACATGCAGATCTGCTTTTACCTACATCCCCGTGGATGTTCAGAAAAGGGAAAGGTGCTTGCTGGGAGCCCAATGGATAAAGGAAATACCAAGTGACTGAGGACATTGAACTCTGTGTATTTAGTTATTTAAGTTTCAAGTTTTTGTTTATATTCCAGTTAACTAACATACAGTGCAATGTTAGTTTCAGGAGTAGAATTTAGTGATTCATCACTGACCTATAACACCCAGTGCGCATCACTTATGGTTATTTCTCTTTCCTCTACCTGCCCACTGTCCTGTTGCCTGTGAGAGAAGTTGTAAAAAGTGCGTGCTTACCAGTTGGTAGATAATTGTCCCAAAGTTAATTGTGAAATAGTTGAAAGAACTTGATTTTGCCATTCGCTCCTACCAGTGTAGAGCCAGTAAGCCATACAGAATTGTAGCAAGCCAAACTATAGTTCTCCTGTGAGGAAGGAGCCATTTTCTTCCAGTGTTGCTGGCAAAACTATGCAGTAAGCCAAGCTTGTCACAGGGTACCTCTGGCATCTCCTACTTTCTTCCCATCTCATGGAAGCAAGTGCTTCCATGTTTCAAGTTTTATTTTATATCTCCCTTCTGTGTAGCTTCACCTCAGACTAAGCCTACCCTCACTCCTTCAAGTAATCCCCCCTTATCTACCAGACTTGGGATTAGGAGTGAATTCAAGAACATTTTCTTCTCTGTCTGGATTAAATTGAAAATATGACAGCTTTTGCTAAAATTATTCATTTTTAGGTGTGTATGTATGTGTGTGTGTGTTACTGTGCCACACAGTGTGTGAAAGGTGCCCGAACATACCACAGAACACATTCATTGTGTTCCTGCACTGTCATTGGTTCAATCTGATTAATTTATGGCCCCATCGAAAATCTCCTGTGTGAATCTCATGAGTTTTGTTGAGCTTATTGTGCAGAAAGTCAGCCTGCACAAATATTCTCTTGGCTTTCCACTTTCAACTAAATAGGCTTAATTTTTGCCCTTCATGCTCTCCTTGGCCTTTTAAAGAAATCTTTTGAATGGTAACTGTTGGACAGACCTTTTGTGAAATATTAATATGAAAACTTTAAAACATGAGAAGAAAATTAGAGCCATATGCGTGATTGAGTGGATTAGTAGTGAGTAAAAGAAAGCACCTTCCTACAGAATTTTTTTTTAAGATTTTATTTATTTATTTGACAGAAAGAGAGATCACAAGTAGGCAGAGAGGCAGGCAGAGAGAGAAGGGGAAGCAGCTTCCTGCTGAGCAGAGAGCCCAATGTGGGGCTCAATCCCAGGACCCCGAGATCATGACCTGAGACATAGGCAGAGGCTTTAACCCACTGAGCCACCAGGTGCCCCACCTTCCTACAGAATTTTGAGGCTCTTGTAGAAAATCAGAATCTTTCATGACATGAGGATATCCAAAGTTGGGATAAGAGAAAGTTTGGGGGAAATGATTTAAGTTGAAGTGTAACGTCATGCGGGGGTAACGGACATTTGTAAATCGTAGTGTTTAGGAATTAAAGCCTACAAACGGAAGCAGCGGCAACAGTTTTAAAACAAACCATCAAAATTATACTTCTAGTAAGAATGAATCAAATGCTGTGGGGAAAATGAAGATTTTATTGTGACAAACATTTCAGACACAAGTAGATGTCATTAAGAGTTGAAAACTATGAAACAAAGAAGATAACATGGTCAGAGAGACCAGTGAAACATAAAGATTAAAAATAAAAATAGAACATGCCATTGGAATTTGTACCACCTTAATTCTGGCTTTTATCAGAAGATACATTGTATACTGCTAATATTTACTATTAACATATATTTCCCAAATGAGAAAAATAATTGTGTTTACATTATATAGTAAGTAC
Organism: Mustela nivalis; assembly: GCF_964662115.1. Taxonomy (NCBI): domain Eukaryota; kingdom Metazoa; phylum Chordata; class Mammalia; order Carnivora; family Mustelidae; genus Mustela; species Mustela nivalis. The sequence continues at coordinate 27,721,081 of NC_139026.1, forward strand.
TAATTCAATTATATTTTCAAAAAGAAACACTAGAGAGTATGATAATAAGTCTCAAAATAATAGAATAAAATCCCAATATTTCTTGGTTTTTTTTTTTTAATAAAACAGTTTATTTCATGCCTTTTACATTAAGAAAAAAATACTGGGAAAACATAGGAAGAAGGTGAGGGAAAACTTCGGTGGGCCAAAAACAAAAAAAAAAACAAAAAACAAATAATTTTGAAATGATGTAGAAGTAGAGCAAATTATTTTAGCAAGTCAAGGGAATCTGTAAATACCAGATAAGTATTCTTTTTCATGGGCCTCCAAAATCATTAATCATATGAAGATATATCATATAGTTAGATGTGGATAATTTTGAAGGAGGCATGGCTAGGTGTTGATCACATAAAACCATGAATTTCGTAATCCAAAAGATTATAAAGCTCTTAGGTGAGATCCTCCTCTCTCTATAAAATATGTGCGGGATAAATGAACAGAAAGCAAAAGCCCAGAGTGGCACCATTACAAGTCTCCACCAGAGCGCCCTGCCAAAGAGGTCTTATTTACAGCTGACCCTTCCAGTGGTAGCTCTTTCCTCTTCCATGCATTTTGAAAGCCTCTCTAATTTTCTAGGTGAGGATGATTTGTTGGTCACTACTGACAGAACTACAAAAGAATGCTTTTAAATGCCCATTTCAAACACAAGACTGTTGGAAAAATGCTGTGAAAATCACTTAAACTTTCTTTTTTTTTTTTTTTTTGGCTGGAACACCTCTTATGTCCTTCTGTGGAGCTGTTAAAAGTAGAACAACTGTAGTTTGTCTTGACACATAGTGACTTGGGTTTGTTTTGGATAGGCCCTTGGTTAATAAATCTGTTTTCCATTTGGGTGTACATACTGATGTCCATGGTAAAGTCTTGCTTTGTTCCTTCATTTACTTACTGAAATGTCAATGTTATGCTTCCTTTGATTAAAATAATAAAATACATGATTAAATATTTTATAGGACCTATCACGCTATGAGCAATGCCTGTAGGGTCAGAGGGCATTCTTCAGGTGAGCACATGTGCTGTTCAGCAAATTACCCCTGAAAAAGAGGCGTGTGTACAAGCTTCTGGAAAGTCTCACAGCTGCGGTGCCCAGATGCTGGCTGACATGTACTGCTGGGGTCAGCGTGGGGAAAGGAGTCAGGATGCTCTGTGGACAACTCTATATTAAACTTTACATCAGTAGCAAAACACAATCCAAATGGAAGATGGATGAGGTGGCTTGAAAGCTGTTGAGTATCACTTTGTCACCATTGAAAAGCATTACTCTTTACACAGTGACAATCCCATTAACCTCTGGGGCTCAACCTCCTTCATTAAAATCATCTCAGACCTTCTGCAGTCAGCTTTCAGTGTAGTCATTGGTATCAAAAGGCAATGAGACAGCTTGGGAAATTGGACATTGAAGCATTTTCTGACAGAAAATATACAAGATTTGGGCATTCCACATGCTAGAGGCTGAGAAAGGCAGAAGACTCATGTTGATCTCCAACCTTTCAACCTATGTTAGAATTTAAAGAACCAAAAATTTGGGAGAGAAATCAAATACCCCAAATCAATCCACTTTTTAGAGCTCCCGTCCTAAGCTTTCATCTGTCTTCATGCAGTATTACTTTCCAGAAGTATCAAGAGTCATACAGATTGTTCAGAATTAGGCTGCAGTTCATGAATTATGCGGTGGATGGAGAGTGTACTCATAGCTCAAGCCTAATGCAGTCCATCCAAATTGAGCAGGAAGGGATGCTGCAAGAGTTACCGTCAACGCTTAGGAGGAATTTCTCATTGGTTATTTCTAGGAGGAAGATGAGGCTAGACCTACCAGAGTACTGGTAGGGCTCCTGACAAGGTTAAATGAGCTCACTTAGGCAGTAAGAAAGAACATGAGTTACAAAGACACACAAGGAAGCAATCACACGGCTTTCTCCAGTTGAGAAAGATGTGTTATTTCCTACACGACTGGTAGATCTGGAGAAGCTTTTAAACAGATCCCTGCAGGGCCTATGTTGTTCCATGTTGGTTTAGGCACTCAGACCAAAGTTTTGGAAAACTCTTTAAAGTAGAGATTGTTTCCAAATTAATTCTGTCTCCCTTAAGTCATATTGGGTATCTCCTTTATATCTGTTTGCTCATTCAACATTGAGATACCAGGTAAAGCTGAAAAGACATAACTGCTCTTTGTGAGAAAGCTGTATCACTGGGATGTAGACTGACATGCAGACATTTACAGATAAGCTACCCCGTGCTGGCAGGAACGCGTGTTTACTGTGCAACAGGAGCCCCACAGAGGAGTGTGTCACTCACAGAAGGCATCGTGAGCCCTTTAAAGGACAACGTGGAGGCTCAGTAGGTGTTTAATAACAGAATGGTTTAGTTGAGTGATGAAGGAGAGTACAGTCCAGGCAGAGGGAACTGCATAGGCAAAGGTAGAGAGAAAAAAATTATCTGAGAAAATAATTAATTCAATATGGCTGGTGGCAAGAGGGTAGAGACAGCCTAAGATGGTAAGAGACATCAAGGTGGAACCAGATCATAAAAAGCCTCATGTGGAATGCTACTGATGGAGTGATCATAGATCATCTGAGCCAGGACACTTTTGAGAGAAGAAGAAAAGTATTACTAATATGTACTCTGATGAGAGTCCACCAGGAATGCCCCTGCCCTGCTGAGACCTGTCGGTGCCCTCGCTGTCGACCGAGCAGAACGCTGAAGGATATCAAAGAGGAAAGTGCTGACAGAAGGTGTCCCCGTGAGACTGATCACAGTTTCACACCAGCGTGAAGAGTGGATTCGATTTCCAGACACTGAGAATCAGCATCTAGAAAGCGCTTTTTTGCCAGTGACATGAACCTGAGCGCTCACCATTTCCTGGACAACCAGAGATAAACTCAACTGGGTCAGTAAACCCAGGAGACCCTTTCACCCCCTCAGATGTTCAAGAAGTGATGCTGTTTTGCTCTTTGAAGTCCACAGGAACATAAATTGGGGGTGAGCTGACTAGTCAGCCCAATGAGGCTCTTTACCTGATTGTCTTGCCATGTTATGAAAGTCAAAGAAAAACATTGGAAAGAGGGCTGTGGAGCTGGTAAATCACATCTACTCTTTCTTTCTAGTGGCCCCTGAGCACTAATATTTATGTAGTTGCAGCTGAGTCCGTGACATGTGGCCCGTGGGGTCCCTGCGTTGGTGCTCCCTGCCATAATGGGTTGATGGGACCATGAAGTGGAGGTTGGGAGGGAGGTTCGAGGGCTGCAGGGCCCAGTAAAACTTTGGTAAAAGTATGCTTGTAAAGCAACTGAGCGGAGAGGGAGCACAGCTGTTTCTGCTCCCTTTAGGGTAAGACCACCACAGTGTAAGCAAGTGCCCTTACATTTTATTTCTTCCATCTTCTAGACTCTGGTTTGTGATTTGGAGTTTTACCAGTGGAGACACCGGTCTTGGAGGCTTCTCTGTTTTGTATTTCTTTCTGGCTTCCTTCTGTGTTCATTAATGACCAGTTTTCCTAATGCCTCATTTTCACATCTTATTTTGCATTTTCCTTTTTCAGCTCTACATTTTACAACATTTCCCTGAGGCAAAATAACCCTAGTCAAATCTTCAATAAAACAGCTTTGTGGGGGCGCCTGGGTGGCTCAGTGGGTTAAAGCCTCTGCCTTCTGCTCAGGTCATGATCCCAGGGTCCTGGGATCGAGCCCTGCATTGGGCTCTCCGCTCAGCAGGGAGCCTGCTTCCTCCTCTCTCTCTGCCTGCCTCTCTGCCTACTTGTGATCTCTGTCTGTCAAATAAATAAATAAATCTTAAAAAAAAAAGCAGTTTTGTGTATGTATCAACCAGTATAAACAACATTATGGTTTTAGGCACTCAGCCTTTTCTAAAAGAGTATGGATTGTCTTATTTGTATATTTTTAAACATCCTTGGTACAAAATTTTAAACACACTCTTATTCTAAAAAGTATTCTTGTGAGGTAAAGCATCCCTATGTTCATTCACTTATATATTAGACAATCATTTGTTGACTAGGTCTCGTGCTTCTGACATCGTCTAAAATCTTGGGCACACAGCGATTTGAAAGAAAATCCTTAGCCTTAAAGAGAGTGCAGTTTGTTGGTGGTAAAATAGGGGAGGCTACTGGAAGGAAATAGGCTGTTTGTCTGTCGCAGTGTTCTCCAAGCGTGGTCTCAGTACCAACAGCATCTGTGTCACCAGGGAACTTGTTAAAAATGCAAATTATTGAACTTCTCCCAAATCTGTTGAACCAGAAACTCTGAGTTGGGGCTCAGCAGTCTTCGTCTTAACAAGCTTATGTTTGACTCTGATGCTGAGGTTTGAGAATCTGTGAGCCACGATATAATAAGATGGACGTGCTAGGTGGTAGAAGAGGACGTGTGGGCTAACTCGGTCTGGTGGCCTGAGAAAAAGCTTCTCGAAGATGTTATTTCTAAGAGGAGAGTTGAAGGATGGGTAGGAATGGGCCAGGCAAAGGGGAGGTGGGAGTGGACAGAGATTCAGTCCAAGGACAAGATGTACTGAGTCAGCCTAGAGGTGAAAAATAGCAGAGCTTATTCGGACTTCCAGAGGAGTTCAGGGAGGCTGGTACTGCACATGCTGGAAGGTGAGGAATGGTGTACATCTCTTATCAGAGGGCAGGCAAAGCCTACCACGGCACCTGTAGGCACTAGGATAACGAAAATCAGAGGCGGCAGGTTTTTCACGTCAGGACGTTCTAGGGAGTCAGAATAAAACCAATGGGGAAAGAAGGACAGTTGGGAGCGTGACGTTCGGGAGCCTCTGGGATTCCACTATGCTGACTGGCAGGGAGCAAGAAGGATAACCCAGAAAACATGTGTAAGCTCCAATTAGGACTCCTCCTTGAGAGAATGGAGTCGCTTGTCTGCTGGGGCTGCTGTAACATAAATGCCTACAAACAGGGTGGCTTAAACAACAGAAATTAATTTTCTCCTAGTTCTGGAAGCTAGAAGTCCAAGCCCAAAGGTGTCAGTAGGGTTGACATCTTGGAGACTTCTGTCCTTGGTTTGCAGATGGTCGCCTTCTTGCTGTGTCTTCCTGTGGTCTTTGTGCGTGCACATTCTGGTGTCCCTTTGTGAATCCTAACTTCCTCGTCTTCTAGGGATGCAGTGATACTGACTTAAGGCCCACACAAATGGCCTATTTTAACTTAATTACCTCATTAAAGCCTAACATCTAAATACAGTTGTATTCTAAGGTACTAGAGGATAGGGGTTCATCATGACAATTTTTTTTTTTCATCATGACAATTTTTAGAGGACATGCTTCAGCCTATAACAGGTGGCAGTAACAAACAAGACTCCAAGATCAGAAGAAATGGAATCCTTGGTACTTATTAAGATGTGAACCCAGAGGGCTGGTAACGTGCCAAGAGATTTCAGGAGCTTTATACCCAGAGCTATGGGGCCATGTGGAGAAAATAACCTGGTTTGCCACAACAGCATACCAACCCCCTCCCAAGTGTTTCTCAAAGTACCCTAGGCATAAAAGAGATTGGTTTCATATTTGAGGCATCATGAACTCATGGGTGTGAGAAAATAAAAGGTGATATTATGACAAAATAAGTGCACAGAGGAATACCCACTGGTTGCCAAAGAAGGAACTATATAGTAAAACCTCACCAGATTTGGAAATCCAAAGAACTGAATTTGAATGTGTGATTTGTCTCTTTTCCCTTTATAATAAAAGGGTCCTACTAATAGTCCTTCATAGTAGTACATGAGACAGTATGTCTCATAAAATATGATGGTTTTACATATGTAAGCTATTGTCATTGCCATGATACATAACTTCTTTATTGAGAGTTTTCTATAAAACAGATAATACAATAATGCCTTTAAATTTAAAATCTCATTTACTTGTACTCTGTAAAGAAATTCAAAGATATCTGAAATAAATGTTCAAAAGAATCCACAAAAACAAATATGTTTATCAAAAACTGTCCTTTCTAAGAAGTGACTTTCCAATATTAGTAGGAGGCTTTCCAGGTTCAATGCTAGTGATCAGATTTTATCTAATGAATGTGTAACTGAAATGTACTGTACGGAAAGAAAACAAAACTGCATGCACGTAGAATTATTACATTTCGAGTACTTCAGTGACATGGAGATTAGATATCTTGGAGATTAGAACAAAGAGGGGAGGCCAGAGATGGAGAAGGTGTTAGAATCCCCTCGTGGAATTGTCCCACTTCTCCTGACTTATCCACCTGTGTGGCGGGGATGTGTGCGTCAGGCTGTCAGAGCTAGAAGGCCCGGGCAGAAAGGCTGTTCTGCAAGGTTCACCTGGTTTTCCGTGCTCACTCAGTGATATTCCTGTGGTTCGTGTTCCCTCGGGTATTGACAAAGAAGAGAGAGAGCAGATCTGCCGTGGACGCTGCCATATGTCATTGAAAACCAAAACAAAACCGGTCTATTCTTTCAGACCCCTTAATTTGTTTTAACCAAAAACGTCAAGGACCCTTTGATACAGATTATTCAAAATATGAGAGATTCAATAATAGTTTAAGTGTGGGCCTAAAATAAGATGTAGAAAGGAAACTTCAACAAGGTGGTTCTTAGCACGTAGAGAGCTTTGCTATTGCCTGTGGGCAAGGAGAAAGGACACCTTTACAGAACAGAAAACATCTGATCCGGGTGCGGGAGCTAAACAGGAGGCGTTTGTGTGAATCAGGTAAGAAACCACATTCAAACATGAGATCCTGATGTTCAAATCATGGGGGGTTGAAACCACTGGGGAAGAGCTAGGTCTTGTGCAGGCAATTACCTCCTGTCCCTCTAGATCCCTCTACATTTTACTCTGTGCCCCAGGCCTCTGATGCTACACAGGCATGGCATCATCCTTGCCTCTCTCTTTCCGGGGTGGGAAGAGTCAATGAGAGGCAGTAGACTTCAGCGGCACATTGGAAGAAGGGCAGAAACTGAGGGCTGGGATTCAATAGCCTTTCTTCCTGCCAGGTGACTGCCGATGCGCCCTGTCCGTTTATTAAATAAAGGCCACGACTCTAACTGAGCAATCCTAATCTCTAGGTGCTGGTAATGTCTCTCCCCTTTCTCCTCAGAGTGACGATTTTGGGGTTTCCTTCCCGCTGTCCGCATTTGAGTAGATGTTCCCTTTGTACGATTTCCCTCAGTTTCCTCACTTAAGTACAACCATCTTATTCTGAGGGAATCATGGTTGATACATTTATGTAACAACACAACTGAGTAAAAAGCAAAAGGTCGTTCTGTCCAGAGACACTGTGCAATTCCAAAGGCAGGTTTAATTGGTATGATTTTTTTCTCTGTTCTTTCATCTCTCCATACCCATTGAAATGAATGGCGATTTAATGTTACCAAGGATACACAAAACAATTCAGAAGATGCCATTTGAAGAATCGGCAACCATGAGTAGTGGAAATTATTTCATTTCAAATTTTTCTATTACAATAGAATAGATTTCATGTTTGTAAGCCTGTAAAAGTCCTCAGAGATTGTCTAATATTAGATATGAGATAGTCCAATGAGCCTGAAATTAGCTCATGAATAAAAGCATCCAGACAGCTTTCTAAGTATATGTATATGTGTATATATGTATGTATATGTGTATATATGCATATGTATGTTTATGTGTATATATATGTATATGTATATGTATATGTATATGTATATGTATATGTATATATACATACATACACACAACGCACACATACATAAATTTACCAAGCTCACCAGGGTCTCCTGCATCAGAATCTCTGAGGGCAGCATCTGGACTTTTATTTATTTATTTATTTATTTATTATTTTTATTTATTTTTATTTTCATTTAAGGAGTGGGAAACCTGGGGACTTCAGAGGTTCTGTAACTTGTCAAAACCCAGATAACATAACAGAGGCATAGTCAGAGTGAGATCTACTGCTCTTGACTCTCTGTTATCGAGAGTGAGGGGAATCAGAAATAGAGGAAATCAACAGAAACTCTGGAGAAAGAGAAATACTCTAGTTTGGAAAACTAGAACACTGAGCATGAATTAAGGAAAACAAGGCTGTGTTTCCCAATCTCCAACATTGCACCTTCCCCAGATATCTTTCTATACCTCACACAGCTTTTTAAACTTCTGTCATGCATTGACCTTTTTGGAGAGGCATTTCTTACAATGAATAAGATAACCAGCAACCCCCTGATTCTATTTACATACTAGGATTGCAGTTCCACAGGAAGGACTCAGTGTTCTGATAAGTGATGGAAACAGTCTTTTCATAAATCAGAAGATAACCTCGAGCCATGGCTTTGAAGTCCCACTGATGTTTTCCAACTCATTTCCTAAGGAGAGAAAATCTGCCAAAACCCTCCAAGAAGATAAACAGTCTTTGGCTGGTTGAAATCCGGAGTCTGAAGACAATGAATTGATCAAATATTTTCTACCAGAAAACAATGCAAAATAGTTCAGTTTATACAAGAGTCTCTTCTACTACAACCCTTTTCAAAAATAGGGAATTAATATTACTGGTGAAGTAAGAAGAGAATCAAAGAAGAGGAAGCAATCTGCTTATTTCAGTGTGGGTGAACTTCTCTGACCTCCAAATTCTCACAGCAGACACTTGTTGGCATCCTTAACTATCTAAAACCAGAGACAGGAGATTTCCCAATAGCAAAAATATGATTTTAGGTTAACCAATTTATCTTATCCTCCACTACTCTTCTCCTCAGTTTAGGTTATTTGAGCACGGTACAGAACGTTGAAGAAGCATGCCTGGGATTTTCCAGGACAAAGAGGGAGGCACAATCATTCTACCTGTAGTGGACATCCTAGGATCTGTGGGGTCCTTTATCAGTTTTGACTAACCTCACTGTGACCAGCTGGGGCTCAAGTTCTTCACCCCCCAGCCTCTCTTCTGAGTTCTGCATGGCAGGTTTCTTAGATATGATGTTCAGTTTCGCTAGTAACTTCAAAATGTATCTGTACAGATGGCTGTCTGTAAAGGAAAGTGGATAATGCATCTAATAAGAACACTAAACCTTACAGTTACAAGATGTTCTGATTAAAAAAAAAAAAAAAAAAGGAGAGAAATACAATCCAGTATCTGAGGCCAATACTTTGCAGTGAGTTGTTCTGCATGTTTAGTTATGAGGTAGTATTTAAAATACCTCATATATGGTATTAAAAACACCATAGAAACTGGTAATTTAGTCTGCTAAGACCTTAGTTTCTCTTATTTAATTCTCTCTTTCTTTATCGTTTTGAATTCCCATGCCTCTTTGGAATGAGCTCAGATTTTCTTGAAGGCTTTGAATGGCGTACCAAAAAATACTCAATTTCAGTCTTGCAATAAGAAGAGGATGTCTAAGTTCTGAGATCTCATATAGTTGTATCAGCAGAGGTTGACAAAGTGTTCAGACCATCAGTGCTCTAAAACACAGAAAACCAATGCATTAGGATGGCAGGTTTCTCTGTTAATTCTCTTTGGGAGTTTTTTTTCTTTTTTTTTTTTTTAAGATTTTATTTATTCATTTGACAGACAGAGATCACAAGCAGCAGAGAGGCAGGCAGAGAGAAAGGAAGGGAAGCAGGCTCCTCGCCAAGCAGAGAGCCCGATGTGGGGCTCGATCCCAGGACCCTGGGATCATGACCTGAGCCGAAGGCAGAGGCTTCAACCCACTGAGCCACCCAGACGCCCCTCTTTGGGAGTTTTGACCAAAATTTGTCTTATTGGCCACTTGAAGTCACCAATAGTCTCTCTAAATTTGGGAAACACGAGGCTTAAATTTTAGGGATTGAGAGGGAGGAAACAAAGTATTTTTCCTTAAACCATAATAACATTGAGAAATTTAATGAGCTATTTTATATGGCAAATTCCCATTCTCTGCTTATGTTGATCTGTGGTAAGTGCAGTAGGAATGGTTTAAACATTTTAAGATGCCATTCATAGTCTTTTACAGTTTTTCTACTTTCTAATGACAAAGATTTTAAACAGTTTTGATTTCCTTTTTTTAGAAGGGGGAGGAGCAGAGGCAGAGAGAGAGAGAGACCCTTAAACAGGCTCCACACCAGCATAGAACCCTATCCATCTCACTACCCTGAGATCATAACCGGAGCTGAAATCAAGAGTTGGATCTTTAATTGACTGAGCCACCCAGGTGCCCCTCAAATGACAAAAATATTTTAAAGTTGCTTTAAAACTCTACATTTTAGATGCTTTCTTTTGGGGCACCTGGGTGGCCCAGTCGAATCTGCCTTAGGCTCAGGTCATAATCTCAGGGTCCTAGGATTGAGCCCTGCATTGGGCTTCCTGCTCAGTGACGAGTCGGCTTCTCCCTCTACCTCTCTCCCCTGCTCATGCTCTCTTTCACTCTCTCTCAAATAAATAAATAAAATCTTTCAAAAAAAAATGTTTTCCTTTTTTGCATCACACTTGAATCCTGATTTTCATGCTTTGAATTTGTTTCAAAAATTAAAGTAATCATTAGTAGAAAAATGAATTATTAATAATCTCCTTTCTCCAGTGTCTTGGATTGGGTTTCCTAGGAGCAGAACTGGAGACAGGAATTCAGTGGAGCTATTTAATTGGGCAAGAAGCTCCAAGAGAAGGAAATGAAAGAAGCAGGACAGGGCAGGAGGAGGAGGAGCTAAGCAAGGACCTGGAGCTACTCCAGCCTGATCCTCTGGGGGAGCTGTGGAGCATTAATGAAACCCCATAGTGGAGGTGTGTGCACCACCATTTTCATCTATGGTCAGTCTGTCATTAGTTGTGGGGTGTAGAAGGGTGGAGTGGGGGTGGACATACTCTCTAGGTTCAGCAGTGCTGGCTTAAAGAGAGAAATTCTTCAGAGAATGGGGTAACTGTGAGCAACTCCCACCTGCTGTCCCAGCCAGGACCCTGCAGCAGGGTGTGGCCACACCACCCAGGCCACCTAAATAAACACACCACTTACTGATTGGCTTCTGGGTTAAAGTACTTGATCAGTTTAATAGAGCATCTCTGACAAAGCTCTCTTTCTTCTCTTTAGCTTTTCCTTGGTAAAATGGAAAGAGTCCACATTTGGCTAACAGCTAGATTAGGTTCCTCATCCTTTGTGTTGTGCCAAAGAAATCAGCAACTTGATTTTTCTAGGCCTCCTTTTCTTCCAGATGTGAGGAAAGTTATGGCAATTTGCAAAGATATAAGAACGAACAATTTGGTCTTCTTAAATGTGAAGGGATATTAACATTTCAGGCATTACTGGTTATGTAAATGGTCCTGAGATGGTCCCCGTTGTATTTGTACAGCAGAGAGTCAAGGCTGCTGGGCCAGGAACAGCCTGCGCCGGTGAGGCCTTTGCTCTGGGCACAACTCACCCTTGGGCCTTGACATTCGAGATCACTGTGAACCCTGTCGGTGTATCTGCCAAGTGAGATTGTGATCTCCCATTCTTCTAAGAAGGAAACGAGGCTCAGAACTTTCGAGAGATTTGCCTAAAATCGTGCACCTGATGGCGAAGCCAGGATTTGAACACAAGGCTAAAATATTCTTGCTAGAATTAGGTGTCTTTCTTTAGCTCAGTATTCCGATCAGTAAACCGCCTTCCTAATTTGGATAAACTGCTTCTAATGAGAACATTTTCTTGGCAAATTCTCCTCAGTAGCAGGATAGTGTGTCAGGTACTTTAGCTTATGGTCTCACAGAAAGTGCCAGAAGAGTATAATGGTAAAAGTTCTTTCAGATGTTCAGAGCATACTTCTGGTTAAATTTTGTATCATTGGCCCATATCCTATTACTGTTCCAGAAGTTCAGTTCCTCTGATGTTTCGAAGACTGTGCAACTGGGCCCTGAAAACTCACACTTAAAAACTCAGATACTTAGAGTAGAGAAGGAAGTTGTTTTCATGACTCTTCCTTCATCAATTTCTTTTCTTTAGTCCATTTTACAGGATGTGCCCTACTCGACTGATAATCTCTTCACCTTTTTTTCTGAGTTCTTGGTGTCAGGGACCAAAAATGGGACCTCCTTGCTCTTGGTGCATGTGCCCAGTATGATCTCTTACTTCGGTTACCAATAGCCCCCAAAGAACATGTTTTAAATGCCAACGTTGTACATTGCTGTCATTTATTTTATGACTCATTATGAATAGCAGCCTGTTATTTTCCATATGTCATTACCAGTGTTTCTTTTGCTGCTTTTTCGGCTTTGTATGCATTTTTAAATTGCTGTATTTTACTTTTCTTGCATCCCCATAACTCTTTAATAACTCTTGCCAGGGTTCTACCGAGGGGAAGTGTTGGGGGTAGCTGAGAGGGTTTGGTTGTCTCTTGATAGGCTCGGTGGGAGGGTTGTGGCCCTGACTATTGATGCTTACTTAACTGATATTTCCTCTGAATGTGGGTTACATAATACCTCTTCCCCCTCAGTTTTGGGTGTTTAGTGTTCAATTCCAGGGCAACAAGGAACATCACTTAAAATGTTGTCATAAATATATCAACTTATTTAGCTACTCCCAAATCCATTTTTTTTCCCCTCATTTGGGGAAAATGAAGGTCAGGAAGTCTAAGCAGTTTATCTAAAGGCACCCAGATAGTGGTAGTAGATTTGGCATTTAAGTTTAGGCCTGACAGGTTCTAGGCAACACACATAGAAGATTTCCCAAGGCCAAGTCTTGGGAAACTTTTCTACAGATTGTCGTATAATTTCTTAGATGAGACATGGTATAAAATACACAGAGATATCCAGGCCTGCCCATATATATATTTTTTAAAGATTTTATTTATTTATTTGACAGAGACAGAGACAGGGCACAAGCAGGCAGAGGGAGAGAGAGAAGCAGGCTCCCCACCAAGCAAGGAGCCCGATGTGGGACTAAATCCCAGGACCCCGGGATCATGACCTGAGCTGAAGGCAGCTGCTTAACCAATTGAGCCACCCAGGCCTCCCCTGCCCATATATCTGGGGGACAGAGCTGAGAGATCAGTTGGGGGCCCCTGGCCCATGCCCTGCTCCCCTTTTCTTTCCACATCTGGCTCCGTCCCAGCTATGAGGATTCCCCTGCCATCTCTTGGATCTGGAGTGCTCTCAGTAGGATGAATCAGGGGAAAGGATCTACACACGTCCTAGAAGCAATCTCAGGGCTATTTTGTTGGGGAAATTCAGGGTCCAGAGTACTGGAGGCAGGTCCAGAAAGATAGGGATTGTGGGTCACAGATGGTCATGCATCCTTTACTCTTGCCCTATATAGTCCTGCCTTACAGAGAGGCGGACAGCTGGCCGAGGGGCAGTGCAGCCGGGGCCACAGGCTCCAGTGCCTGGGCCCCAGGGGAGCACTGAGCTTGGCCATGGACAACCTCCGAGTTCACAAACTAGCGCAGCTTGTATAGTTAGCAAGCTGTCAAAGGCACCCTGTGTTATACCTGAGCGGAGACTAATTAGCTATTCCGAAGTGCACCTGACTGGATGAAAGGTCCTTCCTCTGCTTGCCAATGCAAATATGCCCGGGGGGGGGGGGGGGCGCATAGGTGAGTGGGCATGCTGACGAGAGTACGTCCTTGGTTTGCGAGAAAAAAAACAGTTTCAAAAAAGTGTCTGGAGCATTCTTTTCAGTTGCTAGTTATTACATGTCTTTAATTAAATATTTACTCAGCCACTGTGAGCCAGATACTGGAGTTACATGGAAAATCATAATACAAAGGATGATTTGAGTAGCGCCGTAAAGAGGATAACCTGCTAGGTACTAGGCACCAGGCAGTTTCAGATACTAATGTTGTATTTTCAATCAAACAGACCTGACTCCTGCCCTTATGGAAACAATAGGGATATGCTAGACCTTAAAAAAATGACTTAGCCATGAAAATAATTACAGTTGCAATAAACAGTGTTGAGAAGATCTGGGGACTCTATATGGTGTAGCTGTGGGCTGAAGTCCGAAGTCCATACGTTGAAGTCCTAACCCTCAGTACCTAGAATGGGAATGTATATGGAGATAAGGTATTTAAAGAGGAACTGAAGTTAAAATAAGGCTGTTGGGGTGGGTCCTCATTCAATAGGACTGGTGTTCTTACAAGAGGAGGACATTTGGACATAGACATGCACAAAGAAAAGACGATGTGAAGGTATAGGAGATGACTGTCTGCCAGTCAGGGAGGAGGTCTCAAGAGAAACCAGCCCCCTGACCCCTTGATCTTGAACTTGGAGCCTCCAGAACTGTCAGATAATAAATCTCTGTTGTTTAAGCTACCCGTCCTGGGTTCTTTGTTCTGGCTGCCTTAGCAAAGTCATGCAGTATGTAACCAAGAATCCATACCTAATGAGGGATGCCAAAAATAAAACATTTTTGTGGACAGCTTCTAAATACCCCAGGAAGAAATGAGTTGTTACCCTGATGTCCAGGGGGTTAAAGGGAGTGGGATAGGATGGGTAGAATTCCTGGGAGAAGGTGTGGATGGGCTAAGTTCATAAAGCAGAAGAAATACTCTGAATCATGGATGAACTGGGGAAAGAGTCAAGGAAGTTGAACCACAATGAGGAAAGAGGTGGAACAGCCTATAAACAATTTTTGGGGTCCGTGCAGGTGGAAGGTGTTGTGCTAGAGCAGGAAATTCCTGTTCCCTGCCAAGCCTTTGGGCAGCTCCAGCAGCCTGAACTCTCTTGTTTATGTGTGTGCATGTCTTATAAAATTATTAGGAGAACCAAAGTAAAGGCTTTGTTCTTTGTTCCCTGGTATTGAAGGAAGGAAGGAAGGGGGAAGAAGAAAATCTGATTTATTTGACAAATGCTGCTGTGTATCTGGAAACTTTTGAATTACCAACTGAGCACATAACTTTGCTTATCCATAGTAGTAGTGCCTTAACATTCCTCTTAGGAGAAAATTTTACAGCGGAACCAGAAGCCAGGCCTTGTGTTTGCAGTGTGAGTTTATCGACACCTAGCGGCAGAACTGTGCATTGTTCTGTCCTACGCCTGAAAAACAAGTTGTTCACACAATAGAGATTTCAAGTCATTCCCCAAATAATGTTTTCACTTATTTGTTCTACAACCACTTATTGAATCATCTTATACATCTGACACTATTTTTTGTGAGGCACTCAACTAAGTTGAGTTCTCTGTCCTGGTTTAACACATACGATACACCAATTCAGTCATGTCAATAGCCACCATTTGTTGAGCACTTACTATGAACGAAGCACTGGGTGAGGCAGCTTTTGCACATTATCTCTTTCGAATTTGATAACCAAGTCCAGCATTGTTATCCTTTTTCTCAAGTGACGAGCCTGAGCCTTAGAAAAATAAGCTGATTTACCTAAACTCACACAGTCAGTTTGTTGAAGAACTGCAGTTAAATCCTAATCTGTTGTAGAGTTCGTGTTCATTCCACTCTACCACACAGCATCTTAAACAATCCACTCCTAACTTTACCTATTTAAAATATGTAAACTTGTTTAGTTCATATATGTATATATATATATATATACACACACACATATACATATATATTTGTATTTATATATATATTTATGGATGTGTGTATGTGTATATGTCACTATTAAATGCATGCCAGGGACAGTGTTACATAAGACTGCATATATTCCTTTACAGAGTATTTACTGAGCACCTACTACTTGCCATGTATTACACTGAGTGCTGACAGACAGTGGTTGGCAAACAGACATGATCCCTGTCCCGGTGTGTTTGGAGCCATGTACAGTAGAGGGATATTAATCAGGTAATCACACTAACAATTATGTGTGCCTAATTGCAGGTCTGGGATATACTTCCTTAGGAATGACAATTCAAGTGTACATATACATGAGCATCTTAACTTCTTAAGATCTCAGAATGGGTTTCTGTTTCCGCTGAGGTCTGAAAGATGACTGTAACTTAAACATATGTGTGTTTAGAGGAAGGAGTGAAAGGGGCAAGTAGACAGGTGAGAGCAGTGTTTCAGACAGTGGCGATGGCATGTGCAAATACCCTGTGGTAGAAGAGAAAAGCGCACAGTCAGGAAAAAGAGGTAAGAGGTGTGGGATCAAATGTGATTGGGGAAGTGGAGATGTAATAGATAACGGGGAAGGCCATTCTGAGGACTTGTCTATAATGCAATGATGTATTTCCATCAATGTCATGGCACAGGAACTCTCTATCTGCATCTCGCTACTGCAGAGGGAAGTCCTCCCCCAATGCTAGGAAAAAGAAAAGTTAACATAGACCCAGGACAATTTCTGTACATGGTCCTTACTGGGGCTGAGGCTGGGCAGTTAGCCGTGTGCTGATTCAATTCCCCTACAACATCTGGGAATACAAGCAGTATCTTTTGTGGGTAGCTCTATTCCATGGCATTTTTCATTCTTATCCATGTGACCCCCTCATACCCACTCCCATAAAGAGAATCCCAATATCATCACCTCTTTTATCCCTACCCTCTCTGTCTTTCCTTCTCTTCTAATATCTGGGAGAAATTTTTTTCTACCAAGTACTCCCCCCATGCTAGGAGGAAGAAAAGCCAGAGATTTTCTCATATTAGAAAGTTACCATCTTTTTTTCTCCACTTTCTGCCAGGTCACACTTCTCTCCAGGTGCACTGGGCACAGGTCCACAAGGAGGAGAGAGGAACAGGAAAGTGAACTACTAATAAAGAGGCAGAAAAGTGCCATGAAGCATCTCAAAAGATTGTCCCTCCATGTCTCCTGGAGAAAACTGCTCCCTTATAAAACGATATCTAGTTCTCTGGATGGTCCGCTTTTCTAGAAAGTAGAAAGGGCCTTCAGTCTCTTTCTCTAGGACAGTAACTTTCCCTTTCAAAGCAACATGAAGATGGTATGAGGGATGTTTTCCACGGGTCCTCCTAGAGTGTGCTAGACGAACCTACATCACTCTCTTGCAGACAGCTACATATCTTCCCAGGCCTATTCTGGGGGCAGAGAGAACCCTCTCCCAAAGTTGCTTTCCCTCGTTGTTTTGGTCTGAGTTACCTCTGCCTAGACTTGCAAACTAGAGGTTCAACAGTGGGGTTTGAGGTCTGGCCTGCAGGCACATGGCACTCTGTCTGGATCATACCCTCACATCCCCACTTGGCTCAGTGTATCTGGTACATGGTGCACTAGCGTCAGAGACTGCTGCGTTCTCCGCAGAAAGCTCTTAGTATCCTTGTTCAACTCTCTCGATGAGACCGGTCTTCCTTCTAAATCTTCTTATGCACGAAAACCCACTCCAGTGAAGTTTCTGAACTTGGTCAAATCTGTTTTCCTCCTGTGCCTTGATTCTCCCACCACATTTTAGATAAAGGGTGAGATTCCTGCCCAGAGCTCTTTCCCTCTCATCCAGAAACCCTCAGTGTTGGGCAATACTCTGTCTTCTTGCAAGACCCGACTCTTTACCTGACACAGCATTGCCCGTTGTGGTCTGCATTGCACTAAACTGTCAGAACCTAGAAAGTTCAATTTCCATAACATATTCTTAAAGCAAACTGAACATTGAAAAAGATGCCTCTGATTTACTCCTCTAATATTCACCAAGAAGAAGAGATCAGGTGCAAACCAGGATCTTTCCAGATGGTAAAAATGAGAAGAAAATCCAGCGACATCATTTCTGGTGTGGTTGTGGGAGAGCCAGGTGCCAAGAAAGGAGTTCCTCATGTCTAGTAGAAGTTACTTTCAACAAATGACTTATTCCATCATTGGAAGTTTCTAACCCTCTGGTTCGAAGGATTAGAGATGTGTCCACAAATAAGTCCAGGGCATGTGGCAATGAACAGATGACAGGCTGGGTAAAGACTGATTTTCCTTTCTATTTTTCCTTCTCTCCAGATTAGGAGATGTATAAAACATGCTTGGGGGTCTAGTGGGTATTTTGGACCAGGAGGTGACCTTAGGATAAAAGTCACATACGCAAGATGGTAAAAGAGAAAGATAGGGAAAGACTTCATGGAGATAATTAAGCTCTGGATTTATTTTATGTGAGGAAGATTCAAGATTTCTCTCTTGGTAAACAGCTATTATTTCTAGTCTCTGTTTCAGGCTACTAACACCCTTCTCCTCTTATACATGGTAACGGTGGGATGTGAGCTAAGGCAGTGCAGGTGATATTTACCTACATGGGTATGGGTGGGAGACACCTTAGTCTTTAGCTTACAGAACTATGTACAGCCACTTTTCACTCTCAGAAATATATACTGCCCTTAGGAATCCTAGGTTTCCTGACCCCCCCCCCATTTCTGTATTATATGCTAGAATCATAGGCTGCCACTATAACTGCCTATTATTGACATTTGGAATCTAATTAAGCATTGGTATATGTGCATATGAATTATTCATTCTGGTATAATTCAAAAGGTGCCCCACATACCTTTCTGTGATGGAACATTTTTACGCCAGAAATATCAACCCAGGAAGAGAATAGTATGCTAGTGGAAGATATTGACATGCCCATGGTCCTCCTTTGGACTGAAAGTTAACATCTGAAGAAGATAGTAGGGTTAGTACAGGGGATACGGGGAGGACAGTAGAGATATAGAAATGAAGTCCAGTGGCACTTGTCTTTTTTATCCTTCCTTGAAACGAATGCCCCAACTTTACTTGGATAATTGAGAAGTCAGTGAAATCTCCTATAGGAGCCACAAAATCCAAAGAAAGCTTTTCATTCCCTCTGATTTATAGGTCCAAGCACATTGGTAATCAGTGAGATTTTTTTCAGATGGAGTGATTTCCCCTTGTGGGGACACAGTTGGCCCAGTGTTTCCCACAACTGCAGCACGGGTGATTGCCAAGGAACAATCGCAATTCTGAGGCAGCTGGCACCTGAAGGTGTTGTTACTTGTGACATTTCAGAGTTCTGCCGGGAATAATCATGTCATTGAATAGACTAACACTACCAAGTAATTCATATTCTGTAACAATATTTTCTGTTAATTAATGAACACTGACAGGGGTCAGAGAAATAATTAGAAGACTCCTTTTAAGATTGAGAGAATCTCACAAGGCATATATGTAAACAGTTTGCTTTTGAGTTGTCCTTTTTGGCCATACATATTGGCAATGCTTACTTCTCCAGATTAGCCTTAATAAGCTCTCAAAGATACTGCCCAAGGCCCGTTGGGTCCAGAATCCATTGTACTGGTCTATGTCAGTGAAATTCTTGAGTGTAAGAAGTTCTCAATAGAGCTGCATGTTGTCATCTTCCTTATGAACCATCATGATGACAGAGGCCTGAGCTCTACTAGATGGAGAAGTTCCTATTCCCTGCGTCTAATGAAATTTCTTTCTTTTTTATTTTGTTACCTTGTTGTTTGACTAAAAATCTTAAGGTTTTCTATCTCTTTGATATGCAGAAGCATAGGAAGACATCCTGGAAGAATATAAATTTAGGCTTTCATGGTATGTGGAAACATCTTTTGGACAGAGCTATCCTTACTGCCATGTTTTGAAGGACTAATGAACACTTCCTCTCCTGAGATAGCCCAGAAGGGAACCATTTGGAACGAATGATATGTGGATAGATGACTTTCAGTCAATCTTTCTGAAAAGCAATTTTCTGAATGTCAGAGGATGGTGAAGACTAGAAGGGATATGAGAAGAGAAAAGTGTGACTTCTAGGCCATTACGATTTGTTTCCAAATACTTGATGTGATGAAAGACATAGGGGGAAAAAAAAAAAAAACAACCAAAAGTTTCAAAAGTTGTTAACACACAGAACTGAAAGACTGAGGGGTGTCTGCGGGGCCAGGTCAGTTAAGCTCAGGTCTTGATCTCAGGATTTGGAGTTTGGGCCTCCCACTGGGCTACATGCTGGACATGGAGGCTACTTAAAACAAAACAAAACAAAACAAAATACAAAACTGAAAGACAATCACGTAATATAGAAATCAATGTAAAGACTAATCTAGAAGAGTTTTCATGAAGCCATTCAACACTCATCATTTCCCACGGACTCTTTGGCTTATATGCTGTTCCACAATTCAAAATGATCTTAGTTTTTATAAAAGCAAACAAATTATCAAATTTTATTATAAGTTATGCAATTTTAGCTCCAAACCAGAGTAATTTGTCCTGTGTTTGGAACGACAGCTATGGGTCCTGAAGATCTATGTATCAGAACTGAATATTTTCATGATTACAAGATAATTTTGTTCTTTTTGTTAGTTTTCTTTTTCAGTGTTTATCCCTCCACACCTAGAATTTTCATCTTCAGTTATTCCCCTCCATTTCTCTGGCGTACCACTAGTAATTCTCTGACCGCATATCAAGTTTCTTTTTTCTTATATGAAACTTTTTCTGTCTCAGCAATCTCTCTCCCCCACAACTTGACAAAAGTGAAGTCTTTTTTGTGTGCAAACTGTAAAGTTAGTACCAGTCTCTATACTAATATCTGTCATCACAGCACATTGTATCTATAATGTCTGTCTTCATTATTAGACTGATTTCTTCAAGGGTAAAGTGTTTGTGTTTTCTTAATTTTTGTATCCTCCCTTTCTGTGATAATAACATGTCAGCTTCTCCTTCATTCTCCTGGAAGTAGACAAGGAATAAATGAGTTGTTTTCAACTGTTAATGCAGCTTTAAAGGAGACGTAAATGTCTCCTTGCCAAAAATTTGAAAAAGAAGTGTATACCTTAGATTTCTTTTTAATAATTTATTGTTTATAAAGCTCTTACACATACTCTATTATTCAAATACCACAAAAGCCATATTATCCTCATTTGATTTTTTTTTTAAGACTTATTTACTTATCTTAGAGAGAGCTAAAGAGTGAGCAGGGGGAGACTAGAGGGAGAAGGAGACACTGACTGCCCACTAAGCGGGGAGCCCAGTGTGGGCCTCTATCCCAGGACTCTGGGATCATGACCAGAGCCGAAATCAAGAGTTGGATGCTTTGCTGACTGAGCCACCCAAGCCCACCCCTCATATAATCCCCATTTTAAAAGTAAAATCACTCAGGTTCACAGCGGGTTATGTAATTACATGGGAAGAAAACCTCAAGTGTTCAGCCAAAGTCACGTACTCCACAGTGCACACTGTTGAAGGATATAGTAACTAAATGGGACTAGTACTGCAGTTACCTCTTTGTAACATAAAGTTTGGGTCATTTCTTTCCCTTTTTTCTGGATTCATTTTTCTTTTGTACAGATAAGGGAAGTAGACAAGGTGACTCTCCTCCTGTCAACTCTACCTTACGGAATCCTACTCACTCACTCATTCAAAACGTTTCTTCTGGGCGCACATCATCTGACCACTAGATGGCGATGCAGCTTAACTCAGTGCCCCCGGCTGCAACCCCAGCATCTCTGAAGAAAGCTGCGTCCAAGGCAAGTCCCCACAGTCAGAAATTTTTGAATGACAGACCTTCTGTTATAGTTGAAAATTCACCATGTCCCTTTCCCAGTGTGACTTCCTGAGTTTCCCTTATGGAGAAAGTGTCTTAGGATGCCAGCCATCCATAAGTGCAAGCAAGAGGAACAGTCAACTTGAGACCAGTGCTAAAAACGCAGATGAAGAAAGGAGCTCATTTAAATGCCTAAAACCGAAGTCTACTGTCCATGCCAGGGCAACCTTACCAACTGTAAAAATGCAAAATTAAAGACTGGATCCTCATCAGACTCTACATGCCATTACTGCAGACAGCCGGTTTGTTCATTGTTGAATTCCCGGTAAGTACCTGCAGCTTGAGTACCTGTACTAAGCATCTCCTAGAAGCACACTGGAGTGATGGGGGTAGGGGAGAGGTAGTCAGTCTTCTGTGAGAGTTCACGTCAGACTCATATACTTAATACACACGTACTGAGCACTTTCTATTTGCCAGGCTCAGGTCTAGGTCTCGGGAAATAGAGGGAATAATGTAATGGCTACTATTATTTATTGACCGCTAACTGCCAGGGACTGTACTCAGAACCCTAATACTTAACTAGTTAAATTCTTAGGACAACACTATGTACTAAAGGTTATTATTCCCTTTTGCAGACAGTGAAAGGGAAGGGCAGAGAAGCCAATGAACTTTGCTAAGGTCACTGACTCCTGTATCTACAATAATGGAAAGATAAGAAGCAAACTGATGAATGAGGGGAGGGACTTGCTAACAAATAGCCAGCGGAACAAGAAGTGCAGGCAGACACCTTTGGATCACTTATTCTTTGCCTCCATTCTTGAAATTGACTTCTGCTGCTCCAGAGTAGGGAAAAGAGAGATTGCTGATTTGTCTGACAAATCGGAGCCCATTGTCTCTACCAAATCCCTCATGGTTGTGTGGTCTTACTCTGGCTCTCTTAGTGACCCTAAACACAGGAAATTTTATTCCTTCAGTTGCAACCATTGCTACTGTGCTTGTAATTTCACAATTACAACTAATCTCATTGGCAAGACTTCTCTACCCTATCCAGAAGCTAGAGAAAAGGCAGAGACAAGTCATCAGGGTGATGTCCTAAGATTCCCTCATCCTCATCTTGATTTGAATCTGTGTTAAAAACAGTCATTGTTAAATGTTTATATTCCTTCTACCAAGTTGCATAGATTACTTTTAAGTCTGGCCTCAGTTTGAACACTTTCTTTCACTGAGATATATATGTTCCTGTATTCCTAAACTAGAGAAAACATTTCTGGAAACAAAGAAAGAAGAAGACAAGGGCCGTTTTGCCCTGGCTTGTAATCTAAAATTCACTGAGAGCCCCATCCCAGGAAACGGTAAAGGACTGGAAGCACAACACATTTTTTTATCCCAAGCTAAAAAAAAAATGGAGGAAAAACCCAGTCAGACAGCCTTCCCCCAACAAAGGGTGGCACTTTGTATATTCGAACCAGTAGCAGAAATGTCATCAAGAGTTAAGCCTTTACCATCAAGGCTAATTCTTAAAAATACCTCACTAGTCAGTAAAGAACACAACTGACAGACAGAGGTTGGACAGAGCCCAGAGCCCGTGTTTAGAAGACAAGATATCCTGAAAGATTGTAAATTGGCAATTGTAATTTTGCTTTTAGACTTGAAGTCTACTGTGAAGAGACTGCCATTGATCACCCCAAGTGTCTTCTTACTTTATTCCTGTTAATAACAAAAGGCGTTCACTTTAAGTGAAGGCTGGTGACTGAATTCTCTCACTGCCAGTGGACTGCGAGTGCCAGGAATGGGGTCCACCTCCCACAGTACCCTCTAGAAGCAAGGCGGGAAGGTGAGTGCTGCCCCCAACCCTCCACAACTCCCCTTTAGTTATGAGAAGGACCCATAACCCTCTGCCTTATGACACCTACTCCAGTTAAACCTTGCTTGTGTCACAACAAGTCGCTAATACAAACATTTGTGGCTGGCTGTTATTCATTATTAAGACCAAGAATAGGTAGCAACTGCTTCGCAGCCCCGCCCTGAAAGGCAAACCAACAGGATCCGCAGCCTGGTCTGGGGACGCCGAATGCACTGCGGCACCATGTTTGGTCAAATTACTGCCCATGACAGCTTGAGGCAGACCAAAGCGTGTAGCCAATGGTAGGGGGACAGATGAAGGAAAATAGAAGCAACTCGTTCAAATTCATGTGACTGGGGCTCCTGAGTGGCTCAGCTGGTTAAGCATCGGACTCTTGGGTTCAGCCATGATCAGAAGGTGGGAGATGGAGCACGGGGTGGAGCTTGGCACTGAGCATGGAGCCTCCTTGGGATTCTCCCTTTCCCTCTGCCTCTGCCCCTCTCTGACCCCCTCTCTCACCTTCTCTCTCTCAAAACAAACAAAAATTCACATGGCTGGACTAGAACTTAAGTCTCTGGCTCATTATTCATTTAATTACAATACAAAAGTAAGTGCCGCTGATGCCCCATGATGAATGTCTTTAACATGGGCTCTCCTAATGGGTGTTTAGCTTTATTTCTGTCAAACTAGAATACATTCCCATAAGATGTGTGACTATTATAGTGTTGTCTATTAGATGAATATTTTCTGCTTTCATGCGCATCATAAATATAAAGATATATTTCTTTGGGCATGTTAATAGATAAAACTAGACTTCATAACTTCTC
Source organism: Mustela nivalis (assembly GCF_964662115.1). Lineage (NCBI taxonomy): Eukaryota > Metazoa > Chordata > Mammalia > Carnivora > Mustelidae > Mustela > Mustela nivalis. The sequence goes on from NC_139026.1 coordinate 27,745,061, forward strand.
ACTTGACATTTTGTTACTTATTCACTAATAACGACTTAAAATAGAGCTGGAAATTGATCGCTCTAAGTGCCTTTCCTCCCTCCACCAAGGTCTCTCCATCCCTCTCTCCCTTGCCCCTGCCATCAGCAGGCATGAGTGATCACTGTGCTGTTCCACACTAAGCCTCCACTTGTTCTCCACATCTTTTCAACCCATCCTCCAGACAGCTCTCCTTACTAACAGAATCATCATAGATAGGATGTTGAGATTAAGCCTACCAGGCTCAGGGTGGGTCCAGGAGCATTTACATTTAGTAGCTACCCTTTCAAGATACAAGTTAAAAATTTACAGGGGCACTGGCTCAGTGGCTTAAAGCCTCTGCCTTTGGCTCAGGTCATGATCCCAAGGTTCTGGGATCAAGCCTCGCATCGGGCTCTCTGCTCTGCGGGGAGCCTGCTTCCTCCTCCCTCTCTGCCTGCCTCTCTGCCTACTTGTGACCTCTCTCTCTCTCTGTGTGTCAATAAATTTAAAAATATCTTAAAAAAAAATTTACAGCATGCAAGAAGGCAGACGTGAAAGGAATTATTTCATGATCTCTGCAAGGCCAGCCAGGGACTTCTACCTCTTCTTCCTGACAAGGACTGGCCTGTATTTGATTTCCCATGGGGGCCATATATTTGAGTTCCAAGGGTCTAAGATTTCAGGGCAGTTTTCTAGGACCAGAGGACACTTGCAGTTTAGCCACTAACAGCAATATCCATACTCTGATCTGGTAAGCCATGAGGTTTGAGGGCAAATATTCCAGAATAACTACCAGATAAGATTCTTGCACTTGTTCTCAGGAAGCATTAGGTGTGGCAAAGTATGGCTTTCCACCAGTGTGACTCCTCTTACACTTACTCCCGGAAGAGCTGGAAAACTCATCTTTGAAAAGCAAGGAGCCATTATCATTCTTTGCATTTTACCTTGGCGTTTGGCATTCACCTTGGAATTTTTCCTCCTCTCTTGTTATTCCAGTTTTTCACTGTGATTATGGGCTGTTAATGCCATTATTTTATTATTTCAAAGGAAAGAATGTTCTATTGCTTTCGGGGGCAATATTCAGCAACCCATCTATAATTAGTGTTTTTAAGTGTGTGCCAGTTTCTATTTTTCCTTTTCCTTTTAAATTGCAAGACTCTAAGTATTCCAAAATCACTTTTTGTTTGTTTTAAGATGACTTTGACAGCAGCTTTGTCAAGCTTATTTAAATAACTAATTAGGAATCGTTTTTTTTTTCCCTCTAAGTAAATCAAAATATCTATCCTCCTGAGATCAAATTTATACTAGGAAATATGTGAAAACTAACACAAGCTAGAATCACATGATTTGAAGAAATCTTTTTAAAAACTATTGAATTTTACATTCTGGATTTAGATGCTGAGTAGAGTACTGAAAACACAATCCTAGATACCTTTTACTGGAATACTACTGCTTGAGAAGTGGGAAAAGAAGATTAAATTTGATTCAGTTTGGTTTTGTGTTTTTGATGAATTGGAGAATTGCAAATTATATTTTATGCCACCTAACACGAAAAAGAAAATGTATTATATGCATATGATTGCAACCTTTGTGAAACTGATGGCCCAGGTCCCAAGGTAGCCAGCTACCTAGACAAGGGAGGCCAAGAACCAATAGCCTCCAGCCAAATTCTCCAGGGCTGAGTGCCATCAGGATTTTTTTTGCGAGCAGCAGCAGTTAATCCTGATGATGTGGTATGGGAGGCAAAGGCTCTATAGGGACAACTCATTTGCCTTTTATTTATGCAGCAGTTTTTTAAGAATGCTAAATCTGTAGGTATGGTATGCTTTTTAAAATCGGTCTTCAACTAATAAATCAATGGCTAGCTTTGGTATAAATGTAAAGAGGACCAAAAAAGGATTTAAGGTACCTAGATCCATCACTAGTTTGTAATGTTCAGGCATCGGTCGAATTACCTCTCGTTTCTCATATGCAAAATGCAGATGTTGGATCATTCCTGTGTTCTGAGAGTTAGTAAAGATAGCAGGGAGTACTGAACTCAGACAGATAAAGGTTACGATTTCAGTTCTGCCGCCTTTTCTGCATGGAACTTCTGTCTCTCTTTTTTGATAAATAAACAGGAAGTAGGAATACTTGCCTACCAGAATTCTGAAAATTAGATGAGTGAGTCGACATGAAGCTACTAGAAGGCAGGGAATCATGGCGGCTTCATTGAACCGCAGGTGGTATATTGCATACTCTCTGCAGCTGGCATATTTCAAGACTGATCTGACACCACGCCTTAATCCTTCACTCCACTGGACCTCCTTCAGTCTGTGCAGGGCTAGGTAACACCTATGAATCCATCAGCTGGAGAAAAGGAGAAGTTAAAAAGAGATAAAAAGGAAAAAAAAAAACAGTTGAGGAAGACCTATGTTTGAAGAAAGCATCTCCTTGTGTCCTTTCTCAGCCATGTCTATGGCAATATTTCTGTCCATCCATTCATTCATTTATTGAATAAGCATTGATTAAACTTTGACTAGGTGCCAGACCGTTGTCCATCTTCCCTGACTTACCTCTTTCTCAAGCGAGTGGAGACGAAAAATCTGTTGATGAGCTAAAATGGGGAATGTTTTAGTGCCAGTTATTATGTAACTATGATTTTCTCATTTCTAAAAACCAAGGCAGCTTTTCTTTATTTGCCTCCAGACTATTACATGGTATATGGTTTGTTTTTTTGGATATTTTCTTCACACTTTCCTAATTAGATCAATTTTGTCTTCAAACTCCCTTTTTAGAACATATTCCAAGACGGTGTTCTTGTGTTTTTAAAATTGAAAAGAAATCTTTTCAAGTTTCTGTGATTTTTTTTTTTTTTTCTGCCAGTCAGATCTTATCCTCATTTCTATTTGTTTTGAAATGTGCTGACACTTAATGGGAATTCCAAAGCTCCCAATACTGGGGAAATTACCATTTGAAAAAAAAAAAATCTCTGCAATATTCTCATTAGGTCGTTTGTAAAATATTGGGCCTGAGACAGTCTAATAGCCGTGAGACATAGGTCTAGCCCCAAATGTATTAGTGATGTGTTGTGAAAGGAGATATGGCAACTTTGGCCCTCAGTTGCCATGTCTTGAAAACTGGAAAATAATATCTTATTTCTCAAGGAGAGTACTATGAAAAATAAAATTAGATATGGGATAGAACCTTGATAGTTATAAAGTGCTTTACAATGAATATTAATAATTTGTATCTCACCTGAACTAAGCTGGACCATGAAAGCTGGTCTGAATTGGAGTCTTGGAGAGAATGATACCTTGGAATAGATTTGGGTTACTAATAGACCCAAAAGAAAACAAAACAAAAAATCACATAGGATACATGCAGGGTCAAGGATACTAACAAGTGGGTCTGATCCGGGGTCCCTCCACTTGCCCTCATAGAAAGTTACCTGTCTCATAAGATCAGATTCAGCAGCCCTCCTAGGGTAGGGAATGTACTGGAACAGAACACTTTAGAACCATAGGATTCCTGCCCTTTATCTACTTTTTCATGGAGGGATGGAGAAGAGGAGATTCTAGTACTGGTGAGCACTGGTTACTCACTGGGCAGCCTTATTTCCATAAATGGGAGAATTCTTGCTGTGCCATCAATGCCTGCGTTCACAAACTATTTCCTTTTGTGCTTTGGGGCCTTCTCAAAGTTTATCAGCTAGCCAGCTTTACTGACCGCTGTGTCCCCAAGGTCTTCAAAGAAAAAGAAGCTTTAGGCTTTGACTTCAGTCTTCCAGAGGTTGCAGAGGCTACTGAGTATGATCGGTGGGGAAGACAAGGCATGCTGCCAACTGCCCAGTAAACAGGACACATGACAGACAAATAGACACAAACCCAGGTCTGACTCAGGCATCAAGCAGGTTATAGTAGAGTTCTCATTCATTTATTCATTCATTATTTCATTCATTTCCCTTAGATGTCTCCAACTCTTCAGTCATACACTGGTCTGAACAGACTGTCCTTACCCCAGTTTCTTACTCTGCCCTGAACTGAGTCCATCACAGGTGTTTCAGAGATCATGGAAATGTGCACTGTTCACAGTGCGCCCTGTAGGAACCTACTTTCCCTTCCCTCCCTCCCCTTGGAATGTCGTTAATCTTTCCCATCTCATAGGCATCTGATCCTTGAGATGACTCTTCCATGGTGTTGAATATATCAGTCTTCATGAAATGCAAAGCAGTAGGATTTAAGAGAAAGATTGCCGACTTCAGAATCACATAGACTTGAGGATGAATTGACTGTGGCCCCATCACTTGCTTGCTGGGAGAGTTTGGACGAATGATTTAATCTCTCTAAGTCATTGTCTCCTTACTCTTAGAACAGACAATGGTGAATCCTAGTTTAGAGGCTAGTGTGTACATTTTATATGAAATGCTTATAGTAGGTTATCAAGAAATTTGCATCTTCCATTTGCTCCAATCTGAAAAATTGACTATTTCAGAAATAGGGATATGGGGAATAATTCTAATCTAAGAGATTTAGTGCACCTAAGGGTTGCCGGCGATCTCAGCTGCTCCTTGCCCAGTCAACTTCTGTTCACAAACTGTGATCCAAACCCCGCAGAATCAAGAAGGAAGGTAAAGTATTTCATATGCCATATTTTCCAGACATCATTTTTCAAAAAAAAAAAAAAATTCAACTGATATTTATTTCTTATAAAGTATATCTCAGATATATTCACCATTTGCCATTGATTAGAAGGTGAAGTATGCTTTTTCTCTAATTTTTAAATAGTTTTATATCTAGGAGTTTCAATTTATGTTAGATTTTTTTAGTTTATATTAGATCTTTCTTAGATACATATCTTTTTTTTAGATACATATTTTTTTTTAACTGAGTGACTAGGAATATATTCATAGTAATGAAACATTTTCAGAGTGACTTTTTTTTTCTTTTTTAACATTTCTGTTTCACATTTTTGTACTGGTTTCTTTGTTGGTCTTTTGTCAGCACTGAGCGTGATTTATAGCTGCAAGCACTTCCTTTATAGAAAGCAAATATTTCCTATACCTGAAAAATGTGTGTGTGTAAATGTGTGTATGTTCTCTAAGGAAGTACAAAAGAGAAGCACCTTCAGTGCACTCTCAGATTCTTTTGTGGAACCCTGCAAGGCAGAATCGTTACACTGTTTACCAGGGGGATCTTGCAATTTATACCTCATGGGTGATGTTTCCACTTCTGGGAAATGCATAATGTTCTTTCAGGATTCCATGGGACTTGGGAGGAGGGGAAGGGCAAACAGCCCTCCAAAAACCCACTAGGATCCATCATGACTTACTTCTAGGGTTATTCCTCTTCCCCAAAGTCTTCTAGGCCATTGATGATTCAGTGATTTATTACTGAATTGAGGGTTTTTTAAAAACATGTTTATCAGTTAATAGCAAAGCATGGCTGAGGCTTTGAACAGAATTTAGCCCTCAAGACTGTCTATAACTCAGTGATGTGACAATCTGAATATTGGTAAGAACCTAATAAGGCATGGGACATTGGTACACTTTTGAGAAATGCCCAGAAATGGGATAACCCCACCCCTGAACATACACACACAGAGAAATAACCACACAGATGAAAAAGAGAAGGGACATATATTTTTAATATAAACCTAGTGGAGCAATAAGGAGAAAAAAATGTGTCTGGGTAGCTCAGTTGGTTAAGCACCAACTCTTGATTTCAGCTCAGGTCTTGCTCTCAGGGTCATAGAGAAAACAACCATCTCAACAACAAAAGCATAATAGAAAACTTGCTACAATGTTGTATCCCTCAATGCTATGATAAAAACTTAGATAGGCAACATAAATACTCTGTTTAAGTCACTGTTAAAACATAAGGAAGATTTTTAAAAAAGGAAAATATTGTCTGTTTATACTCATCCTCACAAGGCACAGTAAAGTTCACTCTAATTCTGTGGAATATCAGTATTTTTGAGGAAAATTCAACCTTTTGTGACTTTTGCCAACTAAACATCAGAAATCTTTCAAGAATCTACAAATGTTTCCAACTCCTGTATTTATTGGGCTTTTTGTAATATAGATGGATACTGCAGAAATTGGCATTGAGTTATATTTAGTGATAGAAATATCCTATAAAATGGAAAGAATGTATTATTTTTCTTGATCCATGAATTCCCCTGAAGGCCTTGAATTTTCTGTAATAAAAAAGCAGAGAAAATGCTTGGGCATGCAGACTCCAAAATAACCATTTTTCATAAAGTAATATATATCCTTGCAACTTGGTGGGTGAGAAGACAACACAATTCTAGATATGATTTCTTTCTTATCTTCAGAAAGCTGAATTCTAACTGAATTATATTTATTTAAAGATCATGAAAATATCTTTATTTTTTTTTTAATTTTGTACCTTAAGCCGCATGACTGAGTATCCCGAACTATAATTTGAAAGTGAAACTAATGTGAACATTCACTTTTTCCAGTGTAGGATGGTAAATGTCAAGGTGACACGAAGACCACGTATTTGCGGTATCACTAATGTGAGTATTTAGAACCATTCCGTTCTATAAATATTCTATGAAGGTTTTATAAAACAGTAGACTGGGGTCTCCTAAGATTTTGTGTGCACTGTTTACCTCCCCATATGCACTGTGTCTAAATAATGTTCATACAGTAAATTTATAAAGGTTGTGTAAAGAATTCATCCGTTTCTAGAGAAGACATAACTCCTTTACTCGCTGGGTCAGGAATCCCTCATGAGTATGCCACCAAAAGGGACTCTGAATCAGCCATTTGTTATTACAAGGGTCTTAAATGGAAGGCTCCTTTGAACAAGGTGTTCTTCATAAAGGAAACCTAGCTGCCGTAGAATGAATCCTATCCACTCCTTTATTTTGTTTACTTTATCTCTGACTGGAGATTTGCCTTGCTACACCTAACCTGTTTTTTATCATCTCCTCTTCTCCTTAAACTCATGACCAGGGAGGAAGAAGTATCACATACCTTGTCGCAAAAAATATGAATGGTACGGCAACTAATTATGGAACTGGTCTTAATTAAACTGCAAGCATGCTTTTATAACCGGAGGCGTACAATTGACTTCGGTTAAGGTCCACACATAATCAGTAAACTATTTGATGTGTCACAAAGACAGAGCAAAGGAAATTTAGTTCAGCATTTTGGTAAAAACCTGGTATTACCAAAACAGTGTTTATAAACCTTTGTGGATGGAGATGGCTTTGCATAAACAAACGTCTCCCTTGTTTGGCTAATATAAATAATTTACATGTTTTGTTTCCTCTTTTCACTGAAAAACACCAGAAACAAAAGATTGCAAGAACTCTTGTAAATAGAAAAAAATAGAAAAAAAGCTAAAAGTGTATTTCGGAGGACAACTTTGTAAGGCAGAAATTCCCGACAATGTTTTCTTTTCTTTTCTTTTCTTTTCTTTTCTTTTTTTTTTTTTTACCACTTAGGTGTTACAGTAAATTACCAGAAATGATTATAGACAAGTTTTATATTTCAAGTTGTTCTTATAATGATAAGCATTGTTAAGGATTCTAAACTGACTCCCAGGAATACTTCACAAACATACAGCCTTTATCTATCTTTCTTGTGTTCAGATTCAGGTCTTTCCTTTTATCCTTCTTATATTTTTGAGTGGATGATGAGAAATTGAAATATAAGCCCCCTTGAAATTTTGTGGATTGATTCTGAACAGCTCAGAGCTGTACCTGTGATTGCCCAAAGATTAGAGACACATTGAAATCCACAAAGTATATGTGAAAAGTCACTGAGGACAGGTACTTGAAAAAAAATCAGAATTTTAAAAAGAATTTATGTTGCAAAGAGGTTATTGAATTTAAGAAGAAGTGAGGTACATTTGATAGAAGGTAGGAGGAGGACAAGAGATCTCCATTGAGTTAGTCTAATTCTTTGCACGCTCCCCTCTAGCTTATTACTGTTTCTTGAACATGCCCAAACATGCCACTGCTTTGGATTTTAGGCATTTGCTGTTCTCTGTACCTGGACTTTCTTTTCCCAGATAATAACATGGCTCTTGGGGGCGCTCAGGTGTCTCAGCTGGTTTAGCCTCTGCCTTCAGCTCAGGTCAGGATCCCAGGGTCCTAGGATCTGAGCCCCACATGGGGCTCCCCGCTCAGCAGGGAGTCTGCTTCTCTGTCTGCCTCCACCCCTTCCCCCACTCCGCTGGCTCTCTCTGCCTCTCTCAAATACATAAATAAAACCTTTAAAAAAACATGGCTCACGGGGCGCCTGGGTGGCTCAGTGGGTTAAAGCCTCTGCCTTCAGCTCAGGTCACGCTCAGCAGGGAGCCTGCTTCCTCCTCTCTCTCTGCCTGCCTCTCTGTCTGTCAAATAAGTAAGTAAAATCTTTAAAAAAAAAAATGGCTCACTTCATCATTTTCTTTAGATATCTGTTCAAATGTTATTAAAGATAAATTTTCTATCCTCTTACTTAAAAAGCACATCCCTATCAACCTCTGATTTCCTTCCTTGCTTAATTTTTCTTCCTAGCATTGATCACCACTTAATATATGTTTTGTTCTCTGCTGTATTCTCAATGCCTACAATCGTTCCTGGAACTCTAATGGGGCTCAATTTATACCTGCTCACTGGACAAATAATTTAAACTCTTACATCTATCATCCAGTGAATTAAGTGCATTTCAGCTGGTATAATGATACCTGCTAAGTATATCATTAGAACAAATAGAATAAGATGGTTTTGACGGATATTTGAGCCAGGCCTTAAAAAGTCCCCATGCATTTTTTTGAAGATTTCTTTGTCTTGAAAAGACAATAGCTTACTGCTAATTGTAGAGTTCTTTCTTACTGTGTAATCCAAAAGATTACTGATTTAGAGGATTCTGATGAACTTTTCTATTTCAATAGTGTATTTCACTAGGTGATTCTGATGTGTTGATATGCTTTTACAATTTCCACTTCATTTCAGAACATATTGTTGTTTAGGGGCCTAATGTGTTTCCTGTCCAGTAGGCAACTCACAGCACTCTGCTACCCAAGGGCCCTTCTGTCTGATGCAGGTTTTGACAGACTAACCTTGAACTGGTATTCTGATCTTCCTCACATGTTCGGTTGTAAGGGAAGTTGCCATGGACAGGGAACTCCTCCATAGCTAATGGCTTCCCTGGATTCAGCCACATAGAGTAATGAAGACCAATAGTGAGGAATCTAAGGTGTCAATCTTAGAAGTTTTATTGACCTCCTGCTGTGTATTCACATCAACAGAAGGTGTTTAGGTTCTAAAGTACAACTTGTGGTAGAAAGTTTTCACAAAATTTTAGATGCGCTTTTCAGCACCTTTCAATAAGCCCTCTTAATTCATACTTATCCCAATGCCATAACAACACAAAAAATTAAAACAAAAGAGAAACATTGTCCATAAAAGAACAGATAGATCAATCAACTTTCAGTAAAATCAAAAACATCTACTTTTCAGGGAGCCTGGGTGGCTGAGTCAGCTAAGGGTCTGGACTCTTGATTTCGGCTCAGGGTTGTGAGATTGAGCCCCATGTTGGGTTCTGTGCTCACTGGGGAGTCTGCTTGAGAGTCTGTCTCTCCCTCACCCTCTGCTCTTCTTCCTGTTCTCTTTCTTTCCTCTCAAATAAATAAATGAATCTTTTTAAAAAAGTTACTTTTGGGGCGCCTGGGTGGCTCAGTGGGTTAAAGCCTCTGCCTTCGGCTCGGGTCATGATCTCAGAGTCCTGGGATCAAGCCCCTCATTAGGATCTCTGCTCAGTGGAGAGCCTGCTTCCTCCTCTCTCTCTGCCTGCCTCTCTGCCTATTTGTGATCTCTGTCTGTCAAATAAATAAATAAAGTCTTTAAAAAAATAAAAATTAAAAAAAAATTACTCTTCATAAGATGTTGTTGAGGGGGGTGCCTGGGTGGCTCAGTGGGTTAAGCCGCTGCCTTCGGCTCAGGTCATGACCTCAGGGTCCTGGGATGGAGTCCTGCGTCGGGCTCTCTGCTCAGCAGGGAGCCTGCTTCCTCCTCTCTCTCTGCCTGCCTCTCTGCCTACTTGTGATCTCTCTCTGTCAAATAAATAAATAAAATCTTTAAAAAAAAAAAAAAAAGATGTTGTTGAGGGAATGAAAAGGCAAGTCACAGTCAGGGAGAGAATATTTACAAGGCATATACATGCATATGATACGTACGCTTCAAAGGATATGTATTCAGAATATATACAGCAGTCCTCCCTTATCCACAGTTTTACTTTCTACAGTTTCTGTTAACCATGATCAACTGTGATCCAGAAAGTGATGATCCCTCTTCTGACCTATTGTCAGAAGGTCAGTAATAGCCTAACCCCAAGTCGCTGTGCCTACATCATTCCCCTCACTTCATCTCCTCACCTAGGTGTTTTATCCTCTCCCATCCTCACAGAAAGCGTGAGTACAGTACAATAAGAGATTTTGAGAGCAGAAAGAGACCACATTCACGTAACTTTTATGACAGCATATTGCTAAAATTGTCCTATTGTATTAGTGGCTATTGTTGTTAATCTCTTACTGTGTCTAATTTGTAAATTTATCATAGATACTTCTGTATAGGAAAAAGCACAGTATATGTAGGGTTCAGTAGTATCCACAGTTTCAGTCATCCACAGAGTTTTTGGAACATATTCCCTGTGGATAAGGGGGAGACTACTGTAAAGAATGCTAAAAACATTAGTGAAGAAAAACAATGCAATGAAAACTGGGGAAAATATTTGAATAAATCATTACAACATATACTGATGGCGTCTAAACATGTTAAAAAATGTTCACTATCACTAGTTATTTTAGAAATAAACATTAATGAGATACCACAATGAGCTAACAATATATCCCTATTCGAATGGCAAAAAAAAAAAAAAAAAGGACAAAATCAAAACACAACAGACCTACTCTTGGGGCAAATAACAACAACAACAACAACAAACCTACTAAGTGTTGGCCAAGTTCTTGGGAAATTAGAACTGTCATACACTCCTGTTAGGAATGCAAGATGATACAACCACTTTGGAAAATAATTTGGCAGTTTCTTTAGTACTTAACCATAAACTCAGCTCTTCTACTCCTACTTAAGAGAAATGAAAGCTTAAGTCTTCAGAACAACTTTTACATGAATGTTAATATCAGCCCTATTTTTAATAGCTATAAACAATCCAAATGTTCATTGGCATACAAATGGATAAATAAACTGCTGTGTATTATAAAATAGAGTAACAGTCTAGAGTGAAAAGGAATTTATACTACAACATAGAGGGTGTAAATGTCAGCAGAATAACTATGCTAAATTAAACTATGGCTTATATAAAATAGGACACAATATGGTTCTATCTTTTGAAATGAAAATGAGTATGTAGTGTTAGAAAGCAGGTAAGTCCTTGCCTTATATGGAAGGAAGATGAAGAGGGGCAAGAGAGAAGGGTTACAAAGGGGCAGGAGGAAATATTTGGAGGTGATAGGCTTGTTCACTCTCTCCATTGTGATGGTGTCATGGATGTCTATATATTAAAACATGGTGTGTATAAATGTTAAAATACCAAATTCTACCCAATAAATATGTGCCATTATTTTATGTCAGTTGTGTCTCAGTAATTCTATTAAATAAAATAAAACTTCAAAACATCAAACTCCACCACAACCGTCATCCCTATTCCTTAGTCTTTTGCTCCAGGTCACTGCAGAGGTGTCACTGGGTGTGCGAGTTGGTTGGCTTTGGCAGAAGGTCTCTCCATTGCATTTCTCATCTATGGGTAGAGTATGGAAATGTGATAAATTCCTTTGAAGTCATCCTGAAAACTCTTATTGATGGACGTGTCTTAGGGTGAAGGCTCCCAGGCATGTCAGACTTGGCCCACTTAGTTACCATCTAATATAAAGGAAAATGTGGATGTCACCAAGAAGGGAGATTCAGTGTGTGAGGCAGATTAAAGACACTTCTTGCCACATGTTGTTCCCCAGGCGGGCTTACGTGTCCCGTGTAATTACAACTTCTCTAGCATTCTCTGGCACTTCCAGTTATGGTCATAATTTCAAATTTCACCACTCACATTCCAAAAAATTAGATGTTGCTGAAACCTTGGATTTTGATTTGAACTGGAACACCACACTCCACCAGCCTTCTTGTTTTTAACCACAACTCTTCCACTGCTGTTTAAGGCTATTGATATTAAATTAATGTTCAAGGAAGGGGGAAAAGAATGTGTTAACCACAAAACTTCCTCTTATCACAGCCAGCAAAGAGGTGCCCATATTTCATTACTGAGTCATGTCAGATTTCATCTTTCTCGGTCTTGCGTAATTTAGTTTTCCTTTCTTGCAAAGGTTGCTCAGGTTGAATAATTATATACTTATGGGATCTTTAGTGAACTAGAATTTAGGAAGATGTGAGGATAATTGCAAAAGAGGAGAATACAAGTTGGACAAATCAGGAATTGTAGAAATTGTACATTATTCCTTTAACATACATTTATTGAGCACACCTTAGGTGCTGGGCATTGCATCAGAACTGGATGAACAATAGTGAGCAAAATCTTACCATTTTCTTCCCCTCATAGAGCTTATAGTGCAGGAAATGCTTTCTGTTAGATGTGCAGTTCATCCCAGACTCCATCTCCGGGTTCTTTATTCCTCTTTCCCATCCAAATTATCCTCATTCAATAAACTGATACTTCAGAAGGTCAGCCCTTCTCCTCCTTTTCTTCTGTCCTCCTTATCTTTCTTTCACCATTTTTAATTTTTAATTTTGAAATAATTTCAGATGTCCAAAATTTGCAAAATTAGTCCAAAGAATTCTGATAGATCTTAACCCAGATTCCCCAATTTTTAACACATCTTTGTTTAACCATTCTGTTTCTCTCTCCTTCTTTCTCCCCCTTTCTCCATGGGTATGACTATGAATATAAATGTAAATATACTTATATATTCTTTTTCTAAAATATTTGAGAGTAATTTGCAGACATAATACCCCTTACATCTAAATACATTAGTATACATCTTCTGTTACTTAGCCACATTACAATGAATAAAAGAAACTAACATTAATAGTAACAGTATCTAATCCAGAAGCCATATATTCGAAGTCAGCGATTTGTGCCAGTAATGTTCTTACGTAATCCAGGATCACATGTTTCATACAGTTGTTATGTCTCTTATCTTGCTTTAATCTGAAACAGATCCTCAGTTTTTTGTCTTTTAATGATTTAGATTTTTTTTTTTTTCTTAAGAATACAAGTCAGGGGCGCCTGGGTGGCTCAGTGGGTTAAGCCTCTGCCTTTGGCTCAAGTCATGATCTCAGTGTCCTGGGTTCAAGCCCACATCCAGCTCTCTGCTCTGCAGGGAGCCTGATTTGTCCCCTCTCTCTCTCTGCCTGCCTCTCTGCCTATTTGTGATCTCTGTCAAATAAATAAATAAAATATTTTTTTTAAAAAGCATAAAAGTCAGTGTGATGTCTGGGTGGCTCAGTTGGTTAAGTGTATGCCTTCAGCTCAGGTCATGATCACAGGGTCCTGGAATTGAGTTCCACATTGGGCTCCCTGCTCAGTGGGGAGTCTGGTTGTCCCTCTCTCTGCAGCTCCCTCTGCCTGTGCTCTGTATCTCTCTGTCAAATAAATAAAATCTTTAAAAAAAAAAAAAAAGAATATAGGCCAGTTACCTTGTAAAAATGTTTCTCAGTTTGGGTTTGTCTGAAGTTCCCTTATTACTAGATTCAAGTTATGCACTTTGAGCAACAGTACCATAGGAGTAGTATGTCATTCTCAGTGTGTCCTCATGTGCTATATTAATGGGAGGGTGATTCATCTGTGTCCACTTGGTAAAGATGTTATCTGCCAATTTTCTCCAACATAAACTTACCATTTTCCCTTTGTAATTAATAAATATTGTGTTGCAAACTGCTTTGAGATAATTTAATCATCCTGCTTTTCACTATATTTTCACCCACAAATCCATTGATAATTCTTACCTGATACTGTTATTACTTAGGGTGATTTCCAAATAGTGATTTCCTATTTCTATCATTCCTTTTACCTTTATTAGTTGGAATTCTACTGGAAGGAGCAACCTTCCTTATTTTTCCCTTGGTAAACTCATTTTCTGAAGCCTCTCCACTTGTCTATCCATGTATCTATCCATTCATCTCTGTCTATATTTATTTTTTCATCCATGCATTACATAATTTTATGTAGTACCAAAGATCTCCATGATACAGACCTATTTCATTCTTCTCATCTAATTGAATTGGTACAGAACACTCATAGTGATGGCCACACTCACAATGTTACTTTTCTAGAGATAATAATGACATCTAAAGAAATTGCTACTTCCTATGGGATTACAGCAGAAAACAGGATAAAAGTCTACTCTTTAAAATCTGTTGGAAGCTTGTCCATGAGAGAGATTCGTGCTATCCAAAGTGATATTGTATCATCAGATGAATCCAGACATATTCACGAACGTGTGTTTGGCCTGTTTGTACTCCTCTCACAGTCTCCTTGTCAAAAGATAATCTCCAACTGGATCGTAGACTGAAATCATGATGCTTGTTTATAGTAAATTTCATGTTTCTGTCAGGTTGACTGTCTGACTCAAGTTCTACACTTGATGTTTATTTGAAAGACAAAACTTCCTCTGTTTTCATGAGAACCCTCACATTTGTCCATGGTCTGGGCTGATCTGAACTTCCCAAATTTGGGATTTTAGTGATACTGTTCTACTCTGTAACCAAGGGTATATAGGGAACTCAAAAGATGACAAAGGAAGTCCATTAAGTCAATTTAACCTAAGCACATAGCAACACATGGCAGAAACAGAAGTGCTAATAAACTTCCATTTGAAAGTATAGAAACCTAGGTTTTAAAATTTTTCTTATACACATCAATTGTGGATAAAATAATACAATCAGAGATGCCATTTATTTAGTGCCTAACATGTGTCTCTGGTGCTTCACATTTTACTATTTCAAAGTTTCGTAAAGCCCTAGGTCTGTGTTAATATCCCAATATTTTAAAATCTGCAGCAGGGGGTTTAGGGTGGCTGCAGAAATGGACTGATCTCAAAGCTAACAAGTAGAAAGGCTAGATTTCAAATTCAAGTTTGTCTTAAGAAAAAATTAGTTTGAGCCATCTTGGTGGTTCAGTTGGTTAAGTAGCTGCCTTCGGCTTAGATCATGATACCCGAGTTCTGGGATTGAACACCAAGTCAAGAGGGCTCCCTGCTCAGTGGGGATCCTGCTTCTCCCCCTCCCTTTGACCCTCCCCCAATCATTCTCTCTCTCTCTTTCTCTCTTTTGAATAAATAAGTAAGTAAATGAACAAATTCTTAAAAAAAAAAAAAGAAAAAGAAAAAGTCTTGTTTTCCCTCTGCATTACATTGACAATGTACCTGTTACCAGTAATAAATATACAGAACAATAAACATGTATAGTCTATGGAATCAGTAAGAATAAAAGCTTATGTGATTTCTTAGCAGAAAAATCCAAATTCTCCTTATCTTTAGAGTACAACAGAGAGCTCAAATTCAAAGTATTTATCTGACTTAGCTCTCCTTATTTTGTTCAATTTGTCTCTTTCCTTATTTGTAATACTGGTATATTTAAAAACCTGCACACGTGCTCAAAAATACATTATTTAAAAACCTTAAAATCTGAGAGATAATGATAATGATGGTACTTTATCCCCATGATAATTTGTAACTAGACCAAGCTTTGAGTTTCCAGTCCTGTAAATTGAACTCAATTGAATTTTCGGTTTCAAACAGCAGGTGGTGGTGGTGGGTCATTCTATCCAGTTTAAGTATTTGTAGCTATTGCTGTGTTGTTGAAAGTAATATATAACATATATTTTGGTTTTAGAACCATTCATATCATCTTGTTAAGATTTATTTTATAAAATAATACACATGACGAGGTCTTATATTATTTGAAAAATATTTTGTGTATACAAATCTTTTAGAAGAAAGAAGATGATTGTATATATGCAAAATGCATATCATTTAAATAATTTAACCAGTTTAGTACACCACAGAATTATTTAAATAATTCTGTGGTGTATTAAACTGGTTAAATTATTTAAATGGTTGTAGTATGTATTTTCAGTAATAAATATGATTTAGTATTAGGGATTAAGTATTTTATCAAATATAGTCTAATTTGTAATTAATATAAAAATGGTAGTATTATATGGTAAAGACTAAAGAAATCTTTGTTATTTATTAAAAGAATGGGTGGGAAAATTGACTTATTTTCAATCCTTCAATTAATTCCTTGTTAAGTGTTGATTACCTTTAAACTCCTTTGATTAACCCTTTAATATACTCTATTATTACTCATCAGTCTTCATTCCTATTCCACTATATTCAAGATCTCTGAATATTTATTTTGAGTCTTGGCTACATTTCAGTTCTTAATTGGTTCAAACTTATAGGGGATGGTATTTTCCAGAATCTTTGATCCGTGCTTGGCTTTGGTTGAACAGTGGGACGGGACAGAAAAAAGGAGAGTATAGTACTCTTTTGAAAGCCATTGTCCTTATTAGTGAAATACTATTTGAATATTGTAGTTCTCTAGGCCATGGTGTATTATTTGAGCCAGTCTCTTTGAGGTCACAGGTTACATAATGTAAAGGTAACTCTTATAAATCTGACTGACCATAGACAATAATAGACATTAGAGGGTATCTCTAAAGGTTTCCATTACTGTTGGCAGTGTCTACTTTATGGCAGGTGGACTGGAGAAGTGGAAAGCTAAGTGGCTGGAAACTGGGGGGATGATGTAGAACCAGGTTGCTGGTAGGGAACTAGGAGTTCTGTGGAAGGAACAGAGGTGAAAATTGATGCAGGAGATGGAGAAATAAGGCAAGTTAGCAAAAGGACTAAAAGTGCTGTATATCAGAGTCTACAAAGTGAAGATGTGGAGACCCTTTACAGTTTGTTTTAGGGCCACTTCATCATTTTTATTATAGGCACTGTGAATCTGGAGCTGGAGTGTAGTGGCAAGGTCATTGCCGAGCAGTTGTGAATGATTAGCTGTGTCTATGGCACGGCTGATTTGAGTGCAGTCAATACCTCCAAATGTATAAATACCATTTATCAAATACCTCCACTCAGAGGCTACTTGGAAAAACAGCTGAGCCAAACTGAGCTTTCTACCCCTCCTTCTTCCCTTGCAATTGTCATCATTTCCAAATAGAAAGCTAGCAATTTCTAATATATACATATATACAAATATCAAATGCATACACACCTATTTATCATATATAATATATATTATGTATATATGATGTATATAAGATCACATATATTCATGTATTATATATTCATATATATCACGCACATGATCTATAAATGCATTATATATTATACACTATGTATGTGTATATACATATTCTTAAGATTGCAAACCCTACTGAAGCAGAAGTTCTGTAGGTAGGAACTTGGGAATCACATTGTAAAAATTTTTCTATAAACTATCATGCATGATATTGTTGTGAACCACCGGTTTGGGTATTTTAAAAATGATTGCTAAAAGCAGTAACTTCATATAATGCAACAAAACAAAATAAAAAGAAGCAGTACAGGTATAGGAGAAACAAACCAGGTTGGTGTGGCCCCCTGAAACTCTTAAATATTTGGAGCCCTCTTTATGGAATAAAATATTAAAAATTACAAATGCAAGATTAGATACAATGTCTTCAGAGTAAGCTGCTTCTGAGGCATAAACATCCAGGCCAATTTCACTTATCAGCCTGGACATGTTTCGGAGCCCTTCTGAGTTGAGAGTCATGGCTTAATGGGTTATCAAGCTGAAAAGAGCTCTTAGCCCTTCATGGACAGTGAAACACCCAATAGCTATGGAGAGGGTCATCCTCTTCATCTCTGATTGCTCAGGTCAAATGCAAGGGTGTGAAGGGAACAGAGAAAACTGCTCAAGATTCCGAGATACTCAGTAGGACAATTATACACACTTGGATCTCCTGCTCTTCTCCCATTTTTCCAGAGAAATCCAACACGCATAGACACTCAAATCTTAGTGACCGTCTGTTGAATAAATGACTGACTAAATGACAAATAAACGAATGGATGAGTGGATGAATGAGTGAACGATGAATGAATGAATGAATGAATGAAAGGCAAGGCAAGGCTTATGACCCATGTGCTGCTATCATAAAATATGGTTGGGCCAAATTTAGAAGTGATTTGTTCTTTTGAGGATTTTAAACTGATTAAATGCATCCTGGGATAATGGTGGTTAATTGTGCTGAGTGGGCCTACTGGAGGAAGGGCCTTTTTGCAGAACTTCAGAAGGAGCTTGTTTACAAAAAAACAAGAAAGTCATTCTAAAGGGCATTTCTTCATTTACATTTCAACATTAGGTAACTCATTCACTTAGGTCTCATTCACCTTGTGCAATAGGGTGCTTTCAGTGAAAAATTCTTAGACTTTCAAATAAGCAAAATAAATATTTACCAAGTGTCCCCTGTGGAAATAGCACAGGAAATTACAAGGAATCTTGGCTACTTGGAAAAAACAAAGATATGTCTTTGCAACCACACTAAATCCTCACCCTAACCCATGGAGTCAGGTTTTTCTCTAGAAAACTAGGGCTTTGGGAGTTTCATGACTTCTCAGGATCGCAAGATCTTAGATATTACAAGATGGTGGAAATAAGGTTCAGAGCCTACACTCTGATTTAATATCCATGATCTCCTACTGTATCATTTTAAGTAACAAAATATTATTTTTTTGCACTTTGCAGAAGTGTAAGTAGACAAACGACTTTTCTGTGTTGTAATAGTTTCCCTGTTGAGAATATAAATGCCTTTTAATTATTTGCATTAATTTTATAATATTTTCTAATGGGGTCAAAAAAGGCTGTGCATTTCCTGGTAATGGCACCACACTGTGTCTAAATCCCACCCTTGTCACACACAATGTAAAATAGGAGGATCCCAAATTACACACACACAAAGTATTATGTGTATGTACATGCATCTAATACATATGTATGTATGTGTATGTACATGTATCTAATACTTTTTATATTTTGAAAACAGAAAAAGGAGTTTCAAAAAAAACTTTAAACACGATGTTTGTATACTTGCTTACTCCCATGCTGAAACACATGTAGGCTACAGTATGTAAGGGTAACTACAAAATAGACTAGTGTGTAAGCTGCAAAACTACTGG
Organism: Mustela nivalis; assembly: GCF_964662115.1. Classification (NCBI taxonomy): domain Eukaryota; kingdom Metazoa; phylum Chordata; class Mammalia; order Carnivora; family Mustelidae; genus Mustela; species Mustela nivalis. The sequence continues at coordinate 27,764,251 of NC_139026.1, forward strand.
TATATACCTTTTGGATATATAGGTGCAATGTGAAATTTATGCTTCTGTTTTTTTTTTCTCTCTCCCTTATGTCCTTTATGAATTTTAATAAACGCATATCAGAAGAGGGGCACCTTGGTGGCTCAGTGGGTTAAGCCTCTGCCTTAGGCTCAGGTCATGATCTCAGGGTCCTGGGATTGAGCCCTGTGTCCTGCTCCCTGCTCAGCGAAGAGTCTGCTTCTCCCTCTCCTCTGCCCCTCCCCACCCATTCATGCTCTTTCGCTCTCTTTCTTTCCCTCAAATAAATAAATAAAACCTTTAAAAAATAATACCAAAGTGAAACACATACCAGAAGAAATAAGGGTTTGGTGGATGCTATAGTTTAGAGAAAATAAATTTATCAAATAATCACAAATAGCTTTTTCTAATTTTTTTCTCCCTTTATCAGTCTCACAGTTCTGAAAGGAGCCTGCCTTAGACTTGTTTTTATAAACAAATATGCGCTGTTGTGTTGTGTGTGTCTAAAGGGCGACTTCTGAGCCCATCCCCTTTAGTTGACCTCTAAAACCAAGTTTAAGCCATCCTGATCTTACTCTATAAATATTTAAATATTTTATTTTTCACAGTCATTTCTGATAATATCTCTGTTTTATACCAACAACGTGGCAGAATCTGAAGACACATGATTTACGACATATGTTTCTGGTTTGTGATTGTTTGGGGTGCAAATTAAATGCAAGAGGGCAATCCCAAACAGACTGTGTGTGGCCAAATTAAAGAGGTTTATGCATCCATTAGGACAGACCGGATATAGGAATTCTAATTAGGAAAATAATATGATACTGTCTCTCGCTCCCAAAAGCTCATTCAAAATGTTAAACTTCTTTAGAAGGTCTTTGCATTTACTTTTCATTTGAAGTTCCAAATTATTTTTGCAAAATCAGTTCTGAGTGATATTTTTAAAGTATATGCCCTCACTTTGTTTTTAGGGTTCAAGGACTGTGGATGTGTGCTATTGATTTGATTCCCAAATTCTGGCATATATCCCAAAAGAAAAAAAAATGCATTAAACTCTAGACTCAAAAGTGCCCATTAGTCAGCTCTGAGCATGCCAAGTTGTCGAGCGATATTACAGTTATGATCTTTAAAGCATTCGCAAAAAAATTGGATAACTTTGTGTAAAAAGCTGGATTTTATGGCTTCATCTATGCCAAAGAGATTGTCCAACAGAAAGCACCCTGGTAAGCCTAATTATTACTCCACATATGGTACGTGGCATTATAAGCTATTTTGAGGTTTGGGGAAAGAGAGAGCCAAGTGAGAACCACAGCTGGGCGTGCTGAGTAATTTTAACATCCCCATGTTGGCAGGGCGTAAGACACAAAATGCTGCTTCAGCGATCTGCCTCTCATATATTTAATATGAGGGCAAATAATTTTGTTAAAATCTACGGGGTGGGGTGGGGAAGGGAGCAATATACAAAGAGTCAGGATAGTGTATCATCTATGATCACTGAAGAAGGTTCTTCAGAGTATCATGGCTGTTATTAGCAAAGGCAGCTTTCATTTCATACTTAAAGATCACAGCAGCCTTATGACACTTCATTTAGGGAAAAAGGCAGAATCTGAATTGGGATGCAACTTAAGGGAAACATTACAAAAATTGTAGTTCTTGAATATGTATGTGATTGTGCAAACAAAATAAATTGGAGAGGATGAATTCAGGGACCCATGGAAGCAATCAGCCATTTATTGGAGTTGCCTTCATGCCTCTTTAATGGATTATGTTTGAAAGGTTCTTTAGAGAGAGAATGAGTCATTAAATAAAGAGGGTTATTTTATACTTATGACTTCAATGGGTCAGGCCAGTGAGAACTATTTTTAAGTCAGATTTGTGGGTATCTCCATGTGGTTTCTGATAAATTCCAACATCCTCCTACCTCCATCTCTGAAGCCTTTTAAAGGTCAGCCTTGGCTACTGTTCACTTGCAGCATCTTTTGCTCAGAGGTCAGTATGACAGTGGAGGGCATGCCCAGGATGTCTGGGACATGCAAAGGGTATTAGCACATGTTAAATGATAATTATATTATTCTCTACCATGTTTTGTTGTACCTCTAAAGCCTTAGCAGATTCCTGGGGCCATCTCCCCCGCCCCCAGGTTTTAGATAAAAACAAGAAAGAATTTCCGTCTATAACAAAATACAGGTATTTGCCTCTCCAGTTTTCCATTCTTAATACTGAAAAAAAAAGGGGGGGGGGATACTACTTAAAGTTAAGGAGTATCTTCTCTAGGGCAGAGTAACTGAGAGCAAATAATTAACATTCCCAGTAGATCTACATGCATGATCAGGCTAAAAGAAAAGCATGACATCCATATTTTGGATAGCATTTTATTTTTTGTGATTATTTCATATTGTTTTAAAACAAAGTCACATATACTTACTTTATTTAAATATACCATTTAAAAATGACAAACAACAAATTCAGGTTTTAATTCAGTCTTTACTTATATTTTTAAAGTGGGAAGATTTCTAGACCTGTGTAGAATATAACTTCCAAGCATTATGATAAGATTAAAATGATTTACCTCTTCATTATTGCCTTTAAGAATGAGCTAGACTTAATACTCTTTGATAGCTGGCCTCTTTGTTGCTATTGCCGTTTTGTCCAAAAGGTGGCACTTGTGTAATCTTTTTCTTTCTGAGGGTGTAGCGAACCAGGGGAGCCAGAGGGACCAGAGTGAATTTTCAGATTGTTTCTCTTTGACAAGCTCCAAGTGGCCACGTCAAAGATCTGCATGTCTGCAACTGCAACTCCTTGCTGCTCAAAGAACCCTTCCCAGAAGAATTCGTCTGATTTTGTGAAAGAAAAACATGCTTCCTGCCTTGGTTTGGTTTAAACCTTAGAATTCTTTATCCCAAGTTTATTTTATCATCTTATTCTTTCCTTCTGATCTTTGACTAAAGTTCTCATTCTTTCTTTTAGATAACCTTGATCCATTTGAAGTTGTCTCTCTTGGTTAGAATGCGTAAGCAACACATGAGTGTGTCTGGACTCTATCTAAACAGACCTATCTGACAGCATAAATCAAGAAGGATAAATCATTCGGACAGGAGAAATCTTTTGAACTGTGGACAGACAGGAAGAGTGAGAGGCACAAAGGGAAAGGGGAAACATGCTGGAGAGATTCTGATGATGAGACTGGAATTCACAGATGAGACTTAAAAGTCAAACATGCAAGCTCTTCCCGGTGGTTCGTGTAGGCTTGCTCCCAATCCCCGCAGCTGAAAAGAATTTTAAACGTGATCTGATGAAGTCCAACACTTCATTTTACAGAAGAGAAAACTGAGTCCCAGAAACCTACAGGAGTGCGTTCCATGGAGCAAACTCAATTCTGTTCCCACTTCTGGTGACAAAAGGCAATGATCTGTTGAAGAGATGTATTAAGTCAGTCACGGGTTGTAAAACAAAATCTTGGGTGGTTTTGAAAACTGAAGTCCCTAAAACAATGGTTCATTTTGCCAGACACATATTATTTTGAGCCACAATTCTGTCTTGGAAGCTTTCCTCTGCTCCACACAGGAATATGGCCAGTCGCTTGTAGGTCACAGATCCGTGCTGTCCCATACAGTAGCCATCAGCCGCATGGGACTATGTAATTGCATTTTGAGTTAAAATTAAATTAAAATAAAAATTTAGTTCCTCGGTTACACTAGCCCCATTCCAAATACTCGGCAGCTACCCGTGACTAGAGGTTGCCTGTATGGGACAGGACGCACGTAGAACTCTCCATCCCTGCTGAAAGTTCTCTTAGGCAGCACTGTTCTAGATCACTGACTGTGGAGAGTATGAACAGAGGACAACACAAACTCAGATACATACTGTGATGGGCTAATCCAGGGTGTAGTATTTGTCCATAGTTTCGTAGTCTATGTGGGTTCCTAAGCAACTCTGTAGCCGGCTATGGAAAACTCGCCGCTTTATATCTTCTTATGTCCTCTCCTGCCCCCTTTCTCTTCCTACTTATGCCTTCTCAAATATTCCTCTTTTTTTTTTTTTTTGGATTGTTTAATAAATCTTGTGGGTATCTTATTTATTCCTTCTTGTGTGCGTCATTCGTTTCCATTTCACAATGTCCAGTAAATACTTAGCATGACACAAATATTGCACGACTAAATGTTGCATGACTAAAAAGGAAACATTGGATGCTCAGTGACGATGAATGGGTTGGGAGGAAAACCTGGGTTCAGAGCCCAATCAAGATAGAACATCTCAGGCCATTTGAATTAGGAAAAACAAGAATTCTTAGCATAACTGTGTAGATTAATAGGTAGAAGTTTATTCTGAGGGATTTGGTGACTTGCCCAAAAATAATACAGATGGTAAAAAAACAAACAAACAACAACAACAAAAAAACCAAACAAACAAAAAACCAAAAAACCTACTCTCAGTCTAGAATCCATGTGTTTTTTTACATCAGGTCCAGTGTCTTTTTTCCTAATCCATTAACGACCCAGAGTAGAGATTGGTTTATGCCAACTTCTAATTTCTTTTAATATCTGCCAATGAATCATCAAATAAGTCGTGTTTTGCATATATTGACATTCTTTTTTTCTTTTTTTTTAAACCCAATCTTCTGAATTTCTTTAAACAAAGACAGAATTATATTTGCATGGGTTTTTCTTCAAAGATCATAGTGAAGTGCTTGTAAAAAAGATCCTCATGTTGAATTGATCAGTGCTTGGTGTTCTGTCAGTACCTGGAACTCTCAGGGGTTAAACATTTCAAGTGTAAATGAAACCAATGATGCTCTTATAAAACAAAAGGATAGATATAATTTTTATCAGTTGGCAGATGAATAAAATCACATTGTTTGCAGGCAGTCAGGAGAACATCAGTAGCAAGCCACTTGTCAGTTTCAGTACTTCCCATGACTGGTCTAACAGTGTGACTCATTCAGGCACACCTAAATCCAGATGTTATTTGAACTCTAGGTCTTATATAGATTTTCTCTTGGAGCCGTCCTTGCATGGAAATTTGACACCACCATCCCATCCGTCAAGAGGCTTTAACTGGGCCCGTTCCTATCTCTGTAGCTTATTCTTTGGAATGGCTTTACCCATACCACCTGCTACTTAGTATGACGGTTGGTAGGAAAGAGACCTTTTCCCCCACACATACATTATCGGCCAAGTGTTAATTTTCATGTTTTCATGAGGTCTCAGGTATCCTGTGTCACTTGCAATTATTTTTTTTTAATCACAAACTGTATTATAGTAGGATGACACTGCATTTATTTATAAAGTGAAACTTGCTGGAGATTGTCCTTCTCTTCATCAATGGAAACTTTCAATAATGCTGTCCTGTTTTTTTATCCTACCCATCAAATTTGCCACACAGGATTTAATTGACCGAAACTTGTTCCTAATATTTCGTAGAGCACTGTCCTGATGCTATCCTCTTTTTCACTTTGGTATACCCTCCTGACAAAACAGACAAATAAAACAAACTAGCAGACATTCTCTCTAGGGTGACTTTTCCACTTTTTAGCACCTCACACCTTTTTCCATCCAATCCATCAATTCAAAGAATTTTCCCTTTCTTATCTACAAGTAATTTGTTCCTCTCTTCTAAGGTTTTCCTCTAGTATCATAGAGTTCAAAGATTCTCATCATCAAAAATTCCATTCATATGTTTGAAATGTACTCTTCTTGCATAACAGAAGTACATTCACACATTGAATCAAATATCTCTCCAGTGTGATGAAATTAACTTTTTTATAGCAGAACCCTCCTTAGCTACTTGGATTTGGGCAAATGACTACAATTCTGGACTCTAATGTTCTCATTTGAAAAATTAAGTAAAAAATATAATAAAAATAATTAAGTATAAATTATAATAAAAATGTAGCAAAAAGGAAAAACACAATAAAAAGAATTATATTTATAATAAAAAGAAATAAAAATATTGCTGGTATTGTTTCCCTCAGTCACTTTTCTTTTAAAAGAATCTAATAAGAATAACATAGGACCTAGTAATTTTATTCCCTAAGAGCTGTATGTCAGAGAATAACTCAAAATATTCTTTTCTAGAATGTGTTATCACTAGTGAAAGTAATTTGAAAAAGAAATTTGGGTCAAAGATAAAATTTGTCATTTTCTTGAGAATTTTTACAACTCTCTGCTAGTGAGACTAGAGCTGGATATTTTGCAGAGTAAATAAATCCCAATACTTGCTACAAAAATAAGAAAAAAAATCTAAGTATATTCAGCTAAAGAGTAGATTTGTGTTATTAAAATGTATCCCAGTTAGTCTTTTGTAGCATTAGAAAAATCCACAATATTCTTGAATAATCAACACTTGGAAATTGGCTGCCTATTTAGAATGACATTTGTACTGATTTCAGCTGGAATCATTAGTATTTGTTCTGCAGCTTGGAAATCTCTCCATCAAGTGAAGGAGCACAGAGCGGACTTTCTCCTGGTCATTCCTGCAGTACACACACCTCTGTCTCATAGCCACAGCACGTTTTAACTAGATGACTTGTTTTTTGTTGTTGTTGTTGTTGTTTTTTCTTTCTGCAGAGTATGTATTTTGATCACATTGAGATACATGGCACTTACTACTACAAGGAGATTTTGTATACAACAGACAAATTCTAAATCAAAGGTATGAAAAGTACTTGAGAAACCAAAATAGATCATCACTTTCTAGACCTTTCTTTTATTTTTTTTAAATTTTTTAAAGATTTTATTTATTTATTTGACAGAGAGAAATCACAAGTAGGCAGAGAGGCAGGCAGAGAGAAGGAAACAGGCTCCCTGCTGAGCAGAGAGCCCGATGCGGGACTCAATCCCAGGACCCTGAGACCATGACCTGAGCTGAAGGCAGTGGCTTAACCCACTGAGCCACCCAGGCGCCCTTAGACCTTTCTTTTAAATACAAGTTACTCATGCGGTCTATATACTGGTTGACTCAGTTTCACTGGGAGATCAGCTCATGTCTCAGGTACTCCATGAAGCCTGGCTGTTGCTTGGGCTCACGCTCTGCGAATACCGACAACACACGTTGGTCATTGTCATAGCGCCTCTAGTATGGCTCTACTCTCCTTAGAGAAAATGACAGATCCTAAAGTACATAACCTGTTTATTACATGTCTTTGCCATGACAAAGCACTAACCAAACCGTACTACTTCTCCTCGACATATAAATTTAATAAAATTACATCACACAAAAATTACTTTGGATAAATAACTCTTGAGCAACAACAACAAAAACTGATAAATGGAGAAAAGGAGTAACTAATATAATTTGCTTGTATTATTTTGACCATATAACTTTGTACTCAGTTGGTATGTGATAACTACTGACTGATTTGCCATGAAAGACCTTTGCTTCTTTCTGATTCTGTGTTTGTCAAAATGCAATTTATAATTACCATCCATTTTGTGATACTACTAGTCATATGAAGAGCTATATTAACTCATTTGGAAATGACAAAATAGTATTTGCTAGCTCATTCTATGTAAGTAAATGGCTTCCATTATTTTATGAAAAGATTTTAACTGGGAAGATGGTGGATTTTTGCATCTCAGGTTAAGGTCTGATAATCACAAATATGATACTGAAAAATAGCAAACTACTTTTCTGATATTATTTAACTAGTAAAGAGTTTTATGCTGTCTTGTCTTGAATTGAAGAGTGTAGAGTCACTATCTTCTGAAGTTCCTTCTCAACAGAACCCATTGGAATTTCAAGGGATACTAAAAACTATAATTTTGCTGTAGTTTGAACTTGCCTAGATTAAAGGAGGGATGAACTTCTGAACAAACTCTCCTCTGGCTGAAGTTCAGTACTACTTTATGCCAAATACTTTACTTTTCTTTCTCTCTCTCTCTCTCTTTCCTTCTTTCTTTTTTTTCTGTCTTTCTTTTCTTTTTTGCTGTAAAATTAAAGAAAAGAATTCTTTATAAAAAAAAGAAAGAGATGTTATTTCCACTGAAAAGAATTTTCATTCATCTTGTCATGATTATGACAAATATCTCTAATCACACATCTTTAGGCATTTTGAACTCTGAGCCTTTTTATAAAAATTTGCTTTTGTTTTTATTGAAAAAAATCCCCTCGGTTACTGAGAATGACTGATGATTGAAGAATTTCCCACCATAACCATAGATCTACTTAATGTCAATAAGCAAGCAATGGATGAATGGATAAAATGACTTTTGCAAGTTGTTTTATTTACAGACATTAAAAAAATAGAGACATTGTTTTTTATCTGGATGAATATTTGTATCCTTAACATAAAATGAGGTCATAGAGACTTGCCCATCTGTTTTTTTTTTTTTTTTTAATCTGTGGTGTCAACAGTTTAGAAGTTTCCAGTAAAAAACAGGAATGAAGGCATTCTTGTGGGATGTAGTCAAATCAAGGAATTCTATCCAAATCTTGGAAATAGACAAAAATTTTGGCCTATTTTCCAGAAAAGTTTGGAACAAGCTTTTCATTTTATAATTTATAATATATAAAATACAATATAAATTACAAACACTCTTTTAACTGATCTATACATATGTGTGTATATGTATACATATATTTGTGTGTGTGTGTGTGTATATATATATATATATATATATATACATAAAGAGAGAGAGAGAGAGAGAGAGAGAGAGAAGGAAGCAAAGTGCTAAGGAGATTCCATATTGTTTAATAGTTGTGAAAACCTGGATGTCATGAAAGGAAATTTAGAAGCTGAGGGTATTGGCTATGGACTGGCCACCGGCATGGCAGGAGGTATTGAAATGGGGCGGAGTCACCCTTATCTGGGTAGCATTTGCTGGGACTTGGTTAGGAACATAACACTAGAGAATAGCAAAGCATATTTGGTTGTTCTTTCTTTGTTCGCTTAGTATATGTTCCACTCTTCTCTACCCCATCTGGGTCTTAGAAGGCTAATTTTTGCAAACTGCCTCACTGGCTCTGTTGCCAGCTGGCTTGTGCTTAGAATCAGTCAGAGGTCCCAGGAGACTGAGAAATCAAGGTAAAAGGAGAATAACTGATGTACTTCTCCCTCCTTCCCTTTATCGGCACCCGTTGCTGGTAATAAGCATATTTTTCTTTCCCACCAGGAAACCACTCTTGTGCAATTCTAATCCTGAATGCATGCTGATAACACCATTTCATCCTCCTGTCCCTTTGGTCTTCTGGGTGGAAACAGCTTTCCACTGTTTCTAGTCTTCAGCTGTCCCACTGCCACTTGTTTGTTTCCTTTTGCATGTCCCCGAAGTAGTCCCAATCATTAGTCCTTAAAAGCAGATATAGGCACAATGTGGGTGATTTTAAAAATACATCACATGGAAGAAATTAAATAGAATAGGTAGTAGTAACTAACTAACTAACTGACTAATTGCAATGTGCCTCCCCATGAAGTAGACACTGTTATGGCCCCCATTTTATTTTATTTTATTTTATTTTATTTTTTTAAAGATTTTATTTATTTTTTTGACAGAGAGAAATCACAAGTAGGCAGAGAAAGAGAGGAGGAAGCAGGCTCCCTGCTGAGCAGAGAGCCTGATGTGGGACTCGATCCCAGGACCCTGAGATCATGACCTGAGCCAAAGGCAGCTGCTTAACCCACTGAGCCACCCAGGTGCCCTGGCCCCCATTTTAAAATACAGGAATCAAACCATTGAAAGGTGAAATGACCCAAATAAGGTTATATAGCTATGGAGCGGCCAAGGAAGAATTTGGACTGAGGCAGATTGGCTCTTAAGCCTTTATTCTTCTTCACTAAACACTAGCACCTCTAAGACTAGCATGAGGAAAGGAAAGAAAATGGCATTTATTGAGTCCCTGCTGTGTTCCAGGAAGTGCACTAGATGCTTCCATGCGTGCTCTCCCATAGCTGCCCTTTCAGCTGTTTCTGCCACTGTCAAATGTTCTGTTTGAGAAAGACTTTCTTTTCTAAGTTCCCAGGACACCACAGGCTCCTCTGGTTTTCCTACTCTTTTCTAACTGTTCTCTCCTTTGCCTCTGCTTGCTCTTTCCTGTCTACTCAACCTTTACATGGATGAACATTTCGAGTTTCCTTCCTGCTTTTATTCTTCCGGGTTGAACTCATCTCATTAAGTAGCCTTAAAATGCCCATGATATGGAGATGACTTCGATGTTTTCATTTATCATTTGTCTCGTTTCCTCACATCATACATGTCTTTTCAACCGCCTCCTGGAGATCTCCCTTTGGGCGTCCAGTAAGCATCACAGGCCTAATACAGTCAAGGGAGAATGCTTGATTCATTTCTTCAAACCGCTTCTCTCATTGTCTTCGCCATTTCCTGAATCAGCAACATTATATATTCCAGTTAGTCAAGTTAAACAATGGGGAATTATCTCAGAATGTTGATGCTTTCCTTCCTCTGATATCTAATTATCAATATATTCCGCGAGCTCCACGTGTGGAGATCCAAGTCTTTCCCTGCTCAGCCCATCATGTTTGATTGTTTCCTAACTTCTCTTGCTCTCCTTCAAGGTCATCTACTCATGGTGGCCAAACTGAGGATTTTAGACATGTCATGCCACTTTATTGTTTAAAACCCTTTATTGGTTGCCAGTGCGATCCAGCTTCTTCCTGCATATCATCGAAACCTTTCTTAAGCTGGTCTCTGTTGAATGAATGGATCCTATTAGCTACTTGACCTCCTTGAAAAGATGATATATTCGTTTTCTTATAAGTTGTAAGTTATACACAAGCCCATTTTGTTTTCTTTTTCAAGAATATAAACGTCTTGGTCAGGACTGGATGTTGTCATAAACTCTGTGTCTGTAGATGGAAAGCAAAGACAGCAGTTTTGTTCAAAACTCAGTGACAATTTATCCTTGGTTTGTCCCCAGTTACCAAAGAGTTCTTTAAGTGTAAAATGAAGGGGGAAAAAAGATATTTTGTATCAATGTTTAAAAGGAATTTATTGAAGAAACATACTTTTTAATGGCATCTTCTTCATTCAATGTTGTTATGCATACTTTCGAATCAGTCAGGGAATTTATAATTTAAAAAATCCATACCAAAGAAATTGAATCATTTACACATGTGGTTATGCTCAATACTCCCCTTATAAAAAATAATTTCCCATCAAGTGGTTTTGATTCACACGGGGAGGAAAGAACACAAAGATCTGTGTTAATACTCAACACAATGATCAATATACGACACAATACACAGATTTTGCTAAACCAGACATCTGAGTGATATGCCTCTATAGGGATCCCATCTTGTTCATGGTGAGAGAGAAATGCATTATAATTTCCATGTTGAATAATGACTCTGAAATTGCCAGGGATTTAGTTTACTACACAGCTGACTGCTTTGACAATGGTGAATGTATTAATATTTTGTTCCAAATTAATCTTTGGTAGAACTATTTCCTTTTTATGCCCAAAGAAATCACAAAGGGAATATCTGATCCTGTTTATTCCAAATAAATCATGAATCGAGCTTTATTTTCTTTCTTGTAAAACTAATGCCAAAAGAAATTACTACCAGTAAGAAGTCAGGAAACTTGTTGCTTAAAACAATTCAAATTGAAAACCATGTTCAATCTCACTTAAGTTTACTTTCAACATGCCAGGTTGATTGCTTCATCTACACTCACTCAGGTACACTTTTCAATTATAAGAATTTTTTATCTGTTTGTTTTAAAAAATAAAGATCCAGATGCTATGGTGGAAATGTGCAAATATGCAGGCAATGACTATAATTTTATGGGAATGATTTTCTTATATGGTTTATGAAGTGATCCTGATGAAAATTCCCAGGAAGTGTTTCAAAAATGTCTTGAGCAATGGAAACATCATAGTATGATCCCTCCTCTGATGACTATTATGAAAGACACCAGCTATTTCAGAGTGTGTATTCTGCTAAAATTATTATTTTTTTAAAATTATATCCAAGGCTTGATCATTTTTTCCCTTTGTCCTTAACATGACAGCCATTTTCCTCTGCCCTACTTTTCTGCACTTCTCAATTTTTTTTTTTTTTAATGAGATACATCACAATCAGTAATGATTCATGTGGTTATTTACTTTTGGACAATTTCCTCTCCTTCCTCTGATTAACTCTGATACAGATTTGCGAATGTTGAGTAATGGCACAATTGGATATGGACCAAGACCAAGTAAATGTTTAAAAATTATAGTGCTGCCTATCACATAGGATTGATCTTCTTTCCTGGGAGTATATGCAGCTGAAAAGACCCTCAAAATGAAGTTATCTCCTTTTTGTCCCTGTAATTCCTGTGTAAACATTACTAAAGTCTTGCCAATGTATATGTAAGGAATGAGATGGAAACTACTATTAAGCATGACTTTCATAACTCAAATTCATTTATCAGCTGCTCAAACTGTCATCTACCAGGACCTGAAAGGAAAAGGGAAAAGCTTTAGCATATTGTGGGCAGTGATTAAGAAAAAGAAAAGAAAAGAGAAAAAGGAACACAGTCTTAGGGAAAAAGTGAGGCCCAACACTGAGAAGGACAGCAGACTCAAGGCAGAGTATTTCTGTTTTTTCTCATCTGAGCAGGGAACCTGACAAGGGGCTCCATCCCAGGACCCTGAGGCCATGACCTGAGCCAAGACAGGCACTTAACCAACTGATCCACCCAGGCACCCTGAAAGAGTGTTTCTATTTTGATGAGGAAAGTTGATCCTCTGACTGACAAAGACTCTCACTGACTAAACTTTAGTTGGGCTCCTTTAAGTCCCTTTCTCAACTAGGCCTCATCTTTGGACCTTGTCCTCAGGCAGTTTTAGCAAGAATCCTGCTAGGTCCTTTTAGTTAGAGTCCCAACCCTGGGATCTGATCACTCTTAATATCTAGTCACATTCCTCATCCCCTTCCATCCCTGAGGTGACAGCTGATTATCATGGCCTGCCTTCAGCAAGAATCCCCCCTACCCTTGATGTCTTGTCTTAGTAATTTTTCATTCTCCAATCCTCCTGATCTACATGTTGGCCCGATGTTGACAAGTCAACTACATGTTGACTTGTCCCCACTGCTCTTGCTGTACTTGGAATTGAGCCCAGTTCTATACTGAAATCTCCTCTGCTATTGGAATAGTTCCTGAAAGAAAAAGTAAAAATTCTGTTTTACTACTTTCAACTGTCCAGCTCTGTATTTTCTGAAAGTCTCAAGCATCTTTCAAAAGAAAGTGGGACAATATATTGATATTAGTGAGTAAAGGTGGGAGAAGAACTAAAAGAGAGAAGAAGGTCTGTTGCTGTTCACCAGGCCAAGGGTCAAATATGCTCCAGTGTGTCTGTGCCAGAAATGAGTGGAATCTCCCCAGCTTCCTCCACATGAGTGGAGTTCTTGGTTCTACCATTGCAGACTCTTTTCATTCACGGTGTTGTCTGTATCATGCTTTCCAACGATTTGGTCTTTGGTCATTACGCTTTGCCCTGCCACTTTATTTTACCATGTTTTTGTACTTCTTTTGCTCTTTCCAACTTTTAAAACTAATTTATCTCCTTGTGATGCAATCCCTTTCCATTAGTCTCTAACATGGTTAGTTAGAATTTGTTAAAATTTGAACTGATATCATCTTTTTCCTTTTTAATAGTGAGTCATAAAAATAATAAAGTTTGTGATTTTAATTTGTAAAAGGCACCCTTTGAATGTGATTTTTGTTTCCCTTGGGCCATTTCTTTTTCTACATTTCTCCTTGGCTTCAAGATCTATTTCTTCTCAGCCCTTGCATTGAATTTTCTGGTTACTGCAGTTCAAAACCCAGCAGGAGTCATCTCATTTTCTATAGCCCCTCTCCCTAATTACTTCTCTAGATAACTTCTCCCATTTCCTTTTCCTTCACAGTGGATTCAGATGGCCTTCCTTCTTCTGTCTGTGATCCTCAGCCATGGTTACAGTCCCTGAAGAGATGACCTGTGACATCCATAAAGACTTTCCTTCGCCTTGTTGTTTTGCCACCACCTGAAAAACATTTAATTTTCCTTTTCTCTTCAAAAGCTTCTTCATCCTGTGTCCCTTTCTCTTAATGGCTTTTGGGTCATCTTTTTAAGTTCGCATTTCATTCTTAGTCACTGAAGCTGAACCAACTCTGTTTGTCTCCATTCATTTTGATTTATTACTGAGAAGTTTGCTCAAATTTGTTCTTCTGTACACACGTTTGGTGTTCCACAGTCTTTGCCCAGCTCATTCATTCTTTCTTTCTTTGTTTCTTTGTTTCTTTCTTTCACCAGTTGCCTCTGAGTCTATATACTCAAGATTTTTCTCAACACAGATTACCTGAAATTTTTTCCAATCTTTTCTTGGGCACCTTTTACCCTTTGAGGGGAGCTACTCTCTCATATTACTAACCCAGATTCATATCCCTTATCCAAATTACAAATTACCATCTTGTTGTACTGTCAAGAATGTTAGAATGACTCTTAACTATCTAACACAGTGCTACTTCTCTTTATGATATCTCTGATCACTGTGAAAACCAATAGCCTTCTGCTACTCAAAGTGTGGTACCTTGACCAGTGCTATAACCTGAAAGCTGGTTAGAAATGTAAATGCTCAAACCTAACTTCAGACTTTCTGAATTATAATCTACATTTTAACAAATTTCTAGGTAATATGTATCACAGTAAAGTATAAGAAGCACGGTGTGTTATAATATTCATAAACTTGAGGGTACATGAGAATCACTTGAATGAACTCAAGTATTTTGTGATTTGATCCCAATAATATTGCTTTAAAGCATCCTAGCTTTTCTTGGAATTCACAAATAGCTATTGAAGTTACCATGCTCTTTTTCCTTATTTAAATTCACTAGTCTTTTTTCCAGCATACATCATGGTCACATAGATAAATTTCCATGCCATGGTCAAGGTAAGACAACTATTTTATTTCTCACTTTACTAATAGATAATTGGAAAAAGAAATTACCTGATATTCTTAGGACTACCTAGCTAATCACAAGTAGATTGAAAACATGTACATGTTATTTTGTTTCATTTCTCTAAAGATATATATGTGTGTGTATATATATACACACATATTTAATATGTATATATGTATTATTTAAGTGTGTGTGTGTGTGTGTGTGTGTGTGTGTGTATTTAAAAATTAAGACACTTAAGTTCCAAATTACAGTTAGAGACATATTTGGAAATATATTTATAACATTCTATCTAGTATATCTCAGGAGAGAATAATCAACAGAAACTGAAGCTTGAAATTATATGCAAAAAGTGTTCAGTATGTCTTTAGAAATGCACAGAGGTTGGTGATAAAATTTCACAAAATATATTACACTTACATATCTTTTGGAAAATGTTACTACAACTGTTCAGTGGTACATGCCATCCTCTTTAAACCTTTACTGTCCCCTGATCCATTTATCTTACCACTCTTCCTCTCAACCCACCCATTATCATGTTCTGTTTTCTCTTTATATCAATGCAAATGTTGTCCTCTTCATCTATGTAAATCTCTCCGGTATTGATTTTGGAGGGGCATGGTTTGGGGGAAGAAATAGAAACACTCTGAGGGACATTAAAACCTTTTTTAATGTTCACAAAAAATCGAGACCCACTTATTTTCATTGTGAAAGTGGAATGATAGTCTAATTTGAGAGTCTTAACGGTTAGTCCTTAAATAATTAAATATATTTTACAATATAACCAAATATAAAGTAAATCAATTAGCTAGTAGTTTTGGCATATAATTAGAAGATGAACATTATAGCTGAAGTCAAACTATGCTACTGAGACATGATTTAAAATTCAGTTAAAATATCTTATTATAACTTTTTCATTTCTCTATTGCACTTAAAACCTTAATTTTTGACACAATATGACTTACAATGTGGAAATAAAATTTTTTTAAAGATTTTTATTTATTTATTTGAGAGAGAGAGAGTGCACAAGCAGAGGGAGGGACAGGCAGAGAGGGAGAGAAAGGAGCAGACTCCCTACTGAACAACGAGCCCAACATGGGGCTTGATCCGAGGACCCCGAGATCATGACCTGAGCACCTGAGCTGAAGTCAGATGTAAATTAATGAGCCACCCAGGCACCCCAACAATATGGAAATAAATGTTATGGATGAAGTCCAAATCAGAGAGGCAACATGCAGAATGAATATAAAATTTGGGAGCTTATAAAGGACTGAGTTTGAATTTTGTTTATCTGCCACTTATTTTGTGAACTTGGATAAGTGGGAGAGTGATGCTAATAAATGACTAGGGGTTTCTAAGTGTCAGATTCCTTATGTGAAATGTACATGTATGAGGTGATGTTCAAATCTTTCTTTCTTTTCAAATATACATATATTCTACCATAGTACCTATAAAAGGTTTTGTTTTTGTTTTTGTTTTTGTTTTGTTTTGTTTTTCCTGAGCAGGCTATATACCGTAATGATAAAAAACAAATCATAGTTACAGTGTAGGAAAAAAATATCACAAATTGAGCAGCAGAGTTTGCATTCTGAACACAAATTCACTGACATAAGAGGTTTCTCTAAGAACTCCTGGAGTAAAATCAACTATTTGAGTGAAAAACAAAATTCAACCTTGATGTAGTGAAAGGAGTCAAAAGGTTGAGACATTTTTGCAGTCTGGAAACCAAATTTTCAGTTTTTAAGAGTAGGATGTGTGGTAATATTATTTAGTCCACAGTTGAAATGAGGGAAATGCATGTCACTTTCCAATGAATCTTAACAGGTTTATGGGAAGATGTTCTTCGAATAAAATAACAAGAGGCATCTCTCTGATTCATTTCCTGATCTTACTTAGTCAAGTTTTAATGAGAGTCTTTATGGAATATTGAGACTCCTGATTACTGTGAAAGAAATGTGTGTATTCTGCAATTCCTAAAGTCCTCAAATAAGTACACACTGGACTCCTTCCCATGTCAGAAACTGAATCCAACTTTTGGATTTAAACTTGTTATCACTGGCCTGGAAGAGCCCATGATTTAAGGAAGGTTCAAGTATGTAGTCAGATGGTTAAAATATAATCTGATACATGCCACAATAGAATTCTAGACAATAAAATGGAGATAGAAATGAAGAACAGCTATTTGCCTAAAGGAGTTAGGAAGGCTTCAGACCTTGTGCCCCTTGAGCAGGATCTAAAAGGATGAGTTGGAATCCACCACACAAAACCAGGTCAGAAAGGCCTTCTTACAAAGAAAATGGTGTATCCAAATGTAAGAGGGTATGGCAGAGCCTGTCATCCTTGGTGGTGGGCAATGCTGGTAGAATATTGGTGTCAAGGTCAGAAAGATGGGCTGAAATTATTTGGAAGACACATTTAACATGTTAAGATCATCAATCCTTTCCTCATAGGTATTGGGGAAACATCAAAGCTCTTTTTGGAGGAAATTGAGAAGCTTGGGGTTTTGTTTTTTAAAAAATAATTTTTGCAGAAGTGTGTTGGAAATTGAGGAAGACCAGAGGTACAAAGCTCAAAGGGAAGACTTATAATCATCAGAAGAAACATGAAAAAAGCCAAAGTAAGCTAGTGGTCATCAGGAAGGAGAACAGGGTCACGGGCAGGACTCTTCAACACTGTTGAGGAGGGAGTGGTATAAGGCAAATTTCTAGCTTAAACCATCTCTGTAGCATCTGGAGAGCCATAAGAAGAGTGTGTGCTTGGTCATTAGGACATTTGGGCTATTGTGATTTTGAAAGCCTGGAATTTGAAATAAGAATAATGGTTTAGGCATGAGAACAATGAGGGATCTTAGAGTCTGTGATCTCCATGAATTCCCAGAGGAAAGAAGCTGACCCAGTAAGAAGATTTGGGTTGTCAAGGTGAGCTCAGGGTATAAAAATCTTATGGTGATAGAGTACACTGAGGAGGAATGTGCATTTGGAACTTCAAAACAGGCTCCTTTTAACTTCAAGGTTGAGGCACTTTTTCACAGAGCATCTAATGCTTTCCAGGACCCGAAGCAATACTCAACATTTATCTTGGGTTAAATCTAGAGTCCTTGTGATTCAATAAATGAATCTTCTCTTAGAGAATCAAGCCAGCGAATAGTACTATGGAATGCATCAAGAGAAAAGTGTGCCTTTGGGTTCTGGCAAAGCATAAAGAACTTAGATGAAATCTTTAAGTAAACAGAAGGAGAGCAATGAACGGCAGAGTAGTAATAGATAAAAGCATTGTAAGCGGAAGGGATTTACCAGAATCCCATTTTAAACTTGGCCGCAGAGCCATCTTAACACGCTGTAAATACTTGTAGCATGTAAATAACCGTCTTAATAAAAGGAAAGCTGGCATTGCTAGACCAGTTTCAAGGGAAGTTAATGAAAGTGGACAAGAAACACCTGGCACAGGAGCTCGAAAGGAGTGAAGCTTAAAGTATGAGGTTTTATGAAAAAGAAAGAAAAGTGTCATATATTTAATCTGAGAAGGAAACTTTCTTCTTTATAAATATCCTTAAGTTAAAAATTTTGTGTGTGTGTGTGTGTGTGTGTGTGTGTGCGTGTGTGTGTGTGTGTGTGTGTGTGTATAAAGTGCTCATTGTAACAACTGAAACAATAAAAGAGGAAAAAAAACAAGTTAAAAATTTCTTCAGCTGACCCTTAGCCTTGGCCACTCCCATTCTTCTGAGAGTAATAGATTAAAAATGTCTTTTATAAGCCATTATACAGGTAAATGGGTTTTTGTGACAGTGTTTTTACAGAACCTAGAAAAAAACATATTTCTCTTCAGCTTTCTTTTTTATTTTGCAATAAATTATGGACAGCCCTAGATGTAACAGAGTTATTCCATCATTGATGGGTATTCAAATTGTTCATGATGTTGTCATTGTAAGTGATGGCGCAAACAAAAATATTGTACCTACAGTTTTATGTATGGCACTATCATTTGATAGAGCCAACAAAGGGCTTATGATGTTTTGATTATAATAGATACTACCAGACTATTTTCAAGAAAAATTCAGTTAACATACTCTGTCCCCCACTAGAAATGTGGCAAAGTTTCTATTTTTCCCCCATTAGACCTTTATATCATGGGTATTGTTTAAAAAACTTGCAAAAATGTTATTGTGGTTTTAACTTGCATTTTCATGTGTTTTCTTTTGAAATGTAGTTGACACCTTTCACATTCTTTCAACATTAGCATTGTACTCCTACAAGTTGCCTGTCCATATTTTTTTCCACTTGTTATTGACTCTTGCCTTTTTGGTTGTTTTTCATCAATTTGTAGGATGCTTTTTTTTAAATTTTAGAACTTATATCATCTCCCTATTTATTCGGGTTTTA
The DNA here is from genome assembly GCF_964662115.1 of Mustela nivalis. Lineage (NCBI taxonomy): Eukaryota > Metazoa > Chordata > Mammalia > Carnivora > Mustelidae > Mustela > Mustela nivalis. Next base: position 27,783,506 of record NC_139026.1, read on the forward strand.
TTTTATAGATTTCATATAGACAATTACCTATGTTACTAATTTTGTTTCTAGGTATTTGTAGTTTTATGACAATTAGGATGTTTTCTTTTTAATTAAGAAGTAGAGTGTATCCCCAAAAATTGCAAGAAAATATAAATGCATGCTTCAATAAATTAACCCCAAGCACACATCTAAGTGATCACTTTCAGATCAACAAATGTCACAAGCACTCAAAATGTGCCCTGCCATGCCACCTCCACATTGCTACCTCTTTCTTAACTTTGAACAGTATATAGTTATGCTTTTTGCATATTTTACTTTTTTAAAATCAAACAATGCACAAAAGGGACAATTTGATATCTATTCTTTTATGTCTGTTTTAGGGGCAAAATTATGTATTTCAGATTCATGTTACATATATCTGGTTACTCTGTTTTCACTGTTCTATTTCTCTATTCAATTGTTAATGGACATAAAGATTGCTTTTAGTTTAGGATTATTACATATATAGTTAATGTGATTTTGATTTGCATTTATCTAATAATTAGTTATTGAGCATTTTTTATGTGCTTATTGGCCATTCATGTACGTTCTTTGAAGAAATGACTATGCAAGTCTTTTGCCCATTTTTGAATAAGGTGTTTTTTTTTTTCTAGTTTTAGGAGTTTGTAAATTCTCTCTATATTCTAAGTACTAAACTTTTATCAGATATATAATTTGAAAATATTTTCTACCATTTTGTATGTTGTCTTTTTACTCTGTTGGTAGCATTCTTTGATGTGCAAAAGTTTGTAAATTTTCTGAAGTTTAACTTGCCTATTTTTGCTTTTATTGCCTTACCTTTGGTGTCCTATAAAAAAAAAAATGCCAAATCCAGTGTCATGAAGCTTTTGCCTTATATTGTCTTCTAAGCGTTTTATTGTTTGGGTTCTTACATTTGATCCATGGCAAGTTAATTTTTACATATGGTATGAGGTAATGGTCCAGCTTCATTCTTTTGCATGTGACTATCCAGTTTTCCCAGCACTGATTTTTGAAAAGACAGTACTTTCCCCACTGAATGATCTTGGACTCTTGTATTCAAGGGTTTATTTCCAGGCACTCTATTCTATTCCATTGGTTTTAATGTCTGTCTTTATGCCAGAATCATGTCATTTTAATTACTGTATCTTTGTAATAGGTTTTGAAATCCAAAAGTATGATCTTCTAAATGTGTGATTTTTTTCAAGATTTTTTGATTTTTTGGGTTCCTTTAGATTTTATATAAGTTTTATATGAATTTTTCTCAATCTGCCAAAAAAAAAAGGGGTCGTTGGAATTTTTATTGAGATTACATTGAACATGTAGATTATTTTGGTAAGTATTGACATCTTAACAATTTGAATCTTCAAATTTATGAACATGAGCTATCTTTCCATTTGTTTGTGTCTTTATTTCAGTAATACTTCCTGTGTTCATTATCTAAGTCTTTCACCTCCTTGTTTAAGCTAATTTCTAGTTCTTATACTATCATAAATGGAATTATTTTCTTTATTTCCTTTTCAGATTATTCATTTTTATTGTGTAGAAATACAGTTGTTTTTTGTGTATTGAGTTTGTACCCTGCTACCTTCTAATTTTTTTTTCTTAACGCAAAAAGATTTTTTTTAATTTTTTAGTTTTTTAAATAAACATATAATGTATTTTTATCCCCAGGGGTACATGTCTGTGAATCACCAGGTTTACACATTTCACAGCACTCACCATAGCACATACCCTCCCCAATGTCCATAACAAAAAGGTTTTTGTTTGTTGTGTATATATATGCCTGTAGACTTTAGGGTTTCTTACATATAATACTTGTCATCTATTTATAAACAGAAATAACTTTACTTCTTCCTTTCCAATTTGGATATCTTCTGTTTCTTTTTCTTGCCTAATTTCTCTGCTTAGGACATCCAGTACTATGTTGGATAGAAGTGCAGAAATCCAATGCTTTTTCTGCATCAAATGTGATGATCATGTTTTTTCTTTTCGTTCTTTATTCTGTTGGTGTATTATATTGATCAATTTTCATGTGTCAAGCCATTCTTACATTTTAGGAATAAATTCCACTTGGTTACAGCGTGTAATCCTTTAAATATGCTGTTGAATTTGGTTTGTTAGCATTTTGTTGAGGATTTTACCATGTAGATTCAGTATTCTCATGGAAAATGTATCCAATGCCCAGGCTTCCCAATTTCTTGACTTCATTTCTGAAGACTTCCTCTTTCATCCACTGCTACACTCAATTACACGTATCCATCTGGCCATCAACCTCAGTCTTCTCTACTTTTCCCTGTCTGTGAATGTGCATGTTGAGTTTAGGTGTCAGTAAAGAATTAAATGGAAATCTAATTATGCAGTGACATTTGAGTCTGGATTTCAGAAAAAAAAAATATAGGGAATGGAGGTGCCTGGGTGACTCAGTCATTAAGCATCTGCCTTTAGCTAAAGTCGTGACCCCCTGGTCCTGGGATAGAGCCCCTAATTGGGCTCCCTGCTCAGCCCGTGCCTGTTTTTCCCTCTCCACTCCCACCGCTTGTGTTCCCTCTTCCACTCTCTCTCTGGCAAAGGAATAAATAAAATCTTTTTAAAAAAATGTAGGGAATGGAGGTATAATTTTAAGAGGCATGGATTTGGGTAAAATAGCACAGGGACAGTCTATAGAGTAAGAGTAAAAGATGGCTTCAAACTGAACCATGACTGGCTTCACCATTTCAAGACCAGACAGAAAACTGTGAACCAAACTAGCAAAAGAGGGAAAAGGGGGCCACCAAGGTGAAAGATTCTGCGGTCATGAAAGTCAGCAAAATAGAAAGCTCTGGAAAGAAGCAACCTAATGATGATTGAGGAGACCAGATTGGAGAGTGTCCAATAGTTTGTTATTGAGGTTATTTGAATCTGTATCAAAACCACTTCAATGGCGTAGAGGAATAAAAACCACACTGAAGAAGATAAACAAAAGGAGATGATATTAAATATATAAATACGCCAACTACTCTTCAGAAGCTGAAGGAGGAAGTGCTTGTCTATTTAATTTTTTTTTTAATGGGCAAACCACAATTTCTGATGAGTTTACCTTTTAAATGTCTTTCAAGTAACATATCTTGTTTCCATTTTCTTTTCTAATCCACTTCTGCCACCATGTATAACACTGTCCTCTTCTATCACCAGCACCTTCTTGTTCTGAGGTGGCATCTTTTTTGCAGGGAATGTAAGTAGCAGTAGATACTTACCAATGTCTCCTTAGCTATTCCTCCCTTTATTAACTGATTTTTCACACAAAGCCAGCGTGATCTTTTATAAACCCAAGTCATATCATCTCCATGCTTAAACTATTTTGATGGTTTCCTATTGCTCTTAGCATAAAAGCCAAAATTTCTTATCTAATTTAAAATACCCTCGGTGATGTGTTGCTGCTTTCTTCTCTGACCTCATCTAAGGACATTTCCCTACTTTGAAGTTTAAGTAACACTCTATTTATTTTAGTTTCCTGAACATGTGAAGCTTGTCCAGGCTTCATGTTTCATCAGGGTTGGAATTAGGTCTGTCTTGCTGAGTAACCATTCTCAGGAACTAGCAGAATATTTTATATGTAGCCGTGTTCAACAAAGATTTTTTGAATGAATCAATGACATTTCTTGTATTTACATGAAATATAAGTGAGAAACAGATGTGAGGGGAAAAAAAAGAGGGAAAAACCAGAGAAGAGGAATAAACAGTGATTAAAAAAAATAAGTAAAAACAATCAGGAAATAATTAACTTTCTCTTTTTCCCAGTTAAAATTTAGTCTTTAGCATAGGTATGCCTTACACATGCCTTAATGATTTACCTGTTGACTAAGCTTAACATTCTCTTCTGGCCATTTGTCCATATTCACTCCAACACATTGTGCACCTAGAAACTATGTGCATTAGTTTCATATGAAACAATCTGCATTATTTGCTGTATTTTCTCTGACCACTAGGGCTTTGAATTGCTATTCCTTTTGCTGGGGTCATTCCTCCCTATCCAAAGTCCAAATTACTTTTCTTTTTTTTTTTTTTTTTTGTAATCATTTTCTACTAAATCATATGTCTCAGCTTAGATCTTGTTCCCTTTTGAAAGTCATTCCTTAAAAAAAAAAAAAAAAAAAAAAGAAAGTCATTCCTTATAATATTCCAGTGAGATTATCATTGTAGCAATTAAAAAACAAAACTAAACAACAACAAAAGAAAACTAACACTGCTCTTGGTTCCCAGTGTCAGTTCTTTCAATAGTGAATAATATTGGGGCAGCTGTATGTCTCAGTCCATTAAGGGTCTGACTGCTGATTTCTGCTCTGGTCACAATATCATGGCCCTACTTCGGACTCCGTGCTCAGCTGGGGTCTGGTTGAGGATTTTTCTCCCACTCCCTCTCCTCCTCTCCCCACTCATGCTCTCTTTATCTCTCTTTCTCAAATAAATAAATACTTTTTAAAAAATGAATACTATGATTATTGTGGTGATTATTTTTGTTTTTATATAATATTCCAAGAGATGAAAGAATTATATCTTTGAATATGAATTTATTCATATTATGTTCACATTATTGTATTATATTAATATTATTCAATATGAATTTATTGTTCTGTTATTTTACAGTTACAATTACTAGCAACTGTGGGACAAAAAAATGATAAAATATAGTACATTAACCAAATTCCTACTAGTTTTAAGCCATATCCAACTCCTTATTAAGAGTGTACAAGGAACATTTCTGCTTGGTTGAATTAAGAAATTTAATGCTAAAGTATTCATTTGTTTAATGATAATTAACAGTTATAACATCAGGGATTTATTGTTTGTTGAGAGTTTGCAATGATCAGCAAGACCATAGTGATGCACGTGTCCTGGTACTTAAAGAAGGACACTGGTGTGTTCCTTTGAGATCACGCAGATGCAGGAGGAAGTAAGTTACACATAGAGTGATGGCTTGATTATAGAGTGAGTATCTTCATCCCAAAACCTATGCTTTTCTCTTGAGAAGGCTGCAAAGCAAAATCCTGTTTTATTGACTTCGACAGAGATATTCTTAGTGAAGATATAGGTATGTGCTTGGTTTTCTTATAAAACAATCAATTTTATTTTCTTCAAGAGGGCAAAGCCCTGAAAGAAACAACCACAAAATTAATAGATTTTTTTTTATAAACAGGATAAATCAGCAAAAAATGCTAAAGTCTTTGTCCTATATATCTGACACCATTAGAGTAGCACTTCACTTAAAATATGGGATCAATATTTACATGAAGGACAAAGACATACCCAATTAAAGCTGAGTAAACAATACCTTAGATAGTCACTCACAAGTCCAAGTTGGGATTACTTCTACAATTACCATAACTTTAGATTGGTTTCAAAATACTGAATTGATTTGATCATAAATACATAATATACTTTACTATTCAAAGGAGAGAAAATCAATAATGTGTTTATCATATATGTATAGCATGTCTACCATGGGGCATATTTATTACATATACTACATATGCTGTATATTTCAGTGTCTGAGGACACTGTGAATGAAGCAGACAAACATCTCTGCCTTTCTGCAAGTCCAGTCTAATAGGGGTGGAAAAATTAATAAAATTATTAATAAAATATACAAATCATATAATATGTCAGAGTTTTGAGTGGTGTGAAAAGAAAAGAAACAAGTCAGACTGGGGAAGGGGCAGGAAGTGAAAGCAGCAGGGGGAGAGTTGTCTGAGAAAGAATGTGAGGGCAGCTTCTAATAAGGTGGACAAGACCTGAAGGTGGTGAGAACATGACCTTGAGATTTCTGGAGGAAGAGAATTTCCAAAAGCAGACAAGAACAAGCGTAAAGACCCAGAGATGAGGTTGTGCTAATGTGTTTGTTGAATGGTGAGGAAGTTAGTGTTGCCAGAGCAGGTTCAGCACTCTAGGAGATGTGGTGAGAGAGGTTGAAGGGAGCCAGATTTTTGTAGGGCTGGTGACTAGCATTTACACTAATGAAATTGTATGTGATTTGTGGGTTTTGCAAGAAGAATGACATGATCTGTATTCATTAAAGTTAGTGACAATGGATGTTGTTTTATTTTCCTGAGCATATTTAGTCATGTAGATCCAGGTGGAAAAACCTATTTAAGCAGCATTATAAGTATTGGCAGCCAGGTGATATGAAGGGAGAGAGGGCAAAAGAATTAAAAAGATGTGCCAAGTGATGATTATAATGTAGACAATGGAATCTAAACTCAATGAGGAGGGAAGTTTGGACACAGCAGGAGCAGTGCAACATTCATAGGACTGATAACTGTAGGATTGCTAAAGATGGGATATTAAGGAAGTGGAGGTCCAAGTGGCCTAATTGAAATTAAGATAGAGTGATATTTATTGGTATGACAAACTCTAAAGAATGACCATGAAAATAGTTGACAGAGATAGAAGAAAGGACAAAGTCAATGGAAGAGAGGATATCAGGGAACAGAGAAGCCAAAACTTTGGAAGGGTTGTTTATGTGGCTATTGAACTCCTCATGAGTGATCACACAAGCAATGCTGGGGAAAATGACTGGGATAGGAAACTCTGTAAGAAATAAGTGGAATGACCCAGGGCTTGGTAGATGATGTGGACAACTACTACAAAAGACTGGTGTGTTCCAATAACACAACATTCAAAGAAGGATATTTTCATGGAAAGAGGGAGGGAGGGGCACCTGGGTGGCTCAGTGGGTTAAAGCCTCTGCCTTCGGCTCAGGTCATGGTCCCAGGGTCCTGGGATCGAGCCTCACATCGAGCTCTCTGCTCAGCGGGGAACCTGCTTCCCTCCCCCCTCTCTCTCTGCCTGCCTCTCTGCCTGCTTGTGATCTCCATCTGTCAGATAAATAAAGAAAATTAAAAAAAAAAAAAAAAAAGAAAGAGGGAGGGAGAGTCACCTGGAACAAGCAGCTTCTGAAAGAGCAGAGAGGACACCTAGTTGGAGAGATTGGGAGAAATCTGGTTGGAGGAAAGAGCCAGTCTGGGGTTGTGAGGGATGTGGGAAAAGAAACCGTCCCCACTAGAGAGGGCTGCCAAGTAACCAGCGACCTCAAGGGTGAGACACAATTCAGCTTAGTAACAAACTGAAGGCAGAGGGTCAAAGTTAAGTGTGTGTGTGTGGTGGGGAAGGGATGGATTTTTTTGATGACCGACAGCCAATGTGACAGAATACCCAAGGATTTGTCAAATACTAAAAGGATGTTTTGTGGTTTAGCCTCCAAGGTTTTATTTTTAAAACCAAACACACTAATTGTTTATCATACTTGCTCATGAATTTAGAGGGAGGGGCACAAACGATGCCAAGTTTTTATAACTATTCTTAAATATAAAATATTGCAGAGCCCTGGCTTTGTTCCCATTACAGAAATCATTATTATGAATTTCCTTTTGAGTTTAATTTCATTCTTCAGAAGAGGGGCCATGGGTAGGCATAAAAGCCACAATTTATCAGAGTGCCTGAAGGGAAAGATGTAAAAAATGTGGATGAAAAACAACCCCTTGAACAGGACAAGAAATGATAATAAGAGGACTTCAAAAAGTTTTTTACCCAATTTTCCCAAGTTCCAGGAAGTTTTCTTGGGAGAAATGGTGGTCCCTGAAAACCACATCATTCCTGGAATAGTAGAGACTTCTGGTCAGCATATGTGACTTTGGAGAGAAGAAATAATTTATATTTTAGAGAAGTCCTTATTATCTAAGGATGGCTCTTTAATAAAGTCATAGGGCAAGCAGGAAATGGACAGATGTCTTGTTTTCCCAAACTCTTCCAGGACTCAGTGAATAATAAATGGTGGTAACAAGGTGATTTTAGGAGTGCTTGTGTTTTAGTTCTTGTCTCTGTCCAGCATTAGATTAGTGTGTGTATGGAGGAGGCACGTGCCTTTATCTTATCTTTATATGATGTATGCCAGTGCTTTTGTTTAATACCATCTTATTAAAGGCAGAGAATGCTTCATGTTCATCTTTATATCCTACATATTCTGGAAACACGGTGAATATTCAAATACTGAATCAATTTGAGGAACATGAAGAGTCCTTATTTTCCAGATTTTACATTTTTCGATATTTGAGTACCAGTACCATAAAAGCTTCAGAGGGCAAAAAGAAAAGAAAACATGTAAAGAAAATGACATAAAAAGTATTCAAGGAGAGTTAAGTAAAGAGAAACAGAAAAGAGTATAGACATGTTTCCCATTAGCATTTGCACCTCCCTGTCATTTCCTTGCCTGCTTTCTGTTGCTTGATAGTAATCATGTGAAAAACATTCAGCTCTGGGGAGTCGGCAGTTCACAATTTTGAATGTATGATGAATGCACTGATGAGTCGTCCACAAAGGAAATTTTAACCTTTAAGTGTAATGCACTAAAAAAAAAAAAACAAAAAACAAAAAACAAAAAACAAAAAAACCCTAGTTTCCTTGCTGTCCAGCACCAACATTGCTGTCACACAAACAGCCTGTCAACCAAGTACTTAAAAGCATGTGGTATTTTTTCTGAGGACTGTCTTGAAATTACCAAAGAGGAGAAGATGGAGAATATATTCTTAACACTTGGGAACACTTCTAGTATGGGTCCTATCTCTTATTTGAAAGTATCTCCCACAAAGAAGTAGCTTTCCCAAATGTTTCTTCTTTGTGAACTACCCAGAATTCTACCTTGACTTTAGGTTATACTAGTCTTTTATTTTCCCTTCATTGCCTTTATCCTAACCCCCCTCCCCCAGCTGCTGCAAACTTGATTTACATAAAGATGGCCTGAAGTCTCTCGGCAAGACCCAATATTCTTTAGCTAAAGTGGAGAGGAAATTGGGCTGTGGAAGCTCAAGCTTTAAAATCTTACTCTTGGACAAACAAATCGTAGTGGGGGGTGAGTGGCAGTAGGTGAGAAAAAGGGCTTTTTTTCCCTTGATCTTCAAGATTTTCAACTGAAAAAAAAAAGAAGATGTATTTACAGGAAGCCTCTAAAGTCAAAGGATTTTGCTGGATCTTTGTTTTAGTTTAAATTAGAATAGAAATGCAAACCCTTCATGGTTCTCATTCCAAATATGGATTAATTCTTTGTTCCTGCTCCGTGTATTACCTGGGCTTCTCACTGTCATCCCCATGGAAGACAGGAGAATACTCAAGGAGAAGCTTCTAACAGAACTGCATAGAAACTTGAGGGTAAGAGGGAGCTACTATTTTCCAGAAGGTTCTTAAAGTGAAACAGACCACAAATTCTCTAATTAGCAAAAGCAGACTCAAGGCAAGCAGGCAGCCTTCTGTTTACTTCAGGACTAGGAAGGAGACCAGCTGGCTTTCCCTCAAAGATAACAAATGCTATTTATTGCTGTGTTAAAGAACCTTGCCAGATTAAGTGCATTTGCAAAAGAAAGAAAAAAAAACCATAAAAGTTCATAATGGTGTTTTTTAAACCCTTGGAGAAAATTAGTTTGTTTTAAGAAGATGCTTTGGATGTCAAGTTAACTCTGCTGTGTTCTTTTCCTTCATTAATTACAAAATGGAAATAATAGTACTTAGCCTACCCCACGGACCATATTAGTTGTATCCCATAAGGTGATTTTTGTGAAAACTTTGGAAGAAATAAGCTATAAGTTTCTGCTTAGTCTATACAAATGTAAAATTGTGTCCTATACCTCCTGATTACTGTCATTATTGTTATTAGGTTAGCTTCTTAAGATAAAATTAATAGGAGAAAGGTTTGACTACGGGGACCCTGTGGGGCCCATGGAACAATTTCCAAAATAGTTGAATTTTAAACACTCATTTATAAATCACGCATCCTCTTTGAAGCCTCAAAGGGTCTACCTCAGGCTGGGGTAGACATTTATAGGTATTGTAGTCTTTGGGATTTGCATGTATGATAAAAGAGGCAAACTTCTATACAAATGAACTACTAAAGAGATGCACATAATAGCAAAAATAAAAAAGAAAGAAAGAAAGGAAAAGAATAACCAAAACAACTGGTTTCCTAGCAGACCTTCTTAAAAACTTAAAAAAAAATGTAAACTGAGAGATCACCAAAATAATAGACTATTTCTAGAGTTAAAAACCACCTTTTCTATCGAGTTAGAACACAAAGAAAACCATCTTAATGTAAACAAAACATGTGATATAAAAAAAAATTGTTTCTGAGAAAAAAATTTTTCTGAGAAAAATTTTGTTTCTGAAAAATTCCCTTTTTAAGCCAACAAATGGTGGTTGTTGGTAGACATCTCCAGTAACAGTTCTACCAGGACTTGTCTATCAGATGAGACCTCAGTAATGCTCCTGTTTTTCCTGGGATAGAAGGTACTATTGGGATTTAGATTGGGAAAATCCTTTGTTGTACTTTCAAAATGCTAAGCATCCCTGTTCTCAGGGATACAAATATCAGGTAGCTGTCCTAGTTATTATGACAAATGAAATGGCCAAAAATATCCCTACGGATTTTCAGCAGCCTGTGCTGGTGGTAAACCTCAGCCTACCTCTCCCAGTACTACTTCATTTTACACATCAGGAACCAGAGTGCCAAGGACATAAATCGATTCTCCAAAAGCCACAGAGTGGCAGACTTTGGGAAGTAACCATTCCATCTTGGTGCTTTTCCACTACCTCATGCTGCCTCCTCTCCAAGTCTCCTTAAAGAGCAATCAGAATAACTCTGGAAAATTATGCAACAAACTTTTACCAGAGACTCACTCTACAGTGGAGATAGGAGATGGCGGTGAAGAGAATCCCACGGTTGCCCCACATTCTTGTGAAGTTTTTGAAGAATTCACACTAAGGGCGCATTAGATTTGTGATTTTAAAAATAAAAATGAGTTCTATTTCGTATCCTTTTTTTTTTTTTTTTTGGCTATTTCTGAGATATTTAGAGAAAATTTTGTAATACTTTGTGAAGTATTTCTTCTTCCGTTTTTATACATTGAAAGAAATGACACAAAATGCTGTCCTGATGGTATTGTTCTTCTACATGATCCTTTTCACTCTCTCTGTTCCTTTTAGATATTAAGAGTTCTGAGTGGGATTTTCCTTCCACTTGGTTTCCCTTTTTACTTGATTCTTACTGTTTTTGTTTCCCTCTTCCTCCCATCTTAGAATGGAATGTTGATGAAATATTTCGACGTTTCATCTATCGGTACCCATGTGCTTGAAAATTAGCAAAATCATAGCTGGATAAATTAGGTCGGACCACTGAAAATACAAATGCCCAAATAATTTTTTAAATAACATATTTATAAATGTGGCTTTTCAATTAAGTGTAGAAGGCAGACTAGATTAAGTTATTTCTAATACTACCAATTAAAATACCTATTTTGAAAATCAATAGCACCACTTACTGACAAAAGATCACGTGTTTGTTGTATATACCTCCTTCTTAAGTGGTGTAAAGGTTATATTCTTTGGGGCATTATTCATTTTTTCCCACATTTTTGTCACCAAAGCCTTTAATCCTTTTTAAATTCAGATGGAGACTAAGCTGAGATGAAAAGAAATTCAGTATACTACCAAGACCTACCTTCTCCAAATGGGCCACCTTATCTCTCCCTCTTCCCGCCACCACCCACCTCCCCCCAACATTTGCTGGGATTTAGCGTCTCCACTGAATTTATCGTTGTCATAGAAACATGTGTTCTTAATTGACCTTTTGTTTTTCGAGGGGAAAGATAAACATGCCACCCACTTTGGGGCCTGATTAGAGGCTATTCCCAGAGAACTGCACCTTCCCAGCTGTAGCGTCTGACATGCCGAGGAGAGCAGCCTTCTCCCAGGCTTGTTGGCAGCCACAGGCAGAGAATGGACACCAGCTGTAGTAGGGCTGGAGCTTCATGAACCCTTTCCTATTAGGCCACATCCTGTCTGTCTTTTAGGAGTGAAGGAATGTTTCAGGTCAAATAAAGAACAGTCTTATGCAATATAACCCCCAGGATTAATCTTTTTGAAAATAATAGCAGGCAGGCCACCTGAGGTGAAGGGTAAGCAATAAAATATGCCCAACTGGAAATAATGGAAATATACTGTATATTGGAGATGAGAATGCTTAAAGGGAAGAAAATGAGCTTATGCTAGGGATACTCTAAATGTGATTTAGATTTGGAAGGTACTTTGGGTGTTGATGCTTGGAATCTGGACCCAAATCACAGCAAGGTTGCATCCACCATTATCTTAACTCTTTGTGTAGAGTTTTTAAGAAGTGCCACCCCCAGGGAGATGCTATGGGGTGCCTTCACATAAAATATTAGCTGCATAAGTATATGAGGGGGCCCTGCTCATTTATCTGTCTCTATACTTGGCCTCTTGAATTAGATGTTCCAGAAACATCTCAGGTTTAACAGAGAATTCTTGATTTTCTTCCATAAAACTGTTTCTCCTCCTATCTTTCCCCATTTCAGTAAATGGAAGGCAAAAAGACAGTGTTGTTTAAACCAATGTTGAGGTCATTCTAGAGCTTTTTCCATCTTCTTGTGAACCCCCATCCCATTTGTCACACATAAAATGGCAGAAACTCCATCAATCTCACTCCCAAAGCCTTTTTGGAATATGTTTTCTTCTCAGTGTCAACTGTCATTCCCACTGTAAGCCACCATCCCTCCTAGAGGGCCTACAAAGCAGCCTCCAGTTCATCCCTCAGCTCCCATCGGTCTTGCTAGCATGTGCCATTTTCCACATAGCAAGCACAAGGGGGTTTTTTGTTGTTGTTGTTGTTTTGGTTTTTTGTTTGTTTGTTTGGTTGGTTTTTTACAAAGCCAACAAGACTAAGTCATCTTCCCTACTAAAACCCTTGAGTATCTTGGAGTTGAGCCCAGCCTCTTTGGTGGTCTAACTGGTCTGACTGCTGCCCAGCTCCTACCTTCTGATGTCATTATCTACCTTCCTCAGTGCATTCCTTGGTGCCCCTCTCCCAATCATACCAAAATGCTTCCCGCTCAGAGCTTTTTATATGCTGATCATCTGCCTGAAGGATTCTTTCCTTAGAACTTCCACATGACAAGTAACTTAACTTTAGTCAGCACTGTGATCTCATAGCCCCTCTTTAGAAAGGCCTTGCCTAGAGATGTCTGCATGGCTTAGTTGGTTAAGTGTTGGCCTTTGGCTCAGGACATGGATCTTGGGGTCCTGGGATGGAGTCAGCCCTGCACTGGGCTCCCTGCTCAGCAGGGAGTCTGCTTCTCGCTTTCTCTCCCTCTGACCCTTGCTCATACTCCTGCTCTCTCTCTGAAATGAAAAAACAAAAAAAATCTTAAAAAACAAAGGCTTTCCCTGCTAACCCTCCTTAAAGTGAAGATGAAATGAGTTAATTACATGAAAACACAAGGAAGGAAACCTTGCTCCTAGTTACTACCCTATCACCCAATTTCTTTCCTCTATACCAATTATTGTAGACTAAGGTGGTCTCCTTTTCCTCTCTATTCACCCTCCTAGAAGGTAGGAACCTTGACTGTACCTAAAATATTGTTTGGCAATATGGTGAGAGCTTTATGTAAATATACACATAGGCATACCAATTTTTTTTAGGAGATAGTCTCCTTAAATTTCTTCTGTTTCTATCTATAACTGATGACAGCCAGGTACATTTTCTTTTTTACTCTTATATTTTAGTCTCCTTCCAGAATTGAAGAGAAACACAACTAAGAGATAACGCAAAGGGGAAAAAAACAAAAACAAAAAACATAGGTTGATACCTAGCTAGGTTTTTGTAGTTACTGGGTGGCAGTCTAGGACCCTACATTACCACCCTTCAAAGTATCCTTTCCAAGAAAACACTTTGATTTGTTGCTTTAAAGGAGATTGAGAAACATCTTGCCTTGCCTGGTTTGGCATAGATGACTGAATAAACATGCTTGAACTCACTACATGCTTCAGGGCATGTATGTATAGATTAGTTTACCGCATTCTGGAAGCTTTTTTCTTCCAGAAAACACACACACATCATCCAAACAGAACACACCCTTTTCTGAGTCCAATTAGATCTTGGGTGGTCTGGTACTGGAATCTTGACATTGATATAGCTCAGTGTAATCTTCATAGTGTCTTGAACACCTCACTCCCCAAAAATCAAAGATTTGTTTATTGTATTATCACATTGTTAGCACTGAAGGATATAACATCAGTTATACTTACCACAGATTATTTTATTAAAAAAGCAATAGACACATATGTTTGTCTATGCTCATATTTCTATAACCAGTGATGACAAACTTTCCCCAGTTGCACCTTGATCTATAATAATAAACTAAGTAACATAACATTTTTTTTACCTTTACCTTCAGAGCGGTCCTTACTTCAATATAATTATCATTTTTATTTTATATCTAAAAAGTCTTTACTCCCCAAATTATAACATATATTTTCCTTCTTCCCTTCTTAATTTTAATGAATTCCTATAATATCTTTATATGTGTAGCTTATTTTTTCATCCTTTCCCCTTTTAAATCACAATATAGATTAGGAGAGTCCAAGAGGTTTTGATATAGCTCATTTAAAAATCAAACATATATTAGCGTGATTCCCTCATCATCATTCCTCCTTAGGGATTTCTCGTTCTTGCTATGGAATTGTACTTTTGTATAACATGGTGGATTAGAAATCTTAATTCTTTACATTCTTAGAAGTTTCAAGGTAAATTGTCAAAGGGTATGACCTGGAGAATAAGGAGTCCAGAGAAAAAGGCTGTGAGATCTTCCATGTCTCCATTGGCCAGAGAGAATACTCTTTATCTGTTTGAAATATTGGACTTCTGAATATTATTTATTTTTGAAAAAATATGTTTCACTCTTAAAAAAGGTTGAAAGTCATCATTTGACCCATGATTTGTATAACTCTGGACAATAGGAGATAAGAACCAGGCTAAGGTGGGCTTATAGCACATCAGCTACTGCCCAAAGAACTTGAATCTATAAGGCTGAGAGTCTATGGAATTATTTGTACCTCGACAGGCCTTGGAATATGACCCTTGGAACTCATCCTGTGAGAGAAGCTTGGGCCCTCTGATGTGTGTGCCTGGGAACTCTCCTGTTTCTAAAAATTATCAGACCATCTTCTTTAAAGTGGACCATGTTCCTCAGTACTTGATTGTGGTCGAGACAGTAGCCAACATTTAGACATTTTACATTGTCTATCTTTTCTTGTCTGCTTTTAAAGTTATCATCCCTTCAACCTCCCATCCCTCAATAGCAATACCCATTTCCTTCACTCCAGCCATGGCCCTGTCATAAATCCTACTCATTCTTCCAGAATTAATTACAAATATATCTCTTTTATGAAATCCCCTGTGTTTACATCATCAGAAATGACTGCTACGTTTGAACGGCACAGCTTACAAGCTGTACTTCAACTGTACTTCAACTTAGTGCTTCTATCATCCGAGCTCAGTTTATGGTTCTTTGGGGCTGCTTGCCTCTGAGAGCAAGCCTGGGTCTTACATTTTGTTATTCACTTCTACCCTCACCCTTTTACCATAGCACGTAATATAGCTCCATGCATGCAGTACATGCTCAAGAGAAGAATACACTTTTGGATTTGTTAGAAAGGTAGATGGCCAATCAGGATGTTAAATTTTAGACACCCTGTAAATCAACTTGGGATAATTTAAGTAGAAAAGGAATTTATTAAAGAATATTTAGAGATAAATGTCTTGTGTTTAGAGACTGCATCATCAAGAATAATCTCTAAAGTGATGTCAGGGAATTAGCCCCATAAATACCCCCATGCAACCACTAACTAGTACAAGCACAGCTGTCGTAGCACGGAAACCATGAGTGCGAGAACTTGGATAGGCTGACAGAATTGCCTTTTCTGGAACTTGATCCAGCTTACGTTGCTGTCCTGTTCTTGCCAAAATGTATTTCCCATCAGTCCTGCTTCTCTGCATTAAATGCCTTTGAGTCAAAGAGTTAAAAACTGATGAGGTTGCATCTGGGAAAATAAGTTTTTGCTTTTATGGTTGGTGGGTCGGGGGGATCTTCCACATTCACCAAGATTCATCAGGTAAGAAAATGACCTAAAATAGGAAGAGGTTGGGTGTAGAACATAAATGTTATTATAGGTGTCATTTTTAATTCCATATTTCACAATTTACATTAATTTAATTATCCAAATTCTCACTGTTTCAGCTCTAAGAGAAAGTTCTTAATTCCCATTTGCCTGTATGTATGTTATTTGGTGATTTTCAGTGCTATCAAAAGTCTACCAAGTTTCAGTTGGAATTCACTCCCAAATCTGATATTTTTGTTGTATAAAATAACAGTGCCTCATGCTTGCCTTGTGTTAGATATGCTTCTTTATCTGCATCTGTAGAATATATTTGGTTAATCCCTGTTTTCCTCAAAATTGTTCACTGTCAATTGATTAAAATGACACCTGGTATCTATGCCTTATGCATCACCTTGCCCTAACAATAGACTTTCCTTATTCTGTAGCTAACACTCTTAATCCAACAGTTAATTTTCCTGAAACCACTCATATACCCTGGTATCTTTTTACAAGGACTCAGCTGTGGCTTCATCTCCTACTGAAAAATGAAGAAAGAGGAACAAGGCCTTTATTCTTAATCTACTATGTGGAAAAAGTCCTAATCATTCTGTAGTAGAACAGCATCCAAAGTAAATCCACATTCCCTCACCACCTGAAACTTACACATAAAAGTGCCTTTGGATGTTTGTATAAAATATTCTGTGGGCCACAAAAATCTTTCATGCACTGGAATTTAATTTATTGGAAACAACATTTGTTGTGATAAATTATGAGTCAGACTGTTCTAGCGCAGGGAATAAAAACCAAAATAAGACAAAATCCCTACCTTTAGTGAGGTGATAGGATAACGAGGGAGAAATATGGTGAACAAAATTGCACTTTTAGATGAGAAGTGCAAGGATAGAAGTAGATTTAAGATACAATGGCAATACAGTGGGGATCAGGGATGGATTCTATCAGGGAATAGGGATCACTTTTTTTTGAGTGGGTGGTGTTTCTCAGGGTTTGGAAGACATAGGACTTTTCTAAAGTTGAAAAGATAAAGAGAAGGTCAGTTCACTCAGAGGGAAGAGCATGCACAAAAATTCAAGACCTTAAAGCAGCATTAAGTGTTTGGAGAATTTTAAGCAGTTTGCTTAATAAGCAAGATGTGGCTGGACAAGTATATAAGCATCAAAGCATGCAGGTTCTTGTACGTCTGCCAAAGATGTTGAGCAACAACTTAGCTTTAATCCTGCAGGTGATGGGATGTTGTTAGAGAATTCTGAACATGAAAATGACATGATCAGATTTATATTTCACTTTTATTAGCGATATCCCTCTTGGCAGCATGTGGAGGAAGAGATGGGGGAGGGTGAAACCGGAAGTAAGAAGAACAGTTGGACCCAAAGCTATCGCGGCGGTAGATGCAAGGGATGAGAAAACTTTCATGACTCATTGAAGGAAGGTAATGACCGATGGATATTGATTGGGTTCCCACAGTTCTTACTTGGGAGAATGTGTTCCCCTCAAGGAGACAGGAAATAAGAGACAAGCTCAGCTTTGAGTAGAGAAAACAACTTCCGGTGAGATATTTTAGTGCATGCATCTAGTAGGCAATAGTTCGATGGGTCAGGTACTTGCAGAAAAGTCTTAAGTAGAGATACAAAGGTATCAGCATGTAGGTTTGGGGACTTCAGGATTCCTAGAGAGAGATACAGACTGAGAGACCTGAAGTCAGAAACGTAGAAGTTTAAACAGCAAGTGGAAAAATTCCAGCGAGTGAGTGACCTGTAGAAGGATAACCAAGAGAAAATGTCAGGGAAATCATGGGAAACCAGGGGAAACCAGGGAAGCCCTTCTACAAAGAAGGGATGATTACAAAATGGAATTTCATCATGAGGCCCCGTCTTTTGGATTTGGGAGTCAGATCATTTATTACCTGCCAGTGCTGCTTCAGTAATATTGCATGATTGGAAGCAGCGAGTGTAGATTTGTTTTTCCCCCCAAAAGAGCTAGCCAGAAAGCAATTCAGTATATTGGAGAAGTTTCTCGATGACAGAGAGATCAAGCACATGTCTAAACAGAAAGGAAGGAGTCTGTAGAAAATAAAAGCTTGAAGGGGAAACAGATAAACCAGGTCTAGGGAGGAGATGAAGAGTACATACAGGTGGAGGCTTTCGCCTCCAAAAAGATGTGGGAAACCACCTCTGGAGATTTGAGAGAAGGAAAAAACCATCTGTGGATGGAGGGACTATTATAATTAGAATGGTAGAATGCTGAGTCATTTGATCCTGATGACATCACTTTCTGTAGTAGGAGAAATGATCTGTTTAGAGTGGGCCACTCATGGATTGGATGGGACTTTGTGGGAAGTGGCACAGATTTGGAATAATACAGGGATATAAAAGGAAGTTTATCAAAGAGGAATAGAGCACATGTTCTTTCCATATGCATTATGAATTTTTCTATCTTTATTTCTTATGTCATTTTCCATCTCTGTGTATGACAGAAATATAATTAAGTGACTCAGTAATCTTTTGTGTATCATTTTCTTTCTTACTTTTATTCTTTCTTCTTTTACCTCCTCTCTTTTCCACACTGTCCCCAATTCTTCGAATTCCCCATTTTCCCTCTTCAAAATTTCTACTTGCAGCTGACAATTGAATTACCAAGGCCCCAAGGGGGGCAGAAGGGGAACATTCAGGCTTGAGAACAGCCAGATGACAGTTGTATAATTCCTGCTTCAAAACCACTTAAAAGCACAAAGTTGAACAAAAATCAAAATGGCTGCACTAGTGCTTCAGCAAAGCTTGATTTTAAGATAACCTTTTCCTCTCTTCTGCAATCTTCCCCTCTTCCCTTCTTTGTCTTTCATTTCAGCAACCTGGTGCCACCCTGAAAATGACTAAGGAGCCTGGCAGCACATACACAATTCCTGTAGAACCTGGCTAGATTCTCTAGTTCCCTATAAAATCCCCCAGCCCCTTCCTCCAGAAAGCCTTCCATATTTTGAAGGCCACAGCCTGCTGCAGCCTCCTTGGCATGGCAAAGCAATAAAGCGTTTGTTCCTCTTTATCCCAAACTCTGTCTCAGGGTTATATTTTGGCTCTAAAGCACAGAGGTCAGTTTTCAACAACATTTTGTTCTTGTGACATGTTCTTTTTCTCCTATTGTATCTGCATTTTTTGTGCCTACATTGATCAAATAGTTGTCTCCTTTTTTATTTCTTTTATTTGAAATTTTGAAATGCTGTTTAAGGCCTTATGTTGTAGTCCAGCCTACACTTCTACTTCTTTCTCCATGTCTACCAGCCATGGGGGTTTTTTACTGGTTTAAAACAAAGACTTGAAAGAAGTAGACACATAACTATCTGAGAGCTAAGTTTTTAGGCGGGCTTCCTTCATGGTAGAAAAATGGCATACAGAAGTTCCAACCCTCATCTCTGAATATACCTAGAGAAAGACCTTTCCCAAACAGTCAAAACAATCCTATACTCCAATCTGATTGGACCAGTCCAAATGGATCACTTGGATCTTGAAACAGCTCTAGCCTATTTGGCTTAGACCTGTGTAATCACCAAGTCTCACTAAGGTGAAGAGATAAGAATACACGAATTGGTTTATTTTAGTTAGGTTCCACTTGGATCTGAGGATGAAGTTAATTCCACCGTATTCTAATGGATCTTACAAAGTCAGATGGGATAGGATGGAATGGATGTTAAGGAGTCAATAAATACTTACCACTCTAGGTTCCTCCCTCTATCTCCAGAGAACAATGCAGCAGAGAAGTAAGAGAAGAACAGAACAGAGAGAAGAGAATAGAAGACAAGAACAGAGAAGAACAAGACATGCAGGTGCTCTTTTGTGGGCATGTGACCAATGTAGTTGCATACAATCATTACTGTATTACGCAAAGCATGTAACCCATGGTATATTATGGGTAGAGTTACATAGAAATAATTACAATTAATTACCACATTTTTTAGTCTTCCTTTATAAGTCTAAATAGCATGAGAAAGGAGATATCACATTCTTTCCTGTATCCCTAGGACTGAAAACAATGAATGTTTATGAAACACAAGTATCTTTCCAAGGGTACGAAGTGTAAGCACTGGCTTTGCCAGGATAGAAAATTCTTTTGTTTTCTTTCCTCATCTTCCCACAGAGATGGAGTTCAACCTCCAACTAACATTAAAGAAGCTTTTTTCTCCAATGGTCCTACTGAAAACTAGATTTTATCAGGACCCTATCATTTATTATCTGGCCCTAGTACATCACCCCTATGATGGGTGTGTCACAATGATGTTTCGGGTTTCTAGGTATCATATCTATTCATACCCAACACCTAATAGTCTATGAAATGCCTGGCTATTATTGAATGTATAGTTGGGATTATCATACTTGGCAATTGGGGTAACTTTGCATTAGGTCCCAGATCTGTGAAATGAGAGCAATGACAGCAAGGAAAGCCATGTGAAGATCAATGACACCTCCCCAACCTCTTTCCACGTCACATCAATATATTATATTTTAAAAAGTACTAGGGGGCCCCTGGGTGGCTCAGTGGGTTGACCCTCTGTCTTCAGCTCAGGTCATGATCTCAGGGTCCTGGGATCAAACCCCACATTGGGCTCTCTGCTGAGCGGGGAGCCTGTTTCCCCATCTTTCTCTGCCTGCCTCTCTGCCCACTTGTGATCTCTGTCTGTCAAATAAATAAATAAAACCTCTAAAAAAAAATATACTAAATCTCAGGGTAAGATGAGAAGAAGATTATACCATCCACGAAGATCTAAAAAATGTACTGGTGATGATTCTTATCATGTATTCATTTAATATGTTACTCTTGATTCCTGTGCAAATTGTACAGATCTCAGACAGACCATAGTCTACTCAAACACAGCAGTTACCCTCATCAAAACTGCCTTGCTGGACTTGGTATCCTTTCAATTGCCAGCTGATAAAGTCTCAGCAACGTGGTATGTAGCCATTTATTTGACAAATGCTTCTTCTCTATCCAGTGAATAATGAACCACAGATATTGTATGGGGCACCTGGATGCACAGTCAGTTAAGCCCAGATTCCTGTTTTCAGCTCATGTCATGATCTCAGGGTCCTGAGATTGAGCCCCAAGTCAGGGTCTGCACTCAGGGAACAGTCTTCTTCATTTTGTTTTTAAAGATTTTATTTATTTATTTGACACAGAGAGAGAGAGAGATCATATGTAGGCAGAGAGGCAGGCAGAGAGAGGGGGAAGCAGACTCACTGCTGAGCAGAGAGCCTGATGCGGGGCTCGATCCCAGGACCCTGAGATCATGACCTGAGCCGAAGTCACAAGCTTAACCCACTGAGCCACCCAGGTGCCCAAAGGAACAGTCTTCTTAAGATTGTAGTAGGGGCACCCAGGTGCCCAAAGGAACAGTCTTCTTAAGATTCTCTCTCCCTTCCACATGCATGTACAATCTCTCTCATTCTCTTTTTTTTTTTTTTTTTTTTTTTAAAAAGGGGCACCTGGGTGGCTCATTTGGTTACACATCTGCCTTTGTCTCAGGTCTTGATCCGGGAGTCCTGAGACTGAGCCCCCTCAACAGAGAGCTTACTTCTCCCTCTCCTCCCCCTCCTCATGCTCTCTCGCTCTCTCTCTCTCTCTCAAATAAATAAATAAATCTTTAAAAAAATTATTTATTTATTTATTATATTCAAATAAAATCTTAAAAAATTTAAAAAAGAAATAAATAAAACTAAAATTAAAAAAGGAATAAATAAATAAATCTTTAGAAAAGACCCACCGAGATCGTGCACTTTCATTGAGATGAATGACAATGTTCATGTACAGTTTTGGTCTGGAAATATGTTACTCTGTCACAGCCTCTGTCAGAATGGAGTCCAAAGAGATACAAACCATGTGAGAGAAATATTCTACAGAATATTACATTGGTCCATTATATTGTTGATGTTTTGTGGTTCAGTTAGAACGAGCAAGAGTTTGTGAAGATTCTGAAACCTAGGTAAAGATACGTGCACTCCAGAGAACGTGAGGAAAAATTTATGAAGATTCAAGGATGACGTGACAATTCAGTACAATTTATAGGGACCTATGGTGAGTGGTGTGCAGATAGAACACCTACAAAGTAAAAGATAAATTTCTGCACTTTGATCCCTACTACCGAGAAGGATGCACAGAGCTTAGAGGGGCTTCTGGGTTTTAGCACACCAGATTTTACATCTAGGTCTACTTCTCTGGCTAATATACTAAGTGACACAAAAGGGTGCCAGCTCTGAGTAAAGCCAGAAGCAATCAACGGATCTGTAGAAAATTTAGGCTACGGTACAAACAGCCCTGCCACTTGGACCACGTGATCCAGCCCAGGTGTGTCTGAAGAATAAATGGTTAAAAGAGAAGCAGTGTGGTGTTATGACAAGCCCCAGAGAAAGAATATGACACAAGCTCCAGTGATTCTGGCCCGTGGCCATGGCATCAGCAGAGGGCACTTTTACTTCTTTTGAGAAACAGCTCCTAGTCAGTTAACAGGGCCCTGGAAGGAAGAATAATTTACCAGTAGCCATATCTCTAAAACTGTTTAGTATAAGCTGAGTTTCGTTAGACCTGCCATACATAATATCAGAAGACCCCAGGACAGTCCATCTTAAGAAGAAAATGGAACTGAGTCTGAGCTCAGCCCAGATCCCCAAAGCACCCACCAGCTTTGCTCCAGTGACCTATCACTTGTGGCCATAAAGGCGTCTTGTCCATCCAGATAAAAGAGGAGGAAAAAAAGCTTAAGTTTGGTTTATGGAAATATCAGCATAATATGAAGGTACAAACCAAAAATGGACAAGGGATGCATTATGACCATATAGGGGAAAGGACTAGAGGATCAGAAACAAGGATGTTTGCAGTAGAAGCATGTGAATGAGCACAAGGAAATGGGCATGAAGTGTGAAAATTTTCACTATTGCATATTAACATCCACCAAAAACCATCCAGTGTGTGTTGGGGGTGGGGCAGCGTCTACTGCACAACGAAGTAGACAAAATGCTTCAGTTAATCTTTGGAGTTAGTTATCCCAGAACTGACACAGTGGGCACAGGAACAGGGAAACCATGGTGGCAGAGATGGACATAGCCATTGGCTCCATAGGCTCCCATTTACTAAGATTCCAGACAATTCAGAATGTCCAAACTGCCACTCACAGAGACCAATACTGAGATCTTGGTATGGCACTATTGCTTAAGAAGACTAACTGGGCATTCATGGCAAGTCACCTACCCTCTTCATTCTAGAAGAGCTAGTGTTTGTTTTCACAAGAATATGTATATATTGCAACTCTGACTATTCAGGCGCTCATATAATGCAAGATCTCCAAACAGGGGGTTTCACACAGAATGCCATTTGGCCAAAGGTCCCACGTCAGAGCAAAGTACACAAGAGAGGGACCATGGATGCACATGGCGGGACTTCAATCACATGCTACATCCATGTGAAAACAGATGGCTTGATAGAGCCTTGGAAGGGATGACTAATGTCAGTCTAACCTTAGAGCAACTTGGTACAACCAAGTTTTCTGATTTTTCAGTGGAGTTGAAAATAATCCATTAACTAAAAAAACATTAGAGGTACTGATTCCAACTTTTGATATCCCCTGACTTCTTAATCTTGCTGAAAATACTGGAGAACATATCAAGGTACCATCCCATAGGCATGAATTTAAAGACCAGTAAACAAATACATGTTCAGCTACACAATAAAACCTTTAGTTTCAAGTCTTCCTGTAGAAAAATGCCAGATGAATCTAATTCTGAAATTTTGTGCTGACCTGCTGTGGGGGGAATAAAAGAAAAAAAATTAAAAACAGTCAGATTTAGGAAATTAAATTCTTGAGCAATATCCTCTTTTAATTTCCCCTCAAACAAAACCCTTCGTGTCGTTTTGGCCGAAGCATGAACTTGAAGAATATGTCCACTAACACCTGCCTCTGAACTTAAAAATCTTCAACCTCTTAAAATAATGTATTTAGATCCCTAAACTCATTATTAACTAAATTTCTTTCATCCTTTGAGGTAAACTCTTTAAATGAATGTCAGAAGCCAGAAGACATGAATATAATTCCTAAGTATTTTGAGTTGTGAATAAAAATATTTTAGACCTGGCTTTGGAAATTAATGTCTCTTTTCAAGTTACTGATTATTCCGACTCAGTATAATGCTGGAATATTCAGAGTATATTTCTGATGGAACGTTAAAGAGTGAATCCCGATACTTAAAAAAGTGTGACTGGTATGTATTTTTTTTTCTTTCCTTTACACTCACTGTGCTTTGAAATCATGAATTTCAGCTTGTTATTCTGAATTTATCATTAGGGATCCCCCTCTATTAAAAAAACGAGATAACCAATTACTTCCCATATGTTTCCATAAGTAACAACCGTATGTTGTTACTTCATTGTTACTCTCTTGGTGCTAGTTATGGCATTTTCCCCCCTTTCAGTTGGATTTTATAATGTCTTAGCTGTCAGGTGCCTTTGTTCTCATAGTCCACACAACATATGCTTAAGTGATCAATTGTGTCAGAGCTCATGGTCCACCCTCATTCTGAGCCAATGCCCCCTGTTCTTATTAGGCATGAAAAGCCCTTTCCCCTCTCTCCAGCCTTTAGGAACTGTGATCTGCTTTCTGTTGAATATTTTTATCTTTTGTAAGATTGCATATAAATGAAAGCATATAAGATATAGCCTTTTCTGTTGGGCATTTTCATTTGAGATTCATTGATGCTATTATGGGTATCAGTAGTTCATTATTTTTATTGCTAGGTAGTATTCCATTATATGGCTATAAAATTTTTTGTTTATCCATTTACTAGTTGGTAGACATCAAGGTTGTTTCCAACTTGGGGCTATTATGAATAAAATGCTATAAACATTTAAGCACAAGTCATTGCTAGGGCAGGTATTCTTGTAACTCTTGGCTGAAGATCCAGGAGAAAACTATTAAAAAATTGAAAAATTTGACTTCTTAAAAATTAAAAATCTTTTACTCTTCAAAAGATATTCTTAAGAAAATGAAGACATACCACTAACTGGGAGAAAATGTTGGCAAGACATACTTCTGATTAAAACAAAAACAAAAACAAACTTCTGTCCAAAATATATGAAGAACTCTTACAACTCAAGACAAACAACCTGATTTTTTTTTTTTTTAAGGAAAAGAATTGAACAGATCTTTAACCAAGTGAGACATATGAATGGTAAATAAACCATGAAAGTGGCCTCCACATCATAAGTTATTAGGGAACTGTAAATTAAAACACACTGATATAAAACACTGCATACCTACGGGAGTAGCTAATTTAAATGCTAGTGATAGGGTCTCCTGACTGAGCCCAGTCTTACCTGTTGGCCTCCTTGCTCACAGAGGAGAGTCTGCTTTTCACTCTTCCTCTGCCCCTCCCCCATCTCATGCTCTCTATCCTGCTCTCTGTCTCAAATAAATAAATAAAATCTCCTCCCTCTTTTTTTAAGCTAGTGATTTAAAGCTAATGATAACAAGTGTTGGCAAAGATTTGTAATTCTCTTAGCATTCTCTTGCATCTTTACTGGGAATGCGAAATGGTATGATCCCTTGAAGAAAAAGTTTGGTGATTTATTTTTCTTTCTTTTTTCAAAAGATTTTATTTATTTATTTGACAGAGAGAAAGAGCACAAACAGGGGAGCAGCAGGCAGAGGGAGAGGGAGAAGCAGGCTCCCCGCTGTGCAGGGAGCCTGACTGACCTGGGGCTGGATTCCAGGACCTTGATATGACCTGAGCCAAAGGCAGATGCTCAACCAACTAAGCCACCCAGGTGCCCCTGGTGACTTCTTTAAAAGTACACTTAAGAGTATCCATTTTTCAAATATAGGCATATTTCCTTGCAAATTCCTTGCAATCTTATATACATGTGCTCATTATTCATTCCTACGAATTATTTGTAGAACATTGTGTGCTCTACAAATATAAGTCAATAATTAATAATACAGTTGAAATGATTATTAATACACCTTTTGCAAGTTACACAATTACTTGGGGCCCAATGTCTCTCTCTCTTTTTTTCCCCTGATGTTAATATCCACATAGAGGATTAGGATGAAAGGTTATCCATGTATAAATATGTCCTGTGCCTTAAGAATTGGTTTCATTTAATTAAAATTAAGTTCCAGGGTGCCTGGGTGGCTCAGTTGGTTAAGTACCTGTCTTGGCTCAGGTCATGATCCCAGGGTCCTGGGATCGGGCCCCACATCGAGCTCTCTGCTCAGCAGGGAGCCTGCTTCCCTCTCTCTCTCTGCCTGCCTCTCTGCCTACTTGTGATCTCTGTCTGTCAAATAAATAAAAAATTTAAAAAAAATTAAGTTCCTCCTCCTTCAGTTGATATAAAGCACATAAGTTATTTCAAAGACATAATTACAATCATTGTTAACCATAAAGAGAAATTACTAATATAATTATGAAGGATTTGTTTTTCTGTACACTTCTCATATCTTTTTAAGATATTTTCACCCAATCAACATTCAAATCACAGAAGGAAAAAATACTACAATGTAAAATTCCCAATTTTATGAAGTTTTATCCCCAGTTTTGCCTAATTTTGGCTTCATAAATATGCCTCTAAATGAAAGGGTAACAAGCAAAATTAAAAATGATTTGACCAGATTTAATTAAGCTTTATGGCAATACCTTCCAGAAATTAAGAAAATGAATAACTCTTGATAACAAATAAATTTAATGTCAGTTTTCAGTTCTTTCCTTTCAGCAAAATTGAAGAAATGCCTACTTGAGCTTTTGGTTTACAAAACATATTTGATGGTAGGCTATTATGTAATTTTTGGCATATAAATGAAAAAAAAATTTTAAATTGGTACTTTTGCCCTAAAAAATTTCTTCCATTACCATGTGTATATTTATGTAAATTGCATTTTAGTTGTTAGCCTTTATTAAAAAGATTTTTTTAAAAAAAGGAAAAAAATTAATGTTGTAAGCTCTTTATTCAAGCAATAATTAATATTAATGGACAAGTACATAAAAAAATTGAAAATAGTTCTTATCCATGTCATTAAATTAGTCATATATGTTTGTTGTTTTATTAGTTAGTAGTAATAAGCACTACAATGGTAACTCTAGACAAAATATTTTAGCAGTTGGAGCCATAAAATGCAGGAACTTGAAAAAATATATATAAATTAAGTTTATATAATTCATTTGTATTATTAACATAAATCATTTTATCTAACTAAATTTAATTGTAATACAAATCTATAAAAAATTATGTGTTAAATATAAAATTATGCACTATAATTATACTTCAGATTCACATAATCTATGTAAATATTTTGTTGTGGAAATGATATTAAATAATCAAGAAAATATTTTCATGTGTTAGTGTAGTACCTTTGAAAAACTCCAATAGAAGAACTAAAGTATGCATATGAGTTCAAGGATTAAAAAGGAAGGATGAAAAATTTCTGCCCACCAAAGAAGAGCTTGCTGCTCAAAGATACTTGAGTGAATAATAGCGGGTGATATACTGCTTTGCAATTTAAATTTTATTAAATATATTTAAATGAGACATAATTTTATTTTTTTAAAAAATCGATACTTATAATACGTTAGGAGTTGAAGTTTTTTGGAGCCATATACATTGCTGATGAAAACTTTTAGATATCACTTAAAATAACAAGAAACTACATGGTTTAAATCTATATATGTCTTTTTAGAAGGCAAATGAGAAAAACAAAACTGGAGATCAGTGTTTTAACCTACCCAGTCTGGGTAAGATGTTCCATCTTGGAGTATCTTGTGTTTCCTTTCATCATAGGATTTATTATGATTTTTTTTGTGACAGCCTATTTACTTATCTGCTTCCTTCACTAAACAAGAAGCTATTTGTTGTCAGGAACCATGCCTTATGTAAGCAGTCCTAAGACAGGTTGTCAATGAATGTTTTTGGAGTGAATGCACACATATATGATTTGTTTTGGACAGATTTCTCAGGGTTTTTTTCATGATTATGTGTACCACTCTTTATGCTTCTAGTCTTTCTTCTGAATCTTAAGTTCTTCATGAAAGGAATCAATATCACACTGTAGTAGAAAGAAAAATACACTAAAATTTTGGACGTAGTCCAATCTCCAACAATAAAATAATTATGTAACTTGGGCAAGTCATAAATTCTTTAGGCCAAAACTTTCCTTACTTATAAAATCAAGGCCTTTAATTGGGTGCATTCTTAGGTCCCTTCCTGCCTTAAATCTATTTTATATTCTTGTATTTCCTATATAGTCAAAAGTGACTTAATTCACAAGTCACCTATTTCCTATATATTCTTGGGTAAGAGTGCTCATGTACGGCTGAGGTTTCTTTGCCTTCATCACGACTATGTATATGGTAGAAAAGAAACAGCAGTGACTTAAATTAACTAAAGCTATCTATGATTACTCAACCAAGACATTTAGAACCGAAAATGACTTTATCTATTAACTGGTTCTCCTTTTTTGTTTTCAAAATGGGAAAGATGTCAAAGAATTTCAAGTCATTTGCCCAAGGTGACACAGAACTAGTATCAGGGCTTGGTATAAAATTTTATCTCTCAGTTCAGTGATAGTTCCAAGAATAATGACTAATGACTATCTCTCAGTTCAGTGATAGTTCCAACAATAATGACTTTGGAGTCAGTATCTGAGTTCAAATCTCAGCCATGGGGTTTTGGAAAAGTTATCTAAATTTCCCATTTTTAAAATTCCTTTTTAAAAAAAAAAGATTTTTTTAATTTATTTGACACAGAGAGAGAGGTCACAAGTAGGCAGAGAGGCAGGCAAGGGGGTGGGGGAAAGCAGGCTCCCTGCTGAGCAGAGAGCCTGATACAGGGGTTGATCCCAGGACCCTGGGATCATGACCTGCCCCGAAGGCAGAGGCTTTAACCCACTGAGCCATCCAGGCATCTCTAAAATTCCTTTCTTACATGATGGAATAATAATGCCTCATAGTTTGTTTTGAGATCATTAAATAATGGTTATACAGTCCTAGGCACATATGGCAAAGCTAAATAAGCCATACCTATGATTCCATAGAAGGCTGCACCATCTTAAGCCAACAACTTGTCATTTTACCTTAATATCCCATATAGCAGACAAAAACAGATTCTCTAAAATTATACCTGTCTAGTTAGCTCTTGGTTCTTTAAATTTTACTAACCGAGGGAAGTCATCGCTTGTACTGTGTGGACAACTGACAATACAGGCTGGCCAGTGAACGACAGAGGGGAGATTGCAGTTCGTGAACCAATCTGATGGGATCACTCTTCAGTCTCTGCTTCTTCAAAGCCTTAGGAGGAGGAGTCCTGAGGCAGCAAGACCAAGGACATTTTTGCAAGGGCCTGGGATTTTGTCCTTCTCAGAATTGGGGGGCACCTCTGGTCTTTTACACAGCTCTCCAGACCATCCTTGGTCCCAGTGGCCAGTGCCTCACCAGCCAGGCCTCCTCACCACTACCAAACTGCCTTCCTGGCAGTGAATTAAAATAGAAAGCAGGATAGGGCAGCCCTACCAAGTATCAGAAAGGAGGCTTTTGTTTACCAGAAACCGAACATCTACCCCAAGCTGGCTTAAAAAAAACAAAGGTCATATTTACAAAAATAAAGATCATTTGGAAACATTATTTGGAGATATAATTCACATACCATCAAATTTCACCACTTTAAGGTACAAAATTCAGTGCTTTTTTTTTTTTTTTAGTACATTCACGGAAGCGTGCCATCATCACTACTAAAAAAAAGACACCTACTATCTTAAAAATGAGAAGGGGATGCACAGTCTAAAACAAAATTGTTTACCAATTAATCAATCAACTTACCTATTTATCTTTCAATTGTCTATAAATTCATTTCAAAAAGCAGTGATTGTTATACGCCAGTCTGTGCACTAGGCACTGGAGACACACATGGGAATAGAGCATAATGCAGTCTCGAACGTCAGTGAATCCAAGTTGACATTTTGAGTACAAGGTTCTAATAAGTGTGTGAACGAGTTCCTACAGGGGTTATACTTGCAGCTTCAACACTGAAATTAAGGAATTGGCTCCGCAACTCAAATCCCTGTAGCAAATCCCTCATCTCTCTTTCTATTAAATTGCCTCACCCTATATGATATCAATTGAGATGTAATGAAACCTGTTATATCAGATTTCCCTTAAGTGATGAGAAAACTTCACTCCATGGAACTCAGGTTTACTTAGCCTGTTTAAAAGGGATCTTGGAACATAGCATCTATCTGAAAGGAGTGAAGAAGGGATGAGAACACAACAAGATTCAACATGAAAGGAAACCAGAATTACAAACTGCTCTGTGCTCAAAACAGTTTGGATTTTGTAACCAGAGCTCTCCCAGATGTTCCCAAAGAGTCCCAGGGCAATCGTGTGAGAAATAAGGAGATGAGGCAATGAGAGAATTATATATCCTGGGGATTTGTTTCTTTATAACAAAACTCCTTCAAAGTAATTTATCAAAGTCACCAGAGAACTGAAGACATTTAGCATGACTTATAAAACCTCAAACGTGTGCTCTCCTTTTGAAAATTGAAAAGGCTGCAGGCTTTTATGATTAGCCTTTTCTTTATAACGTCAGATTGCCACCCGACATAAATAGGAGTGAGGGAAGAAAAGAAAGAAAATGTCAGAAGACAACAGAGAGGTGGACATTGGAAGCTGCTAAGAGAGTTTATACTTGAGGACGTATTTTAAAAACATGACCCATGTGTACGTGTAAATAAGGCATTGACTACAAGAGCAGGCTCATTTCTGCTTTTGAACAAACAGCACATTCTGTGGAATTTAAGTGCATAAACATCAGGAACTAATCTCTTACATAAGCCATTTCTATTATCTTGTCCAAAGTTGAGGTCATACACTAGGGAGATAGGGGTGGGCTTTTGATTCCACACACACCCATTGTTGGCTGACTACAACATATAAGTAAATTTGTTACCCTATTAATTATATGTGCTGAAAATGATTCTTACCCCTATCAGTCAGAAGAATGCAACTGCCTTTATAATAATTGGAGATAGAGATTACTATAAAATATTTTGGAAAATTTTGTTAAAACAGAGTGGGGCAGAGTCTGCGGCCAGCTGTAGAACTGCTTTTAATTAAAACCTTGTTCGACATGCTTACTGCAGAGTTTTCCTATTTTCCTGTTATATAAAGATGTACTGATTCAGCAATTATTGAACCCTGGACACATTGTAAAACTTTCTTCTGAGACTATTTAGCCAAGAAAATCAGCTGTGATTCATTAAGTAGTAACACTACCAGAAAGAACGGTCCTAGGTTCGCCCTTAGTTATAGGTCTTTGGTGGCTGTGGAATACAAAGGGCCAGGCTAAGTAAAGAGACTTCTTATTTTAAATTTAACAAAAGTCTCTGTTATGAGATGGTAAAGGTAAATTTATTTATATGTATGGCCAGTGAGTCTATTAAACAGAGTGTAAATGTTAGATAAACTGGGTTTTATTTAATTTTGTTAACAATTGCTTCCATCTATGGCCTATGATGACTACTACTAGTCAGTATTTACTAGCTCAGGAAGTCAAGTCAATATTGTCTGTCATGGAATGAATGTGGTGCAGTCTTCACATACTATGTGTGTATTAGGGGACAGGAACCGCATAGAACTTAATTCTATCTCATCCACTTGAACTCTTGGAGACTGCCAAGTATTTTGCCCCCTTTGGAAATGTGCTACTTTTTCCAACTCCAAATTTGTGTGTTTTGTCTAGATAAAACTAGTTTTTATCTCCCATGAAACAGATCGAATTCCTGTTACTTTGTCACTCCACTCTCTGAGGAAAATGTTTGTAATAGGGAAGGAAGGACTTTCCAGATCACGTTCTTCTGGAGATCCAACGTGCAGTGTAGTCATTACAGTCAAGAATACTATAGTATATACTTCAAAGTTGCCAAGAGACCACATCTTAAATGTTCTTGCCACAAAATGCAATGATAATTATGTGATGTGATGAAGGTGTTAGTTAACTGATGGTTGACTAAGTGAACATAATAAAAAATGTTTAAAAATGTGATATTGTATAAATGCATCAAACAACACATTTTACACTTTATACTTTCACCTTGTTTTGTGTCAATTATAGCTCGAAGAAATCACAGTCCATCAAGTGGTCTAAGAATTATGAAGTGATTAAAGTAATATCTGAACAATCTTCAAACAATGACAAATTCACAATTATAGTTGAGAAATTCAGGAACCCCCCCTCCCTCACAGAATGAACAGAGAAATACACCGTGTTCATGGACTGAAAGACTGAAAATTTCATTCATCTTCAAATCCATCTATGCATTGGAGCGCCTAGGTGGCTCAGTGGGTTGTTAAAGCCTCTGTCTTCAGCTCAGGTCATGATCTTAGGATCCTGGGATCGAGTCCCGCATCAGGCTCTCTGCTCAGCAGGGAACCTGCTTCCTCCTCTTCTCTCTGCCTGCCTCTCTGCCTACTTGTGATCTCTGTCTGTCAAACGAATAAATAAAATCTTAAAAAAAAATCCATCTACACATTTAGTGCAATTCCCAGCAAGGTTTTTGGTCAAGCTTATTTTAAAATTTATATAAAAACACACAGACTCCAAAATAACTATAATAATCTTGACAATTAATATAATAGAAAGAGTTACTCTACCTAAGGCTTACTATTTAGCTATAGTAAACCAAAAAAAACGGGGGGGGGGGGAAGCTACAGAGATACAAATTACAAATGCAGATAAATGGAAATGTAGGGAAAATTCAGAAACAGACTCACACAGATACGGCCAACTGATTTTTACAAAGGTTTAAAAGTAACTCAATGGGGGCACCTGGGTGGCTCAGTGGGTTAAGCCGCTGCCTTCAGCTCAGGTCATGATCTCAGGGTCCTGGGATCGAGTCCCACGTTGGGCTCTCTGCTCAGCAGGGAGTCTGCTTCCTCCTCTATCTCTCTCTGCCTGCCTCTCTGCCTACTTGTGATTTCTCTCTCTGTCAAATAAATAAATAAATAAAATCTTTAAAAAAATAAATAAATAAAAGTAACTCAATGGAAGAAAGATTGCTTCTTTGATAAATGGTACTGGAGCAACTATATTATATTTATGGCATACAATAACTTGACCTAAGCCTCACACATCATATAAAAAATGAACTCCGAATGGATTGCAGGCTTTAAATGTAAAACATCAAATTTTGATAACTTGGACTTCATCAAATTATAAACTTTTGCCCTGTGAGAGACCCTGTTTAAATGATGAAAACATAGTCTGCAAACTTGGAGAAAAAATTTCTTTGCAAGCCATGTATCTGAAAAAGGTCTAGTACCTACAAGTTAAAATGAGTTTCCAAAACTCAACTTCATTATTCTTCTTTTTTTAAAGATCATTTATTTATTTATTTGACGGACAGAAAGATTATAAGCAGGTAGAGAGGCAAGCAGAAAGAGAGGGGGAAGCAGGCTCCCCACTGAGCAGAGAGCCCAATGTGGGGCTTGATCCCAGGACCCTGAGATCATGACCTGAGCTGAAGACAGAGGCCCAACCCACTGAGAAACCCAGGTGCCCTCCAAAACTCAACTTCAGAAAAGAAAGTGGACAAATGTGTAAATAGGAATTTTAGTGATGAGGATATACAGATAGCATATAAACATATGAAAAGATATTCAACATCATTAGCTATTAAAGAAATTCAAATTAAAACTATAATGATATATCACTACACAACTACCAGAATGGCTAAAATTTAAAAATAATAACAGAACCAAATGCTAGTGAGGATGGGAAGAAAGTGGGTCACTCATACACTCTTTGTGAAAATGTGAAATGGTACAATTACTCTGGAAAATAGTTTAGCTGTTTCATATAAAACTAAACAGGCAGTTACTTTATGAGCCAGCAATTGAATTCTTTAGTATATATTCTAGAGAAATGAGAAGGAATGTTCACATGCACACACACACACACACACACACACACACACATACACACACACCACATACATATAATATATCTGAGTGGGTATGTATATGAATGTTTGCAATAGCTTTATTCATAATAGTCCCAAACTGGAAACAATTCAGATGTTCTTTAACCAATGAGTGGATAGGTGATGGTACATCTATACCATAGAACACTACTCAGTCAAGAAGGAGCAAGCTATACTACTAATACACATAACTTAGATAAATCTTTAAGGAATTATGCTCAGTGAAAATGGTCAGTGCCAAAAAGCTGTATATTATATAATTCTACTTCTACACCTCTATTGAGCTGACAAAAATATAAATCAGCTGGGGCACGTGGGTGGCTCAATCAGTTAAGAGTCTCACTCGATTTGGGTTTAGGTCATGATTTCAGGGCCATGTGATTAGGAGCCCTGGGTTGGGCTAGCACCCCACTCAGTACACAGTCAACTTGACCCTCTCCCTCCTCCTCCTCCTCTGTCCTCTCCCTCACTCTCTGTCTCTTTTAAATAAATAAATAGATAAAATCTTTTTAAAAAAGGATATAGACAGAGAGTAGATTAGTGGTTGTCGGGTATTACGAATGGGGAAGGATAGGGAAAGGTAGGTATTGCTATGGAAGGACACCCAGCAGTGTCCTGGCAGTGGTGATTTATAAATATATCTGTTTCTAAAAAATAAAGAGAAAATAAAAGCAAAAAAGGCAATTCTTAAAAGAGCACTGCTGAGATAATGAGTTGAAACTATTAAATCAAATAAGACATCCTTTAAAACATCAATAGGACTTTGAATTCAAGTAAAAACAGCAAATATAACTACAATATAAAGAGCAAAGTGAATGTTTAACAGTCTGTTAAGACACCTACTCTTTTTGAAAGAAAAAGCATTAGCTCTGATACTTATATTTTCAGAAAATACCAAGCAGCAATTCTGGGAATGCTTCGTGTGGTTTTGCAAAGATTATGGCTGCACACTTGGTCATAAAATTCAGTCCACTCTTGGCATCACAATTTCAGAGGATTATGAAACCATTGAGAAAGTTTAAAAGAATTTCAGAACATGATTAAAGAGTTGGAAGAAAAAAATATCTCTAAGTTAAAACTGGAGGAGTCAGCATCATTTGAGGGAAGAGAGGGAATGATCCAGAGGATTCAAGTTTTGCAAAAACGTATTCACCAAAAGTAGTAGTTGGCTATTGTTGGTTTATACAGAAGATGAAGCAAGATTACAGAGGTTTCCTTCTCTGCCTGAAAACGTTATAGCCCCAAAAGAAGCTACTTAAATGAGTACACAGTAAGAGTTCAAGTTTATGTAATTCTTACATTATTAAATATACATTGTTGTGCCTACAAAAAAGGAGACACTGAGGGGTCTCTATGTTGTGTAAGGTTGCCCAAGAAATGGCAGAATTTGAGTTCTGGTCAAGAATGGCTAATTTCCACTTTACGGTTTCTAACTATGTCAGCAAGTCAAGGGCAAATCCAGCCTCAGCCTGTTTCTGTATGGTCCAGGAGCTAAGAACGGTTTTTATATATTTAACCATTTTTTAAAAGATTTTATTTGTTTATTTGACAGAGATCACAAGTAGGGAGAGAGGCAGGCAGAGAGAAAGAGAGAAAGAGGGAGGCAGGCTCCCTGCCGAGCAGAGATCCCGATGTGAAGCTTAATCCCAGGACCCTGGGATTGTGACCTGAGCTGAAGGAAGAAGCTTTAACCCACTGAGCCACCCAGGCACCCCTATTTAACCATTTAAAGACTTTAGAATCCCCCAAAGTCCGTAGATCATGGCATGGAAAAATTGTATGAGGTTCAAGCTGTTGTTGGCCAGTTGAAACAGACACTGTAAGAACCACAAAACTTACATTTAAAAAAAAATTATTTATTTTTTTAATAAACATATAATGTATTTTTATCCCCAGGGGTACAGGTCTGTGAATTGCCAGGTTTACACACTTCACAGCACTCACCATAGCACCATACCCTCCCCAATATCCATAACCCCACCCCCCTCTCCCAATCCGCCTCCCCCCAGAAACCCTCAGTTTGTTTTGTGAGATTAAGAGTCATTTATGGTTTGTCTCCCTCCCAATCTCATCTTGTTTCATTTATTCTTCTCCTACCCCTTTAACCCCCCCATATTGCATCTCCACTTCCTCATATCAGGGAGATCATATGATAGTTGTCTTTCTCCGACTGACTTATTTCACTAAGCATGATACCCTCTAGTTCCATCCACGTCGTCGCAAATGGCAAGATTTCATTTCTTTTGATGGCTGCATAGTATTCCATTGTGTATATATACCACCTCTTCTTGATCCATTCATCTGTTGATGGACATCTAGGTTCTTTCCATAGTTTGGCTATTGTGGACATTGCTGCTATAAACATTCGGGTGCATGTGCCCTTTTGGATCACTACATTTGTATCTTTAGGGTAAATACCCAGTAGTGCAATTGCTGGGTCATAGGATAGTTCTATTTTCAACATTTTGAGGAACCTCCATGCTGTTTTACAGCACCAGTTTGCATTCCCACCAACAGTGTAGGAGGGTTCCCCCTTTTCCGCATCCTCGCCAACATCTGTCATTTCCTGACTTGTTGATTTTAGCTATTCTGACTGGTGTGAGGTGGTATGTCATTGTGGTTTTGATTTGTATTTCCCCAATGCTGAGTGATGTGGAGCAATTTTTCATGTGTCTGTTGGCCATCTGGATGTCTTCTTTGCAGAAATGTCTGTTCATGTCCTCTGCCCATTTCTTGACTGGATTATTTGTTCTTTGGGTGTTGAGTTTGCTAAGTTCTTTATAGATTTTGAACACTAGCCCTTTATCTGATATGTCGTTTGCAAATATCTTCTTCCATTCTATTAGTTGTCTTTTGGTTTTGTTCACTATTTCCTTTGCTGTGCAAAAGCTTTTGATCTTGATGGAATCCCAATAGTTCATTTTTGCCATTGCTTCCCTTGCCTTTGGTGGTGTTCCTAGGAAGATGTTACTGCGGCTGAGGCCAAAGAGGTTGCTGCCTGTGTTCTCAAGGATTTTGATGGGGTCCTTTCTCACATTGAGGTCCTTCATCCATTATGAGTCTATTTTTGTGTGTGGTATAAGGAAATGGTCCAATTTCGTTTTTCTGCATGTGGCTGTCCAATTTTCCCAACACCATTTATTGAAGAACCTGTCTTTTTTCCATTGGACATTCTTTCCTGCTTTGTCGAAGATTAGTTGACCATAGAGTTGAGGGTCTATTTTTGGGCTCTCCATTCTGTTCCATTGATCTTTGTGTCTGTTTTTGTGCCAGTACAATGCTGTCCTGATGATGACAGCTTTGTAATAGAGCTTGAAGTCTGGAATTGTGGTGCCACCAACTTTGACTTTACAATATACCTTTGGCTATTCGAGGTCTTTTCTGGTTCCATATAAATTTTAGGATTATTTGTTCCATTTCTTTGAAAAAAAAAAAAGGATGGTATTTTGATAGGAATTGCATAAATGTGTAGATTGCTTTAGGTAGCATAGACATTTTCACAATATTTGTTCTTCCAATCCAGGAGTGTGGAACATTTTTCCATTCCTTTGTGTCTTCCTCAATTTCTTTCATGAGTACTTTATATTTTTCTGAGTATAGATTCTGTGCCTCTTTGGTTAGGTTTATCCCTAGGTATCTTATACTTTTGGGTGCAATTGTAAATGGGATTGGCTCCTTAATTTCTCTTTCTTCTGTCTTGTTGTTGGTGTAGAGAAATGCAACTGATTTCTGTGCATTGATTTTATATCCTGACACTTTACTGAATTCCTGTACAAGTTATAGCAGTTTTGGAGTGGAGTCTTTTGGGTTTTCCACATATAGTATCATATCATCTGCGAAGAGTGATAGTTTGACTTCTTCTTTGCCGATTTGGATGCCTTTAATTTCCTTTTGTTGTCTGATTGAGAGCTAGGACTTCTAGTACTATGTTGAATAGCAGTGGTGATAATAGACATCCCTGCCGTGTTCCTGACCTTAGCGGAAAAGCTTTCAGTTTTTCTCCATTGAGAATGATATTTGTGGTGGGTTTTTCATAGATGGCTTTGATGATATTGAGGTATGTGCCCTCTATCCCTACACTTTGAAGAGTTTTGATCAGGAAGGGATGCTGTACTTTGTCAAATGTTTTTTTAGCATCTATTGAGTGTATCATATAGTTCCTGTTCTTTCTTTTATTAATGTGTTGTATCTCATTGATTGATTTGCAGATGTTGAACCAAACTTGCAGCCCTGGAATAAATCCCACTTGGTCGTGGCGAATAATCCTTTTAATGTACTGTTGAATCCAATTGGCTAATATTTTGGTGAGAATTTTCACATCTGTGTTCATCAAGGATATTGGTCTGTAGTTCTCTTTTTTGATGGGATCCTTGTCTGGTTTTGAGATCAAGGTGATGCTGGCCTCATAAAATGAGTTTGGAAGTTTTCCTTCCATTTCTACTTTTTGGAATAGTTTCAGGAGAATAAAAATTATTTCTTCTTCAAATGTTTGGTAGAATTCCCCTGGGAAGCCATCTGGCCCTGGGCTTTTGCTTGTTTGGAGATTTTTGATGACTGTTTCAGTCTCCTTACTGGTTATGGGCCTGTTCAGGCTTTCTATTTCTTCCTGGTTCAGTTGTGGTAGTTTATATGTCTCTAGGAATGCATCCATTTCTTCCAGATTGTCAAATTTGTTGGCGTAGAGTTGCTCATAGTATGTTCTTATAATGGTCTATATTTCTTTGGTGTTAGTTGTGATCTCTCCTCTTTCATTGATGATTTTATTTATTTGAGTCCTTTCTCTTTTCTTTTTGATAAGTCTAGCCAGGAGTTTATCAATCTTATTCATTCTTTCAAAGAACCAGCTCCTAGTTTCGTTGATTTGTTCTATTTTATTTTTGGTTTCTATTTCATTGATTTCTGCTCTGATCTTTATGATTTTTCTCCTCCTTCTGGGTTTAGGGTTTCTTTCTTGTTCTTTCTCCAGCTCCGTTAGGTGTAGGGTTAGGTTGTGTACTTGAGACCTTTCTTGTTTCTTGAGAAAGGCTTGTACCGCTATATATTTTCCTCTCAGGACTGCTTTTGTTGTGTCCCACAGATTTTGAACCATTGTGTTTTCATTATCATTTGTTTCCATGAATTTTTTCAATTCTTCTTTAATTTCCTGGTTGACCCATTCATTCTTTAAAAGGATGCTGTTTAGTCTCCATGTATTTGGGTTCTTTCCAAATTTCCTCTTGTGATTGAGTTCTAGATTCGGAGCATTGTGGTCTGAAAATATGCAAAAAATGATCCCAATCTTTTGATACTGGTTGAGACCTAATTTAGGATCCAGGTTGTGATCTATTCTGGAGAATGTTCCATGTGCACTAGAGAAGAATGTGTATTCTGTTGCTTTGGGATGAAATGTTAATGAATATATCTGTGATGTCCATCTGGTCCAGTGTGTCATTTAAGGCCTTTATTTCCTTGTTGATCTTTTGCTTGGATGATCTGTCCATTTCAGTGAGGAAAGTGTTAAAGTCCTCTACTATTATTGTATTATTGTTGATGTGTTTCTTTGATTTTGTTATTAATTGATTTATATAGTTGGCTGCTCCCACGTTAGGGGCATAGATATTTAAAATTGTTAGATCTTGTTGGACAGACCCTTTAAGTATGATATAGTGTCCTTCCTCATCTCTTATTATAGTCTTTGGCTTAAAATCTAATTGATGTGATATAAGGATTGCCACTCCTGCTTTCTTCTGATGTCCATTAGCATGGTAAATTATTTTCCACCCCCTAACTTTAAATATGGAGGTGTCTTTGTGCCTAAAATAAGTTTCTTGTAGGCAACATATAGATGGGTTTTGTTTTTTTATCCATTCTGATACCCCGTGTCTTTTAATTGGGGCATTTAGCCCATTAACATTCAGGATAACTATTGAGAGATATGAATTTAGTGCCATTGTATTGCCTGTAAGGTGACTCTTACTGTATATTGTCTCTGTTCCTTTCTGATCTACTAATTCTAGGCTCTCTCTTTGCTTAGAGGACCCCTTTCAATATTTTCTGTAGAGCTGGTTTGGTGTTTGCAAATTCTTTCAGTTTTTGTTTGTCCTGGAAGCTTTTAATCTCACCTTCTATTTTCGATGATAGCCTAACTGGATATAGTATTCTTGGCTGCATGTTTTTCTCATTTAGTGCTCTGAATATATCATGCCAGATCTTTCTGGCCTGCCAGGTCTCTGTGGATAAGTCTGCTGCCAATCTAATATTTTTACCATTGTATATTACAGACTTCTTTTCCCGGGCTGCTTTCAGAATTTTCTCTTTTTCACTAAGACTTGTAAATTTTACTATTAGGTGTTGAGATATGGACCTGTTCATGTTGATTTTGAGGGGGGTTCTCTGCATCTCCTGGATTTTGATGTTTGTTCCCTTTGCCAAATTAGGGAAATTCTCTCCAATAATTCTCTCCAATATACCTTCTGCTCTCCTCTCTCTTTCTTCTTCTTTTGGAATCCCAATTATTCTAATGTTGTTTCATCTTATGGTGTCACTTATCTCTTGAATTCTCCCCTCGTGGTCCAGTAGCTGTTTGTCCCTTTTTTTCTCAACTTCTTTATTCTCTGTCATTTGGTCTTCTATATCACTAGTTCTTTCTTCTGCCTCATTTATCCTAGCAGTGAGACCCTCCATTTTTTATTGTACCTCATTAATAGTTTTTTTTTTATTTCAACTTGGTTAGATTTTAGTTCTTTTATTTCTCCAGAGAGGGCTTTTGTATCTCCAGAGAGGGTTTCTCTAATATCTTCAATGCCTTTTTCTAGCCCGGCTAGAACCTTGAGGATCGTCATTCCGAACTCTATAGCTGACATATTACCAATGTCTGTATTGATTAGGTCCCTAGCCTTCGGTACTGCCTCTTGTTCTTTTTTTTGTGGTGAATCTTTCCGCATTGTCATTTTGTCCAGATAAGAGTATATGAAGGAGCAAGTAAAATACTAAAAGGGTGGCAAAGACCCCAGGAAAATACACTTTAGCCAAATCAGAAGATTCACCAGATTTTTGGGGGGGGTGGGAAAGGGGATAAAAAGAGGTTCAGAAAAAAAAAAGAAACAATTAAACAAGAAAACAAATAAAGAAAAAATACAAAAGAGAAAAAATATATATATATATATATTAGATAAACTAGTTAAAAATGTTAAAAAAGAAAAGGGTAGAAGTTAAAAAAATTTAGCAGAAGAAGAAAAAAAATTGAAAAAAAAATTAAATTAACTGCAAGACTGACGAATCATGGGGAGAAAGCCATGAGTTCTGTGCTTTGCTTTCTCCTCCTCTGGAATTCTGCTGCTCTCTTTGGTATTGAACCTGCATTCCTTGGTAGGTGAACTTGGTCCTGGCTGGATTTCTTGTTGATCTTCTGGAAGAGGGGCCTGTTGTAGTGATTCTCAAGTGTCTTTGCCCCAGTGGAATTGCATCGCCCTTACCAGGGGCCAGGCTGAGTAATCCACTTGGGTTCACTTTCGGGAGCCTTTGTTCCCTAAATGCTTTCCGTAGAGTTCCAGAGGACGGAAATGAAAATGGTGGCCTCCCAGTCACTGGCCCAGAGGAGCTGAGAGCTCAGGGCCCCACTCCTCAGTGCGCCCTCAGAGAATAGCGCCCAATCACTCCCGTCTCCCTTGCCTCTGGCCGCACTCCGAGATCACCCAGCTTGCAACTAGTTCAAGGTAACCCCAAGCTGAGAGCTCACTCCTTGGCTCTGTTTCTGTAGCTGGCTTCCCTGTTCTAATACCTGCAAGCTCTGTGACACTCAGACACCCCCGATCCTTCTGTGACCCTGCGACCTGGGGCCACACTGACCCCACGCGGTCTTCACCCCAGTTTAGCCTCTGGAATGATGTCCCTCAGCGGAACAGACTTTTAAAAGTCCTGATTTAGTGCTCCATTGCTCTGCCACTTGCCGGGAGCCAGCCTCTCCCCCTGTGGTCTATCTTCCCGTCGCCTTGGATTCACTTCTCCGCCAGTCCTACCTTTCAGAAAGTGGTTGATTTCTGTTTCTAGAATTGCTGTTCTTCTCTTCAATCTCCCGTTGGATTTGTAGGTGTTTGCAATGTTTAGATAAGCTATCTAGCTGATCTCCTGCTACCTGATGTAGCCTCAGCCTGCTACTTCTCCGCCATCTTGACTCCTCCTGCCAAAACTTACAACATTTTTACAGGAAGTGTTTACTGGCTCCCGCACTTGGATGTCCATGTCGTATGAATCTGCAGACAGAAAATTTCCACCTTATGATGTTCTATTCCAGGAAGTGGAGGAATTTTCTCTGATGGATTGTAATTCAGGTAGTGTGCACCTGTGTGAAGAACAGATTAACTTAGAGATTTCCTGAAGATTGGAAAACAACCTCAACAGCTTTTCAAAGAATTTCAAAGGCAATTGTTCTTGGTACTTTGAAGCCCTGGAAAGTACATAAGGAAATTGGAGTAGGAACCTGATGCTTCCAAGGCCACCACACGATGGAAATGCCAGCGATGCATATTCTTTTCAGCAGGTAGAGAGTGTGATTGACATCAGTGTGTGCCCAGACCATGTCGCTCACCTTGGTGTCCTATGATGTTGAGCCCTAAATTCACTTTTCAAAAAATGGAAGAAAAATATAAATCTCGAGAGAGTATTGCTGAAAAATATTCAAATAAATAAATGCAGTAGTGCTATCAGTCACTTGTTTTCTTAAAGCAAAATAACTGAAGGTTTCTATAAAAGAATTAAGTTGGAAGGAAACAAGGGTTCTGTTTTTTTAAGATTTTATTTTTTTATTTGAGAGAGAGACAAGCATAAGAAGGGGGTGGGGGAAACGTAGAAAGAAAGGGAGAAGCAGACTCCCCACAGAGCAGGAAGCTCAATCCAGAACTGGATCCCAGGACCTCGAAATCATGACCTGAACTGAAGGCAGATGCTTAACTAACAAAGCCAAGAGGGGCCCCAGAAATAAAAGTTCTTATATGTGAGGCTGTCTTTTGTAACCTGTAATAATATTTTCAGTTGAGCAGCGATACAGCAAGGTATAATTCCTA
Source organism: Mustela nivalis (assembly GCF_964662115.1). Taxonomy (NCBI): domain Eukaryota; kingdom Metazoa; phylum Chordata; class Mammalia; order Carnivora; family Mustelidae; genus Mustela; species Mustela nivalis. The sequence continues at coordinate 27,826,535 of NC_139026.1, forward strand.
AAATCTGCTCAACACTCCTTCAAGCAATAAAACAGAGGGTTTGGGGACAGATGGTTGGGAGGGTAATTCCTCTTCCTTTGCTCTTTTCTTCACTCCTTCTCATCAGCATATGTCCCTTTTCCTAAAGAGACCCTACTATTTAGTTTATATGCATGCAAAATCCTTTTTAATCAGAAATTGTAGATCCCTCTTTTTATTAATCAAATTAGTCTTTAGGATAATTGCCTTAGAAGAAGCATTTAATATTTGAAAAACTTTAGGGATTCTAGCAAACATAATATAACGTTTATTCAAATATTGCTCCTTGTCTTCATTTATGTTTTTTTTCCATTCATAAAATAAAATAAACAATCTTTAAACTAACTCCTTCACATGACTATTCTCAAATAACCAAATAACTCTGGAGGATAATAAAGTTTTAAGCATGATAATAGACTTTGACCTTTTAAAAGAGAATTCACCCTACTCAATCATCATTCTATTTCAATCGTACTTTTGGCTTAAGTAGCTTGGGAGGAGAAAAGGGACTTTTTTTTTTTAGGAATACTGGCCATTTCACACTGGCAACAAAACTGATTTCATGTCTTCAATCAAGAATTCTATAAATCCAGAACCTGGCCTAATATTACTTATAATGTGATCTATAAAGAAAGGAAAATGAATCCCCACTGGATGGCAAATGGGAGAAGCCACTGCACATCCATTCATTGCTTCAATAACTGAAGTTAAGGAAGGACCAAAAAGTTCTGTTTTTCTATGACTAAGAGTGGCTGTCTTGAGAGGTTCAGAAAAAGTTCATGTTTCCCTTGAACAAATATGTTTTCCACATTTTATTGCCAGAATGTGAAGAAATAGAAGAGCCAGAAATTAGCGAAAAATTCTGATCTAACTTTTTGTTTTTGGACTTCCCTAGAGTAGGAAGTACCAAAAATCATCCTGGAGAGACTAATGCTTTTTCCCATTGTTTTTGCCAAAGTGGAAAGTATTTTGCCTAGCTCTATGCCTAAGCTAACAAGAGACTCTAAAATTTTAGATTTCTTCAAACTCCCAACTGCTGATACATTTTCATCTATTCAACTACAGACTCCAATGTTAGAAAAAGTAATGTCTGGAAATGACAGGCTAGAAGATTTTTTATTCAAATGGAAATTGACATGGTTTCTTTTCCTTCAAGGGAAATGGTGTCAAAAAAGTATATAGATAGATAGATAGATAGATAGATAGATAGATAGATTTAGATTTTAAAATATATCTCTTTCCTTGGTCATAAGCAATATCTAATTTGTCCTGAAGTAAATTGTGGTAATTTCAAACATCTCCACCTTACTATAATATGAAATTATGTGAAAACCAGGCAATCCATAAAAAAATAAGCTGGAAGATTTTGAGACACTTTAAAATTGCCCAACTTTTGTATGCATGTATATATGTATTCATTCTCTCATTCATTCATAGCAGATCTGGATTTCCCAGATATTTTGAAGCTGAGTATTTATGGGAAAATGTGATCAATGAATTTCACACTGTACCTAAGCTGTTACTCCATTATACTAGGCATTCTTAAAGATTTTCAATATACAGAAAATGGTATTACCGCTATGATTTAAAGTGTGTATATATATATATATATTTACATATGTATGTATATATACTATGTCGATACATGTAATTTCTAACTTAAAAATATGCATTCGGGGCGCCTGGGTGGCTCAGTGGGTTCAGCTGCTGCCTTCGGCTCAGGTCATGATCTCGGGGTCCTGGGATCGAGTCCCATCAGGCTCTCTGCTCGGCGGGGAGCCTGCTTCCCTTCCTCTCTCTCTGCCTGCCTCTCCATCTACTTGTGATTTCTCTCTGTCAAGTGAATAGATAAAATCTTTAAAAAAAAAATAAATAAAAATATGCATTCATTGGCTATAGACTATTTTACACAGTTATGTCAAGACTGGAAAATGAGATGGTATGTTAGGCTATCCCGGGAGAATTCAACTAACTGCTAAATTTATAATTAGTAATAGAGTTAAAACCTATACTTTGGAATCAGGCAAAATTGTCTCCCTCTTTTCTTTCAACCTCTTTTCACAGTCTTATTTTTAAGTAGCTTAAATCTTCTAAATAAGAAAGAAAAGACAATTTGAGGCAGAATACACTAGCCAGACTCTTCTAGGGTAAAGGAGTATTGAGAGTCTGCCTCCTTCTTTAAATGAAGAGACTACAGAACACAAACAAAATATATGTTGCTATGTCAACAGTTAAACCATGACTCTACCATGATCTTCATTACCAAGTCGGACCTAAGCAGAGAGTTTTTCCAGAGACCATACCTCTCTCTTGACCTTCCAAAAAAAAAAAAAAAAAAGAAAGAAAGAAACAAAACCAAAACCAAAACTAAAACCCTGCAGCAACTCAGTCTAAAATGGCTGAATGGTTGGAACCTTTTGACTCTTCTTAAGCATAGGGGATAGGAAGGAAGAAATGGGTAGAGAAAGGGTTTCTGAGGTGCAACATAAAAAAGGAAACATACCAGTGACATCTCTGACCCAATCTTTTTGATGTGGAAGACATTGGCAGTGGAGAGGCAAATTCTTTTGTTTTCTCCCTCATGTCTACAACCAAAGTAGCATTTTGACATCATTTTCAAGTTTAAACCTCTACTTAGCATAGTTTACCATATGTGGTTTTGGATAAACCAAACCCCAATAATGTATGCTTATCCCAGAGCCAATGACAGCCTCATATTCCAAAAGACAAAAAGAGACCAAAAAAAGGGATTAAATCTCTGGTTGGGGATACTTGCTAACATGTCAAGTGTTCCACTGACCCATTGCTAGTGAAAATGTCTATTTTTTGACACAAAATTTCAATATTCTCTATCCTGAAGATACATGTCTGCCAGCCCTAAACACCTCTTTGACCAGTACAACAGCGAAATAAAATTTTGTTTCTTCAGATAGAATTGAAACTTTATATACCTCTAGTGCTATGTTTTTAAATGCTAAATTTTATGTTTTTAAATCTCATTCATTGTGTTTTCTTCAAATATTCCCTTAAAGTTACAGTATTCTTATTAAAAAATGCTGTAAGTTGTGTGAGAATAATTTTTTTGTATATTTATATTTATTTTTTAGGGCATATATTTTCCATCTAAAAAGTAATCTCATCTATTCATGTTTCGACAAGAAATTTGACAAAACCTTAACTAGTTCTAACTCTGATAATGGGGCACGAGCCTTGTAACAAGGTATGGCATTATCATTGCTCCGTATTTAATTCACACATACAAGAAATGTGGATCTAGATTAGTGCTTTGTTATTTTAATAGAGTTAGATTGGGTGTGATCTCTAGCCTCAGACACTTAATATTGAAACAAGTAAACAAGACCAATGAGTGCTAATATGTCAGGTGTGTGTGTGTTTATGTGTGTGTATGCATGAAGCTTGGATTATATGAATAATTGTATAAAATGTTTAGTGTAACTAGCTAACTATTCTAGCTGAATGAACTGGGATGGAATGTTTTGATAGGTAGTTCTGTATGTTCATACAAAATTAAGGACCCCCTACTAAATAGGATAACATTTCACTAAGATTTAAAGGACAAAAAAAGGAATTATTTGAGTTCTAAAACAAAGGGTATCAACAGATATTAGAAGAGTTTGTCAGTGGTGAAGAGCAGTCACTATTAAATAACAAAACAAAGCAAAAGAAACAATGGGAAGACAATCAACATCACATATTAGGAATCTAATAATAAAAAGACTGATTAAATTGAATAAAGTCAAGGGTGATAAAATAATAATAATTCCAAATTGATGTAAAAAGCATTCGGGATTACAAGTTTCTCAAATGAAATGGTTATGAACTTATTGCAAGAGATTTATTAAAACAAAACAAAACTAAAACTAAAAGGGACACGAGACAAATTTTCTTTCTTTTTTTTTTTAAATTTTTTTATTTATTCCTTTAACAGAGACAGATCAGAAGTGGGCAGAGAGGAAGGCAGAGAGAGGAGGAAGCAGTCTCCCTGCCGAGCAGAGAGCCTGATGTGGGACTCGATCCCAGGACCCTGAGATCATGACCTGAACTGAAGGCAGAGGCTTTAACCCACTGAGCCACCCAGGCGCCCGAGACAAATTTTCAAATGAAGAAGGGAGCCCCACCGAGTTTAAGATGCCAGTCTTTTCAGAGCAAGTCATAGGAAGAGGGACTGTCAGAAGGCAGACTTCCCAACTCTCTGTTACCTCTGAATATTTTCAATAATTGAGGTAGTGGAAAAGTAATGCAGAACTTTCTGGAATGTTGAACAGAACTTCCTGCTATGAAGCTATGAGCCATTGAATACAGAACTTTACTTTTTAGTTATAATAACAGGTAGATTTCCCAAAAGAGACTTGTTACTTAACTCTGACTAAATGGTCCTCTGGCCCATTTATATTTGCCTCAGGCCAACCAATTTCCCCTTTGACCAGATGGACACAGATCTGCAGACAGCAGAGGTCCATGTGGTGTGGCCCAGAGCCTTTCCTGCCTCCTGTGTTACTGTTCCTCCCCAATGGAATTTGGACCAAGACACAAAAGTGCAATCTTTAGCAAAAGTTTCATGCTTTTTTCCTTTTAGACAAGAAACCAGGAAAGAATTATTGAATCATTTATTCAGCAAGTTTTTATTGACTCCCTTACTTATTCTGATGTGTGTGGTACCCTCCATTATGTTTTAGCCTCATTTGAAGCTAATCTTTTGTATCCTGGACTCCTAACTCTTTGTCTTACTGTGTTTAGAATTCTTGAAAAATGATGGTATTGCTCTGTCACTCCTGAATTCCCAGAACTGAACACAATACCAAATACATAGAAATAGTACAACTATTTGTTGAATATATTGATGGATAAATGAACACTAGATTGACTCCATTACAAATATTCAAGCATTCTTGTAACTACTCATCTGCTCACAGACTTTTCATCCCTTTCTCTTCACCTACTAAAATTCTATTCAGCCCAGTGTTTAACACAGTGATTGGTGAATATGTTAAATGAATAAATTAAAATTTATTTTTGTCAAATTGTACTTTCTTCATATAATTTGCCATCATCTCCATCTAGAAGTAATTTCTCCTTACCCTGAGTCCTTCAAAAGTTTATTTTTGAGGGGATTTTCTTGGCAACATTGTGTATATCTTCTCTTTGTTAGAAATTATTTAATTTTTTTCATTATTTAAAAATAAATATTATATCTTATTTCCTTGATTAGTCTTTGATGATCATAACCAATATTTTCTCCCCTCCTTTTACTTTCCCCCACATTTTCAGTGTTTAATTGAGATTTGAAAGGCACGATACAGAAGAAAAAGACAAGGCATTGGTATCAGGTTGATGGTGATGGTTATGGTGATGGTGACAGTTTCAGGTGAAATACAAAATGCTTTCTTTATTCTACAGAGCAAGTATTAAAGGTAAGATGAAAAAAATATCAGTTGCTAGAGTGAAACCTGTACATATTAAGTGCTAAGGAAGTGTAAAATATAGAACTGATGAGAGAAGTGAGAAAAAATTAGGGACATTTCCTATGAGGAAGTGAGTTTGGAATATTCTCTCCAATCAGAATTACTGAAAAAATATGATGAGGGAATTCCATGAAGTTAATAACCCAAAGATAAGAAGTATCAAGAAAATTAAAAGGGAGAGCAGGCAAAGTGGTTTGGTCTGATCAGAGAAGCCACATTACCAGTTACCAAATATGGAGTCAGGTAGATAGGAATTAGCATTCAATAAAATGATTTTGTGATCAAGTTCTAGGAGTTGAGAGAGTCTTGCATGTTTTCTAATAACGAATTCACCTGTTTCCATGGCTAACATATTGCTGGCATCCTGGAAGTCTCTATCAGGTTTGTCAACATGGTCCTAAGCTTAAGAACTTGGTTGTGGCATGGACAGTATGGCTTGGTGAGGCAGAGGTGAAAAACCATGCAAGCAAATCAACCCAATATTTTTAAGATTTTATTTATTTACTTGAGAGAGAGACAGTGAGAGAGAGCATGAATGAGGAGAAGGTCAGAGAGAGAAGCAGACTCCCCATGGAGCTGGGAGCCCGATGCAGGACTCGATCCCGGGACTCCAGGATCATGACCTGAGCCGAAGGCAGTCGTCCAACCAACTGAGCCACCCAGGCGTCCCTCAACCCAATACTTTTAAACATTACCCTTAGTCTTTGGTAAAGAATTGCACAGAGTCAGAGGTGTGAAGTCAACATCTGGGTGGTGGAAGATAACAAAGAAGATTAGAGGCTTTCACCCCTCTCGTTTGCATTCTTACAGTTTGATTTCATTAAATGAGTGTATTCTAGGTATATTCTTATTTGTCCCGAAGTCTTCTGAGACATACCAAAAATCTCACAAAGAACGTGTCTCCAAAGAAAATAGAAAAATAGGTTCCATTGTTTCCTGATAAGAACCCATCCAGGAAAAGCTATTGCAATAAAACTAACAATGCTTTTTTCATCCCATTAAGCTTTTAAACAGCTGCCATGGCAGCTACTCCTATTTTAAGCATGTTCTGGTTTTCAAGCAGTAAGTACAGTGAATGAAGATGTTAGCCACCAAAACCCTTTCCCCAGCTTGTGTAAGGAAAGACACGCCTTTGCCAAATAACTTTGGTTTGGGGGACAACCATCTCAGTCCACATCTGCTTGAGTAGCTTTTCATGTGAGATGGAAACTTAACCACCTCATTTAGTGACTATGTGCATGGATTTAAGTGCTCAGTGCCGGAAAGAATTTAGCCTGGCAGCATTAGACAAATGTGTATATTTCGTAATATTAAAAGCCCACAAAGAATGGCCACTTGGAAGCTATAAAAGTCAACCAAGTCTTTGTAATATGGAGGGCAGGAAGAAATGATGTGTCAACTATTCTGTGACAGTGTGCTAGAACACCCTGACTTTTTTATTTCAGCTCAAGAAAGCAGTCAGGAGGCTTGTGCTGAGTCCCAGATGTGATGAAGTCCCTGGCTGAAAATAGTGTATAAACAAAACATGAAGTAGTAAGTTAAAAAAGAAGAAGAAAAAGAAAGAAGAGGAGGAGGAGGAAGAGGAGGAGAGAGGGTGAGAGAGAAAAAGTCTTCTTGATTACCCTAAGTATGTTTTACCTCAAACACAGAAGCTACCCAAAGACCAATAGCACATTGGTTCCACAGAACCTTGCTAAGGGAGGGAAAATGAACTGTCAAAATAACTGCCCTATAAAAGGTTGGCCACAAATATACGAAGAACTTGTTTTTCAAATGACCATTTTTTCATATAGTATCTCAATTATCTATACAATGGATATTATCTCCCCTAGCACTTTCCCTCGTACTATTTTTTTTTAAAGATTTTATTTATTTATTTGACAGAGAGAGATCACGAGTAGGCAGAGAGGCAGGCAGAGAGAGAGAGAGGAGGAAGCAGGCTCCTGCTGAGCAGAGAGCCTGATGCGGGACTCGATCCCAGGACCCCGAGATCATGACCTGAGCCGAAGGCAGCGGCTTAACCCACTGAGCCACCCAGGCGCCCCCTCGTACTATTTTTAATTCAATTTATCATGTGCTTAATTTTTAAAATAATACATACTAGATAAAGGTGCATGAGTCTTTGAATTCTATCAATTGCCTATTTAAATTGTCCTTTCCTTCCCTCAGGAAACATTCATCAGTATGAATTTGAGACACATTTTCTCTGTTCCTTAGAAATACTGCTGGGCACATGCATATGTTGATGAATGTTGTATTGTTAATAGCATCATACCGTATATTTTCTGCTCCATTTTTTTACTCGAATTATATATTAATGTCTGTTATTTTTTTAAACCTAGTATGTGCCTTTTAATAGCTGAGCAGTGTTTCACTATATACATATTATATATATTATTCATCCAATCCATTTCCCTCCAAGGACATTTGGATTGTTTCCATTTTTTTCCACATTACAAATAGTACTGCAGGCATCCTAGCTTATATTCTATGCAAATGAGACGGATACTATTTTCTAAGCACTTTGCTGCATAATCTAATTTAATCCTCAAAGAGTATCTAGGAAAACTGTTGTTCCATTAACATCTTAGAAATTAATGTATCAATGGGGCACCTGGGTGGCTTAGTGGGTTAAAGCCTCTGCCTTCAGCTCAGGTCAAGATCCCAGGGTCCTGGGATGGAGCTCTCTGCTCTGCAGGGAGCCTGCTTCCCCCTCTCTCTCTGCCTACTTGTGATCTCTGTCAAATAAATAAAATTTTTTAATTAAAAAAAAGAAATTAATGTATCAAAAACTTTAAGAAACATTATCAACTTTATACAATTCTTAAGAAGGGAACTGGGATTAAATTTGCATCCAATGTTACTGAAATCATCTTGTCTATTTATTTGGTCCCATGCTTATTGTCTGTCACATCCACCAGAATATAGGTCTCTTGGGGACAAGGAGCCTTGATTTCTGCCAGTAAGTACTTGATAAATGAATAAATGGACAAACATATGAATGTATGTATGGATGGATGGATGGATGGATGGATGAATACAATAGTTCTCTACATTGTAGAGCTCAAAGAGTGAAAGAACTATTATCTGATCTGGGGTTCTTGAATAAATTAGTTTTAATCAGAGACAATTCCATGTTACAAAAGCCCAGACATGCTGTTCTGGGTTTGGCTCCTCATCAAATGTCTATGTTTGCTCAAACTGGGAACTTGGGGATGTGTACTGGGTGAGCAACCTTGGATCATTGCAGATGACATACAAAGGGCTGGCAGTTTGTGGTTCTGAAGTCTGGAAAGTCCAAGTCAGTAACGTTCTGTGGCTTTACTATAATATTTTGTCTCATTTTGTAAACTCTGGAAAAAATAAATCTTCCAAGTTATAGCCACAGGTTTTGTGACACACCATGCTCTTAAAAATGAGTAATTAAAATAATATGAATTGCGGGGTTTTAAATCACAAGAATAGCCCTGATTCTGGGAAAAAGACAGTTTAGCAATCCACTGTCTTTAGAGTAGCTGGCAAAATTTTTCCATTCCTTTATTCTCTGCAATAAACATCAGATAAGAAATGAGGAAAGTTCTGTGACTATTATCAACACTCAGGAATGTTATTGGCACGGCATATTTTTGAGTCATACATTTTATTCTATAGTATCCTGAAGCTCATTGAATAATGCTAATTCATAGAGAATGATCAGTTCTCTTTACTGAATTTTCTAGTTAGTTAAAATGTACAGAGAAAGACTCTTTTTGTTTTTATCTTTGCTCTAGAGACTTTCTTAAATGTGTTAACAAATCTTGTGGACAGAGTGTAGTTAGTGTAACTAACAGTCTAATCTTCCCTTAGAGATGTCTTTATGTATCTTAGAACATTTGACTTGCAACAGGTTCTTGTAGGTTTTTCTAAGAGGTTGTACCAAATCTGTAGAAATCACAAGACATATCCCAGAATTTAGTTTTCAATCAGTACATCTCCTCAATTTGTATTCTTACTACTCTTGCCAAGATAACTGGACAAGATGGTAATATAAGGCCCCAGCTAGTTGAATTCTGTTGGATGCATGTTTTATTAGGTTGAGTATAAAATGAACCAATATGGTACATATGACATCACAAATGCTCCCACTTTGGACTTCATAAAAATAACGCTTTATCAACATAATTGAAATCTAGTCAGCATGAAAACAAAAACAAAGAACTTTCTACCAAAGGAAAAATGGTGATTCTCTAGCATGCTTATTTTCCTAAAATGGATTCTAGTTTCTGCTTGCTAGAATGATTATGGGTGGATGTTTTAAACTGGCAAATATTTTGTAGTCTCTACTTACTTTACTCAAAAATTACATAATACTTGGTTATTATAAATTATACAATACAATAGAATATATACATTATAAGGTATAATAAGAAACTAAAAGATAAATGAGCTCTTTCTACTTATCTTTAAAACTTTTATATAGAAATTTTCAAAGACAAAATTTAAAAATAGCATAATGCACTCCATGAACCTATGACCCAGCCAATACACAGCCAATCTTGTTTCATCTATACCTGCCTAGTATAAACACTCCTAGTATGAGCATTATATGTTTATAAGGTAGAAACATCACTGAATGGAAGGCAGAAAATCTAGATCTAAGTTTTAGCCCGACCCTGGGGAAACCTCTGAGTTTTCCCATAATTCACTTAAAACATGAGGCATATATGACCAAATATCTTTTAACTCACTTATCAATCTTTTTATAGACAAGGCTATGAAAGTATATGCTAGGTCAGTGAGTCTGCTGAATGCACCCTGTATCTTCCATGACCTTTCTCTTTCTAAATAGACACTTGGATGTAATCTACTTTCACCACAAAGACAAAATTACAACCAACTTAAAAAGAAAACTAGCACTAGCAATGGACTAATTCTACCATAGCTATTCAAATGTTATAATGTTGTCAACTCTAAAAAGTGCTGGTGTACATAAAAAAAAAAAAAAAAAAAAAAACCACACCAAAAAAAGCAAAAAAAAAAAAAACAAGATTTATCATGATGGTCTGAAATAGAGCTTCTGAATTATTTATTGCAGTGTATCAAATTACTCAAAACATATTGACTTAAAACTACAAATATTTACTGTTCAATAATTATTAAAAATTCTTGAATAAATGAAAGACTAAAATGTGTATATGTATTTATATATATTTATAAATTTTATGAACATATATTTATAATTATATATTTATAATATATTATAAATATATATTTGTACTATTAATATGATGGAACTTAATATTTTATATTATGTTATTATTGATTATATTATTACTATTCCATACATTTTCTTCTCCAAATCTATAAATATATAATAGGACAGTTGGGGGTGGTGATGTTTGATGAGTTGTAACTTTTTACAAATCAACTTTATCTGCCAAGATCTTGTGTTTTGGTTATCTATGGTTATATCACAATCTATCCCAGTATTAGTGGCTGGAAACATCAATTACTTTATTCATCTGATCACAGTTCTGTAATTTGAGCCAATCTGCTCAAGTTGGTACCAACTAGGACATTTCATTTGGGTGACACCAACTGAATATTCACTTTCAAGATGGTCTCACATGGGCTCTTTATGTAGCTAGGTTGTCTTTCTCACAGCGTGATGGATTCATGGTAGTCAGGGCTAACATTGCAGGTAACTTTACCCTGAGTGCTATGGAAGAATCTCCCATCCTTTTTAACCTTTAGACCAGCACTTGCATACCATGACTTCCCTGTATTCTATGGTTCAAGAATGTCACAGAAAAAGGCAAGATTAGGAGAGGAGCTGCACATGAATGGGAATATAAGGAAGCATGGTTTATTGGAGAAAGAGGCCACATCTAGCAAATTTCATTAAGAAATTTGTCTACATTGTTCACCACTATGTTCCCTTTCTCTAGAACAGTGCCTGGTTTATACTAGGAGCTAAAAATACGTATTGAGATGATTGAGTAAAGGAATGGATAAATTATATAAGGAATAAGAAAAATTTTGGTTGATTAAAAAGGGTAAGAATTAAATAAAGGGCTGTCATGAGACAATGACTATTTTCTAATTTTGAAGAGTAAAGTTTGGATGAATTCAGGTGAGGAATTTCTGAGAGATGTAGGATATCATAGGGAACACAGAGGGTTGTCAGAGATCCTGATGGAAGGAAATACATAGACTAGTCTATAGATAACCAAGTTATATAAGGAGTTTAAAGTTACAACGTTTGAGATTTTAGCCATTATTCTTTCTCAACATATGGTAAACAGATATAAATGAAGTAAGAATTCTGAAAAAGGAAAAACAAGACAAAACAACATTAACATCTTCAAGGAATTAAGCTCTGCAGAACAAAACAGTGCCAAATAACTTCGTTAAATTTTTCTATCAGCTTAATAATAAAAGTGCCAAATAATTATTGCTATAGACTGAAAATTAGTGTCCCCTCAAAGCCTGAAAATCCATGCTGAAGTTCTAATTCTCAAGGTGATGGGAGTAGAAAGTAGTTCCTTTGGGATGTGTTGAGGTCATGAAAGTGGAGCCCTCATGAACAGGCTGAGTGTTCTCATAAAAGAGGCCCCAGAGAGATCCCTTATCTCTTCCTCCATGTGAGGTTACAGTGAGAAAGAAAATGGAGGTCAGCAAGGAAGACAGCTTGCACTAGACACCAAAATGTGTAGGTGCCATGCTCTTGGACTTCCCAGCCTCTAAAACTGTGAGACATAAATGTTAATAAGCCCCCCAGTTTATGGTATTTCTGTTATAACAGCCTGAACAGACTAAGACAGTCACTATCCATGAGAACAGGTGACTATTTTTCAAGAGGATATTACTGGTGATAGGTATTGATTAATAACATTTAGGTGGAAAGACTTTGATCAGGGGGAAGAAAAAAGTACCAAGGAGAACTTCTCTTTTTCATATATTTCATTAGTGTTTGTCAAAAGAGATTATTTATTGGCTAGCATTTTTTTTTAAGTTTAAATGTAGGATCATAATATTTTAGAAATTTCCATTCTTCAGTTAAAAATATGTGCCATTCTGTGATCAAAGATAAAATTCTCACACAAAATAGTGCTCTGCTGGAAAAACTAATGTTTCAACCATGATGGGTAACAATAAAACAATGAAGCATATATTTGAGTTTCAGCTCAAAACTTCTCAATATACTTGGATGCTGAGCAATTGTTCAGAAACCCAGAATTGGCTATGAACTAGTCACTGTTATGCCTATTATATCACAGTTTAGTTTAATTTAACAGTTAGGTTTCATTAAAATGCAGGAAAAAAATCAGAGTATTTTTTTTTTTTTAAGATTTTATTTATTTATTTGACAGACAGAGATCACAAGTAGGCAGAGAGGCAGGCAGAGAGAGAGAGAGAGAAAGAGGGAAGCAGGCTTTCTGCGGAGCAGAGAGCCCGATGCGGGGCTCGATCCCAGGATCCTGAGATCATGACCTGAGCCGAAGGCAGCAGCCCAAACCACTGAGCCACCCAGGCGCCCCAAAAATCAGAGTATTAAGTAGGCTCAAAATACATTTTTTTTTTTTTGCAAGAATGTTTTCTAACATAGAAGAGACTTAGAAAAATAATAGTCAGTGTGCTGAAAAATACAGACACACACTTAATTAACACTTCTGGGTTATTTTTCTATATGGGATAAGCCTGAACTATTGACTTGAATAAATGGTTAATGCAGTTTAAGCTCATTCAATCGTTTATTTGGTCAGTATGTATTGGCACTATGCCTTGGAATAGATCAGTGAACAAACACTTCATGGAGTTTACATTTTGATGGGGGGGGTTGACAAAAAATGAATAATGATAAAGTATATCCGGTGACAAGTGAAAAGGTAATAAATGCTATGGAAATAATAAAGGTAGAGCATGGTAAGGGGTTTTAGTGTCTGGGTGGAATGGAGGAATGGGATACGGTGTTAAATAGGATGATGGTGTTAGTCCCAGTTGAGAGTTACTCTGAACAGCCTTGCACAATCCAGGGGAAGAGTTTTTCAGGCAAAGGGAAATACTAGAGCAGAAGCCCTAATGCAGGAGAGTACCAGGTTTATTTGAACCACAGCGGAAAAATTTAACAATGGTGGGAGACGAGTAAGTGAGGGAGAGATTATCACAAAATAAATCAGAGGATTTATAGGTGATTGGGGTGGGGGAGGGGAACTAGCTTCTCAAAGCCACAAATGCCTTTTAAGAATTTGGGCTGATTGGGGCACCTGAGTGGCTCAGTGGATTAAAGCTTCTGCATTTGGCTCAGGTCATGATCCCATGGTTCTGGGATTGAGTCCCACATCGGGCTCTCTACTCGGCAGGGAGCCTCCTTCTTTCTCTCTCTCTGTCCCTCTGCCTACTTGTGATTTCTGTATGTCAAATAAATAAATAAAATCTTTAAAAAAAAAAGAATTTTGGCTGATTGCTTTTTTAATGGAGATGAAGAGCCATTACAAACTGTTATGCAGGGAAGTTCTGTGTTGCGAATTAGATTTTAACATCTCACTCAGATCTCTATAAGAAGCATAGCCCACAAGGGGTTAAGCCTGCTCTCCCCTAGCTTGTAAGGCTAAAGTCCTTTACTCACTGCTTCTAATTTCTTCATCAATCATGTCATGATGCAGCTGCTCACATGATTTGAACAAGTTCTTTTAAACACATGGTCTTCATTTACTCCCTTTTTTCTAATGCCATGGAAATTTAGCTGCTAGCCAAGAACTTTGGGGCACCTTAATAATCTAGAAATGATAATAATCTAGAAATAATGTGATTTTTATTTAACCTCGAACATCTACATTTATGGTCTTTCCACTGGTAAACCTCAAACACTGGAAATATCAATTCATTTAATTAATTAACTAATTAATTAATTATTGTATCTCTATTGTTTGTGTCAGGCACTGATCAGTGACTTGGGAATTTAGCAAAAGCCAGAATCATGCTTTCATGAAGCTCATATTAAAATTCAAACAGTCTATGCAACTCGCAACTTACATATTGAAGGCTGGCTCCCCTTCACATAATTTGAATTTCATTTCAAATAGGTAAACAGGGGGGGAATCATGCTTAGGCGTACCACCCCTTTTCATAGATATAGTATCATCAGATCCAGTTTAGTGCCTTTGAAAATGGAGGATGTAATTCCTATATTTAGTACATTCATTCTTCCTTTTTCTTGGTAACAGTATGCTAGTTTCATTCTAATTTCCTCTTCCTCTGTTGCAGGCTGTGTAAGGGAAGAAAGATAAGAACAAATTCAGTTATAAGTCTGACTCAATTGACCTAAGCCATTAGGCAAACCCATGCTCTTGACCTTCAAGGATGAATATATGACCCAGTTCAGGTGAATGTGGTGGCAGGAGATGTTTTTGAAGGCTTCTGAGAAAGAAGCTTTCTTACTCTCCCAAGAGATTCCTGAGACTAGTGTTCTTCCTTCTGCTCACAGTACACGAGAAGCATGGTAGCCACTGGCAGGCTCTGGCAGCCATCTTGTAACCGCACGAGAAAGCAGCCATAAGTGGAAACAGCACTAAGAAGGGTGAGGAGAAGGCATGGAAAGAACAGTCTTTTGTGATGTCATCGAGAACATTGAGACAAATCTCGCCTCAGGCCAGGACTAATCTGTGGTGTTCAGTTACTTCAGTTAAGTTTCTGTTATTTCAACTAAAAAATTTCTAGTGATGTGCCCCATGCTGGCAGTCACAAAGGGATAACACAGAGTCTTTATCATCAAGAGGTTTTCATGTTAGTGACCGAAACAGAAAAGTAACATTATATAGAGTGTGGGCTTTAGCATAAAGGGGGAGAAGGATTCATCTAGCAAGGAGAACACACTCAGCTTGTTACTGGCAACAGTGAAGGGTTGCCAAGAAATATTGTTTGAAGAGGATCCCTAAAGTGCCTTTTATAAACAAGTGAAACAGAGAACAAAAAGTATCTTTTAAAAAAACAATGACAACAATGGCAAAACCAAAAAGCAAAATAAGCCCAGCACCATTCAAGAAAATACTCATTAACATTTCTTGTTCGCCGTCTCTCTGCTGCTACAATATTTGTAGAAATTGTCTCATTTAACCCCTATACAACAACTTAGTGAAGTAATTTTTTTATATAAATGAGGAAATTGAGGCTAATAAAAGTTAAATGACTTACTCATTTTTAAATAGCAATCAATGAGGTTCCAGATCTGGAGACAAAACCAAGTACTTTGATTCCAGGATCCACATCTAAATTCACTATATACTACTGGTTTCCAGAATATGGATACTATAGCAAACATTCTTAGGCCAAGTTATTCTTTGTATCTTGGATACGAACAGGAGTATAAATAAAGGAAAGTAGAGAGGGAATCAGGGGCTGTATTATAAGAGGATATCATCCTCCAAGTTTAGATTTTAAAGCCGAAAAGTTAATTTCAGGGGCACCTGGGTGGCTCAGTGGGTTAAAGCCTCTGCCTTTGGCTTGGGTCATGATCCCAGGGTCCTGGGATCGAGCCCCGCATCGGGCTCTTTGCTCAGCAGGAAGCCTGCTTCCTCCTCTCTCTCTGCCTGTCTTTCTGCCTACTTGTCATCTCTCTTTGTTAAATAAATAAAATCTTTAAAAAAAAATGAAAAGTTAATTTCACATGCAGTGGGGTTCTACATGTGATGTATGTTGATACCACTAAGCTATGTCTGACCACCAGAAAGCATCGACATTAAGTGTAGACCAAGTACTGAGATTCCATAATTTCAATATGACTTACAGCTATCTCAAAAATGTAGAAATTTCTGGAACTCATCAGTTGTATAAATAGCTTGCAGTAATATAAACATACACGACATGTAATAAACATTATCCCATGCAGCAAAAATTGTTCTTAAATTATTTTATGCAAAAACAATGCTTAACATCTATGGAATATCTTAGATATATATTTTAACAACAATAGTCTCTAAAACAACACCGTTGAATATATATCAAAAACTTTTTATCTTTTATAAATAAGAATTCCTCTGATACGAAGTGTAAGCTAATTGGTGTTTATTTATTAAACTATTCATACTCAGGAACTAATCTGAGTGACTTTATTTAGATTACATTTCTTAAAATAAAAACATTTGTTTATAGAAACTCATTCTTTACTGATGGGAATACAGCCACTTTCTAAGACAGTTTGGCAGTCTCTTACAAAGCTAAACACAGCCTTAACAATACAATCCAGCAATCAAGCTCCTAGGTATTTACCCAAATGAGTTAAAATTTTATGTCCATACAAAAACCTTCCCTCGAATGTTTATGGCAGCTTTATTCATAGTTGCTAAAAATTGAGATCAACCAAATGTTTTTCAGTAGGATAGTGGATAAACAACAGTAGTATATTTATACAATGGAATATTATACAATGATAAAATAAATAAGGTATCAAGCCACAAAAGACACAAAACAATCTTAAACACATGTTGCTTAGAGAAAATAGCCAATCTGAAAAGGCTACACTCTCAATGATTCTAACCATATGATATTCTAGGAAAGGCAAAACTACAGAGATAAGAAAAAGATCAGTGGTTTCCCAAGATTTAGGAGGAGAGAAATAGTGTTATAAGGTAGAGCACAGGGCACTTTTAGGGCTGTAGAAATGATTCTGTCTGATACCGTAATGGTGGGTGCATGGCATAACATATTTGTCGAAACTGTGCAGCACAGAGGGTGAGCCCCAGTGCAAACCATGGATGTTAGCTAAGGTAGCCATACTGGCACAGCAGCTGAAACAAATGCACCACCCTAATGCAAGACATTAATAATAGGGGAATCTGAGAAGGGAACGCCTGGACTTCCTGTACAAAATTTCTATAAACCTGAAACTGCCCTAAAAAGTAAAATATACTAATACTTTTTAAAAAATATATTTACTTAGAAACTATTTTGGGAGCAACATAAGCCACGGAAAACTGAATTCTGAAATTAAAAAACTAAGATCCAATACATTTCCAATTTCAGAGGCCTGTAGAGATTCTTTAGTCTAAGCACGTCTTTATTCTTTCGAGATCCTCAAGTCCAGAAAGTTTCCAGGGCTGCAGGGCGAGCAAGTGGGGGAATCTGAACTTGAACGCAGTTCACTTCATGCTTAAATTTATAACATCCTTTACTAGATCAACTGACTCAGTAGTGTGAAGGAGTCAATGACGCAGGCCGCCAAGGATGAGGTCTTTTGGACAGTGCTGAAAATGTGAGGGTACATTTCTTCATTTCTTAAATGCTTTTGGTTTTCCCAATAATGGTCCATATTTTGAATACACACACACACACGCACGCATGCACGCATGCTTACATGCATGCATGGATATCACAGGCACATACAAGCACACTCATATATGCAAATACCCTCTATCAGGAGCATTTGATATGTTTCAGATAAAGAAAAGAAGCTAAATTCTAGAGCAGGGTAGATCTACTTATTTTATAGACCCACTGAACAATATTTCTTTGAGTTGTTGGATTCCATTTTGGAGGGGGGAACAGGAGTTACTGAACAATTCCTAACTTGTATAAATGCCATTTTTTGTTTTTGTTTTTGTTTTTAATCTAGCATCTGTCTAGATTTTTGCAATTTGGCAGGTCCTGTATCTGAACATGACAAATTTCAGCTGGAAAAATATGTTGTGAAAAATCTTTCAGATGTCACATCACAACTGAGGCCTCTGCTAAACCCGAAAGTGCAGCTGGACCACATTATTACGTAGCTATTTTATTTGCATTCCTGACCCCTAAGGAGTAAGTGGATTTCCATCTGGTATATTATATCATCCTTCTTCTATGATGAGACTGCACAGTTTTTTTTTAAAGTTATACTAAGAGCATAACTGAATTAACTCTATCAGTCAAATTATTTGAAACAATATTATTCTTTACAAAGTTAGCAAGGAACATAAAACTAACTAGAGCTCAATAAAAAAGAATTAATGTGCAAGTACAATCATAGTTAAGTGACTGACAGTAAAAGTTGGACTGAAGAAAGATAAAGTTAAGTATACTTCATTCACTATGCTTTTAAAAGAAGGCACCTTTATTTATTTATTTTTTAAAGGTTTTACTTATTTATTTGACAGACAGAGATCACAGGTAAAAGCAGGCAGAGAGAGAGGGGGAAGCAGGTCCCCACTGAGCAGAGAGCTGATGCAGGGCTCGATGTGGGGCTCAATCCCAAGACCCCGAGATCATGACCTGAGCTGAATGCAGAGGCTTAACCCACTGAGCCACCCAGGCACCCCAAGAAGGCACATTTAAAAGTGTGTGTTGTCTCTTTAGTGTTATGTGGCTTCTTCAGAATCTCAGAACTAGTCAATACACAAGTCATGATCTAAACCCTAGGGCCTCCCTGAATTAAAAGACAGGAGAACTCATGTTGCCAAAGAAAGAGAAAAAAGGGAGAGAGAGACAAGGACAGACAACAAGAAAAAAGGAGGAAAAAAAAAAAAAGAAGGAGTAAGAGTTTCCCAGATAAACTATAATTTACATAAATTTACAGATTCTCCTATCTGTCATGGGATTTCATCTCTAGAGCAAGCCACATATTTGTATCCTAAGGTCACCAATGAAAACCAAGCAATCCAGTGAGATGCCGTGGTCTCTCTGAGCTGATGAATAGTAGAGTTCAACATTTACCTTAATTTTCTGCTTTCCATTGTATCTAACTGTTTCTAAAAGCAAAGAGAAGAGATGTTATGGAAATATGTTTTCCATTTAATCACACCCCATGCCAGGATCTTTTTTCCCCTAACATAGTTTTGTGGATGAAATAATTTAAAAGTCTCACCAAGAGGGAGTTCCTGAATTAAATTTGCTGTAGAGAGTAACTATTGCCAAGTATCTTTTATTTAATAAAGTCACTCTCTTCTAGGAGGAATTTTGTTGAGAACCCAGAAAACGACTAAATAGTGAGTCTTTGAGAGAGGAGAATGTGCTGTGTCCGGATGCTCATCTCAGGCTCTGGTACCGGAAATGACTTAATAGAATCACGCAACTAGGCCTACTTTTTGTCTTCGCGTCAAACACCCTGGCATTGGTTTTCTATCACCAGGCAGGCTGAGAAGCCTTCCAGTACAGGGAAGTTTTGTGGACTTGCCACCTCAGGACCCTTGATTTTAAAGAATGGCACATGGCTGAAAGAGAGAAACTGGTGCTGAGAGCATTGGGGGTGGACAGATACCACAGCTGGATCCTGGGTGGGACAGCAGGCCTAGACTGTCACAATTCATGCAGGAGGTGATACAGGACATGCAGGGGAAATTGTTAACTTGCAGGCCACGCTGGTTATCCCCTATTTGCCGTCTCTGTCCCGACCCTTGCCCCAGAGGACTGACCTCTTTGGACTTTATCATGGCGCTTCCTTAGTCTCTGACTTCCACTGGGTCTGATGAATGAGAGTCATTTGCAGGGCGGATGGTGGGGGTACAATAGATGGTCCTCACCTCCCCACCTCCGTCATCTGTAGTTGTGTCCATGGAGTGTTTCCTCTGCTTTCTCGCGGTGTTTATTCAGTGACCCCTCAAGGCTACAGATTTCCCTAAGCTGATAATACCAGTCCCTTTCCTTTTCTTTCGAGGGATGGTCATTGTTTGTCACTGCTGATGGTTCCTGGGTGATCAGCCATTCTATCTAGTTTCTTTATAGCCTGACCACACCTCTGTAGAGTCCCTTCGTTGGAGCCTTTTCAATTCAATATTTTGAATGTGCTGTTTCTGCTCAAACCCTAACTAATGTGAAGTAAGTATTATATTGTGCTAAATATCGTGTTAAAAAGTGAAAATGACTTACAAAAGCTCATAAAAATAACCATCTGAGGCTGACATGTATTATTTAAAGGCAAATATAATTTAGAGACAAATATTAAAGAAGTTGAATGACCTCCCCCAGGTAGTACATCTCAAATGGGTGAATGATTCATGCTCGGATGTTCTGACTCCAGAGTTTAGTCTCCTAATTATTGTGTGATTCTATATTGAAAATCATAGCCTAGAGCAAATGTCAAAAAAAATCTATGCATAAAAGGGCACAGAAAAATTTGTAGTGAAAAAAATCCAGCCAGTGCTTTCCAAATTATTTTTCCAAAAGGGTAAGATTTCCACCTTCTACTTGACTATTACAGCATAAGATGATACAGCAGGTATTCAAACTTCTTAAACCAACAGGGTATATTTTTACACGTGGAAATTCTGGTTTTGACATTAGCTACGCGGTAGCACATGCCTGTATAAATCTGCCCAACAACAAAAGTGAATGATACACCATCTGTCGCTGTTTTTCCTCAAAAACACTAATAGCTGTGCAGACTAATCCCACAGGAACAGGCTGGTCTCATCATGTATTTGATGTCCTGAGAAATACCTACTGATCTGTAAAACTCACCACCAGCTGTAACAGAGAAAATCTATCAGTTGGTTACTAAGTGTTAGTAATTAGCTTTTCCAGGAAAGCCTAATACTGGAGAGTGTCATGTCCACAATTTTCTTTAATCAAGGAAAATTTTATCTTAGCTCTGCTTACTTATTATTATAGGGGATCTAATATGCAGACACTGTCTGTTAGAGTTATGCCTAGGAATAAAAAAAAAAAAAAAAAAAAGGAGTTATGCCTAGGTATGTTACCATCAGATAGAAGGATCAATTCATGCTGGAGTAACAAAAGTAAAAATTATGGCTACAAAGCTGAATTGGTATTATTTATTTTAAATTCCAGGAAGTTTTTCTTCTTTGGTTGTGTTATTCTACATCAGGAAAAAAAAAAAAAAGAAAGAAAAAAGAAATGTTAGCTTTGAGAGTCACAGGGACACAAGAGGGATTCCCGTGTTCTATATTGTTCATTTAAAAGCATGAATGCCATAAACAGAACCAAGTTTGGTTATTCATTTACCTTATATTTTTTTCTGAGAAGTAAAACTAATCGAACATATGAATGAAGGACGTTTAATGAATGAACAAACCAACCATTGAATTAAAAATCACTTACCCTATGCATTGAGAGCTAATTACCTTATACAATATTTTAAAATTTCTAGTTTACTTGATTCTCTTTCTATTCATTGGGCAGTGAGAGAGATTTCACAACTATTGAACATCTATTATGTGTGAGATATTGGTTCATAAAAGTATTTAAATCTTAAAATAATTGCAGCATGTAGGCAAAAATGATTAATAGTTAAGAAAAAAGACCTTTGGTGTCAGATCCATATTTGAGTCCCAGCCTGTGGTGTATGTGGATCTAGAAATTCTGTACAGAAGGGATATTGAATTTCTAGGGGGTCACAAATAAAACTCATTTTGTATATAAGATATAAAATGATAGAATAAATATGTCAACTTTATTGCCAATAAAACCTATACTAGAAGATGTGGCTTAGGTCAATGGCCACATGGGTTTGGGAAGCTCTCTGTTCTTTATATACACTTCTGTCCCCATTTTAGACGTTAGGATAGCTCAGTCAAGGAAAATTTGAGGTCTACTGAGATTACCAATGATTACTACCACACACATCTCCGGGACAAAATGGAAGGAAATAGAATGAATACAGAAGCCCTCCCAGTGCTTTTAAACTTCAAATAATTTAATTCCATCTAGTTGAGCACCATGCCAGACACATAATCTTTAACAAACAATGCTGCCACTACTATAAGGCACAGATACTCTAATTTTTCTTTTCAAGACACCAAGTCTTCAGTAAATACTATGACATGTTCAGGTGTCAGAGAAATAAGGATTCAGGTCTGAGTTACCCTCTGTAATAGATAGAATGCCCCCTGACTCAAAGATGCCTACATCCTAATGCTTGGAACCTGTGAATATGTTCTGCTACATGACAAAGAGAAATTAAGATAGCAGATGGAATTAGGCTTGCTCATTAGTTGACCTTAAAATAGGGAGAGTAGGGCACCTGGGTGGCTCAGTTGGTTCAGCAACTGCCTTCAGCTCATGATCTCTGAGTCCTGGGATCGAGTCCCACATCAGGCTTCCAGCTCCATGGGGAGTCTGCTTCTTCCTCTGACCTCTCCTCTCATGCTCTCTCACTCTGTCTCTCTCTTGAATAAATAAATAAAGTTTTAAAAAAATAGGAAGAGTATCCTGAATTATCCAGGTGGTCCAATGTAAACACAATGATCTTGAATACGGAAGAGGGAGACAAAAGAGTCAGAGTGACATACTATGAGAAAGAATATATCAGCTATTATTGGCTTTGAGGATGGAAGAAGGCTATGAACCAAGGCACACAGGTAGCCTTTAGAATCTGGAAAAGGCAAGAAAACAGATTCTTCTCTAGAGTCTCCAGAAAGGAACCTAGCCCTGCTGACATCTTCATTTTAGAGATGAGACAATCTTAGATTTCTGACCTCCAATTCTGTGACATGATAAATCTGTGGGGTTTCAAGCCATTCAATTTGTAACAATCTGTTACAGCAATAATATGAAACAAATACATACTGCAAAGACAAGCATGTCTACCCCATGCCACCCAGTCTTCCTGTTCCCAAAGTGAACATGACTCAATCGAAGGCTGAGTTCTCAGGGTTGGCTCAGAAGTTGAGGTGGCATCGATTCCAGATATTATGCAGGAGTGGCAAGAAAGATAATTTGATGTAGATGGGTTATTTGCCACGAATATACTTTGAGAAACACAATAGAGGAGGCTTTGGTGAAAGGAGTATGCAAGAGTGAACCCTCTTACCTCAGTGCCATGTCTGCAGAAACTG
This sequence comes from Mustela nivalis, assembly GCF_964662115.1. Classification (NCBI taxonomy): domain Eukaryota; kingdom Metazoa; phylum Chordata; class Mammalia; order Carnivora; family Mustelidae; genus Mustela; species Mustela nivalis. Next base: position 27,849,780 of record NC_139026.1, read on the forward strand.
AACAAATGGCAAAGAAAGAGCATTTCTATAACATGTTTTCATGAAGACATTGTGCTTCATAGGCAGTTTTAAGCCACACTGTCATTCTGTGGCTCTGTCTGTAAAAATGGGTTACAAAAATACAGATGACTCCAAAGCAAAAGACTCCAAAACAATGTATCATGTCCATGTAACTCTACCTTTTAATCTAGCCCTAAACCAAAACATTTGGTGAAAAAATTCGACAGTAAGACTAACTTGTTCTATTTTAGAAACTTGTAAAAATGGCTATTAATAGTTTTGGTTGGGTATAGCCTTTAGAACATGTTACCCTCCTGAAATGGAGCTGCCTTATGTTTGTTCCATTGGGTAGAAATTGGACCTGTTATTTGGATTCTACCTGGAAGAGGATCAATGCCAACCAGGGGACATGAAGTGCCATGGGTTTCAAGTGGGATGACATGAGGAAAGTGTAATTAACGTTATTCACTTCTTGGTCTCTTTGGAGCAACTTATGGCAATGTATTCTAAGAAGTTCAGGGACACCTGGGTGGCTCAGTCGGTTACGTGGCTGCTTTCCACCTAGGTCATGGCCCCAGGGTCCTGCATTGGGCTCGGTGGGGAGCCTGTTTCTCCTTCTGCCTGTTGCGTGTACTCTCTGACAAATAAACAAATAAAATCCTAAAAAAAAAAAAAAAAAAAAAAAAAAAGAGTTTATCTGTGTTATATTTCTTCACAGCTTCTTTATTTTTTAATTTATTTTTATTATTTTTTTAAAGTTATGTTATGTTAGTTGCTTCTTAAGAACCAATCTGCGGGATACATCTGTCTGTGCTTTGACCCCCAGTTCTGGATCCTCAGGACATATTTTATTTGCTCACTTACCCATCCCTGACCACCTTTGCCTCTCATTGGTATCTGGAGGCTAAAATTTAGAAAGAGTTTCAAAGGGCTTCTGCTCTTTTAGGTCACTACTTCTTCTCTCAGACAAACATGGAGTTTTAGAATGAGACTTAAGGACCCGAGTTTTCTTCCTCTACCAATGTTTTTGGGAGAAACAACTTAAGAAACACATCTGGAACAACTTCTATGACATGGAAATTCCCTGAAGTGATTGCATGTGATTAGTGATAAATATTTTCTTATGTATTCATTCACAGCCTGGCTTGCAAAATTCTGAGTAATCATCCAGTAAAAACACATACAGTGTAAATAAAGACAGTATTAATAAATAGATGTTGTTTTCACAAATTCACAGTTATTTCTGAAGAACTGAAATTTGAATATACATGTTCTTCTGGCTCCAGGAAAGCCCCACTTCAGAGTTGGGTATGTTTAGGCCTTTTAACATGAATTTGATGTTTTAACATCCTCAATTTATAGATTTCCCTCTATGTAAATGAAATTTGTTCATATAGGTCAAGTTTATTTTCTCATAAACTAATCAGTGAGTCTCCTGGCAACAAAGCCTCTATACCCTTTACTTCCCCATATCAGAGAACATCATTCTTCCCCACAGCATTCTAAGAGCTTTTACAGATTAACTAATTCAAATAAACAAAGAATGTCAAGGGTTACTTGTCCAAGAATAAGATTTTTTTTTGTTTTAACAATGAGGTAATATCCTCAGTTTTATCTAGACATGCCTGAAAACCCCAGCCTCTTATTTTATTTATTTATTTATTTATCTATCTATCTATTTATTTATTTATTCATTTATTTTTTGATGAGGCAATAGTTGCCTTTATGGACATTAGAAAATTATAGCTTTCAGTCCTGGCATAAGGTTTTGTGAAGGACAAGTTGATAGGAAATCAAACGGTGTTCATTTTGGCAGGTGAATTAGAGGAAGGGTCGCCTTTAGAAAAATATAATAATAAACACATATAATAATAGGTAATAATAATTAGACAAATATAATAATAGATTAAAGGCTGGATTTAAACCCTCACTCACACCCATGGGATAATCTGACACAGTCCCCACCCTGCCCAAAGGTGCCCAGGAGCCTTGTACAAAAGTTCGCCCCTCAGTATCGAATCTCTGTGGTTTGATTTCTAAAAGGATTTCTTAAAAGTGCTCTCCTGTATTTTGTTTTTGTTTTTGTCCAAAGAACAGTTTATAGGCTAGTCAGCCCATAGCCCATTGAAAGGATGGGTAAATTTCAGGTGATTATACAAATGAAAACCACTAAAACACCACAGTAATTACTAGAGATAAGTGTTAGGATCCTTGATGAAACTTGATTTACCACAAGAGCTGTGGACCAACACAAATAGTCAGTCCCTCCTGTGGAGCCCTTTATCATTTATAAAAATCCTTTCCCTCTGGGGAGTCCTTCCTTCACAAGATGATCCAAAAAACCGTGAGAAGGACTTGCTCCTCATTTTTTCCAGATTCAGACTGTACGTCACTTGTAGTATTCAAATGATTGATTATAAACAGTAATCAAAGGAAAGCTCAAACATTAAAAATGGGTAGATTGTGGGGTGTATGTTCCTATCACGGTGTTTCAGTTAGTCTTGAATTCTAAAATGGCATCAGACTGTTAGAGGAGAGTAGTAGTGACCCTTGTAGAAAAAAGTCTTTCACACAGAGAGCGTCTCTGTCACGAATTCAATTTCGAATTCGTGACCAGCACGTTTCAAACAAAAAAAGGGTCTGGCCAGGGCCTTCTCTCTCCCATCTAGCAGTTAGGATTTTTCTTCACCGTTACCCAATGTCCGGATATTTATTGAATGACTCCTAAGGGCATTGTTTTGAGGCTGGGATAAAGCAATGCACCAAAGTTTCTGCCCTCATCAAGCTGCTGTTCTGCTCCATAGAGATGGTGATAGAGTTCAATGTGCTTGTCTGTTACATTTTACTGTAAAGATCATAAGCAATCATTTGGAAAGATGGTCACTCATTGAATACATTATGATGTTTGAGGTTCTATCGATGAGTTAGGTGTTTGGGGTGCTGCGACAAGAACATCGCATGTCTTTTTTTTTTTTAAAGATTTAATTTCTTTATTTACTTGACAGAGAGATCACAAGTAGGCAGAGAGGCAGGCAGAAAGAGAGGAGGAAGCAGGCTCCCTGCTAGGCAGAGAGCTCAGTCCCAGGACCCTGGGATCATGACTTGAGCCTAAGGCAGAGGCTTTAACCCACTGAGCCACCCAGGCGCCCCGCACATTGCAGGTCTTAATGACAAGTGAAAGCCCACGCTACTCCCTGGGGTACAGGTGACATGATCCTTATCTTAACCATGCTTACTCAGAAAAGGAATCTTGCCCCTACTTTCTAAACCAGTGAAGCCTTGATTCATTTACAAGTCTAACATAAAATACCATCTTTCTTGTAGTTACTTATATGCTAATAAAAGCAATTAGCTCAAGTTTCAGCATTTTGCCTAGAAACCATCTTGCTTAAATCCACAAATTAATTGGGTTCATTTGCTATCTTCTTAGGAATAGCAGTACATTTTTACTATGAGTGGGTAACACGGATTGCCACTTTGCCGATCTCCTGTTTTTCTTTCCATTTTTGAGTCTCTTTAAAACCTGTTTTCTTCCCTTTCACTGTCCAGTCCCAAGTCCAAAAGCCAATATTTCAGAGTTTTTGTTGTTGTTGTTTGTTTGTTTTCTCAAGATCCCATCTATTTATTTGATGGAGAGAGAGCAAGAGAGGGAACACAAGCAGGGGGAGTGGGAGAGGGAGAAGCAGGCTCCCTGCTGTGTGGGGAGCCCATGCAGGGCTCAATCCAAGGACCCTGGGGTCATGACCTGGGCAAAGGCAGCATTAATGACTGAGCCACCCAGGTACCTCTTGTTTTGTTTTTACAGTAGTAATACCCTTCTAGGAATTGCCTCTCCTGGTGAAGAGTTTATCTAGAGAAATTATGCTTAAACATAGAAACTTACCCTTTTAACCATGTAAAATCAATGGACATGTATTTGTGGTGATGAGAAGAGAGGAGGGAAAAAGATATGAGATCAGAGAAAATAATTTGGGTAGATAATATTACATTCATTGATAATATTTACCATATCACATTGAATATATAGTTGTCAACAGATTCTGCTTTATTTGCATGAATGTGGCCTTAAAAATTAATTTCTAAAACGGCAAAGTCAATTAAGTGTCTGGCAGAGCTGTTTTATGGCTACTGTGATTTCTTTTGTTCATAGACAAATTCTCATAAAATAAATACTATCCGCAAGCTGAAGTTCTTTTTATAAAGGATAAAAGTAACTTGTAAATTCTAATCTTCGTTGACCACAGAATAGATAAAGGAAATTTGTGTTTGTATGTTAAAAAAAAAAAAAAACACTTGAGTAGTATTTACTGTTATCTTCAGGGTATAATTTAATTGCAAGTGGAAACATGCAGCACTGCATCCTTCCAAACACATAAATTATGTGTCTCTAGGTCTCATAACCCCATACTCCACACAAACATTATAGGGAAATGAATTTCTTTTAGGGAACAAGTAGGTTTGGTCAATAATTACTTACAAAATAAAGCAGTGAGAAAAAAGGCAATCAATTGGTAAGAAATTGGGAAATGTTAATAGGTCTAAGAAAATCTGTATTATGTTCAAAACAGCATTATAAAAATTTTAACCCATCATTCTTAGTTTTTTTTCACTGAAAACTTGTAAAGTTTCTGAACATGAATTGTATACGTGAGAGAACAAATATATTACATACATATTTATTTTTATATATGTTTTCACATACATGAAAATAAAGTCCATCACAGGGAAAAGGTGTATGGTAGCACCAGCTGGCAGTAAATTTGACATTCACAGCTTTTCAGATTTGACTTCAGCACTATCCCAAATACCTGTGTACATATCAATTCCGAGATACATTGATGGAATGCAAATGAAACTAAGATCACACTTCTTTAAAGACACAACTGGTTTTAAATCCCATTGTTATATACCTTAATATTAAAAATGATAGCCTATAAAATGAAAGAGATATTGGTCTCTCTCAAACTTTCAGAGACTGATAATATGGTTCTTCCTTAATAGAATATTACTTTTTCAGAATACATATTTATAAGATCATTTACCCAGTTTTTAAATTGATTAGTATTCCAGTGCCAAATTTCCCTCCATTTATTCATCCATTTAACAAACATTTATTAAGCATCTACAGAGTACCCACTGTGCTGGGTACTGAAAATAGTAGTGCACTACTTTTAATCCTCAAGAATGTTATAATGCACTATTTTTAATCCTCAAGAAATATATATATATATATATATTTAAAGATTTTATTTACTCATTTGACAGACAGAGACCACAAGTAGGCAAAGAGGCAGGCAGAGAGAGAGGGGGGAAAGCAGGTTCCTTGCTGAACAGAGAGCCCGACCGGGGCTCGATCCCAGGACTCTGAGATCATGACCTGACCTAAGGCAGAGACTTAACCCACGCAGCCACCCAGGTGCCCCAATACTCAAGAAATATATTAAATGCACTGTGTTGTAAGGGAGAAAGATGTAAATAATCAAGCACGTCCTATGTTATAGTTGATTTGAGAAAAGTCTGTCCTGACTACATGATGTTGTGAATACACAATGGAATACTATGCAGCCATCAAAAGAAATGAAATCTTGCCATTTGCGACAACATGGATGGAACTAGAGCGTATCATGCTTATCGAAATAAGTCAAGCAGAGAAAGACAACTATCATATGATCTCCCTGATATGAGGAAGTGGTGATGCAACATGGGGGCTTAAGTGGGTAGGAGAAGAATAAATGAAACAAGATGGGATTGGGAGGGAGACAAACCATAAGTGACTCTTAATCTCACAAAACAAACTGAGGGTTGCTGGGGGGAGGGAGTTTGGGATAAGGGGGTGGGATTATGGACATTGGGGAGGGTATGTGCTTTGGTGAGTGCTGTGAAGTGTGTAAACCTGGTGATTCACAGACCTGTACCCCTGGGGATAAAAATATATGTTTATAAAAAATAAAAAATTATATAAAAAAAAAAAGAAAGAAGTACGACACTTCTAGTTTCAGCAACAAGGTGTAAAAGACTTGGAAGTAACTCCTATTACAATAAGAAAAAACTGAACACGGGGTGCCTGGGTGGCTCAGTGGGTTAAGCCTCTGCCTTCAGCTCATGCTCGCAGATTCCTGGGATCGAGTCCTGCATCAGGGTCTCTGCTCAGCAGGGAGCCTGCTGCTCTCCCTACTTGTGACCTCTCTCTCTGTCAAATACATAAATAAAATCTTAAAAAAAGAAAGAAAGAAAGAAAGAAAGAAAGAAAGAAAGAGCTGAACAAAGTGAGTATCAATGACCTCTTTTGGACCCATAATAAAATGAAGGTTTCAGAGAAAACACCGTACTGAAATCTAGCTAAACAGATGAATTCAGAGTCACAGCTGGAATCTGCTTAAGTGGGGCAGAAGCCACGTTGGCCATAAACTGGTAGAAACACTTACATGGTACGCTTGAGCAATCACTGAAGGCTAGATGTGGACTACCATGAAAATGAGAAATTTCTTGGTCTTCAGTCTTAGGGTAATGTCACACTTTCAGGGGTTTTACCTCTAGTAACTCCACCAGGTTCTGAAGTTGAGGATCTAAGGAAGATCTCCTGGCTCTGGAATGGAGAAAAGAGCAATCATTAGTAATATATCCAGAATGTTCCCTGTAACAAAGATATACCATTCCAGGGAAAAAGCTTTACCAGAACCTGATCCCAGATGAGGAAAGATGGGTTTCCCACCACTCCAGATCCTCCAACCTTCCTGTTTTACCAAAGTAGTTTAAGTTTGGGGGTGAAGTTATACGAGGGGACAGATAGTGGTGAAGGTCACAGCCCAGACATACAGGCACACTAAAAGACTAAGACTTAATTGTGAGATTATTGGTCTCCCTCTCCTATTTTTTTTCATCATAATAAGCTCCATTATAATAATAGTAGATTATAGCACAAAGAGCTTCATGGCACATACTCTGTCTGAGGAAGGGTAATTAGGAAATCCAAAATTAAGTGGAGAGATAAACCAAGGACACTAGAAGGATTTGAAACTTTTGCCACAACAGGTATAAATATAGTCCCATTCCTAAATACATTAATGTAAATCCTCATGCCATGGGCCTTTTATTCCTTAGCTCCCTTCACCTGATACAATATGCCTAGCTTTCAACAAAAAATTACAAGGCATTCCAAAGGCAAGGAAAAATAGTCTAAAGAGACTAAGTAAGCCTTTGAATCATGCTCACGTATAACAGATGTTGGCATAATCACAGGGGATATTTTAAATCCTTGGTAATAAGTTAACAGCTCTAATGGAAGAAAGAGACAACATGCAAGAATGGTTGGGTAACACAGCAGAGAGATGGAAACCAGAAGGAAGAAGATAAAAGAAATGCTAGAAATCCCAAGTTCTTAACAGACACAAAAAATGCGTGTGACAGGCTTACCAGTAAGCAAGATAGGTCTGAGGAAAGAATCAGTGAGCTTGAAGATAGATCAGTAGATCTAACTTTTGGAGATCAGTAGAAACTTCACAAACTGAAGTTTGAGGAAGAGAGAATGGAAAACAAAACAAAACAGAATGAAAAACCCAGAACATCCCCAAACTGCAGAATAATGTTAAAAGATGTAACATACATGTAACTGTAATAAGTAATAATGGCTAAAAGTCTTCCAAAATTTATTATAGATACCAAACCACAGATCTAGGAGGTTCAGAGAACACTAGGTGGGATAAATATCAGAACACAGCATTTAGGCATATTATGTTTAGAACCACTCTCCAAAAAAAAAAAAAAAAAAAAGAGAGAGAGAGATGCGCGTGCGCGCGCACACACACACACACATGCAAACTCTTAAAAAATCCAGAGGGGAACAAATGCATCCTACTTACAGAGGCACAAAGTGGCCATTCTATAAAGTGGACTTCTTTTTGTAAGAAATCATGTAAGGAAGAATAAGGTAGGATGAATTTAAAGGTTTGATAGAAAAAAAAAAATACCAACCAGGAATTCTATATCCAGAAAAATTATCCTTCAAAGTGCAAAAGAAATAATAACTTCCTTTAACAAAAACTGAAGAAATATGCAAACAACAACAACAATAACAACTATAAAAAAACAAAGTTAAAAGGCTTTTTTTTAAGCAGAAGGAAAGTAATATAAGCCACAAACTTGGATCTACTTAAAGAAAGGATGAGTGTTAGGAGAAAAAAAAAATAAAGATAAAATAAAAAATTTTTCTTTTTCTTACTCTTTTTTGATATAAAAGATAACTTTATATAAACTTATAATAGCCAACCAGTCCTCTGTGTGCCTGCTGCCTATGGGTGAGTGAAATGAATGGCAGCAATATCATAAAGAGAGGAAGGAGGGACCGGAGAATGCTGTTATGAAATACCTGCATTACAAGTGAAACATTATAGTGTTTTTTGAATGTTTATTAGATTAGTTAAAAATGTATATTGGAAAATCTAAAGCAACCATTAAATTTCTAAAAAACCAATTTACATGCTAAGACAGGAGATAAAAGGGATTCATATAAGATGTTCACTTATAAGCCAGACAAAGCAGAAAAGGGGAAAAAGGAATGAACAAGTTCAACAAATAGAATAAAGTTGCAAAAATGTAAGATATTATCCCAACTCTATCAAGAATGGCTCTCAATGTGAATGGTCAAACACCAGTTAAAATTCAGAGACTGTCAGAATAGATAAAAAAGCAAGTCCTGACTTCATATTGCCCCATAAAACCCACTTTAGAAATCAACTTTAAAAATAAAATTTCAGAATGGTTAAAAAAGATAGAGCAATATATATTATGCTAACACTAATCAAAATAAAACTAAAGATGTTGTACTAATTTCAAACAAAGCATACTTCAGAACAAGGAAAATTATAATGGATAAACAAGCATTACTTAATGATAAATGAATCAATTTTAATTTCTTTTAAATGCATATGTACTTAACAACAGTGTGTCAAAACATTAGGCAAAAGCTTAAAAATGGAAGATAGATAAGAACAAATTCACTCCTATAGTTGATGACTTCAACACTCCTCTTAGTAACTAATAGATCAAGCAAAAAATTGGAATATATTTTACCTGAATATCACTATCAATCAACTTGATCTAACTGGTATTTATGGAATACTCCAACCAGCAGAGGACACATCCTTCTCAAGCTTACACAGAGCATTCACTAGGATTGATTACATTCTGGGACATAAAATATGCCCTAATAAATTTAATAGATAAGAAAATATACAAAGTATGTTCTTAGACTCAGTAGAATTAAGATATCCATCAAACAGATAGCTGGCAAATCCCCAAATATTTGAAATTAGACAACATACTTTTAAATAACTTTTGGGTTAAAGAAAACAAATGTTTGGGTCAAAGAAGAGAAAATTTCATTTAAAGTAAATGGAAATGATAAAATAAGTTACCAAAATTTGTGGAATACCATACAAAGTGGTGGTAAGAAGGAATTTATAGCAGTAAATGCACATATCACAAAAGAAGAAATACCTAAAACCAACTTCATCTTACAAAACTAGACAAAATTTTTAAAAATTTACCTTATAAACAGCCAAATTTTTTAAAAAAGACAATGCACTTAATTTTTATATTTGTCTATCTTACTTTAGATAAAATTGTAAATATAAGAAATCGGAGTACAGTGTGTAATAAATTTAATGTTTGTATTCCCCCCAAATTCATATATTGAAATCTAATCTTCAATAAATGTATGTATTGTTAAATCATTGAAACTAAAACACTGGACATATGACAAAAGTCCATTAACAAATTACAATGGATTGAGGGACTCTGAGAGGTGGTTTGGTTATGAGGGTCAAGCTCTCATGAGTGGGATTCACGCTCTCATAAGAGGCCCTAGAGGAGGTACTCATACCGTTTGCCATGTGAGGTAATCTCAAAAAGACAATGGTCTCTGAACCAGGAAGTGGGCTCTTACCAAACACCGGATCTGCCAATGCCTTGATCCCGGGCTTCCTAGACTCCAGAACTGTGAGAAACAAATGTCTGTTATGTATGAGCCACTCAGTCTGTGATATTTTCCTGTAGCAGCCTGAACAGACCAAGACACTGCATTTTCCTCATAGATGTACTCCTAAGTGACTCATGAAAACCATTGGATTTTTATGGACCTTTATCTTAGGGATGGGATCATGTGAACAGAAAAGGTCATTGTTGTTTTGGTTGCAGAGAAGATTTAGGAAGAATCAGCCACCTCTTTCTTCAGTCCTCAAGTGTTAGCATGTTTGAAAACCCCTTGCCTAGACTGCAATCCATCCCACTCTGTGACAAAATTCTGTAATACATTCCACCTGGCATTTCTATCCCCTCAACAATGTATACACAGTTGTGTATAAGTCTGTTAGCCAATTTCATGACTTTTATATACCATCAATCCATTGTAATTTGTTAATGGACTTTTGTCATATGTCCAGTGTTTTAGTTTCAATGATTTAACAAGCAATTATTGAGCAACTGTATTCCCCTTCTGCCAGATGTCCAGGATGATGAAGTTGAAAAGACATGGCCCCTACATTCAACCAACCCATAGTTCAGTGAGATAAACAATTACAAAGACTTTTTAAAAATAATGGAAAATACCATGCACTTTATTTATATGAAAACATGGCTGGTTTTCCCTGACATGATAGGATTGGAGGCCCTCGTGGAGGCTGTTGTGGACCGTTGCCCAGTTCTCTTCAGCACTGAGGCACTCACGCCTGTAGCTGCCAGAATTTTTGACAGCTGGCAGTTCCCAACATGGCCCCTTTGGGGAAGGGAGCTTCACCTTGCATAAGGGCGACTCATACACTGCATCTGGCTCATGTGAGGGTATAGAACTGCCAAACTCAAGTTAAGTATCAAGTCCTCTGAGCTCCGGAAGTTCCCACTTGACTGGCTGAGGCTGTGGTTTTGACTGCCAACACAGCCCTGCTTCTCCTGTCTCATCCTGCTTTCCTAACACCCTTACAAGGACTGTTTCTGTGAACAGAAACAATCACCCTCCTCCAAGTAAGCTTTGTCTCAAGATCCGCTTTCTGGTGAATCCGACCTGAGACCTCTCTGACAATATGCACCCATAAGAGTCCCATGTCCTCAAGGAAAATCCTGAGGGGACGGACTGGAAATAGGATAAGGCATTCAAAAAGGGTGTTTGTTAGGGAAGACCTAATGTGGGATTTATAGGGCATTAGAGCACCCATGAGACTTGGACTAGACACTCCCTTTAGGTAACTTCACCCAGTAAGAGCAGAGTGGCCCAGATAGAGTAGTTTTAACACGTAGGAAATAAGATTAGTGTAACCCTCCCATTGCTGTTATGGGGAGTCTCCGTGACATTTCGGAAAGAGGTTTGAATGACCTCACAAATGTAAAGGACTAGGGATATGCTTCTGACCTGATCCCACCAAACTAAAGTGGCCTTAGATAGGAAGTCACCAAATATGTATATGTCTGACGTCTTATGGATTAATCATACTAACATTAAAATAAATACAAAATATTGGAATTTGGTTTAAAAGTATTGGGTTAGGGATTATTAAATATTTTCCAAGAAGTAAAGCTTCTGCCATTGATAACAGGCAATGTGAATTTACATGATACATCAATAAATAGTTTTATTAGAATAATTATGTATGTATTTAAGCATGTAACAGAAAATTTCTCATATGATGATGTGGTTTTGCAGGTTTTATTATTATTTAGAACAATAACAATAACCATTAAGTAAATAATGAATAATCAGTAAGTAAAATACATAATCATCGAATAAAACAGAGATGACAAAAATTTATGATGTTGGTAATCTGTCTGAATTTTGAAAGTCACTGACTTATAGGGGAAACGACAGTGGTGTTGGACAGATGCAATGTGGAAAAGTCTTGGGCTATGGAAATGAAAGTACAGAGGCACATTAAGGAAGTTTAGACAGCTGCAGTTTTGCAATGTTATGTGTAGGGACCTGGGGGTCATTTGCGGGGCTTTAGAGAACAAACAGGTTTGGTGATGTCTGGACTCTGTAATATGGCAGGGAAGCTGGAAGGGCTGAGATCTTCCAAATTACCACTCTAAAATGATACTCAGCTTAAGTGGAACAGAGACTTGATCCTCAGTCGATCTAAGAGGACTTTGTTGGGGGAAGACAGGTTCTAGCTGTTTAAGGGCAGATAACATGGAGGAGTGTGTGCCTTGAGTTGTGGAACCTTAGGTCCTAAGGGTTAATGTTCAATAACTACCTGGCCCTACCGCATGCCCTGCCTGTTTTAAGCATAAGAGACTGAGCAGTGAACAAAAGGGACCCATATCCCTGCTCTGATGGAGATTTCATTCTGGTACCCACATCCAGGATGCCTTAACATAAATTCAGTTTGCAGTGAACTGAATTATGACTCTTAAATTATGAAAGAAAGAAACTTCACTTCTCCCAAGGTAGCTTTTGTCCAGAACTGAATTTTTTCCTTCCTAAAAGTCTCTATACAAGGCTCATATTATTTCTCTTATTTGGAATTAAACATTTAAGTGGCTTGCTTTTCATTTCAACATACTCCCTATTTTTAAAGAAAATTTAAAAGCACTTTACAGAAATACATGCTGTTCTTTCAGGAAAATATTGTTTTTAGTACTTTCATAAAAATAGCTACTTAGTGTAGAAAATATTTCTAGTGAGATACATCTTTGACCATGCCAAGTTAGTTTAATTGTATTTTATAATGATAAAACATAGCCTTATGTTCCTTGTTTCATAGGACTACTGTGACAAGACACAGATACCTTACTGAAGCTTGGTTATCAGTACTGAGCAAAGAACTGAAAAGAAATGCCTACTGATAAGGAGCCAGTGCCATCATTCCGAATGCATTAGCTTGTCTTCAGATTACATTCGCTATGTTTGTAAGCAAACATTTGGGATATTAAAGCTTTCGTGGTGAATTACTTCCTACAAAAAAAATCTGTGTTTTCATTGTTATGTTTTTGTTTGGTAATGATTTGAATTTAAAATGTTAGGTGTCTAAATTTCATCTTTGACACAAACCTGGCAAACTCCTGGACCCAGTGACTAGGATTTATTGATTGAGACTAGGGTTGTTCTCCAAGAAGAAACACTTCCCTTGAAGCAATATGGCTCTGGATTCTTCACTGCCAGTTGTAATTTCCTGTTATTTCACTATCTTCCCATTTAAATACACATTTTTTAAACTAGTAAAAAAAAAAAAAAGATTTTTTTCTAAATCAGAAATTTGTTACATGACTCTATTTAAATGAGGTATCTAGAATAGGCAAATTTATGGAGATGTAGAATAAGGTTTACTGAGGACAAAGGGAAGAAAGAAATGGGGAGTTATTATTTTATGGGAAAGAGTGTCAGTTTGGGATGATTAAAATGTTCTGGAAATGGACATGGTGATGGTTGATTATAAATGTACTTTTTTTTTCCCCCCAAGATTTTATTTATCTATTTGACAGAGACACAGCAAGAGAGGGAACAGAAGCAGGGGGACTGGGAGACGGGGAAGCAGGTTTCCCATGAGCAGAGAGCCCGACGTGGGGCTCGATCCCAGGACCCTGGGATCATGACTTGAGCTAAAGGTAGATGCTTAACAACTGAGCCAACAGGCAATCCATAAATGTATTTAATGCCCTTAAATTGAACACTTAAAATAGAAAGTGATAAAATTTCATTATGTATAATTTTACCACACACACACACACACACACACACACAAAACATGGAGTTTGAAACTACCAGCTTTGCAATGGCATCATTAAATAGTTCTTAATGTGACATTGGTATCACCATATTTTAATTGCCAGCTGGCAAACATCAGGGTTTGCAGCTCCATGAAAGAAAAAAAAAAAAAAATCTCAATTATTTCCTGGAATCTCTCAGCCACTTTTACTATGTGGTTTTCCCCTCCTCAGACAGGCACACAGTGTTCTTATCATTTCGAAGGTTAGCAAATCATCTGCTTAAAGAGCTGCTTTGATAGCACACGCTTCTTGGGTTCTTGGTCTATGGGAAGACTTAAATACTCTTTCTAGTTGGATTGGGTATTGTTTCCGACCATGAGTAATGCTAGGGAAGTTGTTGAAACTGGCCCCCAGGAATGAAGATGTTTCATGAGAAGCCAACCTTTTGATGAAGAAAGCTCCAAAGAGATTTAAACCTGAAACACCAAATGTGATCATGCCTCAATTTTCTTCTTTATCCCCATAGACTCATAATTATAAAGTAAGCTCGCATATTGGTGATTTAATGCTTTTATAAATGATATGCTTAGACATCCTTCTATAAAAAATAGGCACATAAATTATTTCTGAACAGTAATATTTCCTCAAGTATTTGAAGTGGATTTACTCAAAATACGGGATTGTTTCCAAATATCAAAACTCTCTTGTGACTTAAATGGGAAAGCATGTTTCACTTTGTTGTCATGTTAATATATGTCTGCATCAAAAAATTCATCTCATGAATTATTAAAGAATTAACCTCAACAAGGCAAATTACAAGGAACGAATTACTGCTATTAAAGGGACAACTTGAATCAAATCAAATAGTTCTCAAGGGGCTATAACGATTTCTGAAAAAGTTCCTAAATGAAGTCATTATTTTACAGGACAGACATTAGAACAGAACCTTTCATTTGTTTGCCTACTTAAATCCTAGACGGCTGTATTCTGGGGTGGAGCATTCACTTTTCTTAGGCTACAGGGTAAACTGAAGGGAGAATATTTACAGAGCAAATAGGTGCCATGCAGTAAGTACACATTGCACAGACATGACCTGCATTTGAGGGTTCCAAACTAAACAGGACATAACTTTCAGGCTAGAGTCTGAAGAAAAAAACAACACGGAGAAGACAACAATCTCTTAAAATCCTCAGTCCATTCTGACATTTTCAGTCCTTGACATAGACTTACATAGCCTATCCTCTATGGTTCTATTCTACACCCTTTACAAATACAGACTCATTGTATCCTCCTCCTTTTATCCTATTTTATCATGCATGGGGACACTGCCCAAGGTCACACAGAAATACCCCACAGAGTCAAGGGTCAAACCTGAGCCTTCTGGCCCCAGGGTCTGTGTGCTCAACTATTCTACGAGGCTACCTCCTAGAAAAACTCATGAAATGAGCTTTGTTAAGGGAATTTTACAAAGACAGGGTCTCTTTTGCTTTCTACACTTCAGGCATTGCGCATTATTCCATTCTATCCCATTTTGTGCTTGAACTCAACTTTCATCTTCACATAGGATGTTTTCCTTTGTTTGAAAAGCAAGGACAGCGCTGCCAACAGAGTTTACTTCAGTGGTTTATGGTAGCAGGTCTTGCTTTCAGCAGCACTAGTCAGTTAGTAAGTCAACAGGCAGGAGCTGGGCCCGCAGGTGGTCTTCCAGGAAATGTCTGTCTTTTCTCTCTCTCTTTTGTAGTTTCCCCTCACTTCCAATATATGCATGTCCTGAGCTGGTCTCATCTGTAAAATGACAAGTCTGCCATCACTCAGTGGGAGAGCAACCTGAATTCCACATAAAGTTTTCCCCATGTATGAATTCAGAGGGAAAGATCTACATTAATCCTTTCTCTTTTTTTAATCCTATAATTCATATTGTATGATTTCTACCTCATTACTTGCACAAGAGTCACCATCAAGGCTTCATATCATGTTAGTGCCCTAAAAGCTGACTTCACAGAAAATGGTTAATTTATTAGGATTTTGGCATCCATCAAGGGCTTTAGTGAGCTTAATCCTTTTTGATTGATGCTCTTTTGCATTTATAGAATGTTCTCCCAGAGATAAAGAAGGGTGCAAAGAAGTTTACTCTCCCTGCCTTTGCTCCCAGGACAAAGCCCGTGGTCAGGATGGCTGGCAACAGTGCGTGGAGTTCATGGCTTCTGGAAGCCTCAGCTCTGTGCTTTTAAAAATCGGTTACAAGGGGATACTGGCTCAGTTGGTAGAACATGTGACTCTTAATCTCTCCCAGTTGTGCATTCCAGGCTCACACTGGGTGAAGAGATCACTTAAAAATAAAATCTTTTAAAAAAGCATTGATGATGAGAATTGATTATGATAGCACCTAAATGATAGGGTTATCATGGTCTTAATTGGGATAATAGCTTTGAAGAACACCACAGTGCCTGGCACAGGATGGGGGCTCCAAACCTTTGTCTTTAATATATCACATCCCCTTCCTGGGCAGTGGGCCTGTTTCACCGTGTCCACCTTCCCGTTACTAAGATATTAATGCATCAGCACCAAAGCAATACCTCCCTTACCGGTTTCCTTGATTCTATTCCCACCACCTTGCCTGAAGTTGCTAAATTTTATTTGCTAAAATAAAACTTTTATCATGCTATTACTTCACTCAAATACCTTTGATAATATCCAGCTTCTGGCACATCAGTTGGCAAACGTAAATCAGCAAATATATTTGGTGAACAAAAAAACACACGAGTGCCCTATGGGAAACTTTTCACAAACCTTACCCTCCTTTCTTACCTTATCTCCTGCTGGTGATTACCACAGACAGGGAGCATTCACTTACTGTGTGACTTCAACATGTTGGGTACCACAGCAGTTGTTGAATATTCAAGGGTAATAAAAGGGCTCATGGCTTCTTTGAAGGAAAACCCCCACTTAAGCCGCATTGACTTATTTATTGTCTTTTGCCTCTCATTGCCAAGATTTTGATAGCTCTGTTCTGCCAGACTAAAAAGCTGTCTCTTTTCTTTCACATTCTTTTTATCCCTCAGGATTCAGCAGCTCAAATTGTACCTTGTTCTCCATAAACACTTACCTAACTATCCTTGTGTAAAATGATCTCTCCCCTATCCCTCCTCACCCTAAGACAATTATTTTTAATTATATCATGCTTTACTTTGGCTAGGAATTATAATTATATAACATTATGAATTTCCTGGGATGAAAACTCTAAAATGCTATTAAATATATTATATAACACATATATTTGTTATATAACATATTATATATTATATATGTCATTATTGTATTATATAACATATTATATATAACATAAATACAAATAAATAAACATATACTAAACCTATTACTATATATATGTATATAGTTTATGCCTTATCTCCTTACTGGTGTGAATTCTTTAAGGTCATGCCTTTCACATTGTACTTTTTATTTCTTAATATCTTCCATTGTGCCTAATATTAATATTTTCTCTCATAGTGGTTCCTCAGTTAGTATTTGCTGATTGATCGACAAGTTACTGGAAATTTCCTTGTATTTAATAGTTATGTTCTTTGCCCACACTACTAGATATTCAATAAATGTTGCCTTGTTGTCCCCGCACAAACTGATAACTCAGGAAAAGAATAAAAATCTCTCAAGTGTCACTGATAAAAGAGATACTCCTGAGCATTCAAGAGGAGAGGCAGAGAATGAAGGAACTGAGTACCTCCCAGTGGTGAAAGAGAGGCACCTTCGTCCTGCCTTAGTTCAGAGCTTAGCCTGTCCTCGTCTCTATTCCCAGAGTAGAGGTCCTCCACCTGGAGTCTTCACCTTTCGAAGTCCACAAATGCGTTGGAGCAGGACTTGGAACCCAGTGAAATGTTATGCGTAAGGAAAGGCAGAGAGTAATTTAACGAGGACAAAGGGAAGGTTTAAACCCAAACTTACCTAACTGCAACGTCCTTGCTTTTCCGACTCTGTCATGGCTTAGCTGAGTTCTGGCATCTCGGGCTGGGGAAAGGGTGCGCTCTGGTCACCAGACTGGAGTTTCTGAGGAAAGTTCTGCACCACCACCACCCCAGGTGTGACAGCAACAGGAGCAACAAGCAACACTCACGTGCTACGTGATAGGTGTCAGTCACGATTCCAAACGCTGTATGTTTTAACCTATTTGAAACCTCTCCACAAATCTATGAAGTATGTGATTCTATGCTTACGCACATTTTATAGATTTAAAACTGGAGGGACAGAGAGGTTAAGTTATTTATACAAGTGCATGTAAATGGGACAAAGTGATGATGGGTCAGGGAAGAGGAGGCTTGTGGGAAAGAAAGATGCTAACGGAATAGTTTTCTACTACCAGATTGTGTTTCGAGCCACCCTGTGTTCAAGGCTGCCTTGAATTGCACCTGAACCTTCTTTCTCAGCTAAAAGAGAAAATCTGTCCAGGGTAGCAAAATAAAGAGCCAGACAACCCATTCCAGTCCCTGACCTGACTTTGAAGAGTCCGTCTAAGAATAAACCAGTCACATCAGGTTTGTGAAGATAATCACTTGCTTCCAGACCTCTTAGAAAATAAAAGGGTGTCTGAAGGAGACCTTTCTAAACTTTGGCATTCTTCACATCTTTAATATACAGGTACAATTTAAATCACTTGTATTTGATGTTGGGGAGAAAGAGTGACTAGCCTTGAAATGAACTTTGACAACATGGAGAATATAGTTACCCTGCTAACTAGTGGGTTGTCAGTAGAAATCATAGTTTAAGTGGTTTTAACAGAAGATGTGGTATGTGCTCTGAATTTGAATATTTCAAATATCTATAAGGCAGCCAAGGTTCGGGTGAACCTTACCCCCAAACATTCCAAGCCAGGATAAATTTCAGCAGCCTCTGCACAACCACTGCTTCTAGCCTCAAAAGTATTCCATTTCACACTAGAATTACAAGAGACCTGAGTTCTGTTGATAGCCCCATGGCATCTTTGTGATTTAGCTGCATAAGACTTGGTTGTGTCTTAGTGTCTTCTACCTAAAAAGTGGGTGTGACAATGTATACAACTTAACATCCGGTTAAAGGGATTTTAAATAAGATGAGGTTTGGTAAAATCCTTGGGATTTTGGAAGCAAGCTTCTTCTTAAATTAGAACAAAATGGAAATGTATGTTCATGCACAAATGTTACATATAAAAAGAATTGTAACTTGGTCACAGTTTTTAAACTAGTCTGCAAAGACATGTTATCCCAGAATTTTGCTAGTTAATTTTCTTTACTAAGAGCTTGGTCTTTCTTAAAATCTAGTACAATAACAGAAGACTAGAATAGTTGCAAGATTGGGTGTTAGTTTCTGTTATGCTTCTTACCAGCTCCGTGAACTTGGGCAGATCATTGGACTTGCATTTACTCATCTGTAAAATGGAAATAGTAAAAATGAATTCCCTTGCTGTTCTCAAAGGATTGCTGTGACATACATCAGAAAACAATAAAAGCTAACATTTATGGAGAGCTTAATTTATTGGGCCATGCTCTGAATTCTGTGCTTTATATACTGCTTCATTTCATCTTCTCTCCAATATTTTAAGGTAGGTCATAATTTTTACCCATTATCCAGATATTGGAACTGAGACTCAGAGAGATTTAGTATGTTGTCTTACTATCAGAGGAAGAAAACCCAGATGTAAATGGCAACCAAAATGCCTCTGCTTTATGAAAGTAAGATGATCTACGTATCAAGATAACGTGTCTTCTTTTCCTCTTCCTTTCCTACTTCTTCCACTTTCTCCTTCATACCCTTATCCCCCCACCCCTTTCTCTCTCTTCGATGACAATTATTGCCATTACTCAACATATACACTACGGTAGGGTTGGGTTTTGATAAGGAGCAAACCGAGGACTGGGCAAAACAATAATTATGGTGGGATCTAGAGCCAATGTTCTGACTGTCTTTATGTGGTCATTCACCAAGGGTTTCTTAAGAATTTACTATATACCATAACTGTGCTGGTGCAGGGACTCTACAAATGAAAATGGTGCCCTTCCTTCCTTGGGGTGACACATGTCTGTCAACAGCTATTACATGAAGAAGAAGGGATTGCATGTCATATGAAAAAAATGGATGCAAGAGGAATTCAGGAGGAAAACATAATTAAGTCCGCATAAGGGGGTCATGGATTTTGCACCGAAGTCCAGGGAAAATAATACTTGGTTTTTTTTTCTAAAAGATCTGAATAACTGGGCATGTGGTTATTCCAATGTCAAAGAGGAGATGTGGGGTAAGACATTGCAAAATGAGGGAGGCGGGTCTTGGAAAATAACGTAAAATATCACCCCCTCCCCTCCTGCAGATACCCACTCAAGAATTTAATTCCTTCAAGTTTCACCAAGGCAAAAGTATTCTCTGTAGAATTGGGTATGTGGATGGCGAGAGGAGGGAAAGGGGAGGTGGATGATGGGAGGGCTATCCTCTCCTGTTTCACAGATGTCGATTTCAAGTCTCCACCTGGTAACAACAGCCTAAGGGCCAGGGCATAAAGATACAAGTCAAAACACAGAGACACACAGGGGGAGAATTAAACAGCATCCCGCCAGGGAATTACAAAAACTCAAAAAAGCTTTGCAGTGGCTAAATAAATAGCATTCCTTGTGTTTACACTTTCTTTTTTCTGTTTACTGAAATTTGAAAAGAGCCATAGACTCTGTTGCCTTTTCAAAGTTCTGGATTATATAAAAGCAGAGTCCATGAAAATCAAAATTTTCATATGCAGGCTAAATTTAAAAATTACCAATTTCTAGTATCTATGTGTTTTATTTAGAAAAATAAGAAGAAACCCAACGGTTAGTAAATGACAAGAAAGATTGTAAACTATGAGTAATGAAATAATAATAATAATTAATAATAATAGCAGCAAAAGTGACATTCTTCTCATATAAAACCATGACTTTCTTCCAGGACGCTTTAGAAATACGTTCGAAATACGTAGAAAAACTCCACCGCAGAGTACTTGAATTTGCACAAACAGCCCAGGGCAAGTAAGAATCTGAAAGAGTATTTTCATATAAAAGTACTCATGTATTTCTGCAGACCACATTCAAAATAACCACAAGATTAATTTCGTTCCATTTGCCAGATTTACACATCACGAAGGCCAGAAAAACTGTCATTTCGGAAGTCTAAATGTTACTTATAAACAAGACTAGAAAGGGTGGATAGTGGAGTAAGACTGGGGGTGGGGAAGCAAACCCTTTAGTTAGAACGTTTTCAGGAAATGAATCGACACAATAAAACAAATTTCAAATCAAGTTGCCCCTCTATACCACATAAGCAGTTTAGAATCTTAAGCAGATGCCAAAGGAATAAAGCAAACGGGGAGAAAAAAGGCCGATAAACTTTCTGGCAGCCATACAAGACACATATCATTACCATATGATCTAATGTGGGTGTCAGCCGGATTGTGTTCATTGAGGGAAACCTTATTTTTTAACTGTGCTATGGAGTAGAAGCAGGAGGTTTGCAACCTAGTGACAGTCACAGAGCAGCACCTACCCCCTCCTCCTTTCCACACCTGCAAACTCTTTTGCTTGGGCTGAATATTTAGTGTAATTACATCTCAGCTTTGAGGGCTCCTGTGGCAAATCCCCGGATTAAAAGGTATGGTTTTCAATAATTGTCCTGAACTCTGCTGCAGACTAATAAAACTTTGATCAAGTTGAGAGCAGAAGGAATTATTTGGGGAGAGAAAGAAAAGGAAGCAAAAAAAATCATGCTAAACTTTTGATAATCTTTATGCAGTGTTTTAAACAAGTATTACTTGAAGACAAAAGTGGAATATTTGGTAAAATGGTTGAATGCATTGTTTTAGTTCTTTCTGTTCTTGCAAGGATATTTATTAAAAAATATATATATAACCTAACACCATGACTGTCTATATTGATATATTTTGTATTTGTACTAATGAAATGTTTTACCTCTTTAGAAAGTATTAATATTTTAGATCAGCATACTATTTGTAATATATATATATATATATATATATATATATATATATATATTTTTTTTTTTTTTTTAAGGGATTTAGTTCCCTCCTGAATTCTTGATATTTTCAGAACTTTTAAAAACTCAAGAGATGTGAACTCTGGTGCTTAGCTGCAGAAGTCAAATAAATGTATATTTCTACAACCTAGAAAAGAATAGAAATTATCACCAGAGAGGTGAAAAGAAACATTGAAAATACTTACGCTGCTTTTTGAAGATAATCTCAGAGTTAGCTACATAATTCCTTACAGAGAAAGAAAAAAACCCAGCTAGTATTTTCAATGCAAATGAAATTTATTGTAAGGTACATCACTTGAAAAGGAGGGTGTAGGTTATTTTTCTTGCTAATTTCCAAACAGGGTAACACAATGACCACTGGCTAAGTGGGGTCCCAGTGACATAAATTCCTGTGGCTTTTTCTTTTCCTATTGCTATTTTGACCAGAAAAAGAACCAAATGCTTCCTATAGCAGTCCTTATAGATAAATGCCATTTTTATTGTCTGTTTTTAATTTTTTTCCATTATTATTGAGGTTTTTCATGCACCTAGTGCTGGGGAATTTTTTTGCTCTGTAGTTATAGTTTTATTTATCTCTTAAGGGTTAAATTTGATTTTGAAAGTCATACCAAAGACATCAATGATACCCTACAAATGCTGAACTGAATGATATAGTTAATTTAATGAGCTGAAGCAGTTTAAGGAGCCAGAAATTATTATTTTTGTTGAAACACTTCTAAACTGTGGGGACTAGCTTTAGTGGACTAGTGACATTATACTTAGTTAGCAATTAGCATCTAGGAAGGAGTCCTATTTTTTGAGAATGCTTAAAACAGTCTCAGTGAAATTTGGACAGTATATTGTCTCATAATCTCCTTGGTTTCTGCAAGGGCATCAGCACTTTTTTGTTTATTTTTCTTATATACTAAGGAAGGAAGGAAGTGATTAAGAAATTATTAATATCAACAGTCCCCATTAATTGTTTTAACATGTTCGGTCTTCAAGTATGATGACACTAATTTAAAAAATCATCTCTTGGGGGAATCTGTATAAAGTTTCTGGACGTATTATTCTTCTCCAGGACATTCAGGGTTAAAATGCACGCACACACACACACACACACGCACGCACACATACACACACACACATGCATCCGAGTGATATAAAATAAGTAATGGAAGCCATAAACTCCCTGCTTGTGTTCAGCTTTAAATCAAGAAAAATATTGTGCAGAGAATTTGCACAACTTTAAGAAGAGTAAACACATATAAATGATAATATTCCTCTGAGCTAGCATTCAAGATTTCCTTTTTGGGGTTGATGAAACAACCAGGCATTTTCTGTTCTGGAGAAAAGATCAAAAAACGACATCTGCATTAATTCTCATTGCAATTTATTAAATCTGCAATTACTTTGCTTCATTTTCCTTCTAAAATTATATTAAGTATGCAAGCCTAGCAAACCATGGTAAACGGTAAACATTACATTTTAATGTGAAACAGACAGAAACCACTCCCTTAGATCGAGTCCAAGGGAACACTGCCAAAACAATAGGGTCTCCGTTAAAAGGCTGTGCAGTAACTGGGTGGGAACATGCTCCCAGAGAAAACCTGATACTGAATTTAAAGGGGCAGTGTGAATAATAATCTTTGTGGTATTTTTAAAATGAGAAGCCACATGCCTGTACTGCGTATTTACTGCCTTACACATATCTCACTAATAAATATAAGCTGAAGAACAAAAGCGCAAGAAATTCAAAAACATTTTTTTTTCCTTCTCTAGTGCATCTAGCTAGGAATTTCCAGAAGTTACGTAGATAGATACATTGAGGTCAGGGCATCCAAAGTGGTGTGTTTTTTGTCTTTGTTTTTTGGTTTTGTTGGTTTTGTTGCATGTGTTACAGTTGGCTGATGACTAAAAATCATTTTTTTAAGTCTGGTTATGATGGGCAGCTTTAATATGATGCTTATAAGTGTACACTTCAAAGTAGATGTGGGAGAACTAAAGGTAACATCTGTTGTGTGTTTTGGGAATCCTTAGAACAGTTTCCATAGAGTTTTAAAACATATAAAGTAAGAAATAAACTGCGTGTTCTCTACATGATCAACTACTCTTTGTTATTCAGATCTATGTAGTTCCCTTCAGCCCTCTGAACACCAACTCAAAGACAGATGTACGTATGTAAATGCTTATCGAATGAATACGATATGGACTTGTCAAAACTGTACTTATGTTTGTTTACAAAATTGCCCTCTAGGTAAAACCAGATAACATGTAAGTCCTATAAAAATCAGGATTTCCCATATATGTTTGCTGCTTTAATAAAAAATAATCAGTTTGAGAAACTGGCCCATAGATTTATTTTAAAAAATGAATTGTGCTTCCACCAAATTAAGGTTTTCCATTTGTTACCTTTCTCAGGCTATAGACTTGATATTGAAAAAAGATAAGTTTGTGTTTTAAGAAATCAGACCCACTGGTTGCCTGGAACAAACTGAATAACTTGTATTGTTAATAAATTGATGGTCAATTGAGTCATTTATGGGCAAAATGTTGTGCAAGGCCTGGGTACAGAACAAAGAATAATAAGACACGCCCTGAAGGAGTACATCTTCTAGTTGGGGGGACAGACCGAGCATGCAAAACAAATTACAGTATAATGTGATAAGTTCTTTAAAAGAGGTAAGAGCAACGTGCTTTGGGGCACAGAAGAGGGAAGAAGCCGTGTCCTGCCTGGATGAGCCAGGGTATCCACAAGGGAAGTCCATTATCATTTTCAGTCTTTACAGCCATCTTGCAAGGTAGGTATTTTAAATGGCACTTAGCTTTGAGTGGCAGGGTTGAGGTGGGGACTGGAGGAGAGAGAGGAGATGCAGAGAAACTGGGCTCGAAACATTGGTTGGTACCAAATAACGAATGGTCTCACAGGCCACAGAGGGGATGTGGACCTTATTGGCAAGTCTTGAGAAGTCAACAAGGAGTTTTCCGTAGAAGATGAAGGCAATGAAATCTAATTCTCAGAACATGATTTGAGCAGCAGAGTGGAGGAAGACCTGGAGTAGAACAAATATTCAGGCTGAGACCATTTGGAAGCTCTTGTGATAGTTTGGGGAGTGATGAGAAAGTTCTGGACCAAGATAAATACAGTGGGATGGGGAGATGAGATTGGTTTCCAGAGAGATTTCTGACACAGGAATTGAAGATCTTTCATGTTTATAGACCAGATTTTATTTGACTGTGGCCTGACTTGTGTTGAGTGAGCCCTGAGAATTCCAATAGGGCTTATCATCCTAACAAGTTTGCAAATGATGTGAATATATAATATACTGTCTCAATCCAGACCCCAAATTCAAGCAGGCAGATTCAAATTACATTCAAATTTCTTTTCCTAAGTAAAGAGCTGTACGTAATCCGTTATGTACCTTTCAAAGACATTTCAGTGTTCTGCTTCCTAACAAGAAATGAAAGTTTTTTTTGTTGTTGTTTTTGTTATATATATATATATATATATATATACACAACAAAGTATATATATATAATTTACACTCACTCTACTGTGGGGCATTTCAGAAGATAACGCAGTACCCAGGTTTTGCAACTCTTCTAAACCTTTCGTTTGTTTCCTAGGTTCCTTGGCTGTGAAAATACATGAGATAAATCATGAAGGCCACCATCATCTTCCTCCTGCTTGCACAAGTTTCCTGGGCTGGGCCGTTCCAACAGAGAGGCTTGTTTGACTTTATGCTAGAAGATGAGGCTTCTGGGATAGGCCCAGAAGAGCACCCCGGTGTGGAGTCTGCCCTAGAGCCTCTAGGACCTATGTGTCCCTTCCGCTGTCAGTGTCACCTGCGAGTTGTCCAGTGTTCTGATCTGGGTGAGTAGGTGCGGGCTCTCTCTACCTGTCTTGCTTCACTCACAGGAATGGCTTCCTGGTGAGGTTAGCATTTTCCCTTTTCATCTCTGCAGTTCCAAATGTGAAAGACAGCGCCACCTATGGAGAAGTGCAGGAAGCTGGCTAGCATAGAAAGAAGGAGCTTTTTCTTTCTTTTTTAAATTGGGACTCCATCACCTTTGCAAATCACTTAAAAAAAAAAATCTTTCTGAACTTCTTAGTCCCATTTATGTAAAATGAAATTTTGAGCCAAATAATGTCTCCTGTTCCACGATTCAAAAGGGATGGTTTATTTTAATTCCGTGATTTGCTTTCAAGAAATGTTAGATGTTAAAACCTGGGTGATGTCTCTACTCTTGGCTTAGCCCAGATAACAGAGTTCGAACATTACTAAATTGTAAAGTATGCAGAGTTATCAGAAGCAAAACAAGTAAAGTTTTAGAACAAAACATTATCTTTCAAGTACCAAAATACTCCCCTAATCTCTGGGTCTTGGTTTTGCCTTTGCCTTTGGCATTTTGTAATCTCGCTGTTTATATTCTTTAGAAAGTTTCAAAGCAATCTTTACAACTAAGATATGGTGTAAATATTCAATATAATCACAGGACATTTATCTTTAGTCTAACACAGTATACAGCTTGATTTATCACGTTTGAAGAAAAATCTGGTCTGGGAATTCCAAGAGCAATACACTCAAAAGATAAATCTCCAGAAAGTTTGAGGCCCCAGCAGATGGGCCAAAGGGAATGAATATAGTTGATGTGACAGTTGATTTGCATCTCTCTCATTTTAGTTCATTTTCTTATAAGGGAAAAACAAAAGAACCAAAAATCCTCACAGAATGACTCTGTCATGGTGTAATTCCTAATAGAAGAAACTCCATAGTGTAGTCGGGTACTTCTTCTTCTTCTTCTTCTTCTTTTTTTTTTTTTTTTTTAGTAGGGTACTTCTTTTGGGAACCCTGTATCTATTCAGAACATGGTCTCTCTAGCAGTATTTTACAGGAAAATTTGCCACTAACCTCTACAGTTGGAATAAACTACATGCTAAAACCCAGGAAAACATAAATCATGTTAGATAGTAACAACTCAAAATCAAACATTCAGGACAGCTTTTTAAATGCAGACATATTATAAAGCCATTTAACACCGGGTGGGGGAAAGTGTGTAGAAAGGCTTTGAAAAGGCTACAGGATAATTTCACAAGATTCATTAATTCATTCAACAAATATATTGAGATCCCACAATGGGTCAGATCTCTTGTAGGCCCTGGCAAGGAAGGAGTGAGGAAGACAAATATGGTCCTTGTCAGTCTGATATATTGGTGGTGATTATTTCTCTTTTGAATTGTATATTTGCTACAAGGGGGATTAGATCACTCTCAAGTTCTACAGAAACTGTTGTAAGCATCTGGATATTACCTGCATTTCTAGCATAGGCAGGAGAATCATGCAGTTGAAAATATCTGCACATTGGAATCACCATATGATGGATAGACTGGGGGTAAACTTAAAAAAAAATTATTGAAATGGCCAAGTTCCTAAGAAAATGTGAATCCAATGAAATCTCATTTTGCCTCTGGAAACAAGGTTAAAGGGATCCATGATTATTTCCACCACATATATTGCCAACAATGACCAGCTGATATTTTTAAGGAGGAAAGAGTTGTCCAGTCACTTCATTGGTTTTATTTTCCATAAATATAGTTTACTCATATAATAAATTATAAAACTTGAGTCTGATAAAAGCTTATGAGATAGTTTTCCAGTTGACTCTCATAAAAAAAGGCCTAAGCCTATTGCTCAAAACTAAACAGAAAAATCCAGTCTCCAGAAATGTCAAGTTCATTGACTTGGGTGTCTCATGACTTGGTTTCCTTGATGTCCTTGTTATTATTTTATTTCATTTATGTGTTTGTTTTTGGATGAGGACGTTTTCTACATGTTACCTTTTATCTAAGAGCCCAGAGTGCATAGCATTCCTTGAAAAGGCTGACTGACCCTATATACCAAGGACATAGCAAATATTATACTAATGATTTCTTTTGGGAAATCCTACCGCATGAAGGGAACTAAGTTTCCATGAGTAGTAGTCTCATCTAAGTTACTTGTAGTTTTTATTAAATTTGTATTTAAATATATTATGGAAGGTTTTGATCAGATATTTCTAAAACAGAAAATACATCTTGAAAAGGAAGAATAATCTGTTTGTCTTTGAAGAAAACACTCTATTGACACTCTCCACTACCATCAAACTTCTCAGTTTATCTTCTTGGCATTCTTTGGAGCCTTGACATCTTCATCTGAAGAAAGATCACAGCCAACCTTAGATATTCTATTATTTGTGTCTGGTGCCTGGCTCACAGTGGACTCTCAACATATATTTTATATGTGGTGACTGTATGGAGTAAAAGGTGGAAGATATGTAGAAAATAACAAGGAAGGAGAAATAGCCAATCTTATTCATCGTAAAGACATGTAGTTTATTTTTTTGTTTTTGTTTTTAGTTATTTAGTGATCTGAACATGAAACTTGAGTTATTTTAATAGAAAAGAAAATGTTATGCACTTTGGGATGAGAAAAGTGAATGCTTAACCTTATCAAGGGCTAATGTTTTATTAAGGATCATCCTTGCCAGAGCTTTTAATGAGCAGAGGGGAGCTACAGAGTTGAAGGACAGTAGTCCATTGCCATCTTATAACTAAACAATATTTAATAAAAGCAAACAATTCTTACTAAAATGTTTGACTATTTTTGCTGCTAGGAAATATTTTTGGCAAAGTTAAACAACATCAATTTTTTAAGCAGTTCTACATCAAAGCTAAGAAGTAAAAACTGTGTAATTGGAATTGAATAATTAACCCATAGGAAAATTTGAGGTGTTCAAGAAGATACATGGACTGTTTTAGTTCTCCTCATTCCAATTTATCAGAGTAGCATTATGTATGTTTTTCTCTAGCATGGGGGATTGAGAAAATAAACATATTTTCACCTGTCAAAGAAAGTAATAAATACTGCATAGATACTGGCCAAGTTGTTTGGCTAAATTTGTTGTAATTTAGGTTGCCGTTTGAGCCATAACTAAATGAGATCCCTGTTTTCTCTTTCTCTCTCTCTCTCTTTTTTAATCTATCCTCTTGAGACATAAAGCAATTTCCTCTTAAATGTAGAAATTATAAAACAAATAAATGTAAGATTAAGAAATTCAACAATCTATGGGTTACCTTAAAATAATAAGCCTACAATGTAAGTCATTCTTGCCAAATATTTTTGAAGTGTCTTAATATTGATCTTGTGAGTGAATGATGTTTTGTGTACTGTTTTGAAGGAAAACAGTTCCCTTAGTTTGATGTGTACTCTTTGGCTCAAGTGTTACTAGGTAACCATTCATCTTTGGCTCAAGTGTTACCAGGTAGCATTATTTTGTACTGACTTCCATCTTGTTGCTAAAAGGCAGATCAACCCTGGTAGGTGAAATAAGCCCAAGCATTGTTTTTTGACTGTTCTTCCAAATTAAAGTAATAGTTACTAATACATTTCTTTAAAAAAAAATTTTTTTTAAAGTGGTGCCTGGATGGCTCAGTGGGTTAAGCCTCTGCCTTCAGTTCCAGGTCCTGGGATAGAGCCCTGCATCAGGCTCCTTGCTCAGCAGGGAGCCTGCTTCCCTCTCTCTCTCTCTCTCTCTCTCTCTGCCTGTCTCTCCGCCTACTTGTGATCTCTCTCTGTCAAATAAATAAATAAAATCTTAAAAAAAATTTTTTTTAAAGATTTATTTGAGGGAGACGGAGAGTAGGGGGAAAGACAGAGGCAGAGGGAGAGCAAGAATCCTCAAGTAGACTCTATGCGAAACTTGGAACCCAGTGCAAAGCTCATTCTCAAGACCCTTGAGATAGTGACCTGAGCCAAAATCAAGACTCAGATGCTTAACCTGCTGAGCCACCCAGGAAACCCTTGATGAATTTCAAAAGAATTTAAATAGCTTTTAAAATGATTTAATAGTTGCAAGAACTTGGGTTTTGCAGTTCAACATCTCTGAACTCAAGTCCTGCTTTACATTGAAACTTCCACTGGATAAATAGGAATATAACATTTCATTAGGTAAGAATAGAAAATATTGATAAGAGTGTCTACCATACTGTTCTATTTAGTTTACCGTTTCAGACAAAGTTGGCTAGTGACATGAGGTTATTCCTCATAATGTTCTTTTATTTTTCTTTGACACTGAGAATCTCTGAGAAGTGGATGGCCTATAGAGTTGAATACAAAGTAGCACCTTCTCTCCCCTCTGTCTTGAATAGGACCACACCCTCTCCAACTATAAATAGACATGTATTAGAAAATTGTACAATTATCAAGCAATTCAGCCTTCTCCAAACACCATTCCTTTGAACAAAATGGGTTAGGTGAAATAGACAACAGTGAAACATTTGTATATTTTATAATCATAAATGATTCACAACCCACATATTTGGCTCTCCAGAGATGATGTTGGAAGATGTAACATTTTATTTTGCCATGTAAAAGCAGTGCAAATCACTACTGGTTCCTAAAATGTACTTCATATGGCAAAGGATATTTTTGATTTAAAAATACCTTAACAAAAAAAAAAAAGAAAAAGAAAAACCCACCACCCTTTACACTGCATAGAGTTTGTATTCTTCTTTTTAATCATTTTGCTTCAACTGGTGAAAATTTTGTTCAGTAGCTACCCCTTGGGACGGACAGATTTCTTATCTGGGGAAACTGGTTTTCCAGAAGCAAATTTTATATGTGAACTATTAGACTTCCTCTGTGAAATCAACTCCGAAGAATAAATTAGGGCTATTTTGTAGAGGGGCAGAGAGAATGCCGGAAGCTCAGTTGCTTTTATAGTTTGTATCTGGCTCTGCCGCAGCAGGGACGTAGGGTGACCCTCATTAGGAGTCTCAGATGCATCAAAAGGGTGTGCCTAAGACGTGGCGAGGGAAGGAGCTGTGTGCAGAGCATGCCCAGTGGGTTGCCTAAATGCATATTGGGTAGTGTGGAGCGTGGCAGATCATTAGACACAGCAGGAAGAATTCTCATGTGACCCAGATGGCCAACGTTCCTGACACCAGGGGTTAAAGATGGGGAGGAGGAAGAGAGGAGTCAGAGAAAGCCAAAGGAAGCATCTGTCTTCTTGACCTGACTGAGAGCTGACATATCCCTGGTTTCCTTCTCAGTCCCAGGAGGGAGAGAACAGCAGCTGTGTGGGATCAGGGCATTTGATCAGACTGCAGCTGTGAGGCATTCTCTTCTGGATGATCCTCCTGGCTCCAGGAGACAGGATGGGGACAGGTTGTGAGAATATCAATTCCCTGGGTAAAAGAAATGCAGGAGACCTTCTAATCTGAAGTTTTCTCCTTCCAAGAGTAGCAAAAAGATTATATAATTCCCTTAAAAATAAGGATAAAGAAGAACTAATCCGGTTTTCAATCCAGTCTTAGTAAAAGGAGACAGCCCTCTAGAGCTCTCTAGCAACTACACGACGACACTCAGGATTCAATAAACCCTTGACTTAGTCTGCAGATTGCTTTGAGGTGATCTCTGCAGCTTGTCTACGTCTGTGGGTTCGCTGTAATCGATATTTGCCTTGATTATTCTGTGTTACTCAAATATATAGTATATAATCATGATTCAGTCTGTTTTATTTATCTATTTATATATTTACTTTCTCTACCAGAAGGGAAGTATAGTGAGAACTTATTCTTGTATATCCTCTACTTAATAAAATGCCTTCTACTTGGTGGATAGTCCAACATCAAGAAATGTCTGATGAGTAAGTGAACATATCCAGGACCTAGTGCTGTCAAGCTGGGAAAAAGAGGGAACATGGCTAAGTGGGAATTAAGAGTCATGGAGCTGTGGTACACAGTATTTTTGCTTTTCTTTGTTTATTCATTTGTTTTGTTTTGAGGGTGACCATACGTAGAACCAGAAAGGTTCAACCTTCCTTGGGCTTATTTGAAAAAAGAACTGAACTGAAGGGGGGAAAACTCCTATTTCTGAAAGCTGATCCAACTGCCACCACAATCAAATTGCCATTTTTAAGAGGGAAATAAGGGAACATGCCTGCCTTGAGCAGAGGAAAGGGTTTTGATGGAGCCGGGGCTCCCAACATGTCATGTCACGTGCCAAATACTGAAGTGTATCACCACTGTCCTAATTATTAAATTGAAGACAGCATTATAAAAAATATTATTGGAAACCAACAAGAATAAATCTTGGAGTTTGGACCCCTGCCACCGAACAGAGGGGAAAAGAAAGCATCATGTCTTAGGACAACCTGGCCTTTGTCCAACATGATGTTTACCAGATTGTTGACATTTGCTAGCAGAACCATGCTATTCATCACTGGGACAACTTGAAAAAAAAAAGTATAATTCTCAAAGACTTTATTTTAGAAATGATTTTCTGGTAACATCTTGAGTAAAATTTTATTTACTTCAATAAATAATCCTATTTTTAAAAAGATAAATTTCCATTTACAGATTTTGGGGGGACAAATAAATAATTCAGACTAGTCTTGGAAATAATGCATTTAAATGGAAAATATAGAATTATATTAAAGGATACTCACTGAAAAATAATTACATTTAGAAAACCACTCTGCTCCTGTTACAATTGCTGAATTCATTTTATCTCAAAACTTGGCGACTAAAAAAAAGATAATTTTATTTTGCTCATTATTTAAGTACAAGAAATTTGAGCAGATCTCAGAAAGGCTGTTCTCACTTGGGGTCTCTCAGGCATCGCAGTCAAGTGTTGGCTGGGGCCATGGCCATGGGGAGTCTAGCCTAGGCTCCCCACCCAAGACAGCTCACTCTTGTAGCTGGAGTTGGTGCTGCTGTTCCCTGTGAGCTCAGCTGTTCTGTCAGCTGGAGTGTTTCACGTGGCCTCTGCAGCAGGGTGGTCTCAACTTACACAGGCTTTTTTACATAGCCCTTAGCCCCTGGCTGCCCCCCAGAGCAAGTGTCCCAGAAGAACTGGGTAGCAGCTGTACAGCCTTTTCTGACCTAGACTCCGAAGTCATGCTGTGTGTCTCTTCTGGCCCATTCCATTAGGTCATAGAGACATTATATCCCAAATTCCACAAGAGGAGAATTTGACCTCATCTTTTGGTGGGGTTGGGACTAGTTTGTATTGAATATTGGGACCAGGATGGGAGATACAATTAATACCATCTTTGGAAAATGCAATTATCTCCATATGTATATAAAATGGATACATATACATTTATAATGAGAAACACAGGCATAAATTGTATAATATATAGAAGGTCCACAGATATTACACATCCCTGTGAAGGTCATTATTTAACAGTTGCAAACTACTTAAGAGGTCAAATCAATTATATGCACATTAATTTACAACTTTATTTCATAGTTACTTAAACTTTGTACTTTGTACTTAAAGATTGTAAGAAAGGCATTGAATCATATCTCGATGGCTTTCTTTCTGTTGTAGAATATCTTTTTTTGAAGCGACTTCTACCTGGCCAATCAATATTTCACTTAAAATGCTTATCTTACTTCCCATATAATTTGGGAATGACTATAAAATTCATTAGTTTCAATAACAGTGACTTAGTGAAAATCATATATAGTTAAGAAGATCATATACACAGACAGAATTTAAGGTTTTTTTATTTAAAAGCTAAAGGTAAAAATATACTTAAGTTTGAGTATTAATGGTTACTAATGGTTTTATACTCTTTGAGGACTTGTTTCAGTTCCAATGAACAATTTTCAACTGAAATAAAGTTTTTAATCACCTTGAAAGCACCTTTAGCTCTAGTATTTCTACCCTGGTCTACTTCATGCTCAGCATTTTCACATGAAGAGATGGCAGCAAGGGAATGCTAAGGTAAATGTTCTTAGTTATCTCTGGTTAGTGTCTGAGTTGATCTGAACTCAAAGCCCCTCTGATTCTAAAGATGATAATGCTGACCCCCCCCCCCCCCAAAAAAAAAACAACAAAAAAACCCAGCATAAACAAAGACTGATAGTTTACAAAGTCGCCAAAAGAGCATACCATTTGCCACTATTAAACTAGAGTTAAATGAACCAGAACAGCTTTAGGGAAGCTTAACAATTTGTCAGGGAATATATGCTTGCTAAACGAGGGGTGACCAGCCAAAGGCTGAGCTTGGTAGACAAGCTCTTTAGAGACCCTGAACTTCGTGGGAACAATGACGGAGTCAACAAGACCACCAAGGGTCTAGCAGGAAGAGCCAACCCAGGAATAAGAGCTTTAAATGAAAAGTCTGTATGTGATCTGTGGGCAGAGCAGATTTCAGCTTTTGGGATAATATGCATTACAATTATGTTATCCAGGAAAATAACAACCACTTTGTCACAGATTTATAGACTAAATAATCAGCAAGATAATCGGAGCTGCACCCTTTCATCTCTGTACTGATGATACTTCCAGGGAGGTAATGGAGGGCCTGCTCTGCATTCTGGTAGGAGATTATTTTGTAGAACAATAGAACAACTTACTGAATTCTCATGAAAATTCTGTGAAAGATGCAACAAAACCGAGGAGGCCTAGACAGTGGAAGAAACTTGTTTGGGGATGTTAAGGAGCAAGAAGAGGAACCAGGATGAAAATTCAAATACCAATCTTATTAAAGAATTGTAGAAACATTTAAAAATATACAAAACCTGCAAAACGAGGGGTGCCTGGGTGGCTCAGTGGTTTGAACTTCTGCCTTCGGCTCTGGTCATGATCCCGGAATCTCTGGATGGAGTCCCATGTGGGGCTCCCTCTCGGTGGGGAGTCTGCTTCTCCCGCTCCCACTCCCCCTGCTCAAGCGCTGTCTGTCAAATAAATAAATGAAATCTTAAAAAAAAGAAAGAAAGAAACAAACAAACAAACCTGCAAAATGAGAGACTCTGGTGCACTCGTCACCCAGCTCTCAGCATGGAACAACTAATGCCAGTATTTTTCTATGTATCTCCACCTACCTTCCCCCTTCCATTTTATTTAGAAGCAAATTCCAGATGTCACGTTATTTTATCCAACAATATATCCATACGTTTCTCTGAGAGATGAAAGCTCTTAATTAATACAATCATAACTATCAGAACACATCTAAAATGTAAAGTTATTTAATATCAAATATTCATTCTGAGTACACATTTTCAATTATCTCATAAATATTAGAAACAGTTTATTTTACAGTTCCTGTGAATTAGGATCTGAATGAAGTACACCTATTGCAATCATTTAAATAGTTTTTAAGTCTCTTTTAAACTATACATTTGGAAAACTTATATTTCTTTACTTACAGTTTCTTTGCAGTTTATCTGCTGAAGTGTTGCATTTCCTCTTCCCTTCTGGCAACCATGAGTTTATTTTCTGTAATTAAGAGTTTGAGTCTTTATTTGTCTCTCTCTTCTTTTGTTCCCCTTTACATGTTTGTTTCTTAAATTCCAACCTGTGAGTTCAATCATGTGTTTGTCTTTCTCTGACTGACTTATTTCACTTAGCATTACGCTCTCTAGCACCACCCATTTCATTTCAAATGGCAATATTTCATTGTTTTTAATGGATGAATAATATTCTATTATATCTATATCTGTATGATATAAAAATATCTATATATATTTATCTATCTATATAGATAGATTTCAGATCTTCTTAATTGGTGAACACCTGGGCTGCTTCCATATCTTGGCTATTGCAAATAATGCTGCTATAAACACGGGGGTGTATATATCCCTTTGAATTTGTGTTCTTGTATTCTTTGGGTAAATACCCAGTAGTGTGATTGTTGGATTATAAGGTAGTTCTATTTTTTAATTTTTTGAGGAATGTCCATACTGTCTTCCACATTGGCTGCCCCAGTTTGCGTGCCCACCAACAGGGCAAGAAGGTTCCTTTTCCTCCACATCTTCACCAATGCCTGTTTTTTCTTGTGTTGTTGATTTTCACCGTTCTGATAGGTGATAAGGTGATAGCTCATGGTTTTAATTTGCATTTACCTGATGATGAGTGATGTTGAGAATCTTTTCTTTTCTTCTCTTTCCTTTAATATTTTATTTAGAGACACCGTGACAAAGGGAATACAAGCAAGGGGAGGGGGAGAGGGAGAAGCAGACTTCCTGCTGAGCAGGGAGTCCAATGTGGGACTCGATCCCAGGACTCTGGGATCATGACCTGAGCTGAAGGCAGACCCTTAATGACTGCCACCCAGGCACCTTGAGAATCTTTTCATGTGTCTGTTGGTCATTTGGATATCTTCTTTGGAGAAATATCTGTTTATATATTCTGTCCATTTTTAAATTAGCATAGTTGAATCCATTTCTTTAGCAGACTGAAGCATGTACCTTTAACTGTTTCTTCTAAATTGGGAGTTACATCTAGAGGCTTAACCAGATTCAATATTCATTATTTGCTTGATTGTTTTTGACAATATTTATACATAAATGAGGGTCTGTTTCTCCATCCAAAGGTTTATAATTGGTCTCTTCCCATGAGAAATACATGGCATACTGAGAAACTGTACCACTGGATCAGTTATCATGTGGGACGGGAAAGATAGTATCATTCAGACACATGTAGCCAAAAGTTCCTCACAAATATGTCAAAGACACAGAAGACATTGAGAGAAATTTTCAAATGCAGATAATGGAGATGACATATTTGATGGTAATATTTATTCCTAAAATATTTCTGGCCAACCAAGAAACAGAAGGAAAATTATTATTATTATAGCCAGTTGTATTCAAGTACTTCCAAGGAAAGTAAGAACCATTGTTCTTACAAAGCAGATTCTTACAAAGGATCTTTGTAAGATCCTTACAAAGGATCCTTATAGATCCTTACAAAGCAGGATCTGAAAAGAGGATTGTACCAAAACATAAAAGAAAAGATCTTGAAGCCACGACCATGAACTTTTCACCATGGGACAGCAGGACAGACTATAATTTTAAAACTAATCAATCAGTTGAGGTTCCTGGGTGGCTCAGTGGGTTAAAGCCTCTGCCTTCAGCTCAGGTCATGATCTCAGGGTCCTGGGATGGAGTCCCACACCAGGCTCTCTGCTCAGTGGGGAGCCTGCTCAGTGGGGAGCCTGCTTCCTCCCTCTCTCTCTGCCTGCTTCTCTGCCTACTTGTGATCTCTCTCTCTCTGTGTGTGTGTGTGTGTGTGTGTGTGTGTTAAATAAATAAATCTTAAAAAAAAACTAATCAATCAAAAAGATACCTTTATATATGAAGCGGTAAGACCACAACTCTCACGAAATATAGTCATTTGTCCCAGCTCTTCAAGAACTTACAGAAAAGAAAGAAAACTAAAGTGCAGGACAATACCTCATGAGCTTATATACAAACAGGAGTTTGGCAGGGGCTGTGTGGTCACCATTGTCTGGTGTGGTTAGGATGAATATTGGCAGGGGGTAAAGGGGTTGTTAGAGGACTTTTAGGAGTTGTGAGAATGAAGCTTGAAGGACATGAGTGGGTGGAATATTCCGTGAAACAGAAATGATAAGAACAAAAGCAAAAACGAATAGTTAAGAATAAGCATAGTATGTTCAAGGAACAGTATAGATCAACTTCTTTTAAAAAAAATACACACTGTGTACAAGTACATATGGCATGTTGCATAGTTCTAGAGTGAGGTCCCATACCATCTTGTTCTTGGTTTAGATTAAACATGAGACACCTTAGTGAAGTCATATCATTTCTCTCTTTTTTTTTAATAGAAGTTTTTTGTTTTTTTGTTTTTGTTTTTAATATTTTATTTATTTATTTGACAGAGAGAGAGAGAGAGAGAGATCGCAAGTAGGCAGAGAGGCAGGCAGAGAAAGAGAGGGAAACAAGCTCCCTGCTGAGCAGAGAATCTGATGCTGGGCTCGATCCCAGGACCCCGAGATCATGACCTGAGCCAAGGCAGAGGATTTAACCCACTGAGCCACCCAGGCAACCCAAAGTCATATAATTTCATTTAATTTCTGTTTCTTTACCCATAAAAGGGAGTATTGGACTAGTTTAGAAGTTCCTTAATTTCTGGGACCAGTGAAATTGTTTGAATGTTGAATAAGTTAATTTCTTAGAAGGTGAAAACCAAATTCAACAAAATAACAACAACCTGGCATCTTCTTATTATAATGATTTTTAAGAAGGTATATTTAATACAGAAGCAGAAGCTAGTTTCAGAAATGTGTGTATCCATGTATGTGAGTATGTGTGTATGTCTAATTTATATTAAAACTAACTTCATTGCACTCATTTGTTTTTCTAATTTTGATATAGACTGATAAGAACCTCATTATAGAGTCTATCTGATCAGCATTTGGAATCATAGACTAGCTGTTACTTAATAGTCCTTCCCTTTGTGACATTCTAAGAACTCATAACTAGGGTAATGTCCCTGTTTTACTCTGCTTGTAGTTGCTGGAAAAACTAGTTGACAGTACAATGTCCTGGCTAGACCTTAAATGTAACAGTATGTTTTTGCATCTGATGTCAGAATAAATACAAAGTTTTATAAAAATATGAATATGTAAAATCCCTGAGATGGATATAAATTTACTAGTAACTCAGAGAAGATAGTAGGGTTATGATTTTAAACACTAAAATGACTTTCTAAGCATTAAGATGTGAAGATTCCAAGTTTTAAGATTTTTTATGCTATATCTTCCAAAAAAACAATGTATACAATTCACCACAAGACATTCCTAAAATTCTAGAAGGACAACATAACCAAAATTGTTAGCCAAGCAGATATATCATTTTTTTCCTCCACAACTGAAATTTATCTGCACTTTAGGCTTGAACAAATGTTAAAAGAGTCACTGGGATATAAGTTCAATAATGTATAAAAGTGAGCATAAGTGGAAATTAAAACTTTGACAAAGAAGCCCATGGAGTAATAAAGAAATGTAGGCAGTTAACTTTTTTTTTTTTTCCCAAATGAAAGGCAATGTGTCTTTACTTGGTTGGAGAACACTAATTATCAAAGATTTGGCAGAAGACTGCCACTCCTAATTGCATGAAATTATCAAACTGACATTTCTGAAAATGGCAGTGATCATGACTGCATAATGCCGTTAAAAATCCTCCTACAAGATAGCTGTTTATCACCGAAAACACTTCACTCTTGTCATTTCTCTGTGAACTGTTTCTGTAGTAAGTTCTTGGAATATATTTATGTATGTTTAGAATCACATGCATTTTGATATTTAAATTTATAATAACCATTGATCTCTGAATTGGATACTAGATTTTTTTTTCCCCACTATCAACAGAGTCATGTGAGTAAAAAGGTTATTTGCAGAGAACTTAGAAGGTAGGTGATTTCAGATACACTTTCTGTAATTTTCATGGAGGACTGGAAGACCGCACGATGACTACCATGATAATTGAACAGCACACACTTACGTAAGGTTCAAAATTGAAAAGACATCTTTCCAACATAACAATTGCATTCCCTGTTACAGTTTTCCTTTTAATTGAAAGCTGTAGATTAATTGTATTTTCTACAGGGATGTGGGCAATTTCTGTCTTGGTCATGCTGCGTTCTCAGAACCTGATAAACTGATGATGTCTAGGAGGTATTCTATTGGCTTTGTTGAGTGAATGAAAGAATTTCAGCGTCAAGTACGATGGAGAGGTGGAAAAACTTTCCTGATGTATGTTATGCAATCTCAAATACAGAAAAGATCACATGAATTTGATAGAATTTTAATAGAATATCAAATTTCTGCTTAACTTCCTACATCAATCTAAAAAAAGCCAATGGAAGAGACAGAAGCATTTTGAATGTATCCCTCTGGCAATGGTAGGTTAGGTCAGATGGATCTTCAATGATTTGGCTAAAGCTCTTCTCTACTAAATGGTACATTTATGTAGAAAGGCATATATTTAGAAATCACATGCCCTTAACACTGATCCAAGGAATTATTTTCTAAAACAAGAACAATGAGGTAACACCTTAATGTGCCCTGAGAATTTTCAGCCACTCTCTTACAAAATATGAATTTTAGTTTTACACAGCAAAGTAATTACATGGGAAAAATAATGTGGTCAGTGTATAATTTTAAAAAATATATAGAGCATTTGATTTCTTTGGAAAGGATAAAGCAGACATTTTAAACTATAGTCGATGTAATTCCTAGAAGAAGAAAAATATGGTAGCAGTAAAACTTTCATTGCAACATTGATTTTTTTGTGAGCACATCCTTTGTGATTCTGTGGGCCTGCATCCCTCTTACTGACTGCATTATTTCTTTTACTGTCACACAAGGTCTGGAAAAAGTGCCGAAAGATCTTCCCCCTGACACTACGCTGCTTGACTTGCAAAACAACAAAATAACCGAAATCAAAGATGGGGACTTCAAGAACCTGAAGAACCTTCATGTAAGATTTCTGTGTTTGTTTGTTTGTTTTTGAGTTGTAACAAGATCTGACTCACAGGATTCTTCAAAACAAGGCTAGGAGTACTATATGATAATAAATAAGCACAGAGGCATTTATTAAATCCTCTATTTTGGGGGTGACAGGGGAGCAAAGCATCATATTCATTAACCTCTAAAAAAAATCAGCTAATTTTCTTACATTTACCCCATAGATCTTTGGTCTTTGTATCCTCAAAAATACTTCATATCTTAGTCTTCTCTTACGTTTCATGAATTAAAGTCTTTATCTTCCTAGGAAGATTCCAGAGATTCCATTTCAATATTGGAGCAAAATACAAAATGGATTACTGAACTTAGTATTAGTTTATCTCTTTGGTCTTCTTTCATTAGTTTTCTAAGAGGTGCCAATGTTGTAAAAGCTCAAAGATTAGCACCAAGAGAAAAAGGGATAGCCATCTGTAGTTTACTTAGTAAATATAATTCTATCTTCAAATATCTATATATCTATAGCTTGCTTTGTATTTAGAACTTTGCTTATTGCATTCTTATCTGTATCTGTGCTTTAATTGTGATTTTTACTTACCTCTACTCTACTATGTCACACATCCAGTCTACCAAACAGGATTCCAGCAGAAAATTGGTGGCACTCTCTAAAGTGTTCACAGAGAAGGCATTACTGAAGGGATGATTTGCATAGGGATATAGGAACCAACGAAGCATTATGAAACACCCAAGCCCACCTTGAAAGAGGTGGGGAGCCATAGTCTTACCTCCTCATTTCCTGTCTGTGTCTCCTATAGGTGAACCTAACTGGGGGCCAGGGTCAAGATCATCTGGGTAAGGTAGTCCCCAGAGTTTATCTTCCCAGGACACAAAGGAAACTCACAAAGAAAGAAGAATGAGTATAACTATAGTTGGGAGAGGGTATGTGGTAAATGGAGGATGACCAACCCTGTCAAATAGGGTTCAGCATTGCTAAGGCAGCCTTCTGTCAGAGTAAGTGTATTGTCTTTTCAGGTAGGGGATCAGAATCCTAATAAACTGTATGCTCTAGTCCAGCTCTCTATCTGTGAGATAAATAGAAAGTAGTTTCCCCTCAGAATATCATTGCACATTTAGTATAAATAAGCCAACCTTCAATGTCCAAAATAAATACTGCAAGTCTCACTGTCTCTGTATTCTACTCTGGTAGACCACTCTTGAAGTATTAAGTATGGTCCTGGGCAAGACATTTAAGGAGGGCATTAACAGTTGAGTATCCACAGAATGGTTATCATGAGGATAAAGAATTTGGAAATCATGTCTGATAGGCAGAGTTGACAGAGATATGGATGCCCAAACTGAGTGAAAGAGGTCATGAGTGACAATTTTGAAGGGCCATGCTAGAAAAGAGAAATTGAATTTACTTGCTTCAACTGTAAGATGACAGAATTGTCCTCTTGACAATTGAGTGGAAATTTCAGGGAAGCAGAGTTTTGCTCAACATTAGAAATACAACGTATAGGGGGCACCTGGGTGGTTCAGTCATTAGGTCTCTGCCTTCAGCTCAGGTCATGATCCCAGGGTCCTGGGATCAAGTCCCGCATTGGGCTTCCCGCTCAGTGGGAAGCCTGCTTCTCTCCCTCTCCCACTCCCCCTGCTTGTGTTTCCCTCTCTCGTTGTGCCTCTCTCTGTCAAATAAATAAAATATTTTAAAAAAATGCAATGTATAGTGTTAGAAGTTTCAGAAAACAATGGAGAGAGTTGTTTAGTTATGAGTGACCTGTATGTAGAGATAAGTTTATAGGTTCTTATGATGAATAGCAGAGAAATACATTTTTAAGGTTGGGAGTATAAACAGAAAACTCTAATTTCAGATCCATTTAGTTCTTGTAACCATTATAGAAAATAATTGAAGGGATATATAGTAAGAATAGGCAATACATGTAAATATAAAAATAAGACATCTGGCTGGTATGCTTTAGAATAAGAAATATAGATTCAAGGGAAATAATGTAATGTAAAATAAACTGGTCATCTTATGTTACAGAACTAATATAATCAGGACAGGATTTAGACACCAACTTTCTGACAGCTAGAGTGAGAAAAGCAATAAACACCCACTAGGTGAAAATATACCATATTCTTAGAAGGTTGTAAAGATTTTTTCCTTAAGATTTTAAGATTCTCTGTGGAACGATTAATATAAACAAAAGTGGCAAATAAAATGGCATAGTCAGTTTATCTCCAACCATAGGAGAC
Organism: Mustela nivalis; assembly: GCF_964662115.1. NCBI lineage: Eukaryota > Metazoa > Chordata > Mammalia > Carnivora > Mustelidae > Mustela > Mustela nivalis. The sequence continues at coordinate 27,892,023 of NC_139026.1, forward strand.
CAATGTAATGTAAGTAGTGAATGCTCTCAGACAGATCAGACATATCCTACCTACATCAGGTGACCAGTATGTGAGAGAATATGGGACAAACAGCTTTTTAGAGGGTTAGCAGAATTTTGAAAGGATGAGAAGGAAAAGAGGGTTTTCTCTACAAAAGGAAAGGAAAGAAGAAAATAAGCAGATAGGAGGTGGCTAGAGTGAAAGACAAGCTAGAAAAAGTGAGGATAAGGCTTGAGCTAGAGATTTCAAATCTTGAACCAGTGGGATCCATCTTCACTGTTAAGATCCCAGGCCTGAGCCCCAACCCACCCTTTCTCTGACTCCATGGTATGCTTTCCCTGGGAGTGGGACAATGGTGATACCAATAAGGTTTGTCAATGACTATTTAAACTATCACTGGATCTGTTAAAAGATTAATTAAGAAAAACTTAATATTATTTTCAATGAACTAAAATTTAAAACTTCATTTTATTTTTATAAGTTTACCCTAAAGCTAATTTTTTTAAGGGAGGAAAATTCTCTTACTCTAATCCTAAGTTTCTATATTGTTAAGTATAATCTAAATAATTTATTTAAACTCTGCATGTCCTTAAATAAAAGATATCTGTTTCTGTGACACTGTCATTAAATCTGGCATTTGTAATAATATGTTCTTTCTTTTCCATGTTTCTTTCTCTGTATGTTTTAGGCAACTACCATCTTAGCAATCTCTTTCTTTCTACTTCAAAGTATACATGGAGGAGAGAGTTTATTAGAGCTTCCAACTCTTCAGAGGATGTTAAACAGCTAGTTTTCTCTTACTCTTTCATTCATGATAGTTTCTATCCTTGTTATTATGCAAATAAACATTATAATTTCAGCCAGGAAAGCCACACTTGAATGAAAAGGAGGACGAGAAGTGAAACTTCAGCAACGATTAAAATAGAAAGGATTTGACAGAACGCTTCCTCTCTTCTCAATAGTTTTATCATTTTAGACTCTGTGTCACATGATGAGTAGTACATACTGTGCAAGAATAGTTTTATACTCGTATGTAATCAAAAAACACAGTTATCCTGTGAAATAATGGAAAATTAAATATTATAGTGCCAACATTTAATATATTTCCTTTGAATTCATGCTTAAAAAATCTAGTCAGGGAGGTTTTTTTAACTAAAAATAAAATATTGTTAAAGATTGAGTAGTAGTAAACACTTGTCTAGCAATTACTATATACTAGGCTTAATACCTATACACACTCACTTACTAATTTTCACAACCATTCTTTTGAGGTGGACACTCTTAATAACGCCTTTATACAGAAGAGGACATCCAGATACAGAAAGGTTACTTAGTCACGCACTATAAGTCATGCACGTTCATCGTCACTCACAAATAAGAGCCAAATGTTGAGACTGAAACTCAGGAGCACTGTGAATTGAGTCCGTTAATTGCCTATAAATATGATAGTAACCATACAATTCCTTAAAACCATACCTGATGCAATATAAACCACATATAAGGGACTTTGGAGAAAACTACATCATATTAAGCCAGGTTTCAAGATTATTTTCTTCCAATTTTATTGAACTATAATTGCCATACAGCAGTGTGTTAAGTTTAAAGATGTATAGCATAATGACTTCATATATTGCAAAATGATCACCATAATAAGTTTAGTTAACATCCACCATATATAATATTATATATATATAATATACACACATACATATATACATATAAAACATTTTTTTCTTTTCATATATATATATATATGAAAAAGAAACATTTTTTCTTTTCATATGTTTTTCATATTCTTTTCATATTTTTCATATATATGAAAAGAAAAAAATGTTTTTTTCCTTGTGAGGAGAACTTTTAGGGCTTACTCTCTTAGCAACCTTCAACTATATATACCATGCCACAATGTTGGCTGTAGTCATCATGTTGTACCTTACCTCCCCTGTCCTTACACACTTTATAACTGCAAGTTTGTTTCTTTTGATCTCCTTCTTGGATGAAGGTGGTGAAAATGCTTTTATTCCTGCTTTCACTCATTTCCATTGCCAGTCGCCTTCTTCATCACCTCTCCCCTACCTCCCAGGCTAGATCCCTTTTTCTTTAGTTACCAAAGAAGTAGGTCATCCTGGTTTTTGAGGCTGTGCTTCAATTTTATCTCTTCTCCTCAGGCTTCTACCCCATCTTTGCAAAGTCATGATAAACTGATTCTGCTTGTCTTTTACCTTTTCCTTTCTTCTCTGTTTTTACTTTTATTTGAATTTGTTATATGCAGAATTGACTCCCAGGCCACAAATTTTTGTTTCTTCAGTATCTTCTGGGATATCTTTTTCCTCTGTGCAACTGCCTCTTCTGGTTTAAGATCTTTCTGCTTTTTCAGTGAGGATCATCTCAGTGCGGCAGGGAGAGCTCCTGCAGGGAGGGGTTCATCGGCCGTGAGTCCTGTCAATTCAACACTGCATCTCGGGAGCTTTGTTCCCTGGGATGTGCTCAATGACCAGAGAATCTACAGTTCTTAAGTTCAGCAATACTCTCTGCATTTTTAAGCATGTGCAGTCAGAATTCAGTACTCTTTTTGGGCCATCTGTGTCCAAGAGTGACTGTTTGGCCCGGGGCTCACCTACCAACTCCACCATTGTAGGGACCAGGTGGCACACATGGCTTTCCCAAAGTGACATCCTTCAGATACTTGGTGGCTTTTCCGATATGCATGCTCTTGATGGCTTAGGCAGTTTCATGTGCGTTCTTAAAGCAAACACAAAGATTTGAACATCCTGATTTGTGTGATCTTATAGGATTTTCTGGGCCAAGTCAATAGTGAACCATTTTTGATCACCTTGGGTTGTTTACAGGAAGAGCTTTCTGCTTTTCATCAGCTGATCTCCTAAAGAATACCTGAGGCTCACCTTTGACTCTTTCTTGATTTAGCTGGTCTTTTGCATTAGCCAATGGAATTAGTTTTCTTTTGTTTTCCCATCTCAACATCTTGTCATTGCCTGTTATAATTGTAAGGGTGCTTTCTTAAATACATACCACTGTGTCTTTTTGGCACTAATATCAACCATCTTTAAGCAATACTGTATATACGCAATTAACTTTTTTTCACCTGTGGATTTTTCTTTAAGGTGGTTTTATTAAAGCATGGGGACAGGACCAATGGCAGAAAGAGCTGCCTTACCTATGGATCTGTTTTATGTGAAATTCTAATTCATATAGGTCTTAAGATTTTACCTCATTATGACTAAAATTTACAGAGTTTATTTATGTTACAAATTTTTTTTAAATTTGAGAGTAGGAATGTTGCCATTTGAAAGGTGCTTTGCAAATAAATCTATATACATTATCATGTATGCCCTGTAGATGCTATTATTATTCTCACTGTACTGAAGAAATAATTGGGGCAAATGTCACACAACCCCCAAGACTTAATAGCAGACACTACGGTGGCATGCTCACAGGTAGAAACATCATCTAGTTATTATCTAGTTTAAAAAAGATGATATTTTATTAGCAGAAATGGCAGATAATAGATCATCAGGGTGATTCTTCATACTAGGTTTTGATATTTAACATAAAATAATCAGATTTTCAGACCATGTTGAATGCATTGAATGATATCTAGCTTTCAGAGTTGTCTTTCATAGATAGCAATAGAAGATCTCCTCTTTCTTCATGATTAAGCATCTGCCACTTTGGGTGTCTTTCAATGATGCGAGTCCTCTTAAACCTCTCCTCTGGCTCTAGCTTTTACTAATTTCCTGGACATTTTACTGGTTAATATTAATTTCCTATGACTTTAACTCTCATGTGTTTTTTAATTTTCTGTAATATTCATTGGAATTTCCTGGGGTTTTGTTTTAATCAACCCATCATCTTAGCTGAAAAACTATTACTTAGAAGGAATTTTAGTTAGTCAAGTAATGTGAACTCCATGAGCATATACATGTGTTAACTAACCAGCTGTTACCTTCAGAAAGTATTCCTGCATTTCTGAATCTGGAAGTTCTCATTGTTTTCTTTTTTTGTCCCTGTGCTTTTCATATATGCACATAAATCCACTATAATTGAAAATGAGGTTTCTTAGACCATACTCAAATGATCCTGAATTCCTTAGGATTAATTGATAAGAAGATTTAGTATAATAAGAAGCATGGTTCTATAGACATACATATCACTGGAAGAGAAAGAGGTATCCAAAAATAAGCTCAGCAATAGCTATACATATACCAGTAATGAATGAGAAGCAATTTTGCAGAAACAAAAATTTGAGAATTACCAAATATATTAGCACATTTGGTTACATAAAATCTTTATATGTAAAAAGGACAAAAACAGAAGAAAAATATATTTAAGCTCTGCATTTCATATTAATTACATCTTTATTTTCTGTAGACCAATTATTAAAATATATTAAAACTTACTAAAATGAGTAGTATTGTGATCAGGTAATCCTTTCTCTCCAAAAAGTACAGAAAACAGTAGCAGAACAAAAGGAAATTCATTTAACCTTTCAAGTGACAAAGAAATGCAAAGAAATTATAATGAGGCACAACATGGTGTACTAATTTGACAAACTTTTTGAAAAAAATAGATCTAAATTTATAAGGCTGCAAGAAAGCACAAAAATTTTACTCTTTTACGTTGCTGTGGTAATATAAATTGGTGTCACCGTTTGGTACTGGAATTCATGGCAGCAGTCAATGAAGATGGATTTTAGGCTGGGGGATGGATGCACTGGACTCTTTTCTGGTATCTTGGGTTACTCTTGTAGTTTCAATCTTTAGAAGTATTAACTGTTTAAAAATTAAGTGTCTATCTATGTATCTATATTATAACCTATAACCTATATCTCATCACCTTTATTCCTGATGCTCCTGATGTTCAGATCCTCATATACTTCTTAAGTGAAAGAGTCACGTTTGCTTAATTTTTTCTGATTTCTTGCAATATATATAATATTTGACTTTTTTCCCTAATTTCTTGCTATATATATATATATATATAGAGAGAGAGAGAGAGAGAGAGAGAGAGAGCTGAAATTAAGGTGTTGTTTTTGTTCATTATCTATAGACGTTGATTCTTGTCAACAACAAAATTAACAAAATCAGCCCTGGAGCATTCACACCTTTGTTGAAATTGGAACGACTTTATCTATCCAAGAATCATCTGAAGGAATTGCCAGAAAAAATGCCCAAAACTCTTCAGGAGCTGCGTGCCCATGAGAATGAGATCACCAAAGTGCGGAAAGCTGTGTTCAATGGACTGAACCAGATGATCGTCATAGGTACAGATATTCTTAAAACTCTAAGGCCAGGATTGAAGGTCCACCTTAGAAGATTCCAAGTTAGCTATAGCTGCAGGAGGTAGACCAACCAGAGCTTACATATCTTTAGCCTGTAGGAGTAAGAGTAGCAAAATCGGCAGAAATGAGACTTGGAATCGTACCTTACAATGTTTTTGTGTCTCGTCCTCGAGGATCTGAGAATGTGGAGAAGTTCTAGGGCCAAAGTCACCCTACTGGTATGCCCAAGATGCGAGATGGAATTAGGTAGTGATTGATTAGAGATATGTGGGGATACCTTTCCATCATGGGAATTGCTTCTATTCTGAACATCTATAAATCACTCACTTTAAACAATGTGTTCTAACGTTTTGCTCCATGTGTGGTAAAAATGATGATTTTATAATTGGCTTACAAGATGCTAATATTTCAAATTATTTCATATTTTAATTCATCTCAGGAAAGTAATAACACCATAATAAGTGTGACTTATTAACACGTGTTTTTGTTGATTTCTGTGCAATCCTGTATATGTACTTTAAATAATCTTCTTGTTATTGTTTTCATCGCTATTGCTTTTTCCATAAACTTTTGTTTTCTTATTGTGTTTGTTGTTTGTTTTAAAAAAAAAAAATTTTGCCTCAGTTTGCTATCCCTTTGAAGAGTGTATCCTTTAATTTCTCTTTGGTTTCTCAGTCAAGTTGTTATCAACCCTAATTTCTCTTAAAATCCTTAAAATCTTCTCTTAAAATCTTAAAAAATTGAAACAGACCCTACTCTGATTTGAAATATCCTAATGTTGTCCGCTAAAGCTTTGTATTTATTGCATTTGTAGAACTGGGCACCAACCCACTGAAGAGCTCGGGAATTGAAAATGGAGCCTTCCAGGGAATGAAGAAGCTGTCCTATATCCGCATTGCTGACACCAATATAACTACCATCCCTCAAGGTGACAGAAAAGTCTCTAAAGCAGTCTGAACAACTAAATCTTAAAACTTTAACATTTAAAAAAAATTGTTTTGGAAATTTAAATGGTGACTGAAGTAGCCAATGTTATTGCTGGTAAATTGTTTACCCTTGGAAGTGTTTTTTTTTTTTTTTTTTTTTTCAGCCTAGATGACTCCTGGGCCATCACGGCCCACAGTAGAGATGGCTAGACCCTTCTACCTATTAAGTCTCTTCTAAGATATAACAACACACAATGATTTCATATTAAATAATTGTGATAAAAGAGAAGAATTGTGATAGCACAAATGTACAATTATTTAAAAAGCAGAATGCCTTAGTGGCATTAAAAAAGAAGATACATGATGTACCTTGAGCCAATTTTTACTTGAGTCTGCAATCTTTTAGTGAATTCCTTTCCATCATAGGACATCTCAGGCCTTACGAGTAAGAGCAGCCACAGAGGTCATGCTCTTGTATGATAGTGTCTGTTGTATGTTGTAGAGTGGGGATTTTGGTCTGTAGGGTTGAGTTCAGTTTGTCCCTAATTTGCTCTAAGGCCTTGGACAAGTTTATTCAATACTTATGCCTCAATTTCTTTATTTTTAAAAATATTTTAAATATTTAAAATATTTTAAAATATTTTGTTTATTTATTTGACAGAGAGAGAAAGCATAAGTAGGCAGAGCACGAGGCAGAGAGAGAAGGTGAAGCAGGCTCTCCACTGAGCAGGGAGCCCTATGAAGAGCTCGATTCCAGGACCCTGGGATCATGACCTGAGTCAAAGGCAGCCACTTAACCAACTGAGCCACTCAGGTGCCCCTGCCTCAATTTCTTTATTCATGAATGTGTAATAGCATTAGTTTGTCTTAAAATTAAATAACTAATTAGAGAAATATCTGGTATTCAAATAAGTAGTAGATTAATATTACCTTTTATTATTTCTTAAAATTATTTTGACACTCATTTTGCTTAGGCAAAGTACCAAACATCAGAGACAGGACAATGAATAGGATCTATTACCTGACTTCAAGGAGCTTATCACCAGAGCAAAGCCAGACAGGTCAGCAGCAGTCATCACACGGCCTCATGCTAAGGGTTCCCTGGGGGAGGCAAGGAAGCCAATCTTTGTGAATCAGAAAAGAAATCAACTCACCAAAAAAAGCAATTCCTCTAATTCTCACATTTTCCCTGCTCCAGGGTTTTAGTGTCACAAAAGCCCCTCTATATTCTCAAATTTTCCCCTCCACCTGGCCCTTTCTCAGCTTAGATATCTCGTTCTTGGACTGGGTACAAAATGTAGGTTCTTGCCCACAGAAAACAACTACCCTTCACTGTACTTCCACAGAAACTCAGCTTCCAAGAAGATATATTCCATAGAATGGTTTCTTACCATCCCTTGCTCTCTCCACAGTCTTTTTGCTACAGAAGATGTTTATGCCTATAATAGTAACTGCTGGTACAGATTAGATAGATAGACAGATAGATGATAGATAGGTAGATATTGATCTACAGTGTATGAAGTACCTTCATGTTGGGCCTCCAACTTGTTGCATCATAACAAGTGGTTTTATTCTTTTGTTTTTTTTTTTAAATTCCCAGTGCAGAGGTGTATATATCTATATCTATGTTTATTTTATGTTATATATATTAATATTATCTCAAGTGCAGATGTGTATATATTTATATTTTTAATATATTTTATATTTTAATAATATTTTAAAATTTAAATTATATTTTTATATATTACATGTACACATGTAATATATGCAATGCCCAAAGCTATAGAGCGGTAGGAAATGGAGTAGAAAAGCTGGAATTTAAAGTCGGGGTCTTTTCCACTACTTCATGCTACCAAATGACTTGCATTAAACACAGTCCTTGATTTTGCTCTCCTTCTTAATGCGTCCTCCAAAATATGCCTCGGGAACACATTTCATCACTTAGTGATCTGTATTTGCTATTTCTCCTCCTTACTCTAGGTGCTCTTTTCTCACCATCTCTAGCTTACTTTTATGTATTAAACACTTACTATAAAAATTATAGTAACGAAGTTTTGCTAAGCACTTACTAATACCAAGTATCATGCTGAAGGCTTTTTATGGATTCTTTGCTATGAATTTCAAACCATTCCTCTATAGTAATATTATCATACCTACTTAATAAATGAGGAAAATGAAGCTTAAAGACACGAAGTACATCGTGCCCAAGGTCCTGGGGCTAGGAGGTGGCCAAGTCAGGACTGTGCTGTGCTGACGTGAGTTCATGGGCATGACCATTGTACTCTGCTGCCAACTTAAGTACTCCTGCCTATGCATGTTTATGCCAACAAAACAGATAAGTCTGCTTTTCCTAGGCTTGACCCTTATGCCTTATGCCCTTAAGCACCATCCTCTGGGAGTCCTAATGTCCATACACTATCTACCATCAATGATGGAAACACATGGCAGTGGAGTGAAGTGGACAGTTATGTATTCTCCACGTAGACCACATGGTTGGAAGGTCTGATTCTGCCACTTAGTTGTTCTGTGACTTCAGGCTAATTTTTGCACATCTCCAAACCTCAGTTTTGCTGTGAAATGGATTTGTTAATGACACCTGTTTTCTAGGATATTTGTGAGGATTAATAAACACAAATAAGACGCACAATGTGCAAACATTGTAGCTGGCCCAAAGTAAGCTCTTAATATATTTACCTTAAAAATGGGAAGGGAAACGAAAGGGGGAAAAAAAGGAGGCAGAGTATAGGTTCTTAGCTAAATATTACTACAGTGGCAAATGATTATGGTATTCTTGATAAATTTGCCTCTCTCTATCCTATTGCAGTTTTCTTCCACTGTCAAACTTTCTCGTGGCTATCACTTCCCTTTTGGGAAACTGATGCTGTAGAAGGGAAGACACTTAGAAAGTAGGTAGGGTTATGGACACGATGATGATTGCTGTTCTAGAGACAGTACATTTTTAAAAACATCTTTTCGTGGTGATAGGGAAGAAAAGATGTGTATTCAATTGCTTTGTTTTATATATTCATTCATTCATTACATATAGGAATACTTTAAAAATCCACATTTATTTATTCTAAGGAGATTTAGGAGGTTGAAATCCCTTATTCCAAGAGTGACTGTGGTCTCCTGGTATTTAGTCATAAGAATGACTCAATTGTGATTTTGCTACTAGACCCCAAGACCAGATTCTTGAACCTCCATGCCATGAAAATGAACACCAGACTCAAGACAAAGAATGCTGGTGGAGTTTATTAGAGATAGCATACCTGCAAGGGAGCCGACTGGAAAGAGGAAGGGGTCTTGTGCAAAGAATAGAAAAGCCACTTTTCCAGAGGACGGAAAGAGAGTAGGGAAGCATTCTTCAATCCCACGGTCATTAACTTGTGGTCATTACTTCTCAGTGGACACAAGACAATCACAGGATGTCTTTCTCCATGGTTGACATTCTTTTAGGGGTCCTGGAAAATAATAATACTTGTACAAGCAGGCTTTAAATTGTTACTTCTAATTTTGCCCAGACACCCATTACTCCTAACGACTATTATTTCATTCGTTCATTTTCCCAGAAGGAGGTATTTGTCTCTAAGCCTATGGAAACTTTTAACCTTGGCCTCAGACCAGTGGCTTTCAGGAGTTAAGTCCCTCTTGCTTTTCCTACACTGTCTCCATTTCATTCCCTTCAGTTAAAAGCATGCTATTTGAACTCTCTTTGACTGTCTGGGATCATATTACTTCCCCACGTGGCAGCTAGATAACCTCCAAATTTGTAATTTGGAGTCTCTGCTTCTTCATCTATAAAAGGGAGGTTCACAAAAAATAATTTGTAAACTGAAAAAGTTAAATGAGCTAAGCTAGAAAAAGTGCCAGTATCCGTGTTTGCTACATGACAGACTTTCCGTGAGTAGCTTAGCATTTCCCCCACAAAACATCATGCTGTAGAGAAACAAACAATAAGTTCAAATCAAATATGGACTAAACTTTTACATTAAAGAGATGGTATGGACAGAATTCAGGGGTGTGCCATGAAAATTTTCTTACCAAACATAACCTACAGTTTCCCAACTTTTTTCCTTACGGACAGATAACCAACACTCTCTGCTAAGCAGATGTTAGTTTGACATGTAACTGATTTGCTCTTTTCTTTGTAGTTGTGGCTATTCTTGTAAGTGGAACAATATGCTCTTTAAAAAGCCATATAAAAGCATCATATATCCTCAGATGGCAGGAGGAAATGAAAATAAAATATTTAAACTTTTATATTAATATTACTAAATGTTTAGAAATCATAGCCTTTCGAGAAGTACTACCCAGAGGTTTCACGGATACTTTGGATTTAAAATTATTTCCCCAGGTGTTCTACATATGGCCGATCACTTGATTCTAGGCCTCTGCATTTCTCTTGTGTAAAGAAACAGTCTTGATTTAAAAGGTCCAAGTCAGCTTTAGCTCTTTCTACACATCCACGTTGTAGAAGCATTTGAGTTTTGTTTCATTTGTTTGTTTTTTAATGTGAAAAAGCCCATTAAGACTAAGGCCAATGTGGTTTATGAAGTGTTAGGTTTTTTTTTTTTTAAGATTTTATTTATTTATTTATTTGACAGAGAGAGAGAGAGATCACAAGTAGGCAGAGAAACAGGCAGAGAGAGGGGGAAGCGGGCTCCCTGCTGAGCAGAGAGCCCAGTGTGGGGCTTGATCCCAGGACGCTGGGATCATGACCTGAGCTGAAGGCAGAGGCTTTAACCCACTGAGCCACCCAGATGCCCCATGAAGTTTTCGTTATTAATGAGACTCATTACTGAAATACTTCATTAAACTTGTATATAGGTTTAACTTACACATAATTTTTCTGTTATAGTTCAAATGCTTATCTCGTTTTACCTTTGTGGTCTTTTATCAGTGACAGTATTAGCTTAGTAACAAAGGTGGGGGAGATTAATGAGATTCAGGGTTTGACTTCAGTTCTATGACAGTATCCTAACAGTTACCAGGACAAAAATCTACTACGTGATAAAGATAGTCCACATTTCTGTTAAAATCAATCTACGAGAAAAGTAAAAATTGCTTGTCCTACTTCCCAAAGCATGTATTATTATGAAAGAGATGAAGAAAAAGATATAAAGCAAAACTGATGGAAAAGATGAAAAGCAAATCCTTTGGAGCTCTGTGTCTTTCAGCAAATTGGTGGCCTACTGCTCGTTAAGTCCGTCTACATCCTGTAATTTAACATTCTGCATTTCTCTATTCCAGGTCTTCCTCCTTCCCTTACTGAATTACATCTGGAAGGCAACAAAATCACCAAAGTTGATGCATCCAGCCTGAAAGGACTGAATAATCTGGCTAAGTAATAATATTCTTTCATGACCTTTTATCAGTAGAATGGCCAGATGTATAAGTGCTTGCATGTTCCGAATTAGAAACACAGTGGGTGGTTGCTGACTGTTTTAGTTGTTGGCCCTAACAAACTCAGACCTCAGCAGGCCCAATTGCTTCTTTAAAAAATAATGAAGGGGCGCTTGGGTGGCTCAGTGGGTTAAGCCTCTGCCTTTGGCTCAGGTCATGATCCCAGTGTCCTTGGATCGAGTCCCACATCGGGCTCTCTGCTCAGTGGGGAGCCTGCTTCCCTCTCTCTCTCTCTGTGCCTACCTCTCTGTGCCTTCCTCTCTTACTACTTGTGATTTCTGTCTGTTAAATAAATAAATAAAAATCTTTATAAAAAATAAAATAAAATAAAATAAAAAACAATGAAATAGCATACTTACCATAACCCTGAAGATTATCTACCATATTGTTTTTAGATTAAGACATATCTTATGTACCTGGTGACTGGAAGTCAGTATGTTCCTTCAATGTGCTCTAACTTAGTTGCATTAAACGGAAGGTCAAGTAAATTATAACAGTGTTCAGAATTTGAAAATGCCTTAAAATGAAAGTTACAAGATCATGGACATACTGGGCATCCCACTCTATGGTATTGGAATAATTATAATGAGATTCTCTCACTTCTGTTCTTTGAAGAGTTTAAAATGTCTCTGGACATCTAATGTAGTCTAACAAAAGAAATTTTTTTTTAACAAAAAATTAACTTTTTTTTCCCCTGATAGATAATCATTTGTTCCTTTTCTGCTTTCTAGTCTAACTTTAACCTTTCTACATTAAAAATCTGGTTAAGTAATAAAAAAAGGGAATGCTTGCAAACTATTTGCTTTATCTTCAAGAAACACTGGGCTCTTGAATGGTATTACAGAATGTTCTTACAAAGGAGCACGGTGTTATGCCAAATTGACTCACTCCTATTTTATCTTAAAAATTTTATGGTAGATAAATAAATATAAAATATATCATTTATCCTTGAGAATTAGCTAAGACCAGATGATGTATAATACATCTTTTCTCATTTCTGTGGCGATTTCCAGTGAGCCAGTGGATGATAAGGGTTAAAGGTGAGCCTGTACCTGTGACTCTAGCTGTCCTTTCTAGGGATACCTGGGTGACTCAGTGGGTTAAAGCCTCTGCCTTTGGCTCAGGTGGTGATCCCAGGGTCCTGGGATCTAGCCCCGCACCGGGCTCTCTGCTTAGCAGGGAGTCTGCTTCCCTTCTTCTCTGCCTGCCCCTCTGCTTACTTGTAATCTCTGTCTGACAAATAAATAAATAAATAAAAATCTAAAAAAAAAAAAAAGAAATCATTTATCTAAAGATACTTGAATTACAGTCTCTAATACAGCAAATATATTTTGAAAGAGTATTAGGCATCACTGACCCTTCTTTGTGATTCGGTCCCTCTAGCTGCAGAACAATGTAGGAAGACAAGTTGCATTGCCTATTTTATAGAATGATCTTTAGGATGGCCAGTAGTAGGTGCAGTAGTAATAGTGGAGATGAACAAAAATCTAATTCCAAATATGGTAAATCATTAATAATATCTGTACCTTTTTAGAAGAAAAATTTATTTTGTAATGAAAGTGGTATGGAGATTTTTAAAAAATTCCATTCATTAAATGGAACAGACTGACTCAAGTGGACAAGCAAACTTTACTGACTCAAATTTATCAAACAAATTTCCTTTTGGAATCAAGCCTTGAAAAATCTGTCTATGAAACCATCACATCCTCGTGTTGTTTATTCTTCACTGATGTTGGAACATGAAAGGTATTTTGGTGTTGAGCATCAAAACTGTGAAAAGAAGGGTAAAGCAGCCACCCCTGATCTTGAAACAGTGTTTCAGGGCAAATATTCCAATTAGTTATTAGAAACAAGTGGAAAGAAAATAGTATATGCCTCTCTCCAAAAATATGAGATGGTTTTCAGGCACACCTCCCTTCTGTTATACATGTATACATCTATGATCATCTCCCTAAGTGGATTTTAATCTTTGATGGAAAGAATAATGGTTTTTGAGCCTTGAGTCCTCTGCCTTCATAAACCTAGGATAACATTGTGAACATGGTAGGTCCTCAAAAACATTTATTGATTGAATATCTAAGTAAACCATGAGAAAAGTGAAGTTTCTTTGAATCAATTATTAGGATTATCATGTTCTGAAACTGAATTAGTTCCAAATTGGAAATGGGACTTGAAGTGTTGTAAGGAACAGAAGACATCTTTCTATAATAGAAAAGAAAAGACCAGAAACTAGAGATAAATGTCTGAGATTGGGGGGGGGGGGGATGTTCTCAGCCAAGAGGTCAAGTCAATAATCCATAACTAAGATAAACCAACTATTTTACTAATAGCCTAAAATCAATATATTATGATCTCAATTATTTCAAACATCAAGCCATGATTAAAATCGAAAGACATTGGTCAGATAAACCAAAATCAAAATCCCAAAAGGACCCAAAGATCAAAACAAGCTGAAGGCAGGCAAAAAGCGTCCTACAGATAGTTCCCAAGCCTATTCCACAACATTTGAATGATCCCAGTAGACTCTGCCTCTTTTTTTTTTTTTAAAGATTTTATTTATTTATTGGACAGAGAGAGATCACAAGTAGGCAGAGAGGCAGGCAGAGAGAGAGATGGGGGAAGCAGTCTCCCTGCTGAGCAGAGAGCCCGATTCGGGGCTCGATCCCAGGACCCTGAGATCACAACGTGAGCCTAAGGCAGCGGCTTAACCCAGGCGCCCCATTTCCTCTTCTTTCTCTTGGAGCTAGATTCTGGCTCTCTTTCATTACCTTGTTGTCTCATCCCTGATATCCCCTCTCTGCCTTCTTGGATTGGCAGCACCCCGGTTTTGACAGAGTCACGCAGCCCCAGAATGCCAAATACATTAACCTTATCTCCGAGTCGACCTCTGCCTTTTGAATCCCATTTACTAGGAAGATACCTCACAGCTGCAGAACTTTGACCTTTCATGCATTTAATTAAAAAAATGCAACCCAAAACTTTGAGTGGCATTGTATAAGAAATGTCAGGGGCCAAGAAAGAGACAACTTAGGTCAGAGATCAAGGCCAGTAGCCAGGAATGTTGGCACCAGGCAAATTCTGATGTTAACAGGTGGTCATTGATAAAATCCAAACAAAAGCAAGATGCTAATTCTGTTAACCTTCCTGGCAGGTGTGTTTATGGATTCATTAGATCCTTCTACCTTTTATTTCCAATGAATAAATTTATATAATAAATATACAGTTATTTGATTTCCACAGTGACCAAAATGATAATAGTAGTCCTTTTCGTTTTCTCTGAAGTGAATTCATTATATTCATTATACAGAGAAATCAATTTGACAGCTCTTCATTGATCATAACAAACTCTGTGTTCATACTGTGTATGCCACAAAACAGTCACTTTTCTCTAGGAGTGACACACAAGTCATTAGTCCCTTGAGTTTTTTTTAAGAGGGAGACAACAGGAACATTTACTAGAGGATGCCTGTCAGAAGGGTTTCAAAGAGAGTGACTCCAAGCTGGGAATTTGAGAACACATGGGCTCTCTCCGAGCTCGGGAAGGTTGCAAAAAACATTCTAGGCAAAGAGAACACTAAGGCTGAAAACAAAGAATGTCCTTTCCCATTGACTGGGTAAATCACCCAGCGCCTGTGAGGAAGGCAGCGGCGTGCAGTGTGCGCATTCATTTCTGCTTTCCTTTGCAGGTTGGGGCTGAGTTTTAACAGCATTTCTGCCGTGGACAATGGCACGCTAGCCAACACTCCTCATCTGAGGGAGCTTCACCTGGACAATAACAAGCTGATCAAAGTACCTGGTGGACTGGCGGAGCATAAGTACATCCAGGTAATGCAGTACTGCTAAATAGTGTGAGGGGTGTCTAGGGGGCAAACCCTCCCTACTGGGATGATGGGGGGCAGGAAGGGAAGCTCTGCTTACAAATCTTTTTGCAGGAAGTTGTTTTTAATGTTTCCACATAAATGTTCATTCTGGTTTCATGAAAAACACAAGTTTATTTTTTTAAAAGATTTTATTTATTATTTATTTGTCAGAGACATAGAGCACAAGTCGGGGGAGAAGCAGGTAGAGGGAGAAGCAGGCTCCCTGCTGAGCAAGGAGCCTAGTGCAGGGCTCCATCCAAGACCCTGGGATCATGACCTGGGCTGAAGACAGAGGCTTTAACCCACTGAGCCACCAAGGCATCCTGAAAAACATAGGTCTAAAGTATTATTTATTTAAATAAGACTGTTACCTTAAACTAGTTATAGTGCTGACTTCCAAAATATAATATTTTTAATGAAGCAGGCAAGATAGTTTGAAGTCATAGATCACTGTAACAGAAACATACTGATTGAAAAAGATGGTATAATCTGTGAACCATAGATACGGAATAAAATAGCAGTTATAACATTTAGCTTCAACAGATGTCACGTAGGTTAAAGGGAATATTTAGCTGGCAGTGTGACTGAGTTAACTTTATATAGGTTATTGAGTTATAGTACATTCATAAGAATAAGAAGATATCCAGGGGTCCACTATGGTAACAGAGCTTTCTAGTCTGTAAATCTATAAATGTATGGCATATCATTAGTTTAAATAATAATAATATTTTCACACATAATAGCATAAGACTTCCATTGTTACTTTGAGGAACTAGAACAAATACATTATTCAATTTTTTTATTTAAAAAATTAATAAGGGGGTTATTCATAAATTTTATGTATTTGCTTGTTTTATATAATTTTTCAGTTTCTTTAAAGGTCATATTTAAATTGTCTCTTTCAGAAATTTACATAGGTACTTAGTTCAGTCATGACGATTCAGAAATTATATGTTGGAGTGCCTGCGTGGCACTGTCAGTTGGGTGTTAGACTCTTGGTTTTGGCTTGGGTCATGATCTCACTCACCATTGTGAGATCGAGCCCCACATGCAATCTGTGCTCAGCGTGGAGTCTGCTTAAGATTCTCTCACTCTCCCTCTGCCCCATTCCACTGTGCTTGCATTCTCTCTCTCTCTCTCTCTCAAATAAATAAATAAATTTTGTAAAAAAACCAAATTATACCTTGACATTGATGTTCTATTATAAATAAATAATTTTTATAAAGTTGCCATTTTGGTAATGTTTCTACTTCTTTGGTTGGTGTTCAAGATAGGTTTATCCCTTCCTTGCTGTCAGTTATGTCAATATGTTACTGACCTCTCTTCTTTTTTAATTCATTTGTGACAAAAATTCCAAATGAGATTAATGCATCATGATTTACATAAGGATTCTGTTGGTGGTGGGCATTTTCGGGGGGGGGGCAGTTGTTTTGTTTTCATTTTTATATCCTAAAATAATCAGTTTTACCTTCTTAATTGCTGTTTTTCAAATGTTAGTCTGGTTGTATTACTGAGTTCATAAAATAAGTTTAATGAGTTAATTTAGAACATTTATAGGATAGGCTAGGCTCAGATGGGTTAGAATGAATGGAAAATAAAATATCAATGTAATGGTAATTATTTCATAGAGACTTTGTTTAAATGCACAGATTTATATATACTAAATACATGTATTGTGTTTCTTATTGTGGGTCACAGAGAAAAAAATTATAAAACATGGTATTGCTATTTTGAAATCTTTGTTGAATATCAGCAAATCTCATGAGGATTCACACAGGGCCTCACTCTTGGTTCTTCTTTTCTAATTGTCTATCCATGCATCCATTTCACCTCCCTTCTGTTTTTTTTTTTTTTTTTAAAGATTTTATTTATTTATTTGACAGACAGAGATCACACGTAGGCAGAGAGTCAGACAGAGAGAGAGAGTAGGAAGCAGGCTCTCCACTGTGCAGAGAGCCCGATGCGGGGCTCAATCCCAGGACCCTGAGACCATGACCTAAGCCAAAGGCAGAGGCTTTAACCCACTGAGCCACCCAGGCGCCCCCACCTCCCTTCTTATAGGCTTCTAAGGATTTCACCTACTTTATTGTCTTCTGTGTATATATATATAATTCAATTATTTTTAGCAAAATTATATTGTTCTTCAACCATCTCTAAAATCCAGTTCTTTTTTTATTTCATTTTATTTTATTTATTTGAGAGAAAGAAAGAGTGAGTATGAGCACGGGATGGGCAGAGGGAGAAGCAGGCTCCCCTTTGAGCAGGGAACCTGATGTTGGACTTGACCCCAGCCCTGAGATCCTTGCCTGAGCTGAAGGCAGACATTTAAGGGACTGAGCCTCCCAGGCACTCCCACCACAATCCAGTTCTAACACTTCTATTACCCCTCAAATATTCCTCTTACTTTTTCTAATCAATTTTCAATCTCATCTTCTGCCACAGGTAGACACTCAAACTCTTACATTTCAGCATGATGTTAACTACAGATATTTGTAGATGCTCTTAATCAAGTTGAGAAAGTTCTCTTTTATTCTTAAGCTTATTGAAAATTTTTATCATGGATGTGTATTCAAATGCTTTTTGTGTGTCTGTTTAGATTATCATGGGGTTTTGCCTTTTATTCTTTTAATATAGTATATTAAGTTTATTTCCAGCTAAATGAGTTTTACATCCTTGAATAAATCATGCTCCATCTTGGTCACGGTGTATAGAATTTTTTTTTAATGTTATGAGATACAGTTTCTGGATATTTTGTTAAAGGTTTTTGTATATGCTTATATGAAATATCTGATTGTAGGCTGTATGTGTAAGTGTGTGATGATTTGTCTGTTTTTTTTTCTTTTTTTTTTAAGATTTTATTTATTTTATTTGACAGACAGAGATCACAAGTAGTCAGAGAGGCAGGCAGAGAGAGAGGGCGGGGAAGCAGGCTCCCAGCTGAGCAGAGAGCCCGATGCAGGGCTCGATCCCAGGACCCTGGGATCATGACCTGAGCCGAAGGCAGAGGCTTTAACCCACTGAGCCACCCAGGCGCCCCTTGTCTGGCTTTAATATTAGAAAATACTGACTTCATAAAATGAATTGGGAATAGAGTTTTCTTTTTTACACAGACTGATACTTGCTTTATGTCTTGATATTTTTTTCTCTCACCTTCAGTATTAGTCATAAACTCTAACCAAATGTGTTTCCTCTTTCTTGCTAATTATTCTAGTAATTAGAGAATGGCAAATGAAAAGAAATTTTCAGTTTGAGAATTATTAAAAAACAATATTTGGACGTATTGTTTGGCTTAATATCCCTCGCTTCTGTTTTTATGTGATATCTATTCTCCTTCCAAACTCTTTCTTAGACAAGACCCTTTTCCACTGCATATAAGTGAGTGTTCTGGTTGATGCAAAAATATTTTAAGTTAATTATTATGAGGGAACACCTCATAGGTTTTACAATGTACTTTAGAAATTTTCTCTTTCTATATTTTCGCTTTGGTTGTATAAGTCACTTCTTGCTCTTCAAAATTCACATGTACGTGATAGAAGTAAAAACTCATTTCTAAAGTCCTTTTCATAAGTCTGATACTTAATTTCCCCAAGGAAAATCTATGAACATGTTACCATTATCTTAAACATAATCATAAAATACATTTCGGAAAAAATCCTACTGATCAGTAGAATTATATTCATAAGGTAGAATTTGTAACACATAGTGCATTTTCATTTAAACTTTCTAGGTCTGTTCATCCCAAATGCTGATACTCAGTGTTTCTTAGGGTTTGTGATTATTTTGACTCTAACGCTGCCTGTACACTTTTTCTTCACTGTATATTACTTCCTCATTTTGTATAATTTTGTTAAAATGTGCATCACTTTATCTTTGCCCCCAAAATGCAATATTCCATGGAGACACAACTTGTCAAATAGCATGAATTTACTCATGCATTCATTCAACATATAATACTGAACACCTACTCAGTTCTAGTAGACACTGAAGATACAGTCATAAACCAAACAGAACAAGTTTCTTTCCTCATGGAGCTTTTATTCTAGAGGAGGATACAGACAAAACACACAAATATATAATAAACTATATAGTGATAATTACTATGAAGAGTTAAAGAAGTGAATTAAGGCAGAAGAGTGCAGCCCAGGATAGTCAGGAATGACGTCTTTGGTAAGAAAAAGTTACATGAATCACATGAGGGAGCAAGCCACGGAGACATCCTGGAGAAGGTCAGTTCACATGGAGGAAACAACGTGTGCCAACCAAAAGAAGGACTGTGATTTTCCTATTAGAGGAAAAACAAGTAGGGCAGAGTGGTTAGATTGAATAGCAAGGGGAAATGAGGTCAGAGCAGAAGGATGTCAGATCCTGTTAAGTTTGTGAGCCAGTGTGAGAACTTTGGACTTTATTAGGCATGAGACAAGAAGGCACTGGAGTGTTAAGGGGAAGAATATATAACTTGGCTTACTTTTTTGAAATAATTGCTCTATGAACTAAAAAAGGAAGATTGATTTTAGGGCATAAGAGGAAGCAGGAACGATGACTTCAAACATCCAGGAGGAGATAATGGCAGTTTTGGACAATGTTGTAGGAGTCGATACGGGGAGAGGACTGGGTCACATGTACGTTTTGAAGATTAAACTAGCAGCATTTGTTGATGGTTGGGTGGAGAGTGTAAGAGAAAGGAAAGGTCAAGGATAAAGAATAAAGAATAAAGGGAAAAGAATAAAGTATTTACATGAATGGCCCCATCTACTTAGAGGAAAATAATCATTCTCCATTATTTCATTTTGCAGGTTGTCTACCTTCATAACAACAATATCTCTGCAGTTGGGTCTAATGACTTCTGCCCACCTGGATACAACACCAAAAAGGCCTCTTATTCAGGTGTAAGCCTTTTCAGCAACCCAGTCCAATACTGGGAGATCCAGCCATCCACCTTCCGATGTGTCTATGTGCGTTCTGCCATCCAGCTTGGAAATTATAAATAATTCCCAAGAAAGCCCTCATTTTTATAACCTGGCAGAAATTCCATTAATATCATTGCTCAAAAAAGAAAAAAAAAGAAAGCTAGATACTGGAAACTTAACTGCAATGTGGATCTTTTTCCCACATGATTTATAATACATAAAGCTGAATATGCAGTTGAAATAATTGCCTACAATAAAAAATATTTTGCCTGCCATTTTCAGAATTCTTTTTGAAGCTTTCTGTTGATGTTAACTGAGCTATTGCAGATACTCTTATTCCCTTAAACATAAAATTTGGAGTAAATATATATATGTCGATAATTTAGTAAAGCTTTTCGTATTTAATTCTTAGAAGGATTCAAATAAAAAAGTGTCCATCTTCGGTAGCTCATAGGGTGTTAGACCCTTTGACATATAGTCAAACTTCAAGTTCTGTCTAGCTCTGTGTTAATCCCCGTTATCATTGGTAAAGCCTCATTTGAATATGTAAATTCAATAAGGCTATGTAAAATTTTTGCTTATGTCATCATTTTGAAAAAAATAAATTTACAAATACATTCAAAATTACCATTGTATAAAAGTGTAATTGTAAATCTTCCCTAAACCCCATTTTCTGAAGAGAGCAGACATTGTGTTCTAGACAAATATAGCACATCTCTTCAAGTTCTCAGATATTTCTTTTACTCCTGTTTTTTGACATTCATGTATTATAACTTACATTATCTATGATCAGTGCCAAGCTGATAAAGCCCAAAGCTGATTTTTTTCTCGATTGGTCTAGAAAGGAAAGCTGGTATTTTCAGGTATTAAAATACTTAAATCAGTCTTAAAATATCTTGTGTATAATCAGGCTGCTCACCTGAATATTTCTATAATTACTAGATGTATTAGAATTATTTACTGCACTTAGTTAAACCTTCAAATTTAGAACTTTTTTCTTCAGGATTTATAAAGACTTATCAAAGCAGACCATTAAGTAGGCCTGGGGAATAGGCTGATTTACAAAAAATAGAGATTTACCAAAAACTACATTGATGCTACCAACGTCTAATCAACAAACATGTGAGGATAGTTTGTTCTGTCTACAACGTTGGTTGTTTTATGGTTGCAAATATGATGACCAAATCCAAGATGGTTTTTTAAAGAAGATTGTATTTATTTACTTGAGAGAAAGGACATGCACACACAAATGCACACGTGGAGGGTGAGGTTTAGACAGGGAGGGAGAGGGACAAGCAGACTTCTCACTGAGCATGGAGCCTGATGTGGGACTCCATCCCATGAGCTGAGATCATGATCTGAGCTGAAAATCAAGAGTCAGACTCTCAACCGACTGAGCCACCCAGGCAGCCCCAAATCCAAACTGGTTTAAACCAAAAAGGAAAACCCAAAGAATCTTACTATTAGAAGAGCCTTTAGGTACAGTTTGATCAGAATTCCAGCCAAGTTTCTCTGCAGTTCTTTGCCTTCCTTCATTACATTTTCAAGCGGCCCTTCCTTGAGGTTGAACTATGACTCTCCCTCGTTATTTCTCTCTCAGAACACAAAAGTATATCAACACAAAATTTCCAGGAGAAGTCATGAGATTCTCTCTAATTATTACATAGCTACTTCATAGCCCTATAGAGTAAATGAGTAAAGGCTATTATTATTCCCATTTTGTAGAAAAGTAGACTGAGGTTAGGAGAAATTAAGTAACTTTCCCATAGTCAAATACCTGGTAAATACATGGCAACCAAACTTTCTCTTTTAATCTTTGTGAAAGTCAGGATCTGGCAGAAAACAGAATTTACCTCTGAAAGGTCAAATGGAGATAGTTAATGAAGGGACTATTCTAGAGCATGTGCAGAGTCTACTGCACCAAACAAGGGATGACGAGGCGCCAAGAGACAGCAATGGCAGAAAGCCATTGTCACACCATTGCCACCCAAATGGCTATGAGGGTAGGGAAAGAATTGAGTTTCTGGAGCCGCGTGAGAGGACAACCTTGGAGGATTTCTGTGCCCGGAGAACTATGTTTCAAGAAGGACGCCACATCTGCCAGAGGTTGGGTACTGAAGCAAGGTATGTCCCCTTCTCTCCTTCTACATTGGACCCTCCCACTGATGAAGCCTATAGAGAAGACAACCATCAAAAAAGCTAGAGAAAGGAAGGTTCTTCTTGGGGCAGGACAGAGGTGGAAGAAAAAAGGATCTGGTCAGGACACTTGAAGAATGACTAATAAACCCAGCACCATAACTATATCTGTAGGATTATTAAACAAATGTCACTAGCCACAGATAAACATGACGTCCATATCTTATGTCATCCCGGGCACTTTTTCTGAAACCCAATTATTTTAGGCTTTTCTGCATTGATCAGAGGTATTAACAAATAAAACAATATTTGATAAAACTTGGTCAAAGAGTTAACTGAATCTGGTTTTCCATTAGGAAACATGGGGCTATTTTTATAATGTTTTGAGTGTAGCAGAATTTGCTTATTTAAAGAAATGGGTAGTGTTAAAAATCAAATGGTAAACAGAAAACTTACACTGTCAATATTAATGGGTATCTATGTATTTTACACAAATTTGGCAGAAAATAAAAATAATATTTGAATAATCATGAGAATCAGAGCATAGAGCTCTGAGCTCTTGTAGTCAAAGTCATATTCTCCTTTATGACAATTACAACCTAAAATATACAGGGCTTTGTATGAACTATTTAATCACATGTTGGACTTCCATGAAGTTATCATGAGTGATAGTTATTCACCGCCTGGCACTGGACAATAAATAGACAGGAGAGGCTATTTCTTGATTCAGCATCTCATTCATTCACTTATTCATTCATTCATTCAATAAACTAGCACTTGATATATTGTAAATATGACTCAAGACCTGGTAGAGAGATAACAACAGCAACAGATATTTATTTCTGGAGCTTATTCAGTGAATACAAAGCTTCTGTGCCAGGCTCTTCCTGGTACGTATCTGCCGATCACAAAAATACCATGAGAATGTACTGTTGCTATTTCACAGGTGATGAAATTCAGACATGGTACATGCAGAGTCAGAGTTATAACTTTGATGTGTGCTGATCGAGTTAGGGTCAGCCTTTCCTTCCGCCATAGTTTACAACTATGCAACTGTACAACTCAAAGCATGTCAAGGCCAAAGGTGGTAGTCTGAAAAACTGAGAAGGGAGTCTCTTCATGGCTCTCAGTGGTTCCTCTGCATTGTGGTAATAAGTCATTGTCCTGAGATGGAGGTGACATAAACATAATTTCTGTCATTTATTCAATACAATGTCTTAACTATACATACAGTGTCTCACTTAATACTTATGATGGCCCTGTGGACTATGTATGGTTATTTAATATCTTTTACAGATGAGCAAATGAAGCTTCAGAGAAGTCAAGTAGCTCTCCCATGGACACACAGCTTGTAAATAAGAAAGGTGAACTTTCCATTCTTTTTCGTGTGTTGCCTGCAACTCTTTAGAAAGAATGCATTTTTGTCCAACAGTGAAGAATCACTGAACCTCCATAGCATCTCTCATCTTTGCCATATGGTGTAGGGCCATAAAATAATGAGTCATCCTACCACTGTGACTTGTTACACTTCAAAAAGAATAAATTTATCCATAAAAAAAAAAATGAAGCTATAACACTGTTAAACTTTTAAAAATGTCCTGTATCAGCACTGTCTAATATGGTATATATCCAGGTAGGAGTACTAGAAATGTGATGGAACTGAAGAACTAAATTTTAGTTAAGTTTAATGAATTTAAAGTTAATAGCCATATGTCACTAATGACATCGTATTAGAGTGGCATTCTAAACATTTCCAATGAGTTTTAATTTTTTAAAAAGATTTTATTTACTTGATAGAGAGAGAGACAGAGGGTGAGAGAGTGAGCACATGAGTTAGGGGGGAGGGGCAGATGGAGAGGGAGAAGCAAGCTTCCCACTGAGCAGGGAGCCCTACAAGGGACTTGATCCCAGGACCTCAAGATCATGGCTGGAGCCACCCAGGCGCACCTCCCAATGAGTTTAAATATGATTTTCCTGGTGTGGAGTGTATTTCTATTTATACAAAATTTATTTACTAGGCCCGTGTCTAACTAAGGATATAAGAATGAATAATAATATATATAATAATATATAATAAGAAGAAGAATGACTTAAGGTGGTCATATTTTAACAAAGACACAATCATTACAAATAATGGAAATGCAGAGGGATGAATTTTATTATTAGAATTAAAGGCAGGCTTCATTTTACTGTGCTTTACTTCCTTGTACTTTGCAGATGTTGTATTTTCTAAAAATGGAAGGTTTGAGACAACCCTGCACTGAACCAGTGTATCGACCACCATTTTCCAGCAACATTTCGCTCGCTTTGTGTTTCTGTCACATTTTGGTAATTCCTCTACTATTTCAAGCTTTTTTCATTATTATTGTATTTGTTACGGGGATCTGTTATCAGTGATTATGACTCATGGGAAGCTCAGATGATGGTTAACATTTTTAAGCAATGAAGCATTTTAAATTAAGATACATACATTTTGGGGGCACCTGGGTGGCTCAATGGGTTAAGCCTCTGCCTTCGGCTCAGGTCATGATTTCAGGGTCCTAGAATTGAGCCTCTCATTGGGCTCTCTGCTCAGCAGGGAGACTGCTTACTCCTCCCTTTCTTTCTCTCTGCCTACCTCTCTACCTACCTGTGATCCCTCTCTCTCTGTCAAATAAATAAATAAAATCTTTTAAAAAAAACATACATTTTTTCAGACTCAGTGTTATTGAACACTTACTAGTCTATGGTATATTGTACATATAACTTTCATATGCAGTAGGGAACTAAAATTCATTTAACTCACTTTTTTGGGATATTGGCTTGATTGCGGTGGTCTAGAACTGAGACCACAATATTTTCAAAGTATGCTTCTATATACAAGTTACATGAGTGGCTCATAGGAGGGGTAGCAGCTCTGTCAAGGGTAGCAGAATGAGCACAGAGGATCATGAAAGACTTCACTGAGGAAGTAATTTTTGAGGCAGGTTTGGATGAATGTGTAAGAGTTCAACAGGAACATTTGGAAGAAAGAACTAAAGGCAAGAAAGTAGGAAGTACAAAGACCCAGAAGTGTGTCTAGGCACATCTTCTCTGATAGGCTGACACAAAAGGAGGGCTTTGTCAACTTCTTTGCTTCTTCTGAAACACACAGCAGTCTATGGTGACCTTTGATATCCACAGGACTAGAGAGGATATCAGAGGAAGTCACTCTTTTCCCTTTGTCCATAGTCTTGCTGGCCCACAAAATGTCGATCCCCCAGAATGGTCAATAGGAGGGAGGAAATGGTTTTATTTTTCTTCTCTCTTACACTTCCCAAGGGATCCCACTCTCATGACTCCAGTGAAAAGGTAGTTTCCCTTGGTGTTCAAGGTACACGGTTTCACTAGATATTTTCTTCAGAGCTGGACCTTGAATGCGACCCTCTCTTCCCTAGTCCTCCCTCCTGCATACTGTAGCTGGTAGTTAACCCGCTGCCTAACTTACAACCTGGGGAGGGAGGGGTCAGGATAAGGGACAGAGGAGACCATTTGGACTTTGATCTGCAAAACGGATCTTCCAACTCACCTTTGTCAGCCCTGTAGCTGCTTCTAATTTTGTCAGGACTCACAGGGGCATGAGGCCTGACCCTCCAGCATCCCTCTCTCAAGTAGCAATGCGACTTCTTTCTTACATATGTTTCCTTTGAAATATAGATATGGTTCATTTCCTTGACTTCAAAAGTTGCTATTTGCACAACTGAGCAATGTTATTTAATCTTCCAGTGGCTTATTTCCTTACCTGCAAAATGGGAATAATATTAGTCCTTACCTTACAGGTTGGTGTGTGAACAAAGGGGGTTACTATAGTGTGTAACTCTTAGACCAGAGCACATGAAAAGGGTTCACAGACATTGGCTGCCAGGTCACATAGTTTGGGCTACCATCATCTCAAGAGCAATTAGTTCTCAGGTCTAAGATGGGGTCTGAAATTATGCATTTCAAACAAAGTCCCAGGAAGACGCTGCTTCTTGGTCCATACTTTGAGGAACAAAATAACAGAGTTGTCTCATCTCCTGTGGGAACATGGCTGACTCTTGTCTCCCCACACTGGCTGGCTCGGGTGAGAAACCCCCACAGTGTTAGTTTCCTAGGGCTGCTGTAACACACGACCTCAAATGGAGTGGCTTGAAATGTCATAAATTTATCCTCTCATAACTCTGGAGTCTAGAAGTTCAAATTCAAGGTGTTGGCAGGGCCATGCTCCCTCCGAAGCCTCTAGGGGAAAACCCTTCCTTGCTTCTCCTAGCTTCAGAGTAGGTCCAGATAGATGTTCCTAGGTTTGTGGCAGTAACAGGCAAATCTCTGCCACCATCTCCACAAAGACTTCTTTTCCTGTGTGTATGTGTCTCCTCTCTTCTTGCAAGGACACCCATGATATTGGATTAGTCCCCAGCCTGGTTCAGTATGACCTCATCTTAACTTGATCTCCAAAGACTCTATTTCCAAATAAGGTCACTCATATTCACAGAACATATGTTGGGGGAAGGGATGCAATTCAACCATTAACACTCACCTTCTTTTTATCTTTATAAAAATATTTACTTGTTATCTTATTTTTGTTATCAGTTGTATTCGATTGTGTACAGATTACATAAGAGGTTGGAAAGTGTAAATTTGCCTCTGATCCTCCGTGGTTGGGTAAGCACCCTTTGTGCATTC
Source organism: Mustela nivalis (assembly GCF_964662115.1). Classification (NCBI taxonomy): domain Eukaryota; kingdom Metazoa; phylum Chordata; class Mammalia; order Carnivora; family Mustelidae; genus Mustela; species Mustela nivalis. The sequence continues at coordinate 27,919,234 of NC_139026.1, forward strand.
TTACTAGTTTTAAGTCATCTTACTATATTCAAACCACCCAGTTTTCCAGAATACAGTATTTATGTTCTTTTTAATGCATTCTTCTTCAATGACCTTGATCTGGCAATGAGCATTACCGTGTCATTCTCATCACATAAATCAGGCGTACATGGGAGTCTCTGCTTTCCTTCTTGTTCATTCATTTTACTGAATCATCATCATCTCCCTTTTTCATTTTTCCCTCCCTCTTACCCATAATACTATTCCAGGAACCCCTTCCGTCGGGAGTTTTATCTCAGCTAGGGATACAAGATCCCATTGCTTTATCGTCCATGCAAACAAAGAAACGTCTAATCCCTCAAGTAAACTGGAAATCTTCTACACACCAGTGTCCCATTCATCCAGAGTTCCAGCGAAGTCTTCAGAAGACTGACCCCAACACACACAGCTCTTGACCAGATTCCATCGCCCATCAGACGCTGTTTTCCCGCAGCAGTGGTATTTATCGTTAAGTGGCCCAGTCCATATTACAGTCATTTCAGCTTCATGCTGCGGCTCATTTTATGATTCCCCCATTTGCTGCTGCAGAATTTTTTCATGGACCCACTTCTCTATCCCTGCACAGCATCTGCCACCGTTCCTTCTGGTTACAGCTCTGCCACAGACTGCCATTTCACACGACAGAGCAGAACAGTGGAAAATGGAGAAAAATCGAGAAAGAGATAACACTACACTCAATAAAAACAGATACACAGATAAACACCGTGGAGTGCAACCCCCTCCCCACATGAATTTAAATAATTTTGAAGGAGGGGACAGTCCGTGTATCCTCAAGCCCATGTGTACCTCAAGGCAAAGAAACTGGAGAACTCGGGCCTCTAGGACTCACAACAATGACTGTGTCAGCCCTCCGTGAGCTAGAGACTTTTGCCCCAGACGGTTTATTTCACTACGGACCCTGAGAGCTAAGTACCTGCCAGGTGACCATGAACAAGGGTAGGAACACAAATCAACTTTAAAGGATCCGTAAAATATCAAAATAATCCAACCATCCTGCCCAGGCCTGCTATGTTTTCTGGCATAGATGACTTTGTTTCTTCAACACATGTTTCTTAAAACCCCGCTGTCCTAGCGGCCGCGCAGGAACCAGCACATTTGTCTCACCACAGCAAGCAGTAGCTGTCACGTGGGGCGGGGTGTGAAAAATGAAACAGGAGATGAGGCATGGGGGGGGGGGGCGAGACTCACTATTCCTGTAAGACTGTGGAGAAAGACCATCCAGAGAAAGTGATAGGTGGGCAGGGATATGAAAGACAAAAGGAAGCAAGCCAAAAAAAAAAAAAAAAAAAAAAAAAAGCCTTAAGTTGGAAGGATGCGTGGAAGGTTCTAGGAAGAACAGGGAGGTCCAATGTGAACAGAGTAAATGGAGAAAGGAGAAACAAAATCAGAGAGGGAACAGGATTCCACACCCTGTAGGGCTTTTAGGCAATTTTAAAGACTACCATTCCTCTGAGCTATTGAAGGAAGCTATTGAAGGGTTCTCAGGAGAAAGATGACTTGATTCAGCGTCTCTGAGGGTTCTCTCCGATGACAAAAGCCATTGAGGGACAAGGAGAGACGCAGGGAGGATATTTAGGGTGCTCTTGCAATAACCAAGCAGGATGTGATGTTGGTTAGTAGCAGCATACGACCTGGATAGTAGCGGAGAAGTTCCTGAGAAAGGTCCCACTGCAAAAGTGTCTTACAGATACCGAGGACAAGGAGGGCTGAGAAACCAAATGGGGAGAGAGGGAGAGAGAGAAGTGACTCCAAGAATTTTGGCCTGAGCCCCTGAGACGATGAAGTCACCATTGCCCAAGATGGGGAAGACTGTGAGGACGTTGAGGTGGAGGGGAGGAAATCAGAAGTTGTTTTTGGATCTGTTCATTTTGAGATTCCTCTTCTGTTCCCACATGAAGGTATTAAGAAGTTGGATTTAGGAGGCCGGAGCTCAGGGGAGAGGGTTGGGCTGTGGACATAAATTCGGGAGATGCCAGCACATAGATTGTCCTTTATCAGTGCAGAAATGACTTGACTTGATCCACACTAAGCAATCACACTGTACATGTTAGCAACACATTTTACAGGGCCAATTCTGGCCTTTTGCAATGTTCCCGTGGTTTCTAAGATAAATAAACATATTATATGTTTCCCTCTGGATGCCTTTGCTAGGACCATGTCAGCATTTCCAAAACAGACCTTGCTTAAACAACACCAAGAAAGAAAAACCTCTTGAGGAGAAAGGATTTTATTGTTTTTGAAAAGATTCCTGTGTTTTCTCTTATGAGTTTAAAATTGTATAAAAACAGTTTCGTTTCTGTTTCCCTCAAGAGCTCATATTAACAAAAGTGCAGCTTGGTGTCTGTCTTAAATGTAGGCTGATAACTTGCTGGTGGTTTGACAGTTATGAATAAACAGTGCTATACCATAAAGCAAGCATATTTCTGAATCTAGTGATGGTCTCAGCGGGCCTCAGGCACTGTACCCACACATTTAACTAGCAAACCATGGAAACGTGTAAATGCCACAGTGGACGTGATTATTTTATGGAATACTCGCACAGACAATCTTGTAATCATTTATAGTGAAGGTTAGTTTATCAAGAATCCACATGGCCATTTGATCTGGAGTTGATTTATAATAAATATAAAATATTTCTCTTGAAATAATTTACCTTTTCCCTCTTTTCACAAAACCAATTACTATATGTGTGTGTGTTGTGGGGGGTGGACGGGTGTATCCTCTTGCAATGGTATCGTGCTCATAAGAGAAAAAAAACTATTTTAATTAAAATGATCATTCATTCATTTATTCCTTTAATCCACACATTTATTGAGGACTTGGGATATGACAGGAGCTATGATCTGTCTGGAGAAAATAAAAACAAAAAAAAAATACACATTTTTTTTCCCTGTAATAAAAAACTGTGGGATATGAAAATGAGACGTCCTTTCAATAAACTTTAAAAATGAATACAAAGATAATATCTGAAAGAATTTGAAAGGAAACGAAAGCCAAGTGTACTGTGCACCCCTTCATGATTAAAAATTATAATGTTAAACAAACTTCCTGTGGCTGTCATTGTTTAAAAAAAAAAAAACCAAACATCTGGAACACTGTAAGAAATACCAGGCCACCTACAAATCACAAAGCTGTCACTGAGGTCTAGGCAATGATAAACAAAGCTTATGAAACCAGATGTTTCTAGATGCTGTATTTTGATTAAGATCCTTCTCATACCATCTGGATTGATAGGTGGATTTTTTTCCCCCTAGGGTATTTCTTCCTAGCTTTGGCAACTTTCATTGATAGATATAGTTGTGATCTGTTTACATAAGATGAGTGACAATAGAGCTAGAAATTATCCGAGAGGCAATGTCAGGGCAGGAAACTAATGATTCATGAATATGTGGTATGGTTTAGTCCAGGTTTGAATGCTGCCATCGCATTTACAAAGCCTACATTTTATCCAGCTACCAGTGTCTACTTTTAAACTGTCTGAGACAGGATGCCTCAAGTTGTGGCAAAGTTGGAAATCAGGTGATAATGTGAAAGGTTTTTCCCTTGCTTGAAATTCTTGACCTTGGATCTTTCTGACTCTTACAAATAACACACTAATTCAGAGGGGTTCTTTTTGGCTTTTGTTTTCATAGGAGAAAATGTTTGGCTTTTTTTCCTAGTTCTAATCAGATGTAATTGACATGTAACCTTACATACATTTAAGGTGTATACACACCTTATATGCAATATAAGAATTTGGTGTTCACAAAATATGTATATGTAGTAAACTGATCACCTTTCCTTTGTTGCTATAGTAATAACAATAACAATGCTACTTTGTATTGATCCGACAGCATTTAGTTGACAAGTGTGTTCACTGGTAGAATCTCATTGTTTCTTAACGGACAGCTCAATTGCATTATATTCTGATAAGAAAAAAAAGACAAGGGGAAAAAAAGAAGAGACAAGGAATAAGTAATTTAAAAGGCCTTTGATAGGGTGCCTGGGTGGCTTGGTCGTTATTCTGCTTAGGTCATGACCCCAGGGTGCTGGTATTGATTCCAAAGTCAGGCTCCCTACTTAGCAGGGAGTCTGCTTCTTTCTCCCCTCTCCTGTTCTCTCTCACTCTCTCAGATAAATAAATAAAATCTTTAAAAAAATAAAAAATAAAATAAAAGGACTTTGATAGATGGATGAGATAAACACAGGCCTGATCTATGAGCTAAGGGCCAAGGAGTTAAGCTGCTAACAGAGCTGGGGAAGAAAGGAAAAGTCACTTGTCCTGCTCCATATTCTTGCCTCTACTTCTTTACATGAGCATGAGAGGAGTTCAAGAGAATGGAGCCTTTGTGAATGGAATTAGTGCCCTGATAAGTCTCAGAAGATGTTGCTTTGCTCTGCTTTCTCGTTCAGAGGTGGAGTTGCCCAAGGGACTGTGAGGCTGGTGAGACTCAGGTCTCAGAGCTGAGGGAGGATGTGGCTGCCTATGCAGAAGCCTCAGCTGTTGCTTCAGGATCTGATTCCACCTCTGAGGCAATGAAGAGCAAATGACTCAAACAGCCTAGTGTCCACCCACTGATGAATGGATACAGAAGCGGTAGTTGGCATCTATGATGAAATATTACTCAGCCACGAAAAAGAACGACATCTTGCCATTTGCAACGAGGTGGATGGAGCTGGAGAGTATTGTTCCAAGCAAAATAAGTCAGTCAGAGAAAGGCAAATACCATATTATCTCACTCATATGTGTAATTTAAGAAACAAAACAAACAAAGGGGAAAAAAGAGAGGGAAGCAAACCAAGAACCAGACTCTTAACTATGGAGAACAAACTCATGGTTACCAAAGGGGAGGGGATGGGGAAATGGGTGAAATACGTGATGGGGATTAAGAAGTGCATGTCTTGTGATGAGCACCTGGTGTTAAATGGAAGTATTGAATCACTATATTGTACATCTGAAATTAATGCTACGCGGTATGTTAACTAACTGGAATTTAAATAAAAACTTAAAAGAAAAAAAAACTTAAAAGAAAAGAGTAAAATCCTGTGGTCAGATTGCCTGGGATAGTCTTTATTTTTGTAATGATAAACAGTGTGACCTTAAACATATCAGTTTGTCACTTTAATCTTAAAATGGGGAGTGAAAATAAAGGTGCCTACCACATAAGTCACTTAAGACAATTAACTGAGATACTGTATGTAAATAATGAAAGAGAATGCTCTCACCCCAAGATCAGGAAGAAGTTTGGGCACCTGGGTGGCTCAGTGGGTTAAGCCTCTGCCTTGAGCTCACTTCATGATCTCAGGGTCCTGGGATTGAGTCCCACATCGGGCTCTCTGCTCAGCAGAGAGCCTGCTTCCCTCTCTCTGTCTGCCTGTCTGCCTGCTTGTGATCCTTCTGTCTCTGTCAAATAAATAAAATCTTTTTAAAAAAATCAGGAAAAAGCAAGAATGACTAATTTTTCCACTTTTCTGAAACATTATACAGAAAATCCTAGTTAGTGCAGTAAATTAAAAAAATAAGTGAAAATCATGACAATTAGAAAGATGTAAAACTATCTTCATTTCAAGACAACATGACCGTGCCCATAAAAAATTCTAAGACACCAATAAAAAGCTACCTACTAGCATTAATAAGTGAATTTAGCAAGATCACAGGATGGAGGGCTAATGCACAAGAATTAGGTTTGTTTCTTTTTACTAAAAATCAACCCAAAAAACAAAAACTGTAATAAAATTTTTAAAATTCTGTTTACTTTAGAATCAGACAATATTTTATGAAAACTTCTGAATACATTTAACATGAGACATGTAGGACATATTCATAAAAAAAACATAAAGTACGTCTAATAGAAATTGAAGACCTTGACAATGAATATACATACATACAATGGATATACAGACAAGCTCATCACTGGAAGATTCAGTATTATTAAAATAATTGATGTATATATTCATCACAGTCTCAATTGTGATTTTAAAAAGGTTTTATCTAGATATCAATAAGCCGATTCTAAAGCTTACATGGAAATGCAAACAACCTAATAGATACAAAGCTTTTTTCTCAAAGAAAAAAAGTTGAGGACTCCAGTTTTTGAAATTTTCCATGAAGGTACAGTGATATTAAAAGACAAAAAGACAGATGTAAAGATCAACTGAACAGAAGACAGAGTTGAGAAATGAGCCCCCACACATAGAGTCAAATGATTTTCAGCAATGGTAAAAAGGCAATTCAAGTGGGAAAGGAAGAAACATATACATATATGTTGTATATGAAAACTAACACTATAAAGTTTCTAGAAAAAAACATAGAAGAAATTTTTTATGAACTTGAGGTAAGCAAAGATTTCTTAAACACAAAATATGTAAACCGTAATAGAGAAAGTGGATAGATTGGGCTTCATCAAAATTAAAATATTTACTCTTCAGAAGACATTTTAAGGAAAAAAGAAGCTACAGATTGAGAGAAAATGTTTGCAATATATATATTTAACAAAGTGCTTTTGCATAATAGCTAGCTAGCTAGAGATAAACTTTAGAAATGCAGTTAAGAGCAAACAACCTTAAAGAACTGAAAAAAAAAAAGAGATACTTCACAAGAGAAAATATACAAATAACAACAAAAAATGCATAATAAGCTCAATACCTATAGTCATCAAGAAGATACTAATGGAAACCACCTGATGATGATAGTTAATAATATTGTACTGAATCCTGGAAACTTTTGAAGAGAGTAGATTTCAGGTGTCCTTATCACAAAGGAAAGAAATGGTACCTTCGTGACATGATATGTTAACTCGCTTGAGTATAGTAATCATTACACTATTTATGTGTATTTTAAATCATCATGTACACTTTTAATATATATAATTTTATTTTAAAAACAGAAAACTAAGCAAGTAAAACTCAAGATACTATGTAACTATAGCAATGACTAAAATTAAAAAGACTTCTAATATCATCCCATAACAATGATATGGAACAACTATAAATATTATATATTGTTGGTGACAAGTTGTCATTATTTTACCACAAAAATACAGGTTCTTTGTTGGCCAGAGTGAGGAAACCAGCACTATTTATCTAGAGTCAATTTCTGGGAGAGCAAAAGATTTTAAATTTCTAAACTTGTGCCTTAATTACTACATTTTTTTTTTTGCACTACTTTCAGATTGAAGTTCAAAGAAGTTACATGTAGAAATTGGGTAGAAAATAATATGTGGTGCCCAACACTGTAAATTTACAAATGGAGAGGCAATTCTCTTTTGTATTATCTTCTACAGGCATTTTGTTTTTATGCTTCCTGGTAGAGCTACAGAAATTGTGCACTCCTAACTTCTAAGTTATTTTTTAAAAATTTCTTCTTTTCATTGTTTCTAAAAAGGAAGATGACCAAGTGAGGGAACCAGGAATTTCCTCCTTAGGCCAGTAAATTCATGTTCAAGAAAAGATTCAAAAGATCAGAATGCTACACACCACTTACTTTTCCTGCTTAATATATGAAAGGATTATTCTTTAAAAGCCAAAAGAAAATGGTAAAAAGAAACCACCACCACCAACAACAAAAAAAAACCAAGAAGAATCTGAAAAGTTTGTTGATTGGCAAAATGCCAGCCTGGATAGAAATCATTCAAGGACAAGAAAATATTGTAAAAGTAGTTAGAGCCTTATGAAAAGATCCTGTCATATTTAAAAAAAAAAAGAAAAGAAAAGAAAGAAAAGGAGAATGAAAGTTGGAGGATGGGGAGCAAAACACTGCTTTGAAAACCATTTATATAGAAAGCTGACATTTTTAAAAATCTCTGCCTTCTAGTCTAAATAAATACTGAAAAAGTAGCAGGCTTGCAACAAGAGATACCAAGACAGAGGGAAATAGAGAGCTGAGTGGTATGCTGAGTTAGAAGAAATGAAAATAAATTATGAGAAAAATAACAGTTGCAGAAACATTGAAGAAGGAAGTCAGCATAACAGGAAGAAGGCAAAAAAAAAAAAAAAGATGAATGATCTAATATGATGGCAAATAAAAGCAGATAGAAATAATTATCCCATGGGTCACTGTTTTCTTTAAAAAGAAACTAATTCCAAAAACACAGAAGGAAAAACCAAAGGCAGACTAGGAGAAACATTCTGAGGTGAAGATTTGAATCCGTAGCTTAAAAGGGAGCCCATGAAAAATAAAAAAAAAAATTAAAGAAAAGAAACCGATCATAATGAAACTTGGCAAAGTATTGGATTTCAGAGATGAGCACAATACCAGCCATAAAATCAATCAATCAATCAATTGGTCACATAAACATAAGGTAGGACAAGTCATAACAAATAAGAGTCTACCTACAGAAAGACTATCTATCTTGGATTTCTCTATAGCACTAAACTTCAGAAGAAAATTGTCAGAATTTTGACAGAAAGTTTTGTGACTGAATATATGTCCTCTTTTACATATCTCCATAAGACCTGAGTTACAGTGAGCAATCAGTAAATATTTGTTAACTGAATTAAGAAGCAATAGATGCAAATGCAAGTAGAGCATTTTTGCTCTATTTTTTAATTAATTAATTAATCACTATTTTGGAGAACCAAATAATGTACTGGTAATAAACCCAATGAATTTTAATCAAAGAGTATGAGTTCAACTCATTAAAGATAATTAGTGTACCTGTTCATCAACTCCACTGTTCATCCTTATTACTATTCTTAGCCTTTTGTAATCCAAGGAAACATAATATGGTTTTCAATGCCTTCATGTTATTGCAATGAACAAAGATGGTTTCATGTAAATATACTATAGCTTCATTGACTTGTTCACCCAAAATCTAGGAAGCTTTTTTTCCTAATCTATCAGTAAGTACTATGAGGATTATATCAAAAGCATATCCTCAGTCTTTCCTGTTTTTATCAACTCCATTGCCACCAGCCAATTCAACACCATCAAGTCTCACAAGGGATGTGACATATTGTGATTTTCTTGCTTCCACTCTCCACCTTCTCTACTCTACCACTCTGTAACTCCAGTTCTGCAACAACTCAATCTACAGGGCTGTGTATGAATAGTCCCTGTTCAGCCCTCTACTGAACTCTCACCACTATCACGCCAAACTTGTCTTACCCCAAGACACTGATACTTGCTCATACCTTGGTCTGAGACACTTTAATCTGTACTAAAATGCCATTTATAAAATGCCTTTATAAAACAATGTTTTTGTTTTATAAAATAAAAATTGTTTGTTTGTCATAAAACATTTTTATCCTTTTATCTTATTTTATTTTTCATAGTACTTAAACTATTTTCTGAGATTATCTTGTTTACCTACTTTTTTTCCCCAACAGATGAGTTCCTTGAGAGCAAAGACCTTGTCTGTCTTGTTTGTTTCTATATGCCAAGAACACAGAATAATTCCATATATGTAGCTGGGCATTCCATATTTCTAGAGTGAGTGAATTAATGATTAAATGAATGAATGAATGCCTGAGCAAAGGAGACTATTTAATTAGTCGCTACACTCAACCTCACAACTAACTACTTGGAAGTTTTGAAATTAATTACCATTTAAAACTGAACAAACTAGCTGTTTTTATTTATCTCCTTTTCCTTCATTTAGAGTGTTTGGAGGAAAGTCCATTTAATAGAGATGTTTTGGAAGAGGGGTTCTGCCAGAAGGATCTGAGGGAGTAACCTGGATACTAGAAGAGAAAAAAATAAGTTCAAGATGACACAATAGCACACTCTGTAAATACCCGCAGATATATGCGTTATGAAATAGGTGTGTGCTAGAGGCATTTCTGATCCTGAAAGTCCACTCTTTTCAATAAGTTTACTTCTATGTTGTCTAAGTGTCCAGAGAATGTTTGGAGAGACAGAAGGAGAGAAAGAAGGAAGAGAAGAAGGAGGAAGAGCGGAAGGAAGGAAGGAAGGCAGGCAAACCAGTTTTATTTCAACAGCTGGATCAAATTAAGAAAACCAAATGAAATACTTTGGGTTGGGTTCTGAACCCAGAAAAACGCAGTTGTGGTAAAACACCACATTATTTTCAGCAAGCAAAATGTAAGAAAATCACATCTGTAGTACCAGTACTACGTTTGCCATTCTTTCAATGTTGATGTGATAAATAGCTTTGGGGACAGTCCTCAGGACCTATAAAATATTTTTACTGGTGAAATGGAAAATAGAGTTAGTGAAGTTTAAAACAACCACCTAAAATGCACCTTTCTGCAAACTGAATCAGAATTTATTTGAGGTTTGCCCCTGTTTACATTGGGCAAAATGTCTGAAAAGCGTTCTCTGGTCATCAGAATGTATATCTATCTACCTATCTATTTATTTATTTTTTGAATGTATATATATTTAAAATCAACATTTTTTAAAAGGTTTTGTTTATTTATTTGACAGACAGAGATCACAAGTAGGCAGAGAGGCAGGCAGATAGAGAGGAGGAAGCAGGCTCCCCACCGAGCGGAGAGCCCGATGTGGGGTTCAATCCCAGGACCCTGAGATCATGACCTGAACAGAAGGCAGAGGCTTAACCCATTGAGCCACCCAGGCACCCCAAAAATCAACATTTTTATTTTTGAGGTGATGTTATGATTTCTGAGTATCCAGAGTATTTTTTTTTCAAAATAAATATAAGCATAAAAATAAGGAGAGATGTGCTTGATGAAATATATCATAATATTTATCACATTGTTTGAAAACATGATGAAATTCTAGCATATGTCATTTGAATTTTTTTATTTTTTTATTTTACCTTTTCTCAAGTTTAAATCAGAAAGTTTAAGATCATTCTATAAAATTACCATAATGGTCAGTATGTAAAAATTAAATTGAAAGTTTTCAATGTTTTATCTAAAGTGTACACAAAAATTTAACAGGCAATCCTCCACTTTATTTCTTGCTGGGAAAAGAATACAAAAATAAAATGGAGAATTAAATTTACAGTTATAAAAAGAGTCTATAAAACAATGAATCCTGTGTCTACATTTAGGAATTACTCATCCTTAGGAATTAGAAATTGCCATTAGTGAAACAATTATCTTAATGCTAAGTTGTACAAAATTGTGGTACTAAAGCTAAAAGGAATCTTAGGTCAAGGAGATCATTGTTTTGATGATTTCAGTTTCATTTGCTTTATTGTTAGTATGCTGAAGCAAGTGCATACAGTTCCATCATTACAAATAGAAATGATAAACTTCTGTAGGGCACTTTTGCTGATTTATTTAAATAGAAATATTTCCACTTCTTGGGGTGCCTGGGTGGCTCAGCGGGTTAAAGCCTCTGCCTTTGGCTCAGGTCATGATCTCAGGGTCCTGGGATGGAGCCCTGCATCGGGCTCTCTGCTCAGCAGGGAGCTTGCTTCCCCCTCTTTCTCTGCCTGCCTCCCTGCCTGCTTGTGATATCTCTCTCTCTGTCAAATAAATAAATAAAAATCTTTAAAAAAAAAAAAAGAAATATTTTCACTTCTTTACATAGTTTGGGTATATTTCAATAATGTTTCATAATATTTCATTATGTGATTTTACCAGATGGTCACTTATGCATGCTTTTACTTCTCTAACCTCGAATTTCTTCCAACTTTCTATTGTTATATAGTGTTGAAAAACATTGTCTTGATCATAAATCACTTCATGTCTTGATATCTAGATATAGGGATTACTAGATCAATAGCTATAAACATTTCAGTACATTTTGCCAATTAACAAATTAGTTTTTAAAATTAGTATCATTTCATAGGTTCAAAGTGATAACTAATTTTCTCTTTCTCTATTGTTGTTATTTAACTAGTTACTCTTTACTAACTTTGTTAGGATTATAAAGACTATAAAGCTCAAAGAAGTTAAATGACTCCTAGGGGCAATACACACACACACACACACACACACACACCCAAAAGCCCAGGCAAATAGTGGAAGAACTAACACATCCCCTGTTCTCAAGTCCTATTATTCTTTCTACAATTTACATGCAGTACATGTTAAATTGACAATGAGAGACTCTTTAATTTGCGAGGTTCAGAGTATTAATATTTTTAAAACACAAATTGTTGAAGCACAAGTTTGTTTGTTTTTAGTACTTCATGTATTTATTCGACAGAGAAAGAGCACAAACAGGGGGAGCAGCAAAAGGAAAGGGAGAAGCAGGCTCTCCACTGAACAAGGAGTCCGATGATGGGGGGGAGTGGGAGGGGCTCAATCCCAGGACCTTGGGACCATGACCTGAGTGGAAGACAGCTGTTTAACCAACTGACCTACCCAGGTGCCCCAGAGAAATAGAAATTTTAAGGGACTTCTGCAGTGCAGAAGAACCATGCACAACCAGTTTCACTCTATCACCTGGAAGTACAGGCAAATCCTGCTCACTTCCAGCCATCTGGTAAACCTCACATAATCCTAGGACTAGCTACATTATGGTTTAACTCTTAAAAGATATTCAACAGACTCCTAATAGAATTCAGAATCCTTTGATATATATTATAATATTTTTACTACACATAGATTACCCATGATCTTCATGTATGTATCCATTCACTCAACAATTATTTGAAAGCCGACTGAGCAGAATATTGCCATAGAGGCTGGAGACACTGTAGTAAAAATAACAACATAAAAAGCAAGTATGATCTCATTCTGTGGAGTGACGTGCACGTATACACACACACACACATACACACACAGTAATTAGAAAAATAAACAAAAGGCAGCTTGTGGTAAGTGCTCTAAAGGAATGAAAAAATAACCGGGGCCTGGCAGACGGCTTTCTGGGAGCAAGGCCCAAGGGCTCTTGGGTACCAGGTGTGGGAAAGACTGAGTTGAGTTGGGTGTGGTGGAGAGGGTTTGTGAGAGAACTGTACCCAAAGGAATAAGGAAAACATGAGAGTCAATATTACCTATTTTAGGGATGGTAGAGGGGAGAAGTCATGAAATTTGGAGGCAGGCATCTTGCTCCCGAGGGGCCCGATTTTTTTTAAAGCATTAACATGGGTTTAATAAACTCTATTTTACTGGGTTTTGATAGAGTTCAGTTCAAATAAGACACACAAAAGAGCTTTCTATATTGTGAATCACTAAAATGTTAATTAATGAACATCATTGTATTTGCCAAGAATGGTAAACTGGTGTGTTATTTTTTTCTGGCTATCATTACCATAAAGAAAACCACAGTAGGGTACCACCTCTTACCTGTCAGAATGGCTAGTGTTGAAATGATAAGAACTAGCTATTGCTGGTGAGGATGTGGAGAAAAGGGCACCCTTGTGCACTGTTGCTGGGGACACAACATGGTATATTAAGACTTAATATTTAAAAAAGATCCAATTAAAAAATGGGAAGGAGACCTAAATAGACATTTCTCCAAAAATAGGCATTGTGACAACATGAATAAAATTCAAATGCTAAGTGAAATATGTCAGAGAAAGACAAATACCATATGATTTCACTTCTATGTGGAATCTTAAAAACAAAACAAATGAAAAAAAACAAAGAAAACATGGAAGAGATTCAGATACAGAAAACAATCTGGTGATTGCTGGCATGGGGAAATGGCTGGAATAGGAGAAGAGGACTAAAAGGAACGAACTTTTATTCATAAAATAAATAAGACGTAGGATTCAGTGTAGAGAGACCTGACTGGACCTAATGGTTTAGACCAGTCTTCATCATATAATGATTTCTTGGATTTCTTTCACCACTTCGGTCAGGACGCTTTGTGTATTGGTGGTGGTGGGGGACGGGGGGACAAGAGAATCTCATTAGTGTTTAAATTCCTACTCATTTCCCAGTGTTACTTTTTCTTTTCCACATTTGAAACATTTTTAGGAAGATAGTAATATTTGGAATTTAGGAAGGGAGACATTGGGTTCGAATTAAACCACATGTTAACTATGTTCAAGGAATGCTTACTTTGCCTCTTTTTTTCTTGTTCTAAGAAATGTCACCCAAACATATACCATAACAATATTCTATAGGCCTGAATAAATTTAAGCAAGAATCATATATAAAGGTTAATCAAATAAAAGTCATGAATCCAGAAGTACATCCCATTCTTTGCTTATTTCCTTGTTCTTTTTGGTCTCCATCTGTGTGGACAGCATATGTACTAAATGCATAAATATATGCATTCAATATAATTCATAGAACAATGGCAAGCATTTGTGACTGGAGAAACAGTAAAAAGAAATATATTTGGAAAGTTAGGCAGGAAGAGGAGGTGAGGAAGGGAGTGAGCATTAATAAGGATCCTGATAAAGTTCATGGACAAAATGGTATTAGTAATTTGGGGGGAAAAAGAAATCTGGGGAAGGGTTCCCTGGTTGGTATCCACAATCAAACACGACTGCACAACTGTTTTTCTATTTAGATACTCTTCTTCTTCTTTTTCTCCAAAGTGGCAAATGAGATCATGATTCATTTAGGGATTCCACTCTGAGTCAAAATCATGATGATCACAGAAACAAATGCAGACTCACGAGCACTCCCTCTTTCCGTCCCTTTTCTGGTTGCCCAGTCTAGTGTGCAGCATCACTTCTGGGAAGACAACCCGCATACCCACAAGCAAATTTCTCAGTGTACTTTTTAGTTATTCCAAAGTCTATTCCCAGAAAGGACATTAACCAGACCCAGAATAAATTCATTATATAATTTTATTTTCCCTGGCTTCCAAAGGAAAATTAAATTCACAGTTTGGCAATATCACCACTGAATTATTCTACTAAAGCTCACATCTCAACTCACCTTCCTAACTGGATTAAAAAAAAAAAGACTTAAAAATAAAAAGGTCTAGTTCTTTAAGGTTAGAGTATAAATTAGGATATACTATGTGGTACGGTTCTAATCTGTTTTTGGAAAAATTATCAAATATTTTAGATGCCCTAGATCTAAAGAGCAGAGTTTCTTCCAATTAAACATCTTTGGGGATTTTATTGAAGTGAACCTAGAATTCCACATAATGTTTGGGAAACTATTATAGGCAGACTAACAACTTCTCAAAGATACCTGCATTCTAATAGCCAGAAGTTATAAATATGTTCCTTCATGTGACAATGAGGAGTTAAAGTAGCTGATGGAATTAAGGACAATACTCAGCTGACTTTAAAACAGGGAGATTATCCTGGCTTATCTTGATGGACCTGATATAATCACAGGGTCCTGAGAGTGAAAGAAACAGGCAAAAGAGTCAGTGTCAGAGTGATGTGATTTCAAAAAGACCCAACTGGCCCTTGCTGGCTTTGAAGATGTGGGTTTAAGAGACAAGGGTGGGTGTTCTAGAACCTGAAAAAGGCCCAGAAATGAATTGTTCCTGAGAGACTCCTGAAGGAACACAGCCCTACTAATACCCTGACTTAACCCAGTGAAACTCCTTTTGGAATTCTGAACTCTAGAACAGATAGATAATAAACTGGTGCTTTTTAAGTCACTAAATTTGTGGCAATATTTTTATACCAGCAATAAGAAACTAATGGAATTCATCCACATCCCTTCTCGCTCCCCCACACTACATTCCAGTCACTCTGGTTTTGATTCTGTTACTGCAGAGTCAACCATCCAAGCTGGGATTTGTTTGAGAGTCCTAGCCAAACCCCAGGGAGTTTCTTAAAGTCAGTCAGAAACGGTATGAGATGAATCATCATGGAGGATTGATGAGTACTTGACTGACCTCAGACATAAAAGGCCACAGACTCAGGAGCCATGACGTCCAGGTGCAAAGGTTAATCAATGAAGACGCCAAGAAGAGCAAAACAAACATAATACAGATCCCAGCAGCCAATCCTTTGTTACCTCAGTCCCCTGACCCCTAGGAGATGTATTAAACCTTCTCATGCTGAGACTCCATCTTGTTGAAGATAATGGTGAGCAAGTTAAACTCTGGAATGCCAAAGGGACAATCTAAATCAGAAGAGACCGTTTAAAGAGATAGAAATTAATAAAATGTCAATTAGTACTTTGTACAACTAAATAAAGTGCATTAATTTTTAACAAACATAAAATTAATCAATGCTCTGAGACTAGGTAGCTTCCATGTTTACCTGAGTTCGCATCTGACCAATAGGAATATTCCTGAAGACCCTGAATTTTTAAATATCTTCATTCCTCCAATTTCAATTATTTGTAGATGGAATACAAAGGCACGAGGCAGCAGCTTATGCTGAACTCATCTCTGCTTCCCCTGTGGGGTTCTTCTGTTTAACCCTGAATTTTCTCCATTGGAGTCACTCATATTTCTGTTAAAAAAAAAAAAAAAAAAAGAAAGAAAGAAAAGAAAAGAAAAAGAAAAAGCAGAGACATTATCTCCATACAATTGAAAAAGCATATAAGTTATAAAGGGATGCTTAAGTGCAGAAGACCATAAGAAATCAGGCATTTGGCAACCCAAGTGTTTGTCAATAGGTGAGTGGATAAAAATGTGGTATATACACAATGAAATATTACCCAGCCATAAGGAAGAACAAGATTTTGCCATTTGCAACAACACGGATGGACCTATAGGGTATTTTGCCAAGTAAAATAAGTAAGACAGAGAAAGACATGTATCATCTAATCTCACTTAATATGTGGAATACTAAAAAAACAAACAAATGAACAATCCAAAAACAAAAAACACAGACTCTTAAATGCAGAGAATGAACTGGTGATTGCCAGAAGGGAGGTTGGTAGAAGGTAGGTGAAGTAGATTAAGGGGATTAAGAGGTACAATCTTCCAGTTATAAAATAAATAAGTCATGGAGATGAAACTTACAGCATAGGGAATATAGTCAATAATATTGTAATAACTTTGTATGGTGAAAATGATGATTACCCTTTCTGTAGTGAGGACTGAGTAATGTATAGAATTGTCAAATTACTATGTCATACACCTGAAACTAATGTAACATTGTATGTCAACTATATTATGCAGTAATACAGATTACTTTAATAATAAAAAAAAAAGAATTAAGGCATTGGAATCTGAGGTCCTTAGGAGAAGATAATTTTAATAGTAGGTGGTTCTTCATGTCTGATATTAGCTTAAGGCCTCCCAATCTAGGATGATGAAATCTGCTACTACCCAGAGAAATAAAAATAGAGGAATGAATAGAATACAGACTTAGGCAATAGAATCTTCTACTGAATAGGGAAACAAAAGCAGAAGAAAGAATAGAATAGAATTTACCTATTTCCATTTGGTTATCCAAATCACTTTCGGTGCTTGTTAAAAAAAAATGTAGCTTTCTCAGTTACACACACTCATTCAGAATCTCCAAGGGAAATTTCTCAGGAATTTATATTTTTTAAGGTTCCTTGAATGATTTCAATCAACAACCAACTTTAATTATCTTTGATTTATTTAAAAATTTGAGTTAGGGCCAACACTAACTAAAGGGACCAAAAACATGGCTTTAAAAAAATAGAGAAATATTTAAACCAACAAATCACTGCCAAGATTACCATAATGCACCTTGACCTATTTTCTTTTTGGAAACTTTAGAAGGACTTTTACTGACATCATGGTAATTTCATTGCTGTGCAAAGGAAGAAACTGGGTATGGAATGGAATATAATAGGTTTGGGTGAGTATCCAAAAACATATATATACTATGAGGGGAAGCTTAGAAGCACATTGGAATTTTCAATATTGAAATAATTACCATAAAAAAATTGTTGTGGTTTATGAATAAGTCAACTTCAACTTGTATTTTAAAACCCCAGATCTATTTTCTAAAATTTCCTTCTGAAGCTTAGGGGAAACCATATAACTCTGAAAAATGTGTGATCAAAAAGTATATTAACCACTTAATCTTATAAGTCAATCATTTCCTTGCAAATGTAATGGAAGAGGAATATTTGTAATGAAAGGTACATATTAAATTTCAGGACTAAGATTCTCAAAATAAAAGTAATGAGTACTCCTACCATTTGATGTTAAAAATCAGTTTGTTTTTTGTGGAACCTATTTTATAATGAGTCACTGTTGTGTCATTTTCAAAACATGCCACATGACATTGGTACTAAAAAATACACTTTAGGATTAGTTTAGTCTTCAAAGTTTTGTGGTTTTATGAAGATATGCCTACTGGACTCCTAGGAAGTGTGGATTTCTAAATAGGTTAAGCCTAAAGTATTTTTAATCTTATACGTTATTTATCCATAGTTAAACCTTCAGTTAATTTAGCTCTTTGGAAGATGATATGTTCTGAATTAACATAGAGTTAGTGAGAAGAAAACAGGGATTTATTTTTTATTTTGTGTATATTTACAGATATTCAATTCATGAATTCAGCCACTGGGAGCCAGTTGATTTCCAAAAGTATAGTTTCTTCTTTTCCTTTAACCTTTTAAAAGCTTTCCCTATGCCTGGACTTGTTTTCTTCCATTGGCGAAACTCCATTCATTCTTCACTATGAAGCTTCATCTTGATTTTCCCTTCATGATATATAAACTTCTTCAACAAATCACAGGTTGTTCTGATGCTGCTGCTCTGTAAAATGGTAGTTCTTGTTTTCCTCCTGTGAGATTGCCACATGGCAACATAACTACATGTTTATTTGCATCTCTTCTACCTAAACTTTGTTGCTTTTTGAAGCACCCAGTAGGCGTGGGTCTTTAGGGCTATATGGTGCCTAAGTCTTAATCAAACTTTATGTGTAGACTGATGAATGAATGATTTGGTTTTCCTTCAAGGGGCAAATCAGAATTTTAAAAACAATGAAACAAGATGGGACTGGGAGGGAGACAAACTATAAGTGACTCTTAATCTCACAAAACAAACTGAGGGTAGCTGGGGGGAGGGGGGTTGGGAGAAGGGGGTGGGGTTATGGACGTTGGGAAGGGTATGTGCTTTGGTGAGTGCTGTGAAGTGTGTAAACCTGGTGATTCACAGACTTGTATCCCTGGGGATAAAAATATATGTTTATAAAAAATAAAAAAATTTAAAAAAAACTATCTTTATTAGCAAAGTAATATCTTAACACAGCTGGAATTTTAGTAATAAACTTGTGTATCAAAGAAAAAAAAACTATCTTATATCTTCTTTATAGTTTTGATTTTAATTTGAATAATATGTTGGGAAGTAGTTCCATAAGATTTTCTTTTTTCAGTGCTTTTAATCTTTGAAGTTCTTAATTAGGTCCCAGCTACAGAAATTAGAAGGGACTATTTCATGCAGTTAACTCAACCCCTGATTGTACTGCAATTGCATGTACCAAATTCTATCCTTTTCCATCATGACCTCTCTCGTTCAAGCCACCATCTTTGCTTCTTTCCTAGACCAAAACTGTTGTATCTCACTTGGCCTTGCTGCTTCCTCTTATGATTCTGTTCTATGATGCTACATCACCAGCATCCCAAACGACTTGAATAAAAAAATTTTTTTTTCTTTTCTTTTTTTTTCTTTCTTTCCTTTTGAACCTCTTTTTATCCCCTTTCTCCCCACTCACGATTTTGGATCTCTTCTAATTTAGTTAAAGCATATTTTTCTGGGGTTGTTGCCACCCTTTTAGTATTTTACTTGCCCCTTCATTTACTCTTATCTGGCCAAAATGACAAGACGTAAAAATTCAATGCAAAAAAAAGAACAAGAGGCAGTACCGAAGGCTAGGGACCTAATCAATACAGACATCGGTAATATGTCAGATCTAGAGTTCAGAATGACAATTCTCAAGGTTCTAGCCGGGCTCGAAAAAGGCATGGAAGATATTAGAGAAACCCTCTCGAGAGATATAAAAGCCCTTTCTGGAGAAATAAAAGAACTAAAATCTAACCAAGTTGAAATCAAAAAAGCTATTAATGAGGTGCAATCAAAAATGGAGGCTCTAACTGCTAGGAAAATCCACAGTGCCTAGTATGGAGTATGATGATGTATGTGAACTGGCCATCATTACGTGTCCAGTCAAAAGTGGTATGCCACTTAGGCATCAAGCTCTTAACATCAGCCCTCGTTCAAAAATTCTAAAATCTCTTGGCTGAGCACTCTTTCCTCCCCTTCTTTACCTTTTCCTACCGAGTTTAAATATAATTTAATTCAAGAGGATGTTTTCTCTGTCTTCCCGTGCTATATTCTCTTTTGCTGCATCCTATCATTTCATTTTGTAACACTTACAAGAAGTTGTAGTTATTACTTGTTTTTACATGTTGCTCAACATAAATATTAGTATAAATACAAAGTATTTATGAATATTAATTCTAGTTTCATATTTTTAGTTTATGAAGATAAATTGCATCATCTTTATAATGTTCTAAGCACTTGTATGTATTGACTCATTTGATCTTCTTTGATCTTCTTAATATCCTAATGATGAAGTAATTAATCCTATTTTACAAATGTAGGAAAATGAGATTTAAAGAGTTGATGTACACAAGGTTAGTTCCAGAGCAGACAATTAAAGGAGATAGAAACGTAGATTTCTGTCTCAGGGAATTTACTGCTCTTATTCAATGCACCATCTTCATGTCCCTTGTTTTCATACATCCTGAAAACAGTAGTCCCCTGTAACAGTACTAATAACTAACATTTATCGAGTGCTTAGTCTATGTGAGCAACTGTTCTGAAAGTTTTACATGCAGTAAATTATTTAAGCTCATGAATAAGCTTTGTGAGATAAGCACCATGACCATCCTCATTTTAAAGATGAACAAACAGGCAAAGTGGATTTCCCAAGATCTCACAGCAAATATGTTACATAACATTCTTTACCACTAGAATATATCCAGTAAAAACAGACACGTGCACACAGTTTCCTGGGGGCAGAAGAGGGCATGATGCCTGATGTCATCATTTTCTATTTTTGTTATAATACCATGTTGATGTACTTTTGAAATTATTCTTATACTTCCTATTTTATTCCACTTAAATCCAATTAAATGTGTAAACAAAATTGAAATCCTCATCAGCACTGTGTAACATAAAATTTTATCTTCTAGCCTTGATTTCACTGACTGAACAAGGTAATCTGGAGAAAACTGCCCTTGAAGAAAAGATGTTTTAAAAATTATGCAAAATTTTCTAATAGAGAGGGATCATATTCTACCATGATTCTGTCATGGCATAGGGTTTTCAAAAGTTAATTAACTTACCCTACAGAGTCAGTTAAAAGTTAGATGTTTGTACACAGAATAAATCACTTAGATAAATGCTAAACATGTATCCTTCCATATCAAAACATAATACTCTAAAGATGTCAACTTTATCTCTGCTGATATCATTCAAATCCAATAGTATTGACTTTAACATCATAAAAATATATGGAAAATATATCCAAAAAATAGGTTGAGGATGACAAGAAATATTCTGGAAAAATATTTCATTCATTCAAAAAATATGTATGGAGGACCTGTGTCCTAAGGGACAGATAAAGTCTTACTCTTATGGAAGTGACAGCCTAGAAGGTCAAAGTTATAAGACACACTGCTAAACAAACAAACAAACAAACCCACTAAAATAATTCCAGAAACTCTAAATAGCAAGAAACTATAATGTTCTAACTTCCATTCCATTTTGGTGGTTCAAAGCCTGTCTGAAGAGGCAGAGACCTAAGTGACTACAAACCAACAATTAAGAGGTCTAGTGAAACAGTGCTCAGTGTTGACTTTTCAAAGAGTCCATAATGTAAAAATTTTGAAAAAAATATTTTTATAATAATATTAAAATCAGATTTACATTTTTCACTTTCTCTCAGAAGTGAGTTTTTCAGAAGCTACATGGTATGTGATGATGTCATTCTGGTGGCTAATAGACTTTCTGCTTGTGTATTTTGTATTTTCTAGAATTTTCTATGGTAGTAGGTTTGAACTATAAATGCATTTTCAGAAATTAATTTAGTTTGTTCTCAAAAACAATATTATGTCCCTGCTATTTTTGTATATAGATGTTATTACAATAAGCTGTAGCTTAGTTATTGTTCCATAAATCATTATTTTGTAACCTTCAAATTTCCCTTGTGTCTATACAATCAAGAAAAAGAATTAATTATACTTTATGGTCTTGTTTTGCAAAAATATTTTGTGCACTTCTTTACTAGCGCATAAAATTTGCTAAATATGCCATTATATGCCATAGCAATGGAGTAATCAAAACAACAAACAAAAAAATATTGAAAGCACTGAATCACTCACCATTGGGCAAAAACAAGTTTTGATGCACCCCCATGATGCCATGCTCTGTAACTATAAAAAAAAATTAATAAGACAAAATGAGTATTTTATTTCATTTTCCTTTAAAGATTTTATTTATTTATTTGACACACACACACAGAGCATGAGCATAAGCAGGGAGAGTGGCAAGATGGAGAGGGAGAAACAGACTCCCCACCATGCAGGAAGCCCCATGTGGCGGGGCTTGATCCTTGGGCCCTGGGATCACGACCTGAGCCAAAGGCAGATGCTCAACTGACTGAGCCAACCACGTGCCCCAAAATAAGAATGTTAGATGAAAAATGCTAGACATTCAGGGTAAGAGAGAGAGAGACAGAGAGAAAGAGAGGGAGGGAAATGAAATTCTGTTATGTATATAGAGCATGTCTGAAATATATGAAGCAATAAACAAAGCCCAAATAACAACCACTTCTAGGGAGTGAGATTGGAGAGTCATTTGGGTGAAGGATTATCCGCATTTAATCTCGTGTCCTGGTATGCTGTGAAATGTTTCAGCCTGTTACCCCACCCATGTATATCTCTCTTATTATGCAAGTCAATTAATGCTAAAGAAAACCTTATTATTGATAATTAAAAATATGTTTCTGTAAGATGCCAAGATAAGTGGAAGCAATTGTAGAATGAAGTTAAAAATATACATCTATAGGAGTATAAAGATGATGAAGATGAAGGATAGTTCATGGCTTATAAGAAGTGCTAAAATTGACAATGGTAGTTAAGATTGATATGAAAGAAGAAAAAAAAATGCAAATCCATTCATTTATTGTTCTGATTTAAAAACATAAACCACGTACCAAAAAAAGAAATTTTCATTTAAAATATACCTATTGAGATAAGCAAAGTAGACAGATTAAGGATGACCAATGTGAAAGATAAAATTCCATTGTATGTGATAGTATGCAAATTATAAGAGAAAGCAAGAGGTCACTGTAATATTAAAAAGTAATTACATTACAGTACATCTGTATGATGGAATTTCATGTAGTAAATGACATTAGAGAATAATATTTAATGATATAGGAAGGTGTCTATAACTTACTGTTTTGTGGAAAGGGATGTAATAAGGATAATAGAGTAACATTTTGGTGAAAACCAAAGTGTCTATGAGTTTGTGTATGTAAATATTCACACCCTAAGAAAAAAACATTAAAAGATGATTATTTCTGGGCTAGGATATTTATTTTTATCCTTTTCCACATAAGTATTCTCCAAATTTGCTAAAACAAACTACTTTTATGAATAAAATTTCATAAATAAGGTTTATGAAATTTGCAATACATAAAGTGATAAAAATAGAACCTCCTCTTCTACCAACAGAGAATTGTCATTATACTTCATTACATTCTATGCTTTTGGAGGAATTCACTTATTGTAGATGCCCAGTCATATATCACTATATAGAGAGTGTGGGGAAACCAGGAACACTTTCATTTAATGCAAAGGGAAAGCAACATTACAGTTTGTTTGGGTGGGGTGGTGGTAAGACATTAGTCTTAGCAATTCCCATGGTTGGGGATGGGGGACAACCTGATTAGAACTTGGGAAATTTGTTTTGTGGTACTCATCAATTTAATGATCTCTAAGATTCGTTCTAAATCTGTGGTTCTATGACTCTATGAAGAATAGCTAGTAACAGCTATTTCAAACATTTCATTGTTTACATATTAAGCATTTCATGCAATCACTTACACAGTAGCCATCCCCATGTCTGTGGTTTTGCTTCCCACAGTTTCAGTTACTCAGAGTCATAGTCACCTGGGATCTGGAAGCAGAGGACAATATACCAAGAAAGTCAGTAAGATCCTGACACTGCATTACATTGCCCACATGATTCTCTTGGCTTGATTTCATCAGGCAGGTGTTTTATCATCTCATGTCATCCCAAGAAGGAAGCACATGAGTACAGTACAAGAAGGAATTTTGAGAGAGAGAGAAAGACCACATTCACATAACTTGCATCACAGTATAGCATTTTAATTATTCTATTTTATTATTAGTAGTTGTTGTTACTCTCTTACTGTGCCTAATTTATAAATAAAACCTTACCATAAGGGCGTATGTATAACAAAACATAGTATATAAAGGGTGTGGTACTATTGAAGTTCCAGGCATCCAGTGGGGCGCTTGGGCATTTCTTCTCATACTGTGCTATGCTATGCCCTACACCAATGGCATTAGAAAAATGGTGTCTGATGCTCATAACTTTTCCTACAGACATCATCATCAGACCCGTCTTAAAGATGAAGACACTGAAACTACCAAGATAACTTTTTTGTTTAAATAAATTTTCACTCCTGATAGCTTGCTTAAGTTTCTAAATCTGTATCTATCTTTCCACAAAGTCTGAGCTCTTCACTACTCTCTTACTCCTTCAGAGATTGCCAGCTAGCATGGGACAAACAGAATCCGGCATCCGAATGGCTATGACGGAGGAAACAGGCAAGTTGCAGTGAGCCTGGGAGCTGGGACAAATGCAGGGCTGGATTCAGAAGGAGGTAGATGAAAGGGTCAGAATGTTCCCCATCATCCTTGCTGGTCTCAAGTCCCAGAGGGAATGCAGTGGGCACGCTGAGGAGGCAACTTAACCATTTGAACATTGATACTGATGGAACCTCAAAAATCTATTGCTGCAGATGACCTGACTCATTTGCTGGGGTAGAGGGCTTGTACCTCAGCGAGGGGTCTGACGTGTGGATGTGGGTGTGTGTGTGCATGTAAGTGTGTGATGTACGGCGTAGTTGGTTTTTTGGTTTTTGTTTGTTTGTTTGTTTGCTTGTTTGTTTTGGTGTTTTAGAAATCACCCCCTAGTTAATATCTCAGCTCTCAACTGATAATAGTATTGCCTATAAAATATTTTAAACTGATTTAATTAACTACCTTGTTTTAGCTCTATCTTGCTCACCCTCTTCTCAATGGATAAATATTTCAGGATTTTGCTCTTCTGTTTACTCTTTAGGTGACTTTTAATAAATTATTTAAGCTTTCTGAGTCTCCAATTCTACCTCTGAAAATGTGGTAATAATACTTACATGGATTTTAAAGCGCAAAACTTAAGGTAAAAAAATGTGAGAATTCTGAGAATAAAGCATGGAATAAAATACACTTAAACAGTAATTTTATTTCTTTCTAATAGACTCAAGAAGTATGGTTTAAAGTTCGCAACATCCAATTATTGGTCCCACTGGTTTTATTTTAAAAAAAAGTATATTTTGATAGTATCAACTTCACAATGAGGTAAATATAACTGAATGTACTTAAACTCTAATACAGATGCCTCAACACATTTATTACTTTATGAAGAAAAGTCCTAGGAATAGATATTTGGAACTTTTTAAACAAAATCTGAGATGTAATCTATAAGAATCTGACACATTCTAAGTTAATGCTCAGAATTGTTTAAATATCTCCTTACAATGAAACACTTAATTACGTCTTTTTTTTTCTGATTTCTTTTACATTTATTTATTTTCTCTGTTATAAAACTGAGTCCTTTCTATAATTTTCTTAAAATAATAGTAATGAAATATGATGCTATGAATCACTTTACAATTCTATGAGTGACTTTCAAAAAGATTATCTTTTTTTTTTAACAGTTACATGACCAAAAGAAAAGGCATCTATTGTGCTACTAATTTTTCAGGCAAATGTATTAGTGGCCAGGGATATTAACTTTCCACAGGTCTCATAGCTAAAAGTGACATATTTAAGATATTTTAGGAGGGAAAAATCTTACAATGTGGCAATTTATGTTAAAATATTGGACTCTAAAGAGTTCCTGTAAGCATAAGGAGAATCTTGGAAGAAAAATAAAACTTATAAACACAGCTGATATAATCACAAAATGAAATAGGCAAGAACTGAGTATATGGCTCATTTGTAAAAAGCATCCATCAGGAACTGACAATGAAAGATCTATCCAACCAGGCCCTTGGGAGATTACAACTTTGCATGACTTGTAGTTCAAAGGAAAAAAAAATACATTGCTAGCATGCAATGAGAGAGTAAAAGATTACTGCCTTGTGATATTTTTAGTGTGCAATTTTTTCATGTTCTTTTATGTTTTTTGGCATTAAGCTATAGAATACCATCCCCAAGTAAGGTCTTGGATGAATTCCTAAATTAAATCCACAAAATAAGAAACAGGCAGGACATTGCTGATTGATTCCAGATCGGAATAGCATAAAATGAATCCCCTTAACATAAGAAATAAACTGGAAATGTTGATATTTACCTTCTCTGTCAGAGTGTCAATGAAGCATATTTTCACATTTTGGGAACTAACGTTAAGTTACCTCCCTGGCCCCAAATTAAGGTGGTCCGAGTAAATCGATATAAACTTCAAGAGCAATAGGCAAGAAAAGATTCAATTCCTCTGAAGACTCATTTGCACTTTCCTGAAATTATTTGTTCTGTTTATGATTTAGGAGACCTTTAGGTGAACCTGAGAGCTGATTGAGAGAATAGCATCTAATCGTTGCAACAGCTACAGAGGGAGAGAGCTTTGCAAGAGAAATGCTGCCACAGTAGATGTCTTCATTTGCAGCAGGACTCGATTCTTGGTTAAAAGCTAAGGTATTTGGGCTAGTGAAGCACGACTCTCTCTCCCATTCCATAGGGAATAAGTGGGGCAGTCCTTGCTCCCCACGTCCACCTGCACTTGGTTAGAGAGCAAAATGCTCACATGCCACCCCACAAGATCCCCACAATGACATAACTCCATGCAGAGACTGGCGTGACTGGGCTGGGTTTTCCCCCTTCAGCTCTTGTATCACTAAGAATCTGGCAGCCAGTTCCGTCCTGACAGAGTTCACAGCATATATTGGTGGATTCTTGTCCATGGTGCATCTGCTTTAAGAATTAAGGGAAGCAGTGTCAAGACAGTAAGGTAAGTGCTGTTTTAACTATAGCACTGGGGATGCTGACTGTTTGGGACAGTGTTTATTGTAACAGGAACAGAAAAAATTCCAGAGTAACTTTGCCAATTGTTATTCAACAGCAGATCCACAGTTTTTAGCATTTACTTTCGCATTTTGCTGAATGTACTTTCCATGATTTATGGATTTGAGATCAATTTTATAAAGTATATGCTACACTGCTTGGCAAAGGAAGCTATGCAAAGTTTCAGAATCGGAATGAGAAAATATTTAAACTAGACATGGTAAAAAAAAAAAAGTGTGGCAAATAAAATGTTTGCTATTTTATGCTAATTAGTTATATATATTAGTATTGTTAGAACCTAATTTTGGAGCAAAGAAAGACCATTTCCATTAATATTCAAACTGTTTCTTAATAAATACATTGTTATAATTTGTTACAATTTATACATGTTATAAAATGTGAGCTAAAGAATTTAGACACTCATGAATTGCTTCTATTTTGTTAATTTTATTGATTTTTTTTTTTTTTTGGATGTATGTCTTGAAAAAACATGTTTTAGAGAAATTCTGGGAAAGATGATTTACTTTTTGAGAAAAGCATTTCCTCCATAGCCACAGGTATTTGGAAAAAACTGGGAAAAAGCAAAGTGCTCTTTTGCTTCATAGTGGTTTCATTATATGGTCACAAACTCTCTTTGAATTCAGAGCCCTTGTTTTTCCTCTGCCAAAAAGTATGGAAGCATTTTTTTCATTACTATTCAATATTCATATTATAGTGACCATGACTATTTTTAGTGTATACTCAATTTAAAATAAGGTGGAAGCTTTTTAATAAAGCCAGACAAATCTTCACAACATTAATGTATTATAACTTACAAAGAATCCTGTCATTACATTTACACTATGTAATTGTTCTCATGGCCAAGTCCTGTCAACTAAATTAAATGACGCCATCGTAATCTTAGGGAATAATTTGCCAAGGATCTGGCTACATGTTACATTATGTCAGCTATCAGAGTGATTCTAACAACTTTTTGGAGGGTTTCATCTGCTAAAATAAAGTGCCTTATAATTTCAAGTTGGAGCAAAGAAAAGATGTCTCAAGTTCTGATACTGAAAAAATCCTATTTATCCCAAACTCCCTAGTTACAAAAGCTTATACCCTACTTCTCACAGGAAGATATATTATTTTATGGTACCTAGTGGAATGTAGATCCTGCCTCCCATTATGATTTCCCTTCTGGTGTTACCCCCAGCCATAACTCTCCACTCTACAAAAACCCACCTCTTTACCTAAATTGTTAACTCTGTACTTCCCCAAGCAAGTGAACTGCACTTGATTGAGCCTCACCTTAGAACCATGTTCATATGAGAAGATCACTGTTACAGCTCTTTTTTAATTTGTCCTTTCCTACATGGCTCCTAATGCCACTGTTTAATACAGAATTTCCTCAATTCCCACTCTTTCCCATGCTGTGAGGGCACTAAG
Source organism: Mustela nivalis (assembly GCF_964662115.1). Lineage (NCBI taxonomy): Eukaryota > Metazoa > Chordata > Mammalia > Carnivora > Mustelidae > Mustela > Mustela nivalis. Next base: position 27,947,731 of record NC_139026.1, read on the forward strand.
ATCCAGATAAATGAGCCATGCCTTCTTAAATTTTGGCATGAAGAAAGTAGAGAACTTGTGAGTTATGGAGAAAGGAAAACTTTAATTCAAAACTTGAAAATAATATGTTTTCTCTACCAGCTGGATCTCTTTATAGGTTTAACATTTTTAAAGAATTTGTGACATTTCCCTGATTAATGAAAAATAGTTTTGAAAACTAATGTACTAAATATTAGTTTTGGAACACAGTTGTGTAGTGTGCCTAAAAGCATGGAATGTTAAAAAAAAAAAAAAAGTCAAATAATAGGCATACTGCCTCCCCCCCTCAAGAATTCTGTTCCTCCACCTCAGAACCAAAAAGACCCAGACACTTTTAAAGGAATGTATCCCCTCTCACATACACATATACATAAGAACAGCTTTCCTCCGGGTAAAACCATAGATTGCCCGTGTTTTCAGTAAGGGTCTTCTTAATGAGACATTTTAATGATGGTGAATGGCAGGGTATAAGGTACAGTTTCAAATTGTCTTTTCATTTTCATTTTTCTGGTTTTGAAGGATGTTCTGAGGCAGTGTACTAACATGGTGGCCAGTGGGCACCACCCAGAAATCTCTTGCAGGAAGGCATTTAATTAAGGAATGATCTAGAGAGATTAAATGGACAATTGGTCCTGGTTTGCCCAGAAGGGGGCGCATGGGTATGCAGTCTAACCTGAACCGGGTTCACACATCAGAAGTACTCGGTCATCCTTCTTGTGATCCTTAAATAAAAATTAAAAAGACATCATTAGCTACTCTAAAAAAGCACTATAAAATAATAAAGTGCATATTTGCTAATGCATTTAACATTGCAAAGCCAATATCCTTTTCCTGAAAGTATACTTGTATAACAGTATGTTTCCACTTTATTTAGGATTCAAAGTATTTGCCAAAAATGCATCTAGGTGTGTTTACTCTCCTCTTGGCAATCATTGGTGCCAGGGGCCAGTACTATGATTACGATTTTGCTGTATCGATTTATGGGCTGTCCTCGCCAAACTGTGCCCCAGAGTGTAACTGCCCCGAAAGCTACCCATCGGCCATGTACTGCGATGAGCTGAAATTGAAAAGTGTGCCGATGGTGCCTCCTGGAATCAAGTATCTTTACCTTAGGAATAACCAGATTGACCATATTGACGAAAAGGCCTTTGAAAATGTAACTGATCTGCAGTGGCTCATTCTGGATCATAACCTTCTAGAAAATTCGAAGATAAAAGGAAAAATTTTCTCTAAGCTGAAACAACTGAAGAAGCTGCATATAAACTACAACAACCTGACAGAGTCTGTGGGCCCACTTCCCAAATCTCTGGTGGACCTGCAGCTTACACACAACAAGATCCAGAAGCTTGGTTCCTTCGATGGACTGGTAAACCTGACTTTTGTCCACCTTCAACACAATCAACTGAAAGAAGATGCTGTTTCATCTGCTTTTAAAGGTCTTAAGTCCCTCGAGTACCTCGACTTGAGCTACAATCAGATGACCAAACTGCCTTCTGGTCTCCCAGCATCTCTTCTGACTCTCTACTTGGACAACAATAAGATCAGCAACATCCCTGATGAGTATTTCAAGCGTTTTAATGGACTGCAGTATCTGCGTCTATCTCATAATGAACTGGCTGATAGTGGAATACCTGGAAATTCTTTTAATGTATCATCCCTGCTTGAGCTGGATCTCTCCTATAATAAGCTTAAAAATATACCAACTGTCAATGAGAACCTCGAAAACTATTACCTGGAGGTCAATGAACTCGAAAGTAAGTAGAAAGCTCTGCCTGTCCTTGACTGATGTTTCCTCAAGTCTTTAAATGCCTAAGCTATGTGGTATAAATAGTGTCTCTGGTTCCATTTAAAAAAAAAAAAAAAAAGGAAAATGCCAACAAGATATCCCTCTAGCTCAGTTATATATCCAATGTCCAGCCTTTCTTTAGAGTGTCCAGATAAGAAACTATTCCGCTCACAGGACTTAAACATGAATTTCTTCAAATTTAATATTTTGAGTTAGTTAATCCTACTGTGTTATCTCTGAATATTTATTTGTTATTATTTGCCTCTGTCATGATTTAGATTTGCACCTTACATTTATTTCTTGGCAAAGTCTGGTTGAGAGAGGAATAAACAAGTCCAGAAGAAGGCTAGCTTGCAGAGGTTTTCAAATACCCCTCCTGATTATCTCCAGAGCAACTCACATATGCTCATGGTCTCCTCTGACATCATTACTTAGGACTCGATATATTACCCTGCTATCACTGACCATTACTATTTACCTCTGTCATCTGTAATATAGTGTGTGTCCTTACAGTGTTCTTATGAAGATGGAGAGGAAGATTAAGGAGGGAAGAAGGAATATGATGAGGGTCTGGAATTTGTTTTAATGGTATTAAATTTCCTCCTTTTCTATACACAACACTTCATCTCATTTGATTTTTTTTCCAGTTTCTGCTTTCTTTCTCTTGCTGCCGTAGTTTATTTTTTATTTATCTTCTGGGTGGATGTTTGACCTGATCCACTCTGGGCTATTTATGTAGTCTTCTGGGAAATTTTAAAATTTAAGCCATAAAGATTCAGGTGGGAAGCTGAAATTCACCATTCTCCACCTTATTCTTTAATGAAGGGTGACAGAAGAAAAAATCTCTGGTTCATGGACAACATGTTTTGAATAAGAAGTCAGGTGGGAAACATTGATTTATTCATAAAACAATTATATCTGCAAAGTAATCTATTGTACTTAATGATCTTTATACCATGAAATTTGGTTCTTTTGTCATATAGGTTAAGGATATTGATAATTCTATCCAAAAGATTACAATGTGACTTTTTAGTATGATACTTAGTAATTCTGCAACAATTTTGTGTAACTCCTGGTAAGGTTGGGGTATTCCCAAGAAGGAGATCATGATTGCCTGCTTTGAAATGCCATATAAACTTTCTTGTGTCTGGAAAGCTTGCTTGTCATATAATACAGAGTAAAGTTATCATAGCTGAACACTTACAGCCATTTCCAGTGGAAAATTCACTATGTGACAATGTGTGGCCCCACATTATAAGCTGGTGGTGGTTAGGAAGAAGGATAACTTAGACAACCCAAAATGCTAATGGGATTTAAGATGTTGAAGGGCTGAAGAAACCGGTTAGATTTGGTTGATGGAGTCCCACATGATTGGGACTACCTCATACTCTGAGACAGGAAAAGGGAGAAATACAGATGCAGGAACATCTGAAGGTATAAAGACTAGATGGAAGAGGTGACATAGGAGACGGGAAAGGTGGTCTATGGAAGACATGGTCACTCATGCCAAGCTGAGCTTGAAACTACACTCCCTGTCACATATGGTCATTTGAAAACGAGTGGTTAGTCACTTTAATTCCTTCCTTATTCTTGATATTTAGATACATACATTTCAGATATTCTTGTTGTTTTTGTATGTCTTCAATTCAGCTCATTTTGCCACATAAAATTATGTATACTCATCATCACATTCTCTGAAGATAAAAAAGAGCCCCTTAATGTTTCTGTAGTATTAGAAAATATTTAGCCAATCATGTATTAAACTTTCAACCTTAAGCATTAGCCTAGTCATAGATGTCCCTCATGTAATTTGGAAAAGAGGGCAAAATTCAAAGGACATCAATAGCTGTTCAACACGTATTAAGCGCTTGCTCTGCGTGTGAAGTGACTCACATAACTTAATTACTTCAATCTTCATGTAACACAGTGTGATAGATACGTTATATCTAATAAGAAGATCAGATAAATGTTCCAGATAAATGTTCCAAATGACTTTGGAACATTTATCATCTGCCTCGATGATAAATGGCAGAGATAGAAGACTAATATAGGCCTAAAACCATGTTTTGTCCCATTACGCCATGCTTTCTCAGAGATAGGCACCACAAGATCCCTGAAATTTGACTGATCAGTTTTTAAAGACAACATCTTAGAGGGAAAGAGAACAGGGTGTTAGGCTCCACTGAAGTCATTGTTAACTAGAATTGGAGAATGAAAGAAAAATAACACTAGAGAGGAGCAGATAAGATTAATTGGAACTTGGCCTGAGTAGAAACAGACAGTTTCTACATACAAACATAGAGCATGCAATCTAAGAACAGCCTTTGTTTCTATTCAAACCTAAATTGGTCTTTCATTTGTGGCAACTTTTTCTTTCCACAGAAGAAAAGGGCATGAGCTCCAATCATGGACATTCTATGACTTGGTTTTTGCTTTGGAGTTCTGAATTACTGTCAAAAAGTGTGCTCGTTGGAAAATTCTTCAGAGGTCATCTAGTTAACCCTTCTGATTTTAAGATGCCAAAACCCAAGATGTTTATATCAGTGAGGTTACTCATACAACAGCACCAGTCTTAGATTTCTTTGAGCTAGATGAAATACTTCAAGAGAGTGCTTAGATAAAATGACACGTTAATTGAATGTCTTTATAAAACCAAGTATTTCTAAATACAGAACTTATAATTAATAAGTTCTGTTCTTTAAAAAAAAATCCACCAAATGTCCTGATCTACCCATAAGCATTCTTTACTAAATATTGCTGTGCCATTTGGTAGCCTGAAATACTCCTTTAGCAGTGCCAAATTCAGAGATACAACCAATAAGTGGAAAGGAGTTCTAATAGATATTATTATGGATTTGAGCATTTTTAAAGTAACTGTTGCAAGCCCATGTACTAAATAATTAACATGTCTGTTCTTCAATTTGCAGAGTTTGAAGTAAAGAGCTTCTGTAAGATTCTGGGACCATTATCTTACTCCAAGATCAAGCATTTACGTCTGGATGGCAACCGTCTAACCCACACCAGTCTGCCACCTGATATGTACGAATGTCTACGTGTAGCAAATGAAATCACTGTTAATTAATATCTACTAATTCTGATTCTATTGATGTGTACCCTGGAGTAACATTTTATGGTTATGTTTTTTGTGTGTGTCAGTTTTCACAGTATTCATTTTTTTGTCACTGTTTATTACTTCCATGAATTCCAAATTCTGAGGGAAATGTTTTGTAAACATTTTACTACTTTTTTTTTAAACAAAAGATGAAAGGCAGGCCTATTTCATCACAAGCACAGACATAGACACACAGAGAGACAACAAACCTAATGCTTTATTTGTAAATTTAGTGTTTTCTACATCTCTACTGTCAAATGATGTGCAAAGTCTTCTACTCGTTGAATAGAAGTCAGCCGAGTATTATAATTCCTAAATCTTAACTTAATGTGCCAAAAAGAATGGGCTACACACGTAAGGATGTTCACTGTCTTGAATCAAATGATCTCAAATTTCTATGTTCATACTTGTTTAGCGGAAAAACGGGTGGCAAATTTTGAGACCAATGATTTTGCAAAATACTAAACCAAATTCACAAAGCCACATACACTTAGAGCAATATTTTTAGTGTTAAGAATTTATATACTTACCTAGCGAAACTTTTCTTTTCTAGAATTATTTTTCACTCTAAATCACGTGTATGTTCCTTTTTAATCATTTGCATGTTATGTTTAACAAGCTCATAGCGAAATAAAACATAGCAAATGGCATACTGTGTTTTTTTATGAAGTTTGTATCTCTCATATAGAAAATAATAGATTAGAATTTTATTTTTTTTTATTTTTTGAAGGTTTTATTTATTTATTTGACAGAAAGAGACACAGCAAGAGAGGGAACACAAGCAGGGGCAGTGGAAGAGGGAGAAAGCTTCCCGATGAGCAGGGAACCCAATGTGGGGTTCGATATGAGACCCTGGGATCATGACCTGAGCTGAAGACAGACACTTAATGACTGAGCCACCCAGTCACCCTAGTAAATTAGAATTTTTAAAATATCTTTAGCCTGCAGTATTTTACTTAGATAAAATAGAATTTCCCACTAAATAAGTTGTCTGCCTATAGGATCCATTTGCAAATAGCTTTAAAAACACATCTTAAAATGTGTACTTAAAAATGTGCAGATCCCAGTTTTGGTTCATGTTGGGAGAAGGGATTCTCCAACCCCCTCGCCCCCCACGAAGCAATTCTCTAGACACCAACTGGGTGGCCTACAATTCAACTCAATTCTGACACTATCTCTAGATAGATAGTGTCAGAGTTCATAGGTCAAGTGTTCAGTCTATAAGACACCCTGCACCCTTGTGTTGCAGAGGTCAACAAAAAGTCCAAGCTGTTGCCTGGTTATAAACCAGAGGTTCCCGTAGGCCCCTCCTTGGACACAATTAATTTGCCAGAGAGGCTCACAGAACTCAGGAATGCTGTTTACTCACTAGATCACCAGTTTATTATACAAGGATATGATTCAGGAACAGCCAGAAAGAAGAGGTGTGCTGGGCAGCATAGGTGGGAAGGGCACAGAGCTTCCATGCCCTTTTCAGGTGCACCACTCTCCCCAGATTCACCAATCCAGAAGTTCTCTGAACGCCATCATTTTGTGGTTTTGTGGAAGCGTTGTTACACAGACAGGATTGATTAAATCATTAGCCACTGGCAATTTAAGTTAATTTCCAGCCCCTCTCCCCTCCCTGGAAGTGGGAGGAGGCACTGAAAATTCCAACCCTCTAACTGCTTAGTTGGTTCTTCTCCCAACCAGTCCCCATCCTCAGGTTACCAATGTGCTTTCCAAAAGTCACCTTATTACCAAAGACAACTTTATTGTTCTTATCAAAGGGCATACCAAATATTTTAGGAGTTGTGAGCCAAGAACAATGGACAAAGACAAAATATATATGAGAAATATATTTTGGTCATCTGAATGACCAAATATATATTTTGTGTAAATCACAGTATCAGAATTCTTAAATCTCACTTTGTTGGATATTTAACATCATTTCCATTTGTGTCAGTTCTGCTGATTTATATACAATGAGAAATAGTAGGCCAAACAATTTATAAAAAGTAACTTCTCTTTTATCTACTTAACAATAAAACATATGTCTGGAGCCAAATATTGTGCTATCAAAAGCATACTTATTCCATAGGAGAGCATATAAAGCCTCAGTTGTGTCTAAAACAAAGGTCACATCTCTCTAAAGTGTCCTCTGTTTTAACAGAACATTTTTAGTGAGCTACCTTTTGGTAAAATAGTCCCTATCATCAAAGGACCATCATCAACTGAGTTGAATGGCAGATGTGTGAGATATATATTACATTAGGTACACTGTATACTTTTTGATTGTTATGTATTTTCTACATAAAGATAAGTTCCTTAAACTGTGACTGTACTCTCAGGCCATTTAAAATGGTTATTTAAAAAAAAATTGATTTTAAGTTAAATCAATTTTTTCCTCCATAGATCTATTTTTTCTCAATGAAACTGTAATATAAAAGAAATAAAAATAAATTTTCCCAGCCCTATCTATAAAAAGTCACCATTAATCTTTTGAAACCTATCTCAAGTAGGTAATAGAGAATGTGCCATAAATTCTCTTTTAGAAATAATGTTATAGACCTACACAAATTTTGTCTTTATATCACTTAGGGAAAACATCTTGTCAGCTGTCTACCTTTAAAGTTTTTTTTTTTTGTTTTTTTTTTTTTTTACAGAAAGAGAGCTCAAAAGTAGGCAGAGAGGCAGGTAAAGAAGAGAAAGCAGGCTCCCTGCTGAGCTGAAAGCCCAATGCAGGGCTTGATCCTAGGACCCTGAGATTATGACCTGAGCTGAAGGCAGAGGCATAACCCACTGAGCCTCCCAGGCACCCCATCAGCTGTCTATCTTTAAAAACTTTTGATTTATCTCTATCCAAAGACATATATTATTCTAAATCAAAACTACAACTTTTAAACAGTAATTTCCTTTGTAGTTGTGGTTGGTTGACAAGGACCAAATTAAGCAGAGTGACACTTTGATTAAAAGCATTTGGGGAAGGCACTAGTTAGGTATCGTTTTGGGACAGCTCTCCTTTCTACAGACCAGATCCCAGCAATTCAGGATAGATCAAGAGAAAAGAAGCATCTGTCCTGCTTGCTTCTTCACTCATTGTGACAGCCTTCCAGAGGAAAGGAGATTAGAGACTCTCTTTATCTGCTCTTCCCTCATCCCCTTACCGCTACCCCAGCTGGGGTAGTGTTTTTCAACATTTCAAGTGTATGATTAGCATGATGGAATGCTTTTCTAAATACAGATTACCAAACACAATGTCTTAGATATATAGACCCAATAAATTAAGCAATGTAGGATTCCATATTTTATATAAATATAAATATATATTTAATTGATTTATTTATTTGAGAGAGAGAGAAATCAACGGGAGGAGCAGAAGGAGAGGGACAAGTAGACTCCACAATGAGCACAGAAACCTGATGCAGGGCTCGACCTCACAACCCTGAGATCATGACCAGAGCCAAAAATGAGACTTGGATGCTTTACAGATTAAGCCACTCAGGGACCCTTCACATTTTTGAAGAATGTACATGACTCTCATACTGGTGTTCAGTTATACACTTTTTTTTTTAATAGAAAGAGAGAATGAGAGAAGGTCAGAGGGAGAAGCAGACTCCCCATAGAGCTGGGAGCCCGATGCGGGACTCAATCCTGGGACTCTGGGATCATGACCTGAGCCAAAGGCAGTTGCTTAACCAACTGAGCCACCTAGGCAACCCAGTTATACACATCTTTAAAAGCAATGGTTAAGTGGGATCAAGCCATTGAAATTTCAAACAGTTAAAGAGCAGAAGAATCTTTTTCTCTAAGGAAGCTGAATAGAAAGAAGTCTGTTGTTAGCAATATACATACATGAGAATAAATATTATCTTTCCTGTATTCTAATTTATTTAAGCATGTGTAAGCAAAGAATCACTTCAAGTGTAAGCAAGGAATAAAAATACAAACTTCATAAGGATATCATGAGACAATTCTACCACTCAACTAAGGAGAGTTGTTGTGTAGAATGTTTCTTTTCCTTTTTTTTTTTTTTTTCTTGCTTTGTAGATACTTTGTTTGCCTATGGTCCTTTCCTTCCAGATGGTACTCTGTTAAAGAGATATGACTCGGAATTTACTTTGATTAAATTTTCAAAATGGGTACTGGGGAAAACTGTCAACAACAGGGCATATTTCAGTTAAGAAGTTCTCTCTCAACTGTCTTGTTAAAAACAATGATTCTGATTTTGTCTCTTACTTGATAACCACGTGAATGGATTAAAGCAATGATCGATATGGATTCTTTCTTTCCTAAGATTTTTTTCCCAAGATTGTGTCATGGAAGAGTTAACTGTAGATTCTAATTTTGGAGGAAAATAGAAACATGAGAAATGCTCCTCTTTATTCTCAACATCTCCATGTGAAGATCAGGGTTAGGTCACGCCTTTACGGTAAAGGAAAATGGTGATGTATTCAGGCTTTGAGGTTTGTAAGGAATTATCATGCCTTAATAAGTAAAAAAATACAGATGGATGATAGACCATTAAATGAGCCAGAGGAATGTTGATTTCCTACTTAAAAGTTCTCCAACTGGTAATAACTGTTTTCAGAAATAGTGGAGAGTTTAAAAGGTTGGTTTTACAGAGGACTATGGATTTATTTCCTTGTGATCTTTTATGTTTTGGGTTCCGGTTTTTTCTATAGTTGTAATTTTATCATAATGATGGCCTTAGATTTTTCTTTGGTTGGATTTTGCAACCATCATAAATACTTGCTTAAAATTTTACTCACAAGTAAAAGAAGACTCTCCTTTGATTTAAAGTGAACTCTAAAACAACTTTATAAACAGAGCTAAAATAACAATGTTATAAAAGTTAAAGAAGACATGCCATAAATACATGAAACAAATAGAAATGCATTTTAAAATATGTAGCTAGTTATATTTGCTTATTCACTCATGCATCAGTAGATTTTGTTTCCTAACAAAGCATGGGAAATCAAACTACAACTACATGCAGGGAAAAGTAACTATTTAGGCAACATAAAATGAGTGAGGCCCCATGCATCTTCAACTCACTCTGATAGCCCCGAGGTTCCACTTCTATTGCGTAGTTCTTCTTGCTTCACATTTTCATTGGCCCAAAGACTATTACCAACATGAGTGTCTTGTGCCCTTAAAATCTAACTGCTGTTCTATAAAAGAGAATACATTTCATGTTCCAAAAATATTCAAGAGCTTTAGCTGCTTTACCTATGGAGTGTGTCTCAAATACACCCCCTTTCTATTGCCATGACTTTAAGACTTGCTTAAATTGCTTAAAACTATTTAATGATGAACCATTATTTTCAAGATGTGATCCAGGCTCCTCAGGGCAGTATACAAGGCATCCAGGATATCAAGGGTTCTTGGATTATATGGTCTTTGGTTATCTCTAGCACCTTATCTCTACCAGGCTTTCCAGACTTCACCATGCACCATATGAAATCACTTGCTACTATCCCCATACTTACCAGTTTACAGTTGGTTTGCTCTGTTGTTTATGAAAACTCTGCGCTTTCTTCCAAGAATCTCTATATGTCCCTTCCACTTGAAAACAACCACACATCTTTCAAGACTAACCTTAAGCTACTCTGTTACTTTCCCATAAATCCCTCAAAAACTTCTCAGATAGGATTAATATCTTTTATCTTAAAAAGTCCCTTATCATACAGATAAAAATACTTTATCAAAGTTCTGAACTAGAAATAACAACTTTCCCTGCTGTCTCTATCTGTAGACATTAATTCACTCAACAAGTATTTATTGAGCTTCTACTCTACTCCAGGAATGGCTTGGGTGTTTGGGATTCAATAAAATAAGACCATCAAGTTCCTCCCCTAACAAAATTGACATTGACAAGGAGTTCAAACAATAATATAATAACATGTACTCTATGACTTGATGTCATGTAGTGATGAGTGCTATGAAGAAAAATAAAACACCTGAAGGGACAACAGGGTGGAGAAGGAATGGTAGTTCTTTTATTAGTTGATAAGGGAAGATTTTCTAGGGAAAAACTTTAATTGTAATAATAATATTTACTTAAATTTTATTATGTATTAGATACTTCAGGGAATGCTCTTTATATATTTAGCTAAAAACAAAACAAAACAAAACAAAAAAAAACCCATATAATACATTCCTCCTTAACAGGGTAGAAAAACCAGAATGTAAGGGCAGATTTAGTTTAACTGCTGTATCCCTCATGACAAACAAGATCTCTGCTGTCAGAATAAATGGTCTAACTCAGTAAGCGCCTATGACATTAAGAGGGGCTTAGATGTGTTTATATGTGTGTCTATAAATTTCCTCTTCCCAGCCCTGACAAAACACAGGGCCTGATGGTAAGTTCTGAAGATGTGGCTATTGAACAGACTTACTGAGATCAGTCTGTGGTGGGAAAAGAGAAATCATGAAGGTGATTCTCGAGTCAGGCCTTTTCTGGCAAGCTCTAGTACAATTGCTTCTGTTTTGGTCTTTTGAATTTACAAAAAAAAAAAAAAAAATTTACATTTACTTTAATTCATGGGGATCATCTACTTTTCTCTATTAATTCTATTTTGAACAGGGTGTTTTCCACTTTAAAACCTGGATATTGGATATAATAATATCAATCTATTGTTTTGTATCTAGTCTGTCAAAATATATCTTGCTGCATTTTCAAAATATATCACCAATCTGTTTGTCCCATTAGTCCAATCCACAGCTATCTCTTTTCTGAATAACGCTACAGCTACCCACTGGATTTCAAAATGTATTTAAGAGCGAATCACACAGTTTATTCTCAAACAACAGCCAGTAGGAGTCTTGAAAAATATGTCAGGTTACCCCAACTTTCATACCTGAAATATCTTCTCATCACACTTAAAATTTGAAGCTCATACCAGAACCCTCAAGGTCATGTTCCCTCATCACTCTACTCAATCACTTCTCTCCAACCACACAGGTAATCTTGTTCCTTGAACTTGGCGTTCTTAGTCCAGGTTTTCTGCATTTGTCTCAAGTGTGCCCCAACGATAGCCACAGTTTATTTTTTGATCTCTGTTCAAAACCATCTACTTAGAATGGCCTTCACCAATCACTTAATATGAAAAAAGGACACCCTGATGCTCTCTGTCCTTGACTAGGCTTTATTTATTTATTTTTAGTGCTCATTAGACCTTGATATTATACTATGCACGGTATACGTGTGGGTGTGTTTATCTCCGCATAATTCGAAGTAAATACCACAAAGGCAAATAACTTGCCCTTCTTCTCCCCAGGCTCTATTCTGGGTGCTTAGAACAATGCTTTTATATAGATTTCAATAAATTTATGTTGAAAAAATAAAACCCCTCCTATGTACATGGCACTTTCACCCATATGTATTCAAGGACCCTTTCTTCCACTCTAGCACGGATTACCATAATTATAAAACGGAAGCTGAGAAAATAAAACTACCTCCTAGTAGAACATTGCTATTAAAATGAAACATGAGGATCACTCATGAGTTTTGTTGCTGTTGCTTTTATTATTGAAGTTTCTCCTATAATCAGTGCTCTTGCCAATAGTACTTCGTAATATAAAATGAAAAAAAATATTGGTTGAATAACAATATCGCAATTGCTCTAAAGACTTTACACAAAATGTTGAGCAGTGAATTAAGCCATAAAAATTCTCCTAAAGCATTCCAAAAACCCATGTTCTTGATTTTGCTAATTTATTTCTATTTAGTTGCTTTTTGCTTTTAAATATATGAAGGCAAATATTTTTATTTCAATATTCAATATCTTAAACAGTGCAGATATTTAAAGAATCATTGATTTCTAAAGTGTGACAATAAAAGCAGATGCCAAGTAAAAAATAGACCAATGGGACTATATCAAACTTAAAAATGTCTGCATGTCAAAAGAAGCAATCAACAGTGAAAAGGCAACCTATGAATTGGGAGAAAATAATTGCAAGTCATACATCTGATACGGGGTTAACATCTAGCATATATAAAGAACTTCTGCAATTCAACAGAAATGAAAACAATAAAATCTCTAATAACCCAATTAAAAAATGGGCAAGGGAAGAAACACTTCTCCAAAGAAGACATACAAATAACTAATAAGCACATAAAATGATGCTCAAAATCACTAATCATTAGGGAAATGCAAATCAAAATCATATGAGATACCACTTCACTTCCATCAGGATGGTCACTATTAAAAGAACAAAAAATAATAAGTGTTGTGAAAGATGCAGGGAAGTTGGGACCTGTGTGTTTGTTCGTTGGAATGTAAAAAGATGCAGCCATTATCAAAAACAGTATGGCAGTTCCTCATAAATTTAAAAATAAAATTACCATATATCTAGTAATCCTACTTCTGGGGATATATCCAAAAGTCAAAGCAAGATCTTAAAGAGATACTTGTACACCTATTTTCACTACAACTTTATTCACAATAGTAAAGAAGAGGAAGCAACCCAAATGTTCATCAACAAACAAATGGTTACAGGAAATGGGATGTATACATACAATGAATATTTTTTAGTCTTAAAAAGTAAGGAAATCCTGTCACATGCCACAACATGGAGGAACCTAGAGGATATTATGCTAAGTGAAACAAGCCAGTTACAAAAGGACATATGAAGTATGATTCCCTTCATAAAAAATATGTAAAATGGTCAAAAATCATATAAAACAGAAAACAGAAACCTGGTTAGCAAGTCCAGAGAAGAGAAGTGAAGAGTGGTCAGTGTCTAATGGATGTAGAGTTTCAATGTTGCAAGATAAAAACATTCTAGGTATCTGTTGCACAATAATGTGATTATATTTAACAATACTGAATTGTATATTTAAAAATGGTCCAGATAGCAAATGTAATGTTATGTGTTTTTGCCATAATAAAAATTCTAAAATTAGATATTGGGACTGTGCACAACTCTGTAAATATAATTAAAAACCCCACTGAATTATATACCTTGAGCTGCAATTTTTATGGTTATAAAAAGTAAAACTGGGGCACCTGGGAGGCTCAGTGGGTTAAAGCCTCTGCCTTCAGCTCAGGTCATGATCCCAGGGTCGTGGGATCCAGCCCCACATCAGCAGGGAGCCTGCATTCCCCCCTCTCTGTCTGCCTCTCTGCCTACTTGTGATCTCTGTCTGTCAAATAAATAAATAAATAAAATCTTTTAAAAAAATAAAACTGCAGTTGTAAAAAATGAATAAATAGGAAACATTTGGGAAAAATAGAAACATGATAATTTTAGAAATACAATATATAACTGTTGAAATAAAAAAAATGGAGTTTTAGAAATAAACAATATCCTTGATAAAAACTTAATGAAGAGATAAAGAACTGATTAAGTACAGTTAGAGAGTTACTAATATATAAGATATGTAAGGGAAAAGTTTTGGAGAAGGCTACAAAAAAAGGTACGGAGATAGAAAACAACAAAAAAAATGAGATTCAGAGTTAAGGAAGCTAGAACAAGTATTTTTAATGTAGGACCAAAAGAAGACCAATAAAGAATCGAGAATGCAGGAGAGAAAATATTGAAAAAAGTAATAGCTGAAAAATTCTCTGAGCTGATTAAAAAGTTTGAATTCATTAACCCAGGAAGAGAAAAATGACTCACAAAGCAACATCAGTTTGAATGATGGCAGATTTGCGCGCACACACACACACACACACACACACACAAAACAGGAGATAATGGTGTAACATCTTTAAGCACTTTGAGTAAACAACTGATAATATACAGTTGACTCTGGAACAATTTGGGTTTGAACTATGTGGGTCCACTTATGCACAGATTTTTTTTTTATATAAAACAGTACAATACTGTAAATAATTTTTCTCTTCCTTATGGTTTTCTTAATAGCATTTTCTTTTTTCTAGCTTCCTTTATTGTAAGAATACAGTATATAAACTACAAAATGTGTTTTAATTGACTGTTTCTGTTATTGGTAAGGCTTCAGCTGCTAGTAGTTAGTTGGGGGGAGTAAAAGTTATATGTGGAATTTGCTCTCTGTAGAGGGTTGACATCCCAAGCCCCACATATTTCAAGGATCAACTGGGTATTTGCAAACATTATTTTTGAACAATTTCAGAATAAAGACACTTCACAGTTTGCTACCTGGGAAATCATAAAGAATGATCTTCAAGGAGGAAGATGATCTCAGAAGAACTGTTTAAAGAGTAAGAAGAAAATTAGAGTAAATGACAAATATTTGACAAATACAACATTGTAAGCATCAAACTATAATTATTACATCTTATTTGTGTATTTTTAAGAAGATAAAAGAGATCATATATTTTATACATATTAAATATACATATATTTTATAAATTAGGAAAAGTAAAAAATAAGTGAACATGTTTTAAGCCCTTTATCATGGGGGGTTCAACATATCATTTTATTTTGCATGATTCTGTATGATAAAATTTTAAGAGTGAGAAAAATCAATATAGTGTATAAATTAAAAGCCAGTAAAGATTTTAAAAGTTGACTAAGGAAAAAAATTAAAGATTCAATAAGTCAAAATTAAAGGTGAAAAAGGAGAAAGGAAAAGCATTTTTTTTAATTGCACAGGCAGAAATAAAAAGGTAAGATGGTAGAATTCACTGTCAGTATATTAGTACTCTCAACTGCAGCAAATTGATCAACTAAAGAATACAGTTTTTCATGATGGCAGAAAAAAATAAATATAAGAAGATTAAAAAAGATAAAATGCATCATTAGCAATGAAAAGCTTCACAGTATCACAATGTCACAATCTAAAGTTAAGTATAACATAAAAATATAATAGTTTTAAATATATCTGAAAGTAGTGAAATAATATCAAAATATCCATACCAAATTAATATAAGTATAGGAGGATATTACAAATAACCTGAAGGCATTAATTTAAAGGCATAACCTAAAATAGCCTAAATTTTAATTTTTAATATTCAAGCAGATCAAAAAATCAGCAAAGATACAGAAGATTAGAACTACAAAATGTCCAACTTTGATTAATGGACAGATATAATATTCTATATCCAAAAATTAGAAAATTAACATTCTTCTCAAGTTCAAATAGAACATTTGTAAAAATTAATTTCACATTTGACCACAAGCCAAATTTGTCTCAATAAATTTCAAAGAATAGGTGGGGCGCCTGGGTGGCTCAGTGGGTTAAGCCTCTACCTTCGGCTCGGGTCATGATCCCAGGGGCCTGGGATCGAGTCCCGCATAGGGCTCTCTGCTCAGCAGGCAGCCTGCTTCTCCTCATCTCTCTCTCTGTCTGTCTCTCTGCCTATTTGTGATCTCTCTCTCTCTGTCAAATAAATAAATAAAATCTTTAAAAAAAAATAAATTTCAAAGAATAGGTAATATTTAGGCCCCATTCTCAAAATGTATCAGTTGACCAAAAAAAAAAAAAAAAAAAAAGGTAATTCACATATAGTTGGAAATTAAGAAAACAGTTCTAAAACTCTTTATGGATCAAAAAAGAAATCTGAATAGAGGCTTAAAATATAATACAAATAATAGTGAAACTAATGCCATCAAAATGAATTTGAATCTGTAATATTAGCAATTCAAGTATAATTTATAGCCTTCAATCCTATTACTGAATTAGAAATTAGTGTTCAATTTAAGTAAGGATGCTTTCCTTTAAAATATAGAAATAGGAATAAAGAAAAGATGAATTAGAAATTAGTGTTCAATTTAAGTAAGGATGCTTTCCTTTAAAATATAGAAATAGGAATAAAGAAAAGATACTACTTTTATTCAATAGTTTTTTGGCAGAATTTGGCAACACACTAGAAAAAAGAAAGATAAATGGAATGCATTAAAAATTAAAAGAAGAAAAAACTAAATTTTTGCAGACCATATGATTATCTACATAGAAAATATAAAACATTCTACAGACATTGTTAGAAACAGGAGACAGTACTACTTACTCATTTATAGGATCTCAGAGCCAATGCCATGTCTTTATATTCTGTGATACTAGGCATGGCAAGGAAAAATGAGCATAAAATACTCAGAACAGTCCTTTAAAAAACAAGGAAAAAACTGGCAATAATTCAAATGTGCATTCATAGAAAAATTAATAAAAGATAGTGCCCAGCGGAATATTATACTGTAGTAAAAATGAGTGAATCATGGCGTCTCTTAGGGGATTTGGTCAATTAAGTGTCTGCCTTGGACTTAGGTGATGATCCCAGGGTCCTGGGATAGAGTCCTGCATCGGGCTGCTTGCTTAGTGGGGAGCCTGCTTATCCTTCTATATTACCCCCCCACCTCGTGCTCTCTCTTGCACACTCTTCTCTCTCAAATAAATAAATAAAATCTTTTTAAAAAAATGAGTGAATTATGGCTAAACACAATAACATGGATGAATCTTGGTAATAGAATATTGAAGGAAAAAGCAAGTGTGATATACTTCTTATGAAGTTCAATACTAAGAAAAATAAAAATATATTTTCTATGCATAAATATATGATATATGATTATGAATTATCAAAACAAAACCAAATATGTTCAATATAAAATTCAGGACAATCATTTTCATACTGAGAGTGGTCAGCAGAAGGACAGCATAGGGACCAGGAAATAGTAGATGGAAGTTACTGGAAATGTTCTACTTCTTAGATTAGATATTATACCCTTGGGTATCATTATGTTATAAAAAATTAATTTCAAAAATTAATCAAAATCAATATATACCAAATATACTATTTGTATAATATATAGTATATATGCATATACAAATACCTAATAGCATGTAATTCAGTACTTCATACATGTTTTAATAGAGTTTGTCCTCTCAATTTCCCTATGCTTTAGATAGATCATGAAATTACAAAGGAAGAAACTGAGAAACAGAAAAAAAAGGTGACTTGCCCAGATTTGTACAACTAATAAATGGCATCCAGAGATTATTCAAGACAAAAATCTAGAAAGCATCCTTACTTCTTCTTTTCCTTTCATATTTCACATCTAGTTCTTCAGCAATTTCTAATGAATATGGCACCAAAATATACCCCAAATGTGTCCATTTCTCCCCATCTCCACCTCGACCAGTAGGCCCAGGGCAAGCTTCAGTTAATCTGGCTACAACAAACCTAGTCCTTTTGTTCCCTCTCTTACTCCCTGTTATGGCTCAACTCATGCCTCCCAAAAACTACTGTGTTGAAGTACCAACCCCCAATACCTCAGAATAACTATATTTGGAGGTCTCTATAAAGATAGGGTCCATGGCCTACCTTCTTAACCTCTAGCAAGACTGAGCCTATCAGGTTTCCAGAGTTAGTTCCTGGGTGAGTTATTTTGCTTTGCAGGTCAATATCTCATTTAAGAATTTATGCTGGGTAATACCCCAAGAACTTTCACTTGAAAGACCTTCAGAGATTAGTAGAGGAGCCCTTGGCTTGAAATAAGTCCATTCAGAGATTGGTATTCCATTCTCTTTTGGGTGTTGCCATGTGCATTTTTACTCCACATCAGTTCAGTTTTAAATATTGCTGGGAAAAGATGAGGGGGAGGATTGGAGAGATCTCTGTTCTGCTAATCACACTTGGCTAGTCTTAATTTCTTTTAAGTAGTTCTATTCCCCCAGACAAATACATGGACTTAAAATCTGAGCCATTGCTATGGGACCTGAGCATTTTGTTGATAGGAACATGGCTTTTCTTCTCTTTGGTTAATTGGACTAACCTTTCCAAGATTCTGCAGTAACTTTTTAGATTTGTCAACTCACTGGAAAAAAAAAAAAAAAAAAAAAGTTCCATCTGGCTTCCCATTTCTATTCCTTGGCATTTTCGCAAAAAAATTCTGGGATAAATGTTTCATTTCACTTTTTTACTTTTTTAAATGGCCTTTAGTCTTGAATACAACCCTCTTTATTCTAGGTTTATTATTAAACTTTTATTGGTTTAAGAAAACAATGACCTTTATTTGTCTAAGATGGAAATTGTAAGTAGGATGACCTCATGGCTATT
Organism: Mustela nivalis; assembly: GCF_964662115.1. Classification (NCBI taxonomy): domain Eukaryota; kingdom Metazoa; phylum Chordata; class Mammalia; order Carnivora; family Mustelidae; genus Mustela; species Mustela nivalis. Next base: position 27,966,608 of record NC_139026.1, read on the forward strand.
AGGAAATACAAAGAGGTGTTCAAATGCCCTAGCCCTTGAAAATGTCAAGAAGTTGCTCAAATTCTGAACCAAGACTTGCTCTAAGCAGGGCTTTTTCTCTTTTTTTTTAATTAAAAGAGCAGGAAATCAATGCCATTTGCTAGACTTTTTGGTCATGCCTTACATATCATAATTTAGATCATTTCAGTAAGAGACCGTGCCTTGTAAGTAGACATGTATCTATTTAACAGGGGACAACTGCTAAATAAATAAGTCACCACATTCTCAGAAGCTAATATACCCACTTACGTTATTTTCCAGATATGGATTTAAATGGCCTTCAGAAGAAAGCTGATTGATCATAATCTTGATAACCACTTCTAACTGCCAGCTGATGGTCATTTTCCTTGTCATTCCAGCTCTTGCTAATTTTGGGGTTTCCCTAACCTTTACTAGTGCTGTCTCAGCTATTTCTAAGGTTGTACTTTCTTTCCCCAAAAAACCTTTTTACTGTGTCTTATTTGTCTCAATCCACTATTTGAGTTATTAAGTTAAAAAGGTAATAGCTTTTAAAAAATGCACCTAAAAGTAAGCTAACAAATGCCAGAAAGTAATTCTAGAGCAATTTTAGCTTATCTTTTTGAAATAGCTATATTTTTAAATATTCTCAGTTTCAAACAGGATAACCATTATGAGTTTGCCTTTATCTCTAGGCTTTCTTTATCCTTCCCAGGCATAAGAAACAAGTAGACTTAGATTTCACTTAGACCTTGAAAAGGCAATTGGAGACACATTTCAGTGCTATTTGTAACCATGATAGATGTCTCCCTACCCTTAGTACCAGAGTAGACTTTCAGTTTTGTACTTTTTCTAAACTGTATCTAATTCTTTCTTCAGAGATGAAGTATCAGGCAGCAGTGTGCCAGGTTCCAAATAATTCTTTTACTGTAGAAGTAAAATGCTTTCTTTGTTTCTCAAGTAAACCCATCCAGCACCTGCTGAGCTGAAGCATTAGCTATGCAAATTCCAATAGCATGAGTCCAAAATCTCCCTCCCTATGAGGATAAGAATATTTACCTTAAGATAAAAGAATTCTTGGGTTGCCAGGGTGGCTCAGTCATTAAGCTCAGTCATTAAGCATCTGCTTTCAGCTCAGGTGCTGATCCCAGGGTCCTGGGATGGAGCCCTGCGTTGGACTCCCTGCTTGGCGGGAAGCCTGCTTCTTCTCTCCCACTCCCCCTGCTTGTGTTCCTTCTCTCGCTGTGTCTCTCTCTGTCAAATAAATAAATAAAATCTTTTTTAAAAAATAAAAGAATTCTCTCTCATTCATACCTTTTTCATCTCAAGTTTAGAGTGAGAACAACGTTGGAAGGTTTGATTATTCATCTGGAATATAAGCTTTGGTTGGTGATGGTTTCCTTCCCTCCCCAACCCCCCCTACCTTTTCCTCCTTTTCTTCTCCTTTTCCATTTTTTTTTTTTCCCTCACTGACGGCCATTCATAACCTAAGCTGTGACAACAGACATAAACAGTATTGATAAAATACATAATTAGATTTTTACAAACAACTCAAATAAGTTATTTTTTTTTAGAAAATCAACAGTTTTACTCAAAATTCTCATGTAATTATCTCCTTTAATAATCACAAACATTCCATGAAGTAAATCCTATTTTAATTTTACAAACCAGGAATTTGAAACTCAGGAAATTTATGTTAACCAGTCAAATTGTACACAGATTTAAGTTCTGTAGTTGAGAATTAAACCAGATCTATCTTATCCAAAAAGACTATGAACTATTCTGTAGACATTAATGCCCATTTTTTTTTTTTTTGAAAAGAAGAAAATGAAGCAAGGTTTTCTAACCAGCTAGTTTCATAGAGCACAAAAAGGACCCAGTGGGGAGTAAAGAGTTCTGATTATAGACACAGCTGGATACAGACAATTCAGTGTCTGGCTGAGTGATTACTTCTTTGATCTTTGATACCCCTCTATATGAATCAAGAAAACTGTACTATGTAAGTCCCCAGTCTTGTGGGTGCTGATTCTGTGCCTTTCAATTGATTCAAGGTCACAGAGCTAGACTTTAGGATTACCAGGTAGATTAATTGTCTATCTCTGTATTCTTCTTACTGGGCCCCCTTGACGAGTGGAAGACAGAGACACAGGTACTCCAGGTAACTGCACAGAGCATGGCTAGACATATTATACCCTGCAAAGGAAGCAGAATTGACCTTTGACTCATCCTGGGTTCTTGCCTCTTTCATCATCTCTCCCCAGTCAATGGTTTCAACTGCCCACTTAATCTTTAGTAGTTTTATCACACCTGAAGACCACTCAGAGACACTCAGAGGGACACCCCCAGCAGAAAATAATCCCTTAAATTCTTCTCCATTCTTATACTCTTAAAAAATGTTTTATGTTTTGTACATACAAATTGGCTCCTCTCTTTGCTTAATTCAAAGGCCTTGTCCATCCACCCATTTTCAGTGACCTTACCCCTATAGAACCTCCTCACCCCCAGATTAGACTTCCTCTGCCTCATCTAGGCAGAGCTAATTTTATTAGGATCTGAGATGAGTCAGTAATATTCTCTCCCCCAGGAATATGAAGCCTTCAAAAGAGACACAGAGATGAATGAGGTCATCTCCAGTCAGTGAATTAAGGACAGAGTCCATCCATGTCCAGGGCTGGGGTCTGGGAATAGGGGCTGGGGGAAGGCAGGAGAAGCCTGTGGGTATCTCTTAAGCAGTTTCCTTCTAAAGCTTTAAAATATTTCTTTGTTTTGGTTTTGGTTGTTACAGATTTGCTTATTGGTTTTCTCTTCCTTACTTATGCAAATAACCATGCTATCTTTCTTTTTTTTTTTTTTTTTGATTTTTTATTTGTTTTTATTTTTTTTATAAACATATATTTTTATCCCCAGGGGTACAGGTCTGTGAATCACCAGGTTTACACACTTCACAGCACTCACCAAAGCACATACCCTCCCCAATGTCCATAATCCCACCCCTTCTCCCAAACCCCCTCCCCCCAGCAACCCTCAGTTTGTTTTGTGAGATTAAGAGTCACTTATGGTTTGTCTCCCTCCCAATCCCATCTTGTTTCATTTATTCTTCTCCTACCCACTTAAGCCTCCATGTTGCATCACCACTTCCTCATATCAGGGAGATCATATGATAGTTGTCTTTCTCTGCTTGACTTATTTCGCTAAGCATGATATGCTCTAGTTCCATCCATGTTGTCGCAAATGGCAAGATTTCATTTCTTTTGATGGCTGCATAGTATTCCATTGTGTATATACACCACATCTTCTTGATCCATTCATCTGTTGATGGACATCTAGGTTCTTTCCATAGTTTGGCTATTGTGGACATTGCTGCTATAAACATTCGGGTGCATGTGCCCCTTTGGATCACTACATTTGTATCTTTAGGGAAAATACCCAATAGTGCAATTGCTGGGTCATAGGGCAGATCTATTTTCAACATTTTGAGGAACCTCCATGCTGTTTTCCAGAGTGGCTGCACCAGCTTGTATTCCCACCAACAGTGTAGGAGGGTTCCCCTTTCTCCGCATCCTCGCCAGCATCTGTCATTTCCTGACTTGTTTATTTTAGCCATTCTGACTGGTGTGAGGTGATATCACATTGTGGTTTTGATTTGTATTTCCCTGATGCCGAGTGATATGGAGCACTTTTTCATGTGTCTGTTGGCCATCTGGATGTCTTCTTTGCAGAAATGTCTGTTCATGTCCTCTGCCCATTTCTTGATTGGAATATTTGTTCTTTGGGTGTTGAGTTTGCTAAGTTCTTTATAGATTCTGGACACTAGTCCTTTATCTGATATGTTGTTTGCAAATATCTTCTCCCATTCTGTCAGTTGTCTTTTGATTTTGTTCACTGTTTCCTTTGCTGTGCAAAAGCTTTTGATCTTGATGAAATCCCAATAGTTCATTTTTGCCCTTGCTTCCCTTGCCTTTTGTGTTGTTCCTAGGAAGATGTTGCTGCGGCATAGGTCAAAGAGGTTGCTGCTCGTGTTCTCCTCAAGGATTTTGATGGATTCCTTTCGCACATTGAGGTCCTTCATCCATTTTGAGTCTATTTTTGTGTGTGGTGTAAGGAAATGGTCCAATTTCATTTTTCTGCATGTGGCTGTCCAATTTTCCCAGCACCATTTATTGAACAGGCTGTCTTTTTTCCATTGGACATTCTTTCCTGCTTTGTCGAAGATTAGTTTACCATAGATTTGAGGGTCTATTTCTGGGCTCTCTATTCTGTTCCATTGATCTATGTGTCTGTTTTTGTGCCAGTACCATGCTGTCTTGATGATGACAGCTTTGTAATAGAGCTTGAAGTCCGGGATTGTGATGCCACCAACGTTGGCTTTCTTTTTCAATATCCCTTTGGCTATTCGAGGTCTTTTCTGGTTCCATATAAATTTTAGCATTATTTGTTCCATTTCTTTGAAAAAGATGGATGGTACTTTGATAGGAATTGCATTAAATGTGTAGATTGCTTTAGGTAGCATAGACATTTTCACAATATTTATTCTTCCAATCCAGGAGCATGGAACATTTTACCATTTCTTTGTGTCTTCCTCAATTTCTTTCATGAGTACTTTATAGTTTTCTGAGTATAGATTCTGTGCCTCTTTGGTTAGGTTTATTCCTAGGTATCTTATGGTTTTGAGTGCAATTGTAAATGGGATTGACTCCTTAATTTCTCTTTCTTCTGTCTTGCTGTTGGTGTAGAGAAATGCAACTGATTTCTGTGCATTGATTTTATATCCTGACACTTTACTGAATTCCTGTATAAGTTCTAGCAGTTTTGGAGTGGAGTCTTTTGGGTTTTCCACATATAGTATCATATCATCTGCGAAGAGTGATAATTTGACTTCTTCTTTGCCGATTTGGATGCCTTTAATTTCCTTTTGTTGTCTGATTGCTGAGGCTAGGACCTCTAGTACTATGTTGAATAGCAGTGGTGATAATGGACATCCCTGCCGTGTTCCTGACCTTAGCGGAAAAGCTTTCAGTTTTTCTCCATTGAGAATGATATTTGCGGTGGGTTTTTCATAGATGGCTTTGATGATATTGAGGTATGTGCCCTCTATCCCTACACTTTGAAGAGTTTTGATCAGGAAGGGATGCTGTACTTTGTCAAATGCTTTTTCAGCATCTATTGAGAGTATCATATGGTTCTTGTTCTTTCTTTTATTGATGTGTTGTATCACATTGACTGATTTGCAGATGTTGAACCAACCTTGCAGCCCTGGAATAAATCCCACTTGGTCGTGGTGAATAATCTTTTTAATGTACTGTTGAATCCTATTGGCTAGTATTTTGGTGAGAATTTTCGCATCTGTGTTCATCAAGGATATCGGTCTATAGCTCTCTTTTTTGGTGGGATCCTTGTCTGGTTTTGGGATCAAGGTGATGCTGGCTTCATAAAATGAGTTTGGAAGTTTTCCTTCCATTGCTATTTCTTGGAACAGTTTCAGGAGAATAGGAATTAGTTCTTCTTTAAATGTTTGGTAGAATTCCCCCGGGAAGCCGTCTGGCCCTGTGCTTTTGTTTGTTTGGAGATTTTTAATGACTGTTTCAATCTCCTTACTGGTTATGGGTCTGTTCAGGCTTTCTATTTCTTCCTGGTTCAGTTGTGGTAGTTTATATGTTTCTAGGAATGCATCCATTTCTTCCAGACTGTCAAATTTATTGCCGTAGAGTTGCTCATAGTATGTTCTTATAATAGTTTGTATTTCTTTGGTGTTAGTTGTGATCTCTCCTCTTTCATTCATGATTTTATTTATTTGGGTCCTTTCTCTTTTCTTTTTGATAAGTCGGGCCAGGGGTTTATCAATTTTATTAATTCTTTCAAAGAACCAGCTCCTAGTTTCGTTGATTTGTTCTATTGTTTTTTTGGTTTCTATTTCATTGATTTCTGCTCTGATCTTTATGATTTCTCTTCTCCTGCTGGGCTTAGGGTTTCTTTCTTGTTCTTTCTCCAGCTCCTTTAGGTGTAGGGTTAGGTTGTGTACCTGAGACCTTTCTTGTTTCTTGAGAAAGGCTTGTACCGCTATATATTTTCCTCTCAGGACTGCCTTTGTTGTGTCCCACAGATTTTGAACCGTTGTATTTTCATTATCATTTGTTTCCATGATTTTTTTCAATTCTTCTTTAATTTCCCGGTTGACCCATTTATTCTTTAGAAGGATACTATTTAGTCTCCATGTATTTGGGTTCTTTCCAAACTTCCTTTTGTGGTTGAGTTCTAGCTTTAGAGCATTGTCGTCTGAAAATATGCAGGGAATGATCCCAATCTTTTGATACCGGTTGAGTCCTGATTTAGGACCGAGGATGTGATCTATTCTGGAGAATGTTCCATGTGCACTAGAGAAGAATGTGTATTCTGTTGCTTTGGGATGAAATGTTCTGAATATATCTGTGATGTCCATCTGGTCCTGTGTGTCGTTTAAGGCCTTTATTTTCTTGCTGATCTTTTGCTTGGATGACCTGTCCATTTCAGTGAGGGGAGTGTTAAAGTCCCCTACTATTATTGTATTATTGTTGATGTGTTTCTTTGATTTTGTTATTAATTGGTTTATATAGTTGGCTGCTCCCACGTTGGGGGCATAGATATTTAAAATTGTTAAATCTTCTTGTTGGACAGACCCTTTGAGTATGATATAGTGTCCTTCCTCATCTCTTATTATAGTCTTTGGCTTAAAATCTAATTGATCTGATATAAGGATTGCCACTCCTGCTTTCTTCTGATGTCCATTAGCATGGTAAATTCTTTTCCACCCCCTCACTTTAAATCTGGAGGTGTCTTCGGGCTTAAAATGAGTTTCTTGGAGGCAACATATAGATGGGTTTTGTTTTTTTATCCATTCTGATACCCTGTGTCTTTTGACAGGGGCATTTAGCCCATTCACATTCAGGGTAACTATTGAGAGATATGAATTTAGTGCCATTGTATTGCCTGTAAGGTGACTGTTACTGTATATGGTCTCTGTTCCTTTCTGATCTACCACTTGTAGGCTCTCTCTTTGCTTAGAGGACCCCTTTCAATATTTCCTGTAGAGCTGGTTTGGTATTTGCAAATTCTTTCAGTTTTTGTTTGTCCTGGAAGCTTTTAATCTCTCCTTCTATTTTCAATGATAGCCTAGCTGGATATAGTATTCTTGGCTCCATGTTTTTCTTGTTTAGTGCTCTGAAAATATCATGCCAGCTCTTTCTGGCCTGCCAGGTCTCTGTGGATAAGTCAGCTGCCAATCTAATATTTTTACCATTGTATGTTACAGACTTCTTTTCCCGGGCTGCTTTCAGGATTTTCTCTTTGTCATTGAGACTTGTAAATTTTACTATTAGGTGACGGGGTTTGGGCCTATTCTTATTGATTTTGAGGGGCGTTCTCTGAACCTCCTGAATTTTGATGCTCATTCCCTTTGCCATATTGGGGAAATTCTCCCCAATAATTCTCTCCAGTATACCTTCTGCTCCCCTCTCTCTTTCTTCTTCTTCTGGAATCCCAATTATTCTAATGTTGTTTCGTCTTATGGTGTCACTTATCTCTCGAATTCTCCCCTCGTGGTCCAGTAGCTGTTTGTCCCTCTTTTGCTCAGCTTCTTTATTCTCTGTCATTTGGTCTTCTATATCACTAATTCTTTCTTCTGCCTCATTTATCCTAGCAGTTAGAGCTTCCATTTTTGATTGCACCTCATTAATAGCTTTTTTGATTTCAACTTGGTTAGATTTTAGTTCTTTTATTTCTCCAGAAAGGGCTTTTATATCTCTCGAGAGGGTTTCTCTAATATCTTCCATGCCTTTTTCGAGCCCGGCTAGAACCTTGAGCATTGTCATTCTGAACTCTAGATCTGACATATTACTGATGTCTGTATTGATTAGGTCCCTAGCCTTCGGTACTGCCTCTTGTTCTTTTTTTGTGTGTTGAATTTTTATGTCTTGTCATTTTGTCCAGATAAGAGTAAATGAAGGGGCAAGTAAAATACTAAAAGTGTGGCAACAACCCCAGGAAAATATGCTTTAACCAAATTAGAAGAGATCCAAAATCGTGAGTGGGGAGAAAGGGGATAAAAAGAGGTTCAAAAAGGAAGAAAGAAAAAAAAAAAAAAGAAAATAGAAAAAAAAAAAAAAGAAAAGAAAAGAATTTTTAAAAAAAGAAAACACCTTTCAGAAAGTGGTTGATTTTCTGTTTCCAGAATTGCTGTTCTTCTTCTCTTCGATCTGCCGATGGATTTTTAGGTGTTTGCAATCTTTAGATAAGCTATCTAGCTGATCTCCAGCTAGCTGAAGTAGTCTCAGCTTGCTACTTCTCCGCCATCTTGACTTCTCCCCATGCTATCTTTCTAATGAATCTCCTTTTATATTTAAATTAGCTAGAGTTGATTTTGGTTGTAACTCAAAGAACAACAAATTGATTTAGGGGGTTTGCCTTATTCAGAGCCTTATAAAATGTCACCTTGCTCAGATGACATTTTAAGTATTAATGTATTATAATGTATAATTATGATGCGTAGTGTATAATGTATTATAATGTACAATTATATATTCATATATATGTATTGATAATACATTATATGTTAATTATATTTTTATAATATATAATTTTTAAAAATTTAAGTTCAGTTAATTAACATATAATGTATGATTAATTTCAGAGGTAGAGGTCAGGGATTCATCAATTTTATATAATCCCCAGTTCTCATCAAATCACATGCCCTCCTTAACGCCCATCACCAAGTTACCCCATCCACCCATCAGCCTTCCCTCCAGCCACCCTCACATTGTTTCCTATGATTAAGAGTCTCTTATGGTTTGTCTCCCTCTCTAATCTCATCTTGTTTTATTTTTTCCTCTCTTTTCCTATGGTCGTCTGTTTTGTTTCTTAAATTCAAAGAAGTTGCTGAAGCCGAGGTCACAAAATCCTCTAGGATTTGAGGGATTCCTGTCTCACATTTAGATCTTTCATCCATTTTGAGTATATTTTTGTGTATGGTGTAAGGAAATGGTCCAGTTTCATGCTTCTGCATGTGGCTGTCAAATTTCCCAACATCATTTATTGCAGAGACTCTTTTTACCACTGGATACTGTTTCCTACTCTGTCAAAGATTAATTGACCCTAGATTTGAGGGTCCACTTTCTGGGCTTTCTATTCTGTCCATTGGTCTATATACCTGGTTTAGTGCCAGCACCATACTGTCTTGATGATGACAGCTTTGTAATAGAGCTTGCAATGCCACCAGCTTTGGTTTTCTTTTTCAACATTTCATTAACTATTCAGGGTCTTTCTAGTTCCATACAAATTTGGGGATTATTTGTTCCAGCTCTGTGGAACAAGTTGACAATATTTTGATAGGGATTGCATTGAATGTATAGATTGCTCTAGGTAGCATAAACATTTTAACAATATTTGTTCTTCCAATCCATGAGCATGGGACATTTTATCATTTCTTTATGACTTCCTCAATTTCTTTCATAAGTGTTCTGTAGCTTTTAGAGTACAGACCTTTACCTCATTGGTTAGATTTATTCCTAGGTATCTTATGGTTCTTCATGCAATTATAAGTGGAATTGACTCCTTAATATCTCTTTCTTCCGTCTCATTGTTATTGCATAAAAATGCAACTGATTTCTGTGCATTGATTTTATATACTACCACTTTGCTGACTTCCTATATAAGTTTTAGCAACTTTGGGGTAGAGTCCTTTGGGTTTTCATATAGAGTATCATGTCATCTGCAAAGAGTGAGAGTTGGACTTCTTTTTTGCTGATTCAAATAACTTTCATTTCTTTTTGTTGTCTGATGGCTGAGGCTAGGACTTTTAGTACTATGCTGAACAGCAATCCTGAGAGTGGACTTCCTTGCTGTGTTCCTAAATTTAGGGGAAAAGTTTTCAGTTTTTCCTCATTGAGAATGATATTTGCTGTGGGCTTTTCATAGGTGGCTTTTATGATATAGCAGTATGTTCTTTCTATTCCTACACTGTGAAGAGTTTTAATCAAAAATGATGCTGTATTTTGTGACATGATTTTTCTGCATTTGTTGAGTGGATCATAGGGTTCTTATTTTTTTATTTATGTATTGTATCACATTGATTGATTTGCAGATGTTGAACCAAACTTGCAGGCCAGAAATAAATCCCAGCTGGTGATGGCAAATAATCCTTTTAATGTATTGTTGGATTGTATTAGCTAGTATTTTGGCAAGAATTTTTGCATCCATGTTCATCAGGGATATTGGTCTATAATTCTTTTTGGTAGGGTCTTTGTCTGGTTTCAGGTCAAGGTAATTAAGCCTCATAAAAAGAGTTTAGAAGTTTTCTTTCTATTTTGATTTTTAGAAATAGCTTCAGAAGAATAGATATTAATTCTTAAATGTTTGGTAGAATTCCTCTGGGAAGGCACTGGCCCTGGGCTCTTGTTTGTTGAAAGATATTTGATTATTGCTTCAATGTCCTTTTTGGTTATATGTCTGTTCAGGTTTTCTATTTCTTCTTGTTTCCATTTTGGTAGTCTATACATCTCTAGGAATGCATCCATTTCTTCCCGATTGCCTAACTTATTGGCATATAGTTGTTCATTATATGTTCTTAGAATTTTATTTCTTTGGTGTTTGTTGTGATCTATCCTCTTTCATTCATGATTTATTAATTTGGGTCCTTTCTCTTTTCTTTTTGATAAGTTTGGCCAGGGTTTATCCATCTTACTCATTCTTTCAAAGAATCATCTCCTAGTTTCCTTGATCTATTCTCCTATTCTTTTGGTTTCTATTTCATTGATTTCTGCTCTGATCTTTATTATTTCTCATCTCCTGCAGGGTTTAGGTTTCATTTGTTTTTCTTTCTCTAGCTCCTTTAGGTATAAGGTTAGGTTGATTTGATACCTTTCTTGTTTCTTGAAGAAGACTTGTATTGCTATATACTCCCCTCTTAAGACTGCCTTTGCTGCATCCCAAAGATTTCAAATAATTGTGTTTCCATTTGTTTCCATAAATTTTTTTAAATTTTTAAAAAATTTCCTGTTTGATCCATTCATTCTTTAGCAGGATGCTCTTTAGTCTCCATGTATGTGAGAGCTTTCAACTTTCCTCTTGTGATTGAGCTCCCATTTCAAAGCATTGTGGTCTGAAAATATGCAGGGAATGATTCCAATCTTTTGGTACTGATTGAGACCTGATTTGTGACCAGAATGTGATCTATTCTGGAGATTGTTCCATGTGCACTAAAAAGGAATGTGTATTCTGTTGCTTTGGGATGGAATGCTCTGAATATACCTGTGAAGTCTATTTGGTTCAGTGTGCCAGTCAAAGCCCTTGTTTCCTTGTTGATCTCCTGCTTAGGTGATCTGTCTATTGCAGTAAGTAGGGTGTTAAAGTCCTCTACTATTATTGTCTTATTATTGAGGTGTTTCTTTAATTTTGTTAGTAATTGGTTTACATAATTGTTTGCTCCCATTTAGGGGCATAAACACTTACATTTCTTAGAAAATGTTGGATAGACCCTTTAATTTTGATAGAGTATCTTTCCTCAGCTCTTATTACAGTCTTTGGTTTAAAATCTAATTTGTTTGGTATAAGGACACACCAGTTTTCTTTTGACATTCATTAGCATGATAAATGGTTTTCCATCACCTCACTTTCAATCTGGAGGTGTCTTTGGATCTAAAATGAGTCTCTTAGAGATAGCATATCAGTAAGTCTTGCTTTTTTGTGTCCAATCTGATACTCTGTGTCTTTTGATTGGGGCATTTAGCTCATTTACATTCAGAATTATTATTGAAAGATATGAACTTAGTGCCATTGTATTACCTGTGAAGTCAGTTTTTCTGTATATTGTCTCTGTTGTTTTCGAGTCTATGTTACTTTTGGGGCTCTCTCTTTAATTAAAGGACCTCTTTCAAAATTTCTTGTAGGGCTGGTTTAGTGATCACAAATTCTTTTAGTTTCTGTTTGTCCTGGAAGCTTTTTATCTCTCCTATTTTGAATGACCTCCTAGCTGAATAAAGTATTCTTGGCTGCCTAATTTTCTCATTTAGCACCCTGAGTGTGTCATGCCAGTTCTTTCTGGCCTGCCAGGTCTCTGTGGGTAGATCTGCGGCCAATCTAATGTTTCTATCCTTTTAGGTTACTGACCTCTTGCCTGGGACTCCTTTCAGGATTTTCTCATTGACTCTGAGATTTATAAGTTTCACTATTATATACTGGGGTGTTGACCTGTTTTTATTGATTTTGATGGAGTTTCTCTGTGCTCCCTAGACTTGAATGCCTGGTTCCTTTTCCAGGTTAGGGAAGTTCTCCACTATGATTTGCTCAAATATACCTTCTTCTGCTCTCTTTCTCTCTCTCTCTCTCTTTCTTCTTTTTCTGGGATTCCAATTATTCTAATATTATTTCACTTTATGGTACCACTTATCTCTCAAATTCTCTCTTTGTGATCCAGTAGTTGTTTATCCCTCTTTGTCTCAGCTTCTTTATTCTCCTTCATTTTGTCTTCTATATCACCAGTTTTCTCTTCTGCCTCACTTATCCTAGCAGTTAGAGCCTCCATTTCTTATTGCATCTCATTAACAGTCTTTTTTATTTTGACCTGATTAGATTTTAGTTCTCTTTTTTGATAAGTGATTCTCTAGTGTCTTCCATGTTTTTTTTTCAAGCCCAGCTAGTATCTTTATAATCATTATTCTGAACTCTAGTTCTGAAATCTTACTTATGTTCATAATGTTTAGTCCCTGGCAGTCAGTAATGCCTCTTGTTCTCTTTTTTTAAGGTCAGTCTTGGCTTCTTGTCAATCTGTCCTGAGAAGAATAGATGAATGAGAGAACAAAATACTAAAATGGTGGCAACAACCCTAGAGAAATACACACTAAACAAATCAGAAGAGACCCGAAGTTGCAAAACAAACAAAACAAAAAAAAAACCCACTGAAACAAAGAAAGAGAATATAATCAGACAGGTGAACAGAATAGAGCAATACACTTGATCTGATATGTATTTTCATGTTTGCTGGAAAACTAGATTCCAAAATTGTAAAGAAAGAAAAACTTACGTATGTACAAAAAATAATATTAAATCTAATGAAAGGATAGAATATAACTATAAAAATGAAAATTTTAAAAAAAGAGGGGGAAAAAAAGAGGACTATAAACAGATAAGTGAGCAGAATGGAGCAATATCCTGAGTATATTTTGGTTGGTTTGTTAGAAGAGATTGCATCTCAAAAACTGTAAAGAAAGAAAAAGATGTATATACAAAAATAAAATTAAACATATTGAAAGGATAGAACGTAACTATAAAGATGAAAATTTAAAAAGACTTGAAAAAGAAAGAGTTGATAAAATAAGAAATTGGTTGAAAAATAAAGAGAAAAATTAAAATGAAAGAGTAAAGAATTATGGGGGGGAAAACATGAATTCTGTTATTTTCCCTTAGCACTGGAGTTTTGCAGTTCTCATTGACTGGTAAACTTGGTCTTAGCCTGGATATTCTTGCTGATCTTCTGGGGAAGAGGCCTGTTGTGTTAATTCTTAAGTGTCTTTGCCCCACGTGGAACTGCACCACCCTTCCAGTGGGGTGGGGTGGGTGGGCAAGGTAAATAGTCAGCTCTAGATTACTCTATGTGGCTTTTGTTCCCTGAGGACTGTCCATGCAACTTTAGAGGATGAGAATGAAAATGACACCTCCCAATCTCCAGCCCCAGAGCTGAAAGCTCAGGGCCCCAATCCTCAGTGTACCCTCAGGGAAAAGCAGTCCATCAGTCCTGTCTCCCTGGTCTCCATCTGTGCTCCATGCTCACCCAGCCTGTGACAGACTGTTTCTATCTCAGGCACATGACCCCATTTCAAGTCTCCAAACTCTGTAGATTCCTGCAGCACTCAGCTGTACTTCTCCTGGGGGAAGAAGAGGGAGGGGTCTTACTGGGTTCTGCTGTTTCTGGGTTCTTGCTCAGAAAGTGGTCACCTGACTGTGCCTTGGTTCGTGGTATATAACACTCCTGGGCTCACTGATTGCAGCAGGCTTTCCTGTTCCAATGCCTTAGAGCTCTGCCACTCTCAGGCACTCCCAGTCTTCTTATGACCCTAAGGGTCCTGAAACACATTGCCCTACCTAAGATTCCATACAGCGTCACCACCTGAGCACCTTTCAGGAGGGGATATCCCTCACCAGAGCAGACTTCTAAAGGTTCTGATTCCTCACTCCACTGCTATATCACTTTCCAGTAACTGCTTACAGAACCTCCCTCTCCCCTGCCATTTATCTTCCCATATATTGCCTCAGATTCATTTCTCTGCACTTCCTACCTAGCAGAAAGTGGTCACTTTTCTAACTGTAGGGTTGCAGCTATTATTAGATCTCTAGTTGAATTCACAGGTGTTCAGAATGATTTGATAGCTATCAAGCTGTATTCCAGGGACAAGATGAAACTAAGGTCTCCTACTCTTCCACAATCTTGGACTCTAAATCCCACCTTTAACTGATTTTGAAACCTTTTCACACATCCTTTCCCACTGCCCTCCCCATTTGTCTCTACCTAACATATATATTTTTGTTTATTTATATTCTTTAAGTGTTTTATCCTTCATAGAATAGAAGTTTATGGAGGCAGATATTTTAGTCTTCCATGTCTAATGCACTAAGTCCAGGACCTTGAGTAGCTCCTGGCACATAGAGGTAATTCAATAAACATTTGCTGGATGGGCAGGCACTTACAGGACTGAAATGTTGGGGGTAGTTTCCATTACATAGGACTTTGAATCTCCTAGTATACTCATCTCTCATTCTCTTTCTTCCTCAATCTGTCTGTCTCTCTCTTTCTTTTCCACAAGGCCACTTTCACTTGTTAGTCTACCATTTTTGCCAGTTGACAGATTTGTAGGATGACACAGGATAAAATTTTTCCTGCCAAGCACAGGCTTAGGGCTCACTATTTTCACTTTTCTAGTAACATAGAATAATAATAATAATAATAAAAAAAATTGGATGTGGGTTTAGAGAAATCTTAGGCTGCCTTCACCCTTGATGTCTGACTCTGATCTAGGAAAAAAAGTGTCTTCCATGTGGACTAGCATTGTTACAGGAGGAAAAACATGTCTCAAAGAAATTGTATGGCCTTGACTTCTGTGCATTTATTCTCCAGATGCTTGGGATGGAGAAGAGCAGTGGAATGTAGGACAGCATAGAATCATGGTGAGCTCTTGGCCATTACTCATGATCCCTTTCTCCTTGGGTTCTGGAAATTGAAAAACTAAGAGAAAAAAGCAGATGTCCAAAACTTACAGTAAATAGAAATGACTTGATGGAGGCCAGATTTCTTATTCCACATGCAATCCATCAGTTTTCTCACATTATAAAAATAAATTATCTGACATTTCCATCCAGAGAAATCAAACAAGTTCATATTGTGTAATGGGCACAAATTCTAAAAGATGGCACAAAACCTTTTTTCCAGATCTTCTGTAGTGCCTTTTCCTTCATTACAGAAATCATGAAAGGATCAGTTAATTGTGACATTTATGCTAGTTTTACCAGGATATGTGTCCCTTTCCTGAATGCTAAATAACTGAAGAGTAGAAATATATAAATTCTTCAAATGTTCTTCTAAAAGCCTTCCCTCTCAGAGATTAGCCTTGGTTGCTTTTTATGTTTTTGACTAGACAGTAAAGAAAACTTTGTGACTTAGTGTCTTAAGTGATTAGGTAGGCAAACTGTGAGAGAAATATTCAGATGTTATAAGGGGCCCATAGTTTCTTACATGCTTTCTCTGATCTGATGGGCATTTCTTACTGGTTTACTCCTTTTGAACTGAGATCTATGATTTCCTAGCACCACTCTCCTTCCTCAACCCCAGACCTTCCCCATCTCTCCATGGAACTCATCCTTGTAGAATTTTCCCAGAAGGGAGATAATAGCACTTAAAGAGATTTGATAAACATATAAAAAATATATGGAATCATCTGCTTAAGTGGTAAAACATGATGCCATTCTAACTGTCACATATTGTAAAGATTGCACATTTTAAGTCAAGAGTGATATAACTGATGAGGACAAACTTCAAGCATCATCTGGAAAAAGAAACCCAAAATACCTACCACAGCTAAGAAATTTGAGTCTTTATCATCATCTACTCCAAAATGTTAAAGAAGAAAGGGAATTGTGTCTTTTACAACAAACTCCTGAGGTGCTCAATGCAAGCTGTTTTGTGGAATGTTCTCTGGCTCCTTCTAAACCATACTTCATGCCCTAAAGAACCTCTACTTGGCTAAACACAGATTAACTGAATATAATAGCTGGTGCAGTGTTCATGAGCAGCAATTCTATCAGCACACTTTTTAAGACCCAGCCTCAACGCTCACTGCTCAATACATTTCGCTTTCACACCCTCATGTCAGAAGGCTTTGGGGGGACGTTAAATGTCCCTTTTCCCGCAAATCCATTATTGTCCTCCCATCATGAAATCAAACCACCCTTTCTTTCTCTGAACTTCTTTCTTCCCTCCCTCTCTCCTTCTCTATTTCTCCTTTTTCTCATTCTTTCCTTCATCTGAGCCGCTTGACACTGACCACTGCCTCCTGACATACACCCCCCTATGGCTTGGGCTAAGCTTGTTTACACAACAGCCACGTCAAATGAGTTCTTTGGAAGAGGTGTCTCTCTCCATTTATTCAAACGATGACCAAGGATAACGCCTTGGCCAAGAAGTGTGCTAGGAGTGGGGGACCTGACGTAGCTTCCCACCTGCAGCTAAAATCTGTGACGTGTGCCAAAGCATCTGCTGTGCTAGACCAGTTGGAAAAAGAGTAGAGTTTCCTTTCTCTATGCCCAGGGAATAAGCTCATGATAACAAATGAGCAAAACGAATTAGCAGTAAAGACTAATGAACGCCTTTTGCGGTGACGTCTCTAAGTTTCCCCAGAGACTGAAATGATACCTACAAATAGGAATCCTGTCAACACTGGGAGCGGAGCTTCTCCACATTGCACTCCACCCAGCCCGAGGGGCTTTTCAAAAGGATTGTTAACGATTGATTCCAGCTGGTGAAAATGGAAAGAAAATGAGGCAGGTTTTTCGTTACTGTCCCCACATTGGCAGAGCAGCCAATTGGCAGACTGTAATTTCAAGGTTTTTCTATTTTTTTTCTCCCTTCTCATAGACTATGGAAAGTTCTAAATTTTAAAGGACAACAAGGCTATATTTCAGAGGTGACAGACTGAAATTCTATGCTGTTCTCTCCACGTCAAGCTTGAGTAACTCCTTAATGACAGATTAGAATATAGCTTAAAAATTTTTTTTTGAAGACCTCTGTTATAGGCCCTAGGTAGCGCAAGGGAAAAAGATTATGGTTGAGGTCAGGAATCACAGTTTAGTTAAACAGATAGAGCACATTTGCTCAGAGTGCTGCTGTTAGACAATCTGAGTGAGCATCGGGCTAGAGACAGGATTGAAGTGTGGATCTCTGGACTCTGTCTCAAACCTACCAAGTCAAAATCTCCAAAGTTAAGGCTCAAGAGCATGACATGTTGACAAGTTTCCTGGTTGATTCTCAATTTTAAAAATCCCTTAGGTAAGGGTACTGAAAGACTATTGAAAGGATCTGAAGAAGTTTTCATTTTAAAATGAGCTTCTTTTTATCTTTTCAGATTATTTACAGAAAACGTTCTTTTGGAAGACTGAATTCAGGTCATTGTCCTTCTAAGAACTAAGTAAAGGGGAATGTATATATTTAAAATGACTTTGGAGCATTTTCTCTAATATTAATAGAGCGAATAGGTTAAAAGTGGTGCAATTAGTTGACTGTTAAAGAAAAAAACTGAAAAAGCCAAGAACTTCCCATATTCTTTCACCAGGTTTATGCATTTGAGCTAAAATCCTAGAAATGAGTGTAGAGAGTGAGTTGTCCATTTACGGAGCCAATGAGCTGGAAGCATTTTGAACTGTTGAAAATGAATTTAACAGTGAAAATATTTATTGTCCCTTGGATGAAAATATTATTTGGAATTAATTTGTTTGGCTTGGGAGAAATTTGTGAAATGTATAGTGGATTATGTGGCCAGTTCTTTTTACATTTCTAATATTTCAAATAAAATCTGCAATTCTCTACCTGAGGGGGGGGGGGAGTGCTTAGTGGAAAGTACTCCTGGCCAAGTCACTTTAGACTCCAATAGCTTTACTTTACAAGATTTTTTTTTTTTTTTTCTATGAAGTGTGTGTGCTTGCTCAGTTTTCCCCTTGGATTTTTTTTTTCCTCTAACAATTTTCTTTAACTGAATTCCAAGCAGATGTAGGAATAACTTTGACTATAACGGAAAAGATAAAAAAGGTGAATATAATAACAGCAGCATCATTTTGGATACAGATCCCTTTATAAACGAAATGCTGGAGCTCACTACAAGTTTTGCAAAATGTGAAGACACTATTTTGTAGTTTGGAGACACAAAGAAAAAGATATTTTGAAAACCTAATGTCCATCAGCCCTTTTGTGAAAGTGGTAAGCTTGATTTCAATGTACAGAGACTATTTCACAGGGCTTCGGATATAGGCATTGGATACTGTTACCCCATGGGGCCCCGCTGATCACTTTTCCCCAGGCAAAAGTGGAAAATGTAAGCTTTCATAAAATTTTAATTTGATACTGGACTTTCCCTTCTGATTCTGCAAAGTAAATCCATCTTTAGTAATAGCAATCACACACACACACACACACACACACTGACATGTTAAGGATTCTAGAAATAAATCTTCAGAATCAATAGATGCAGTTAAACTAATATGGTAGCTATCATTCCATGGGACCTTTCTATTATAGAAGTCACATATAAGAAAACACAGCTATTCGAACTGGACTTGGGGGAAAGTTTTGATTATGTGACATTTCAGTCACAAAATGTAAATGTCGTCTCAAAAAGGATGTATTCCAAGCTCCTCTAATACCTTAGTATGTATTTTGCACTTATGCATATAATTACTTCATAATAGCCTTAAAAACAAAGGATGGCACTGAGATGTTGAGGGGCTCATTACAATGAATGCGTCCAGCAGACTGTTTGATTGACAGATGGGGCAAGCTCTTATGAACTCCATGGCAGACGATTTCTTCGGTATCCTTTGTATCTTTTAGAGCACCAACCAGGGTAACTCATAGCTATTTCTAAATGACTACAAACTTGAGTTTATATTGATCTAGCACTGAAATACTGTGACATTTCTCTGCTTAAACACAGGCTCCAGTGGCTACAGAATCAAAGACTTTCCTCAACATTACTTTTATTCAACTTTTTTACGTTGTTTTTCTTCACCAAATAACAGCTTATATTAAGGGCATCAATTATTGCCAAATTCTAAAATTAATTACAAGCAAAGTAAGTGATCAAAGACAATGACCATTTCAAAATCTCTATCCTCCTTGAACTTTCTGAAGCATTGACGTTGATAGATAATTGGAATTAAAATACAAATAAATTACATTTTTTCTTTTCTTTTTAAAATTCTGAATCTGTTTCTCTTTTTCTTTTTCTTTTTTCCTTTTGTTCATTTAAATTGTCACGGCCAGCGCAACGAATTGACCAGGGTAACCGTGGGGGCTAAGAGGATGATGAAAAAAAGTTAAGAGACAAAGAGATGGGGGCAGGAGGGACACAGAAGAGGATGTCCAACAGTGCCAAATTTATTCCACGTCTTACAAGCATTTATAAGGCAGACCACAATAGGAGGAGCATTACATCAGTACCTAGTCAGATGACCACAAGTTCCTATAACAGGTTTACATGAACAACAAGCAAACCTCCTGAAGCCAGGTAGTTTCCACTAGAGCCATTAGCAAGACAATCAACCAGGGAGTGGATCATGGGAGGTACAGAACAACAAGGATTAACTAAGAACTCTGGACTCTGGCCACATTGTTCCCTACTGCAGGGAGAGTGTGTGGAAAGTCACATAGGCGAGCACACGACACACAGCACAGACCCTTTCTCAGTGCACTCAACTTTCCCGTCCTTAACCTTGTCAAGGTGTCCGGACTTTGAAGGAGACACAAGTCAGGGCCTGGTTTGGTCCTCGACTCCAGCCATGCTGTGGCATCCAACATTAAATACTGCTTCATTCATATTGTGTTTTTTTCAAGAAGAAAAACCAAATTATGCTATATACAAAATTGTAAAAACCTGTTTGACCCTGAAAGGCAAATATTAGTGATGAGATTATTTTTTATGCAAAAAAAAAAAAAAATTGATAAGTTTCCCTTCACACTACTAGCAAATGTCTTTTTAAACCCATTGGCTATAGAACAATAGGCATCAGACTGAGGCCTTCCTGATGCAATAGCTTTATTTCTGCTTCCATGATTTGGTGGATAAAGGATAGAGAAACTTTGGCTATATTACCATCTTTGCAGTTTATTTGTTCAGATTCAATAAATGAAATTCACAGTTGTTTCTGGAATCCCCATCATTACACTGGCATCAAACATAGAATAACAAACGCATTTTTTTTTTTGTTTTATTCAAAAGTTACACACAAGAAAAGTAGGTTTGTGTGACAATACTTCACAACTTTAGCTCTTATAACCACACAATAGCACCAAAATTTTTTTTTTCTTTATGGTTTCTTAGGTAACTTCTTTCTTAAGCTTCAATTAGGACTGGTATCTTTTTACTAGAAAAAGAAATAGCATCTTATCCAAAACTATGAATATGGAAAATATGGATGTCATCTTTAGCCAGGAACATGTATGACTGTTCCAACGAGGAAAAGAAAAGAACACTGTTGTATAACATTTTAGTTGTTTCTCAAAGAATATCTCCTAAAGAAAAAGTCAGGGTCTCAATTAGAAGTAGTGACAAGATATACACATCATAAGGTTGAATCATAAAAATAATTGCCAGTTTTAAAAAAAGAAATACTAATACATAACCAATAACATTTATATAAATAAAAAATGTATTCATACAAAAAATACACTTTTTACAGGACAAACAAAAACAGTGTTTACAAACAAAACAGTGTATGTTAATTATATTAAAGGTATTGTTCATGAGGAGAGACACAGGAAAGGTGAATGGGAAAAAATGCAAAATATCAATAAAATATGAAAGAGGCCATTATGAAAAATTAACATAATCATACACACTCAAAGTCAGGCTAAATAAACAAATAGAACACCCATTTTCTGACTTCATTAAGATGTGTGTCAGGGACTTTCATGAACCAGCTTTCCTAACAACAACTGAACTGTTTCCTTCTAGCATTCTGACTCATTCCTTCAGATAGAAGTGATGTTAAAAGCTAAACTTTGATGATTGCCTAAGTTCTGAGTATTTTACATATAAATTATTCCCAGTCTTCCACACAATCAATGGGGTGAGTGTCATCATTACCTCCACGTTACTAGTGAAGAAGATGAGGAGAATCACCCAAAGTCACATCCATTGGGCATCTGACTCTGGAGTATGCCTAACCAATGTACTTCAGCATCCACTGAAATCCTTTGTGTAGTCAGTGGTAAGCATTCAATTACACATCATCTTTAGCTGTCTTGCAAAAAATAATCAATTTACCCTTCAGTGAGGAAATTGCTACAGCAGTATTTTTACTTAAAGTTATTTTGCTCTAATACATTTTAAATTTCAAGGGAAATGCAAAAAGTCCCTATTCAGAGGTAATTTTTATTTATAAAGTTTTAAGAAGTAGAAGTATTTGTCAAAAAAAAAAAAAAAAGGAAAAACTTATCTATAAGAAAGTAATTACTTAGGAGTGCCTGGGTGGTTCAGTCAGGAAAGTGTCTTCTTTGGCTCAAGGCATGATCCTGGAGTCCTGGGATCAAGACCCATGTCCTGCTCCCTGCCCAGTTGGGAGCCTGCTTCTTCCTCTGCCCTTCACCCCACTCTAAGTAAATAAAATCTTAAAAAAAAAAAAAAAAAGAGAGAGAAAATAGTTAATTGGAATATCCAAACCCAAGAGTAGTTCTAGTCACTAGAACTGAAGTCCTAAAAGAATAAAGGATAAATATAGTAATTATTAATAATATTAAAAATTTTTTCATAACCAGTTCTCACAATGGAGAAAAGAGTTAAGAGTTAGATGCTTAAAATTCAACAGGGAAGGTAACTTAAAATTATTGTGTAGAGAGTTAGAGGTTGACTAAGAAGGCCATGAGAGCCCTACCAAATTTAATCTCTACTTCTCATCATATAAGCATCTATGATGTCCCAACACAGTGTTCGTCAATGAAAAAAACAAACAAACAAACAAAACTTGCCTAGTGTTAAAGAGTTTATATATTAGAAGACAGATGTAGAAAGGGCTATACATTGTTTTAGTTGGAACTGAGTATTCATTGGGTACAGTAGCTTCTTACAGGTGCATATGCTTATTTCTACAGGTGAAGGATCAAAGTACTGAACACCCTTTTGAGGAAGTACTGCTGCATTTGACTGTGTTCCATTGACAAAGGGGTGGTAAGAGCATTTCCGGTAGAGGAAGGATCACCAGCAAGGCTTAGAAAGAAGATATAAGAGTAAATTCAGAAAACTGCAAGTCTGAGTAAGACGAGAGCAGAGGGCCTGTGGATTCAGGGTGGGGATCCCATCAAGAGAGGGAATCTGGAGGTAAGAAAGGGACAAATCGTGGAAAAGTCTCTTGTGATGAAAAAAGTCTAATTTATGCTTTTATTCAGGCTGCCGTGTCTTCCTGAGTAAAAGACAGTCACTTCTCCATCTATTTCAGCTCCAAACTCTTTCCCTACATGTAAGAAACGGCTCTTGATTGTAATCTGAGTAAGGTTCAGTAACCTCTAAGTGTCTCTTGTCTTCCCACCCTCATAAAGCCAGGGTGGAATTTGTGGCAGGCTTAGCCGTGTAGATGCCTGTTCTTAGCTTAGAGTTCATCTGCAATGAGCCCCAGTGAAGGACCCAAGTGAAGGCTTCCAGTGAAATCTGTCTGTGGGATCCTTTGGTTCCAATGATGGTCAGCATAATGGTAATGACTTCCTGGCTAGATTTCTGTCTATCTTCTGAGAACCTCCTTATCTTTTTTTTCTTTTTTCCTTAAAGTTTGTTTTTTTTTTTTTTAATTTACCTATTTGAGAGAGAGAGAGAAAAAAAAAAAAACTGGGGGGGGGGGCGGTGCAGAGGGAGAGGAAGAAGCAGACTTCCCACTGAGCACAGAGCCAGATGTGAATCTCTAAGTGGGGCTCAATCCTAGGACCTGGAGCTCATGACCTGAACAGAATGAGCCACCCAGAAGCCCCTCTTCTGCCTATATTCCAAGTCCAGACTTCCAGATCTTCTCATTTACATGATTCCACTTATCACCACCAAAGAATCACCCCCCTTTCTTTTTGTTTTATTACAACACCTAGAATTGCTATCTGGTGCTTCTAGCTTAGGAATCTGGTAGAAAAAGTATTGATACCAGATATCCATTATTGACATCAGGTTGTTGGGAAATGTGGGGAGCTCACAATTGGTTATGGGCATAGCTTAGGTAAATGGGCAGTTGAAACTTTGAAATTATTCAGGGCTGAGCGTCTGGAAGACAATGACCCATAGAAATGGGACTTATCACCTGAGGTTCCCTAAAAGGACACATCTCCTGAGAGCAAAGCCACATTGCTATTGTTATCGGAGAATATGGAGGCCATGAAATAGTACTGAAGGGCAGAGCAGCTCCTTCTAAAAGCCCATGGAACACCTGGAAAAGAGAGAATGGCAAGCTCAACTCCAAAAATGCTCAGCTCAAGTTTATGGCTTGAGATACAGGAACTTCATAAAATTATTTTTTAAAATGTAAAGTTCTTATTTCTTTCCATTGCAAGATGAGAGCTAAAATTGAAAAAAAAATAATAAAAGAAGACAAACAAGCACTTATAATGTCTGAATCAGAAATAATGCACTATTCATCCTTTATAAAACGGTTATAAAAAGTTTCTCTTTTATAAAAAGTTAGAGCATTGATGTGGAAACAAAGAGCCTCCTGAGAATTGGAATAGGGATTATGGAATAAGATCCAGATGAGTAGGAATGCCTAAAACCCGATCCCACTGAAGTTCCTTTGCTTGCTGAAAGAGCTTCACTTACTAATGGTCAGTTGAGAATTAAAGATCTGGGAAGGAAAGAGATGTGAAGACCCCTGTGGAGCTATCTGATTTGTAAAATAAAAAGTCCTCCAGCGCGGCCTCATCAGTGCCATGGATAAGCCATTATGACAAAGGATGGAGAATTTCTGCCTTTCGCTGAATATTTAAACCTCAGTTAAATCATGGATCTAGAGATCCCAAAAGCTAAGAGAGGATATCTTGTCTTAAATAAGTACTTTGTAATGATATCACAAGTCTGTGCTAATTTATTTATTTATTTATTTCACCTAGTCTTACCCCAACAGAACCAGAGGTCATTTTCAGAGAAACAGTGTCTTGAGGCGGAAAAAATGTGGTTTGGAAGCAAAACCAGTACCTGGGGACACAGGACACTTCTGCAATCTATGAGTAAGGGTTTGCGGATGTTAAGATGAGAAACAAAGACTTTACCTTTGTTCAACCCATACCTTCTTGTATTTATTTCCTAAATTCTTTTACTTACCATTGGAAAAGATGACCTCACAAAATGACTGATTTCTCATGCCAGATCTGAAATCTGAGAAAAACGTACCCTTTTGATGGGAAAGATCAAGGTGGAAATTACAGAGCTTTCTACCACTATAAAAATATTAAATAAATAGTAATGCCACTTCAATAAAAGAATCAGAAATACTAGTTCCACCTTCAAAGATTTAAATGTACAGAGTTAATGACTCTAGGCAGACTCTCATTTGTGGGTGGTGGTGGAAGGATAGCTTTAGAGGATGGAAATGGATTTTTCCAAAGTTTAATTAGAAGGTGACTGCTGTTGCAGCTGTCATTCAGTATGTGGTCCGAGTCATTAGAGCTCTGAGTACCTTACATGAAGCAACTGATCCGAATAATGTCATTTTCCTCTCTTTCAATAAACAAAATCACTAGAAGCAGTCTGTTTTCTTTCACCAGACAGGAATAGCAATATAATTTTGCCCTCACTGTTTCTGGATTGTGTTAACTCCTTGGCCTGGAACCACGTTTTGGTCTGCAGAAATACCATCGTACTAAACATCATGTGATACAATCTAAAGGGTAAACTTTAATAGCCAGATACATTGGTTGGATGCTTGAATGCCAGAGCAGTTGGAAACAAATATAGCTCACCTTTGAATGCCGTGAGTTTGAACTGCACAAGTCCACTTATGGGTGGATTCTTTCTGACCAATACAGTGCGGTACTGTAAATGTATTTTGTCTTCCTTATGATTTTCTTAATAACATTTTCTTTTCTTTTTTTAAAAAGATTTTATTTATTTATTTGACAGACAGAGATCACAAGTAGGCAGAGAGGCAGGCAGAGAGAGAGAGAGGAGGAAGCAGGCTCCCTGCTGAGCAGAGAGCCTGATGCAGGGTTCTATCCCAGGACCCTAGGATCATGACCCAAGCCAAAGGCAGAGGCTTTAACCTACCCAGCCACCCAGGTGCCCCAACATTTTCTTTTCTTTAGCTTATTTTATTGTAAGAATATAGTGTATAATACATCTAACACAAAATATATGTGTTAATCAACTTTATGTTACATTAAGGCTTCCAGAGTAATGGTAGGCTATCAGGGAGCCAGAAGTTATACATAGATTTTTGACTGCACAGGATGCAGGGAGGAAGATGGTGGGTCAGTACCCAAACCCCTGATTGTTCATGGGTCAATTGTATAATGGGAGACCATAGGGCTGCAAGACACTGACTTATTAAAGGGTTCAGGGGTATGGTTTTGGGATATTTCTCGAAAGTGAAGACAATTTGCTGAACCATGTATCCATTGCCACTGGGAGCATGGAGAGTCTCTTTGAATTTGAAGGTCATGCATTATCGCAGATGAATCCGGTGCTGAGGAGCTGTAAAGTGTGAGTTTGTCCCAGGTCAAGAGAAGGTTCTCCAGTTGAGGTCACAGTGGTCCTGCTACTTGCCACTCATCAGGTTAAATGATGTTTAAAGAGCTTCAGAGAGATCAGTTTGCTATATGTAGTGTATGGTAAGCCTAAGTAAGAGAATTAAACTCCTAGTTTTTGTAAACAAGGGCATGCTCTATTTAATAAATTTATTGTTATCCTTTTAAGAAATTAGGCCCAAGGGGGACTGAACAACAATGTGACAGTAACTGTCTGTAAACTCAATATTATATATCCATCTGGAATAACCTGAATTGCCCAGCAGTGCTGATTCAGCAAATACGTGATATAAATGGGAATAGAACCAAGGAAGGAGTAGTCCTGTGACACTGCTGTCCCTCCTTTCAATCACACCTATGACCTCACAGAGACTTTCTTGATGACCAACTGACAGGGAAAAGTATACAAATAAATAATCAAACAGTAATTTACCTTATATGAACTATGGGAACCAATTGAGAATAGATACTGCACCAATACAGCTCTGAGTAGGACAGGCCGGGAAGGCAGTTTGATAAAAAGTTAAGGAGAGCAAGAATACACATATGTGTTCATAAATCTGCTCAAGAGTGCTGGAGACATTATGAGTCTAGTAGTATTTTGTTAGCACTCTGAATAAATGTTGCCTTCTAAGACACCTTTTCTAAAAATGCTTTGGAAATGAGCTTTAAATTGATGGGCTTTCAAGCTGCTGACCTCCTGTTACCTTAGTATCATATCACCTAAAGGCTGATGATAAGGCTAACTTGCTAGAAATGGAGAGAACTTGAGCAGATAGAAGAAAGTGACTCTAGAGCAGAGTTCTTCTGGGTAGTTTGTAATAGCTCATCCAAGAATGACAGAGGTAGTTTTATATGGTTTTTTTTTTGTTTGTTTGTTTGTTTGTTTTGATTGGGTAATGAAAGTCTTCTTGTAGAGTCTTGGAGTAACTAACTGGTACTCTAGCGAGTCATAAATATTAAAGTTGAATATAAACAGCTTATAAGTGGCAGGATTTACTACTAGTTTCAGATCAGTTTTGGACAACAGAGCTTCAGGATGCTTTAGATATAAAGGCTAAAGTGTGAATAGAAGGTTGTTTGCCATTTATTCACAACAGAAACAATTCACATTAATTTATTCACAACAGAAACAATTCGCATTATAAGTATTAATAAAAAATATACTTATAAAAAAGGACACTAAGAAGACTAAGCGTTGACTTTTTCAATTTACATTGTGTGTGTGTGTGTGTGTGTGTGTGTGTGTGTGTGTGTGAAATAAATATATATATGGGGGCAGTGGGGAAAATATCTTCCTGGTCATTATCTGACAAGTGCCATCAGTTCTCATAGATCTTCCAGTGAGATTACTAGTGCTTTCTTCTTAAGCACTGAAGTTCAGCAAAGCACCATCACACATGTGAAGAAAGCCTCCAATATGAAATACCTCTGTAGGTCAAATTAAATCGAGGAAAAAAAAAAAGAGAGAGAAATCAAAAGAAATAAAATTATTGCATGGAGCAGGAGGAATTCACAACTCTATAAAAACTTTATCATTTTTAATCTTATTTTGAAGGAGATGAGAGAATATAGTAATTACATAAAACAAAAGAATGCTTTAGGAAAGGAACAACCAAAGGATAGGTTTGAAAAGGAAACACATAACACATGATGTAGAAATTTTAAAGGTCATTAGATAAAAGGAAATCTGTCATAAAGCTCACAAAATTTTTGAAAAGAAAGTAGACGAGATAAGAGAATCAGACAATTTAATGAAGAGGTGTACTATCTAAGACTTACCCCCAAATTAGAAAATATGGATGGACTCTACACACATAAACTTCTGGATTGAAAGGATACCATGGCTCCCATTGGGGGTTGAATACATCCTTTTGAGGCATATTGTTGCAGAAGTTCAGACTGAAGATGAAAGGAAAATCTCAGAAGTTTTCAGAAAACAAGAAAAGGTCACATTCTGTAAAGTGAAAATTACAAATTTATCAACTTTTCCAATTTCAACTCCAGAGGCAACAAGCCAATTGTCTTTTAAAGTATCTTCAAGATTTAGAAGGAACGTTATTTTACATTAGAATTCTGTCCAGCCAAAATACCAGTTAAGTGGGTAGGCTGAATCAACACATTTTGATCCATGGGAGTTCACAAAAAAGCAAAACAAAAACAAAAAACCACAGTATCTCAGGAAGTTATCAGAGGCTGTTGTTCTCCATCAACCCTGTGGAATTAACCAAGAAAGAACAGAACAGGAGATCCAAGAAATAACAAGGGATCTAACACAGGAGGCAGGGAAAGGACGCCCAGGATCACAACAACAATCCCACAGGCCTTCTGAGCAAGGGCTGTATTATTCCTAAATGTACCTTAAAAGACCATGCCTGAACAGAGGCAGTTGGTTTTAATCCACA
Source organism: Mustela nivalis (assembly GCF_964662115.1). Taxonomy (NCBI): domain Eukaryota; kingdom Metazoa; phylum Chordata; class Mammalia; order Carnivora; family Mustelidae; genus Mustela; species Mustela nivalis. The sequence goes on from NC_139026.1 coordinate 27,995,000, forward strand.
CCTTAGCTAAACTTGGTGAACTTTTGAAGAAACCTTAAAAATGAAGACTCACTTCATAAATGTGTTAATGCTTGTGGCCAACAAATGCCTGTTGGGCAAGTTACAAGTGAGTTGAACTCATTTTGATCAAACCTAACACCTCCATGTAGGTTGGGAAGGAGGATGACAGAGACTTGTTAATCACACAGCTGAAGTGTGCCATGAAAAAGCCTAGAAATTATCATCTGCCAAATTTGCTCAAGTTGGTCTGCAACAACAAGCAAACTAGGTGGAAGCAAGGGCGTATGGAATTCTGGGGCAGTATCTCCCAGGAGGAAGTGAGCCTGATATGTTTGATTTTATTTATTAACTTTTTTTAAGGCTCCATGTGCTTAAAAAATATTAACTCATGTAATTTTCACAACAAATCTCTGAGGGGTGTTATCACTATTATTACTAAGACATTATCAGTACCATCATCCTTATTTTACAGGGCAAAGATAAATAACTGTTCAAAGTCTCAGCTCCTAAATGGCAGAAATTTATTCAAACCCAAGCAGATCTGGCTTTTAAGTGGCACACTGTGTTGCCCTTACTTAATGGGTGTAAAAAAAAAAAAATCTTCAAAATGGTTTTATAATTCTGTTGGAGATTTTAGAAAATATTAGTGCAATAGTTGTAAATGTATGTAGAACATACTATATATAGTTTTTTATATTTATAGCAAATAAATGCACTACAACGAAGGAATTAAAATAATTTTGCACTGTTTCAGCAGCAAAAAACATTTCTATTTGCACAAGAACGTAGGCAGTAAATATTTATTTAATCATAGTTAGTGCATGCATTGAGGTTATTGAAGGGAATCCGGTCTACAGGTGGGGTAAAGAGGGGGCCAAAACAAATGCGCTAAATCTTAAATAATTGCTGTTTAAAACTGGTAAGTCAACAAAAATAATCCAAGCAAGAAAATTAAGGTTAGCATTAAAAGAAATCCACAATAGCTTTAAAAGTAAGGCCTCTTGGAAGTGGGGGTTACACTTAGGGAGTAGATGGACTGGGACGTTGCTGTCTTATCAGTTTTGTGGTGGTTTTGACTGTTTAAAAGTGTCATTACTGTATTTTAAATGTATTATTTTGAAAACAATTTTAAATTATAGATGTATTTGTGTGTGTTAGCTATATATTTCAGTAGATACCTTTTATATTTTTAAGTTATTTAACAGAGTTTAGTCAAACAAGGCTAAAACACATCTATTCAGAGAAAATTATTTCCTTTTGCAGAAGTCTAGTCAACTGTACGTAAACTTAGTTTGGGGAGCACCCAATAGCCCAACCATAGCGGAAATATATTTCTGACACATATGCTCACAAATTTGAACTCCTATTAGAGTTTTAAATCTTTTCTGCCCTCATGTATTGCCTTCTCTTTGAAAACATCAGTGGTCTTCAGGAATGCGACTAGATAAATCCCTCAGTCCAAGACAATGTATTAAGCCCTCTCCCCGCAACACACACCTTTTAACAGCAAGAGGTAGAAGCAAGATAAGCAAATAAGAAACACTGAAAAGTGCTGAAAGGAAGAAAATAGGTGGAAAGAACAATGGCAGTAACAGCCCTGTAGCCCCAGTAGGGTAGGCTAGGCCAAGATGCCCGTATCACATGGCTGAAAGACATTTCTGGGTCTCATTTTCCTCATATGTAAAAGGAGAGAGTTTGGAGAGATGATTTGTAAGTTCTTCTTGGGCTTTAACTTTTTTCACTAGGAAACTTTCCTATACTTACCTGACATTATCACTTCCATTATCTTAATTGATTTTCAGACAACCCTTCGTAGTGCAGTAAGGGCTGGTGCATTAGTGTTGGAGGCCACGGCACGGTTGGAGTCAAGGATCAAACCAGGCCCTGACTTGTGTCTCCTTCAAAGTCCAGACACCTTGACAAGGTTAAGGACAGGGAAGTTGAGTAACACTGAGAAAGGGTCTGTGCTATGTGTCGTGCACTCGCCTACGTGACTTCCCACACACTCTCCCTACAGAAGGAACAGTGTGGTCAGGGTCATGAATTCTTAGTTGGTCCTTGTCGTTCCTGTACCTCCCATAACCCACTCTCTGGTTGATTGTCTTGCTAATGGCTTTAGCTGAGACTACCTGGCATCACGAGGTTTGCTTGTTGTTGATATAAACTTGTTATAGGAACTTGCGGTCATCTGACTAGATGCTGATGTATTACTCCTTCTATTGTGGTCTGCCTTATAAATGCTTGTAAGATGTGGAATAAAATCGGTACTGTTGGACATCCTCCCCAGTGTCTCTCCTGCCCCCATCTCTTTGTCTCTTAATTTCTTTTCACCATCCTCTTACCCTCACGTTTCCTGGTCAAATCGTCACGCCGGCTGCGACACATTAGAGGTAGACTTGGGCTCACAATGGTCAAATAGGTTGGGCAAGCTCAAACTAGTCAGTGGCAAAAGCAAAACCCTAATTCACATCCTTTTTTATTCTTTTTAGTGTATATCTAAGATTCTCCACCATGTTTCTTTTTCAAAGAAGATTGTATTTACTTATTTTTGAGAGAGAGCAAGGAAGCATCCACAAGAAGGGGGAGTGGCAGGCAGAGGGGGATGCACGCTCCCTGGTGAATAGGAACCCTGATGCAGGACTTGATCCCAGGATTCTGGGATCATGAGAGCTGAACTGAAAGCAGATGCTTAAGCAACTGAGCAACCCAGGCTCCCCTCCCGACCATGTTTCTGTTTACATAGTTCTGTTAATCAAAAAACTCAAGTCTGTCGAAGTGGTGCATATGCCTTTTGTGTTTATTTGTTCATTTATTCATTCAGTAGGTATTTCTTAAATATTTCTTAAATACCTACTATATCCAAAGCCCCACGGACTTTGAAAATACCAATCTGTCATTAAAGAGCTGATGCCAGGCCACACTGTGACACCTTAGGCTACCTCTCTTCCTCTTAACAGAGTCACATAAGGCTGAGAAAAGTCGTTCCTTCATTCCTATAACAGTAAGCATGACTCAGACATTTTTACCATTGTCTTAATTTCACGTGTCGAACTTCCACATATGCAATTCCAATGAAGGGTTTAAGTCCCCATGCTCCAGGAATCAGTAATCAAAAAAGGGTACATTGGATTGTTTTAGGAAAAATCAAGATAGAGACAGACAGACATTATACTGACAATGGAAAACATCCTGTGTTCGTAGTCTGGAAGCAAAGAAACTAAACTGGGAAAGCAGTGTAGATGGTCATTCTTATTTATATCATGTCTTCCAGGGTCCTTAAAATGTGATTGTTTGCAGATGCTCGCAAAATGAGAAGGAAGAGTTAAGAATGATTTCCAGATTTCTGGTTTGGGAGACTGAATAAGATGATAGTCACACTCAGAAGTAAATGAGAGGAACAGTTAGAAGTAAAAGGAGAGAGCAAATTTCATTTTAGATAAGTGCCTTGCGATATGCAAGAGGAGAGGTCAAGAAAGCAGGTATGTATTTATACACGCACACAAGAAAGCGCAGGTCTTCTTCCAGAGGCTGGGTTAGAGACAAAGACTCAGGAGTCATCATCATAGAAGGAATGGTTAAAACTTCAGAATCCTATAGGAAATGTGTAGAGAGCAAGAAGAGCGCAGAGCAGAGGACAGAATCTCAAACAACTCCAAATACTAGAAACACTAATCAAACAATGTTAGAGGAAATAGAGAGCTTTGGGATGTAAATGGGAAAAATCCACAAAGAAAGGGAAGGGAAAACTAGCGAAGAATATCACAGAAACTAAGAAACATTTAATAAAAGGGGTGGGTCGACATTGTCAAAAGTCACAAGTCAAGTAAGCCAAACACTAAAAAGCTTCTATATATCAGGAAATGTGAAGATCATTGCTGATTTTTGTCCCAGCGATTTTAGGGAAGCAGAGGGATCCGAAGCCATCTTTTGGTGGGTGGGACATGGGTGCCATGGTGAACAGGAAATGAAGACTCCAGGCAGCCAGGATGCTATACTAATTTTCCTACAAAGAACATGCAGCAACATTTGTGTCATCAAATCAAGAAATGACTCAAGTAATTTGGCTAAAAAAGAAAATTAGGAAAGAGAAGAGATTACTAGCTGGAGGAGGCTGTGCAGATTTGAAGATCATCTGTTGGGTATAGCCTGAGGGTTTAGGAAAAGAGAGGAAAGTAGAACCGCAATGGAGAAATCATTGTTTCGAGAGCGTGTAATACTTGATTTTTTTTTTCTCACATGTGAGATAAGTGTACCTGTAAGAGCTACTAAGAGATCATGTCTGAATCAGATCTTAGCCTGTAAAAGCCCTTAAACTTGAAAGAATTTCCCCGTTGAGAGCATACTGCTAATGCTAAAGAAAAGCTAGCATTTCCATAAGCATTTAAGACAAAGCAGGGCTGACCCTGAGAGGTAGTCCAGTATGGTGCAAGCTGGCAGAGCTCTCACTGACCTGCTGATGGTTAGAAGGCAGGAGGTGGGGGGTTCAGAAAAGGTCTTTTGGGTCCAGGGCTCTCTCCTCCTCACCTCTTCTCTGTGCTCTTTCTTTGATGATGTTTATGTGAGCAATGCAAACTGAGTCACATGAATTAAATTTCCTGACCTCAGAATAAGACAAGTTTTGAAAAACAAAATGTTTACAACCCATCCACAGAATAATGTTTGAAAATTGTTTTTATTCGTGTCTTTCCTCAAATGGCATAATGATTCTTCTTCTCAAATATAAGAACTAGAAAACATTATTTTAGCTCTATGTGTAAAAAGAAAACCAATAGCAGGGCAATGGATGTCTTGAAAAGGATTAAATGCAAAACATCTGTTCTAATGAAAAAAAAAACCTCATTTGAATAATTAACTTGGAATAAAGCTCCCAATAGGAAACAGAGATACTAAAATTATATCTATAAAATATATATATATAAAACATATTTATATTATATCTATAAAACAAAAAAGTCTATAAAAACAAAATATCTATAAAAAATATATCTATAAACCATGTTTAGTGGCCACATCAGGTATTGCTTCTCAAATCGCATTTGTAAATCTTTCAAATACATTTTCCTATCTTTCCCTCACACGCGATACATCTACATAGAATTCCAACATCTGTTTTATATGAGAAATGAATCAAATATTTCCATCAAAACAGAGGACATCAGCACTTATTTCTTCATATTCCATTTTTTAAAAAAGATTTTCTAGAGAAAAGAAAACACTTTAAACTCTCTTCTTGTTATACTTGAAATCAAAACTGCCTTATGTTGCCTGCTGGCTGAACAGGTCTAGATATCAATACATTACAACATCTTTGGAACTGTGGCTTCAGTGACAGTCGCCCTGATTTTTGGCTATAGGTTCTTGAGCTGAAAGTCAGAATTTCCTGGGCTGAGCTGCCTAGGTACCGAGGCTCTGTGGTTCTTGGAGGGGTTAAAGTTGGAGCCACTGATGCATATATTTTAGGGAGGATTCATAAAAACACGACACTGGAGCCTGGGTCAATCCATTACTGGGAATGAGCAGTGACCAATAGAAAAGGAAGAAGAAGATCCAAGAAGGCTGAGGTAAGCACTCTGAAGCCCTGGCAAAGTGGAAACAATAGATCGAAAGGTGTTCACTGTGACTGGTCAGAGTAGGTTTTATTTTTTTCTCATAGGAGGCTTGATAGCATACAATAAAAACAAACCGTTTTAGTCACAGGGTTGTATTGTTTTGTTTTGTTTTGCTTTTTTGTTTTATTTCATTTTTTTCTCCCTTAACTGAGTTTGAGCAAACTTCAGACCCAGACACAGGACTCAACGGTAGATTCCTGGAAGGCAAGGTAAACTTTTTTTGCACTTTTAAAAACCTAAAGTTACGAATTCAAAGTTCTGATTCATCAGAGGCAGGATTACAGCTTAATAACTAAAGTAAATCCCGATTCTGAAGAAAAGAATGTGTTAATATGTCTCTATTGGAAGATGACCAGAGCAGAATTCTGCGATCGTAAAAAATTCGACAGCTTGCGGAAACAGCTCTGCACTTGTCATTTCCCTCAATTTAGTGGCACAGTGGGAAGATCAGCATTTCATAAATGATGCTTGTTTTATTTTCTCCTGAAGAGTCAGTAAAATGTATTCTGTTTTTATTATCATTTTGTTGAATTAAATGTATGTTGGTCAGAATGTTACTGTTTTATTTTTCTGTGAGAACAGTTTGTTGTACCTCTCACCTTTCTGGTATTCAGTGGGGAGGGTTTCTATCCTTGAGATGGTCATATACCAATAATATTAACCTGTTCTTTGTTAGCAACCATCCTGAAAAGTTGGAAGTCTATCTGTCCCTAAACATGGTCTTTGCTTTGTTGTGTTTCTCATCAACCATAGTAATGCCATAGGTGAATATTACTTGCTTATTTGTGATAGAGAGTTCATAATCCAAGTTCCCTGGTTGAACAACTTGATTTTGTACTTATAATATAAATTAGAAGTCTTCCCCAACACTGCAGTATAAAATCTGCCGGAGAAGTAGAGCAACAGAGAGAGAAATTAATCACACTTTTTTCTTCATATCTTAAAGCCTTCCTTCACAACAAATTGCTAAAATGTTCTTTGATCTCTCTGTTTCTTTGGTTCAAGGGCCAGTGAGCCTGGGAAATCTCATCCAGATGTTCTGCTCATTTAGGAGTAAAAGTAAAAGCATATGCTTACTTCTCAGAAACAACACAGACTCTCAATTGGAGTTATTAAAAGATCACTTTTTTTTTAATACTCTTTTATTCGACCATGGGTTTCAGTTAACTTTCTTGTATTCAATAGCCTGAAATGGAAAAGTACTTAGAGCTCCTAAAATTTGCTTTTCATTTCTCAGTTTTCACTGTGACTGGGTTAAAACCAGAAAGCTAGAAGTTAATGAGTTAGTGTCAGTGTTTGCAAAGTGCTTTGGGTATAGCGCCTACTAAATACATGTGTACTAATGGGTAGCTGCATATACGTTGTTGACATGTGTTCACCTTCCCCCAAAGAAACAATGTTTACTGGTTATTTTGGTATACCTCATTTTCTGAAGGTCAAGATATTCAAACATCTAACAGTTATATCCCCTATCCCAGGTACTATAATGGCAACCACAATCTGTTTCATCATCTGGGTGTTATTCATAACAGATACTGTATGGACTCGAAGTGTGAGACAGGTCTATGACGTAAGTGATCAAGAGGATTGGACTGTGCATGACTTTGACTGTCCCAGGGAATGCTTCTGTCCCCCTAGTTTCCCTACCGCTTTATACTGTGAAAATCGAGGTCTCAAAGAAATCCCTCCTATTCCTTCAAGGATCTGGTATCTTTATCTTGAGAACAACTTGATAGAGACCATTCCTGAGAAGCCTTTTGAGAATGCCACCCAGCTGCGATGGATCAATCTAAACAAGAACAAAATAACCAACTATGGAATTGAAAAAGGAGCCCTGAGCCAACTGAAGAAGCTGCTTTTCTTATTTCTGGAAGATAATGAGCTGGAGGAGGTACCTTCTCCATTGCCAAGAAGTTTAGAACAACTACAACTGGCCAGAAACAAGGTGTCCAGAATTCCTCAAGGCACCTTCAGCAATCTAGAGAACCTGACTCTTCTTGACCTGCAGCACAATAAACTGCTAGACAATGCCTTTCAGAGAGACACCTTCAAGGGTCTTAAGAACTTAATGCAGCTAAATATGGCCAAGAATGCCCTAAGGAATATGCCACCAAGATTACCAGCCAATACAATGCAGCTATTTCTGGACAACAATTCCATTGAAGGAATACCGGAAAATTACTTTAATGTGATTCCTAAAGTGGCCTTTCTGCGACTAAACCACAACAAATTATCAGATGCAGGGCTCCCTTCAAGTGGTTTTGATGTATCCTCAATTCTAGATCTTCAACTGTCTCACAATCAACTCACAAAGGTCCCCCGAATCAGTGCTCATTTACAGCACCTTCATCTTGATCATAACAAAATTAAAAGTAAGTAATCATCAGGGTATGTCTTTGGCTGAAATGCTCATGGTCATTAAATCTATATTTTCTTTAAGATTAGCAACTGTGTTGGGCTTCCCCCCTACCACCCAATCTAATGTGCCCTTAGATTTCTTTTTTCAACTTTCAGTATTTTGTCTTTGACTCTTCATCCTTACACAATCTTAATGAACCAAGAAGTTCAAGCCTTCAAATTATAATTTGAAAAGTGGACTTATTAACCTACAAAGGGTGATTATCCATTGGAGAAACTTAATACATCTTCTTTTACTCCTAGAAGCTCCCGGTATTTCTGCCTCACTGGGTAGATTTATTTAGGAAAATGTACCAAGCACAAATAGCTTCATGCATAGTAATAGGAGAAGCATGATTTAGGAGGTATCAGAAAGGGATCTCGGTCATAAAATCTACAGGTGCCTGAAACCACCGTAATTAAAGTCTCTGCTCTAGATTAGAGGGTTTCTCAGACTTCCAAGTGTGCAGACTGGTGACACCACCCCAGAGTTCCTGATTGAGTAAGTCTGGCTGAGACTTGAGTATCTCATTTCCAAGGTGGTGCTGAGACTGCTTCTCTGGGGACAAGGCATTGGGAACCAACACTGTAGTTCAACACCTTGTTCAACTAAAATGGAAACAAGTGCTCCTGGAAGCTGGTGACTTCTTAGGACTAATAGCAATCAACAGGGTAGAATGATTGCTCCTTTCCTGAAAATAGCTTTTGATAAGGGAGAGAGGGATGACTACAAAGTGCCTTTGAGGCAGAGGTTGGTTATAGAAGACCAAGAAGACTTGGTTATAGGAAGAAGAGGCTGAAGATGTTAAATTAAAACTCTTCAGAGTCCCACCTGAGACCAACCTGACCCTGCTGCAGAGGTGGACAGTAACCTGGTCTCACCACAGGGGCACTGGAACCAGCCTGAAACCCATCTTCAACCCTGGAACAAGGCCTATAGGAAGATAATCTGAGGAGACTTCTCCTCTACAGCCTTGGAAAATACATGCCTAAAGTGAGAAGCAGTCGGATAGTTTGTAGAAAATGGCACAGATAATTGTCAGAAGGTAGTACGGTGTGGTTATTATTCATTAGCTTTCTTTTTTTATTTTTTTTTAATTTATTTATTTATTTATTTATTTATTTTTATTTGTCAGAGACAGAGGAAGAGAGAGCGAGCGAGCACAGGCAGACAGAGAGGCAGGCAGAGGCAGAGGGAGAAGCAGGTTCCCTGCTGAGCAAGGAGCCCGATGTGGGACTCGATCCCAGGACCCTGGGATCATGACCTGAGCCAAAGGCAGCTGCTTAACCAACTGAGCCACCCAGGCTTCCCTATTCATTAGCTTTCTTTAAGCAAATAATCACCCAGACATCTTACTTGTAAGAATAGACTATTTTTCTACTGGCTACTGCTCACTTATTCAAGATATTTTTTTTCTTTTTTGGTTTTTCTACCAGCATACTTGAGCGTATAATTCAGGAATTAACAAAGAGGCTGCTGCCCTATTTTTCCATGGTGATGAGACACATTGTTTAATCCTATAGTCAAGAGCAAAAGATGCAACAGGTCAAAAAAAAAAAAAAAAATGTTAAGAGCCGAATCTGTTTCACTGACCTAGATTGTACAGCAGTCAATATTGACCTAAATATATGCATTTTTTTCTTTCCTCTGATGAAAGTTCCGTGCTTCTACAGGTGCATTCCTTATTTGGTAACAGAAGTCCCATAGACATGTGATGTGGGAAATGACTTTAAAGGGACTCCACATAGATCCCTCTTTCTGAATCAAGGATTCCCCTTAGAAGTTGAGAAAAAATGGTCTTTAAGAGTGAGACAGCAAAATTCAACATGTGGTTGGTATCTACACAAGTCACTTACATAGTTACACAAAGTTACACAAAAAAGAGTAGTACTCTGTTCTTCCTCCACTCAGGTTATTAAAAGTTTTATAGTATTTTCTCATATATTTCTGTTCTTCAGTAATGTACCAGGATTATCTGGAAGACTTATAAACTATAGCTTGCCAGCCCCAGCTTCACATTTTCTGACTCGGTAGATCTAACAATTTAGTTCCTGGGAGGTACTGATGCTGCTGGTCCAAGGACCACACTTTGAAAACCCCAAATTAATCCTCACAAGAATCTTGGTTGGTAAGTTATTAAGAGTTAATGAAGAAAGAAATGGAGGGTCAACTAAGAGAGGATACCTGCCCAAGGACAAAGAATAAATATAATTCAGGACCTGAGATCAGGCCTTCTTTTTTTTTTAAAAAAATGATTTTATTTATTTATTTGACAGACAGAGATCACAAGTAGGCAGAGAGGTAGGCAGAGAGAGGAGGAAGCAGGCTCCCTGTGGAGCAGAGAGCCCGATGTGGGACTCTATCCTAGAACCCCGGGATCGTGACCTGAGCCGAAGGTAGAGGCTTTAAACCACTGAGCCACCCAGGCACCCCCAGGCCTCCTTATTTTAAGTGTTGTTTCTTACTAATACAGTATAATCTCAGCACGTTTTACTTCAATTTCCAGAACACGAGATTTTAGAAAAATTTCTGTCAACCCAGGTAAGAATCATTTTAACAGCAACAACAAAGAGAGATTTATTTGTTTCTTAATGTAGATATCAGGCACGGTCATTTCTATATTCCCAGAAAATAAGTGTAAAATAAGAATTTCCCTGGCTAGAATTATTGGCTCACCAGTTTATCACACTGTGTCATAATAACTGTTAAAGTACTTATTTCTTTTGGCTGCATAATCTACTCTTGTTTTTAATAAAGTGATTTCCAAGAAACATACCTTTTATACGAAGAGTTCTTAGAATTTACAGGATGGTGACCTTTTCTTATGAAAAAGATGGGAATATTCATTTCCTCTGAACAATTTAAAGAACTTTAAACCCGGGGAAAAAAATGTTATCTATTCAAATAAGTTACTTTGTGATGTTCTCTGAGAAATATTAGTTTATGAAAATATAACTATATTTGAACACCTGCTTCTCCCATTACATTTATGCAGACATGCTTTGGTTATGGGGCATAAAGGTAACAAGGATGATAGCACATTAAAGGGACATAGTCTCTCTAGGAACTAAGGGACCCTATGTAGTAGGAAAAGGACAAGGCTGGGACTCAGCTCTGCTGTTCACTTGTTAAATATCTTGAGTGCTTTACCTTACCTGTCTGAACCCCTTGCAAGGCTCAGGTAGGGAGAATAATCATATTGCATGATAAATGCTGTGTGATGATAAGGTAATAATGCATGTGAAATATAACTTTATATGCACAAACTGATATATATTATGAGTCATTATTTTTAGCAAGTTGAATTCACAAAATGATATAAGATCAGAGCATAACAACCTCACTGTACCTATGAACTCAAAGGAAGGCCATTGCCAAAGTCAGGTAGGTCTCATCTTCTAAGGGAGGAGCTCTTTCTCAAAATAGTTTCAAATGAGACTGAAAAGCAATATACGGATTCATGGTTGAAATCAGCTATTAGGCAAACTTGCCTGAATTTTGCTATTTTAACAGGTTTTTCTCTCCTGAATACTCATAAATTTCAGTAAAGTCTTTGATGCCAAGGGCTCTGATCCAAGGCAGGTGCATGATTTCTCACATCCTAATCATCTGAAAAGGCTGCTGGGATATTTCCTGGCTTGGATCTTTGCAATTCAATTCTTGGCAAATACATCCTTTCTAATTAAATACACTTAAATACAAAGATTCAAGGTTATTTTCTTTAAGTATTATATATGTAAACGTATGTTAAATGTATTTTTTAAAAACTCATCATACACTACTAATTGGAAATTTTGAATTTTAAGGTAATTTTTAAGCACTTTCCTTAATAATAAACTGATTTTTCCATTTACATATGCACTCATCTATCCATCCATCTACCCATGCACCTAACCGTTCCTTCTATGAACCTTTGTCTCCACTACCCATCTCATTTATAGTAGTCTAAGCATGCCTTATCTCACTTGGAAGCTTAGAAAACAAATGATGTATTCTTTTACTTTTATCTCAGCTTTCATTTTTTTTAAAGATTTTTAAAATTTATTTGAGAGCCAGAGCATGCATTAATGGGGGTGGAGCAGGGCAGGGGGTGCAGAGGGAACAGGAGAGGGAGAAGCCACTCCAATCTGAACAGGGAGCTCAATGTGGGGCCTGTCCCAGGACCTTGAGATCATGACCTGAGCTGATGTCAAATGCTTACCCTATTGAACCACCCAGGCACCGCTCTGTCACAGTTTTTAACAATATGTCCTTTCTCATATTTTGTGCAAAGTATAACTGAATATGGAGTGAGAGGGCTTTATATCTGTTGCACATTTTTTAGGGTTACTTTTATAAGACACATATACCTCCAACTTGACAAAAATGGTTTGTGTCTCTGGCACTTTCACAGGTCAGTTTGCTAGGCCCTCTACAAGACTGTTCCATGGCTTCTTGGTCTTCCCACACCTGGACTCTTCTTTCTTTCTTTTTTTTTTTTTTTCAAGATTTTATTTATTTGACAGAGAGAGATCACAAGTAGGCAGAGAGGCAGGCAGAGAGAGAGAGAGAGGAGGAAGCAGGCTCCCTGCTGAGCAGAGAGCCCGATGTGGGACTCGATCCCGGGACCCTGAGATCATGACCTAAGCCGAAGGCAGCAGCTTAACCCACTGAGCCACCCAGGTGCCCCTGGACTCTTCTTTCTAATTCAATTGTTCACACCATCTTTGTCTCCATAGATGTGAACGTCTCTGTAATATGTCCTCCCATACTGCCGGCAGAACGAGACTTCTTTGGTTATGGACCTCACCTTCGCTACCTCCGTCTGGATGGAAATGAAATCAAACCACCAATTCCAATGGATTTAATGAACTGCTTCAGGCTCCTTCAGGTTGTCATTATTTAAACACATCTTCAACATCTAAAATTTGTTTAATGAGCTAATATTTCTGAAATGAAATTTGGTTACCATTCATAACTTTAAGACAAAAGTCACGTTTCCAATTGCTCTTGGCCACCATTTTCGTTTGTATAGCTTATGTTTTCTATTCAAAGATGCTTTCACCAATGATATGTAGCAGAGCTGGCTTTTCTTTAATTGATAAAACAGACACAGAGTTCAGATAGTTTGTCAACTCAAAGATAGCTCTTTTTTGTCTCTTCCACAGCTTACTAATATCAAACAATGCAGCTGCATTGTTATGCAATATAAAATAGATATTGGTTTGCATATGTTCAAAATTGCTTATGCTGATATTATAGTAGAAGTACAGTAATCTAACAGGAGATAAGGAGATCTGAAAAAATGAGAAAAAATGAGATATTTCTTCATCATAATTAATTTCAGATTGCTACAAGTAGCATTAGTAAGTGTAAGTGTAGCATTTAGCTCAAGAACGGTTATGAAATGTATTAATACTTCATGAAAGGAGACTTTTAGTCATTTAATACCAAATAACAGAAAAAACAGTAAAGTTCAATTTACTACTATTTTTTATAGCTGCTGTTTTTAATATAGTACAGTGTACTCTATCAATTAAACAAGTCCTATGTTTTACACTTATTATAACATATTTCTCACAGAATCTTAGTGTTTAACTTTTGAAATCCATTTGAATTGCAAATTGTTCAGCTCTTATATTTGCCAGTGGTTTTGGATTTTTTAAATAAAGAGAGTGAATGCTTTCTAACAAAACAGTGGTAAAATATTTATTTCAGGGGCATTATTTACAAGTTTTATTAAGAACATATTTTAATAAAAAGTGTTATAATCACAATAATTTCCATTTTTCTACCATGAATACATACAAATATATTTCCTCCTACCTTTGTTTTTCCTTCTCTTCTGATAAACCTAAGAAAAATTTATACTCTAGTCATTTAACATAATACTCCTATTTCTCATGAGTTAGAAAGAAATAACCTAGGATTCTATTTAGTAACAAAGTATAGCTTACTTCAGACTTCTAAGTTTTAGGACATATCTATAAATAATAAATATTCCATAGACATTAATATGTGAATTTATATGTTTTCCAAATAGTATTCTGAAATATCCTATAAAATTTGACATAGTTCCCTAGAAAATTGATCATATATGTCAGTGAAACACCAGATTAAGGAAAATCTAACATGTTACTTTATACCAAGACTTCTCAGAAACTTAAAATTATTCTATAAGGTGAATATTTTTTTTTTGTGAATTCTTTAAAAAAGAACATAACATACATTTTCCCTACTTATTTTCACATGAAAACTTATGAGGGGTTAGGAGGGAAGAACCAATGAACATACTTTGAACAAAGTTTTTAAAATGTTGGCTAAAGGTAAGAAATGTAATTAATTGACATTAAGAAAAGATTTTTTAAAAAATACTTCAAAGCGTACAAAGAAAATTATTAAATATATGTCATAAAAAAACAAGTAATCAGATATCATCAGGCTGGGGAACAAGAATATGTTGAAATAAATATAATAACTTTAAATATTTGAAATAATAGTTATTAATAGTTATTAAACTATTATTAAATATGGCACTTTCTATCTGCCAAACTCACAAATACCTCTCAAGGACATATCTATAAATAATAAATATTCCATAGACATTAATATGTGAATTTATATGTTTTCCAAATAGTATTCTGAAATATCCTATAAAAAGGGATAAAATGTATTCCAGTAGATCCAAAATGAAGAGTAGAACATATGGGTGAAATGCATATGGAACCATATTTTAACACTAGCTAAGAAAGAATTTGCTAATAATTGCTCAGAATCATCCAACAATGAAAGCAATTTTCTGGAGATGGAGTTACCCACCATTAGGACTGTCCAGAGAATGAATAATGGTTCAAGCGAAAGGCTATAAAAGGAATTCCTGATTTTGAAGCAAATTTGTAAAATGTTCCTCTATGACCTTTTCAACTCTAAAAATTTCCTGTCTTCCCCCTCTTACCTTCCATCCCTCCCTCCCTCTAATCTACCCTTCCTTCCTTCCTTACTTCTTCCTTCCTACCTGCATTTTTTTTTCTTTCTTTATTTCAGAAAATATACATTGAGAACTGTATATATACCAGACTATACTACACACTGGGGTATAATAGTTTATACTATAGTTGGTAAGAAACCAATTAGGTGAGTAACCACAAAAATATATAAAATTTTATCTGTGATAAATGCTATTAACAGACAGCTACATGGTACAAAACTGATGGTACATGGTACTAATACCGATTTGTTACAAAGATTCTCTAAAGAAGTAATGATTAAGGAAATTATAAAGGATGGGAAGTATTTATCACTGGTGGGAGGGAAGAATAGTTCAGGCAGAATTTAGACACTAGTTTCCAGGAACAATTTAAAAGTTCCTGAGGAGTTTTAAATCCAAAGGGATTCTGTTCATTGAGGGTTAATACTGTGTAGTGGTAAAGAACATTAACACTGAAGCTAAAATTACTGAGTTCAAACCCCACATTTCTGGCTATGTGGTCCTGGGCAGAATTATTAAATTCTCTGTGCCTCAGTCTCTTCTCATTTATAAAATGGGGACATTTTTAGCATCTACCTTACAGTGAGAATTAAATGATTACATTTAGGATATGTAAAGTGTCTTGAAGAATGCCAAATACATGGTGCGTGCTAGATGTTTGTTATTATTGTATGCAACATATAGTTACATAGATCTAGACATACATACATAGATGAGCAAGCTTCTTGGTGAAGTGAGTAAAACTGGAGGGAATTAAGATTAAACGGGAATAGATCAGTTAGGGTTGTAATCTTACAGCACAAATTAGGAAACCAGAAGGAGCTTAGAATATAATGGCACCGCCGGAATTGCTAGAAATGGAAAGACATGGACAAGCGTGAAAGAATTAAGTTGTAATACTATCAGGATTTGGTAGTTGATTGGGTAGATGGAACAAGAACAAGGAGGTGGTAAGGTTTCTGCTTGCGAAAGTGGATACGTGGCAATGTGCTTTCTAAGAGGAGCGTGCTTAGAAGACCATAAATTTGATTTTAGATGTAGTTAGTTTTAAATTATTTTGATTCATCCAAAAGAAGTCATGTAAGTTATTGAATGAGGACTAATGTTAAAAGAAGGGGTCTGGACAGGTATATAAATATATGGGTGAAATTTTCTAGATTTTGTTAATAGTTCCAAAAATTGGGGGAGAATTCTGTATTTAAATATTCATATTTGTATGAAAGAAGACTGAGTTAAGTGCAGAGGACAGATTGAGAAAATGCAGGCATAATTCTAAATATTGACCAATGAAGCTAGGAAGAACAGAGTAAGCTCTCTATCACAAATTCTTTTTTTTTTTTTGAAGATTTTATTTATTTATTTGACAGAGAGAAAGAGAGATCACAAGTAGGCAGAGAAGTAGGCAGAGAGAGAGAGGGAGAAGCAGGCTCCCTGCTGAGCAGAAAGCCCAATGTGGGGCTCGATCCCAGGATCCTGGAACATGACCTGAGCCGAAGGCAGAGGCTTTAACCCACTGAGCCACCCAGGCGCCCCACAAATTCTCTCTCTCTTTTTTTTTTAAATATGGACTCAAAGTTACTATAAAGTCTTTAAAATTTACAAATAATCTGCTTTTCTCTTTTTGATATATACATTGTGATTATTATCAATAGTTTAAAAAAACAAAAATCAGAAAAAAACTAGGCTATAAACTTAAGCCACTTTGAAGTTATGGAATTATCATAATGTTCAATCTCTCATATTATGGCCCTAACTGAAACAAAACAGAAGAAAACATTTTATCTATGATCTCACCATGTAAATATGATGAATTTCATTCATAAACAAGGGAACAAGGAGCAAAAATAAGAGAAGGCAGTATCCAATGACCATGAGCAGTATATTTGCAAATGATAATGTTTAAAAAAATGGACTTAGTGGTAAGAATCCTGTAAGAGTGTTTTATTTGCTTTCTCTAAATTCTCTTTTAAAAAACAAAACAAAACGAAACAGGGCACCTGGGTGGCTCAGTCATTAAGTATCTGCCCTCTGCCTTCGGCTCAGGTCATGATCCCAGGGTCCTGGGATCAAGCCCCACATCAGGCTCCCTGCTCCGCGGGAAGCCTGCTTCTCCCTCACCCACTCCCCCTGCTTGTGCTCCAGCTCTCTCACTCTCTTTCTGTCAAATAAATAAACAAAATCTGTCAAATAAATAAATAAAATCTTTAAAAATAAGAAAACTTTTTAAAAAAGTTTTAAAAATTAAAAACAAAATAAGTCAAAACAAGAAACCTGGACAGAACTGTGTGGTGGGAGGCAATTTCCAGATGGTACCTTTTATAAACTTGGTGTCAAAGAATCTAATGAATCCTCCACCCCACAAAATGATTGAATGTAAAAGTAAGTGTGTATTGATAAAGAGAGAGATGGATGTATAGATTGAGATATTTAAAATTTTCAGTGTCCTAAGAACCCTCCATTGGCCAGGAAGAGCTTAAATTTTATCGGTTCAAGTTAGAATTATATGTCATAGAAGAAGAATGAATTTTTTCAAAGTTAACCACAATATATTGGTGAGGAATGTAGAACTGTTAAACTAATACAAGGGAAAAAGAGAGTGGAAAAGAGTATTTACTGAGTCTAAAGGAAGGCAAGAAGAGAAATTTAAAAAAAGACAAGTGGAATGTATATAATAAAATAGTGCATTTGAATCCACATATACCGATAATTACATGGTACAGGGGTGAAGAACTTGTGCTTTAGAGAGAAAAGATCAAGTTTCAAACCCAGCGTGTGGCATTTACTTTTCCATTTCCTTGACCTCTGGCAAATGTTTGAAGATTTCTAAGGATTGGATCCTCATTTATGAAATAGGGAAAAATATCAACTATCTTTCACCTTTTTCTGTGAGGGTGAGAGAACAGATGTGCAGTTCTTATCACCTGACGTATCGGAAGTCTCCAATAACTGGTAGGTTGGCATTTTATTATTAGCAGGGTCCTGGCACACAGAATTACCCATGTTCTCTCCACTCCATTTTGCAAAAAAGAAACTGAGAAAAATGAATGGCCAAACTGATCCACGTTTGTTTACATTTGGGTGGCCTAGAAGGCTGCTCAGTTATGTAGAGACGACCGTGTTGGAATGGGGCTGGAGAAGCTGGGGAGTAAAACAAATGAAACTGAGATGGGATGGATCAATGGAAGAAAAAAAAAGACTGAAGCCTCCACGGAATGAAGTCTAGGCTTCATATCCATATCGATATACTGAAAGGAAATGAATGATCCGAGCCTGGGGAACTCCATTTTAAAATATCTTAAGTGCTGAGAAAGGGGAAGACTTTGGGTGTGGGAAGGAATTGCCAGAACAAAGGAGTGAATGTCACCAAGGTCAGAGAGGAGTAGGATCTATGACACTGTAAGACTCTGCTGCAAGTGCTTACAGAGACAGGGCTCCTGCTTTGACCACCGTTTTATGCCCTCTCATGATGGGATAGGCCATTATAGTTGAAAAAAGATTAGTAATTATTCTAGACTAATACATGCATACCCATAGGAATTGATTATTAAAATACTAATTTAAAAGTTATTGTGCCCTGAGGTGCCTGGGTGGCTCGGTCAAGTGTCCGGCTCTTGATTTTAGCTCAGGTCATGATCTCAGGGGGTCGTGATATCGATCTCCGTGTGGGACTCTGCGCTTAGCATGGAGTCTGCTTGATATTCTGTCTCTCCCTCTGCTCCTTCCCCTGCTCACTTTCTCTCTCTCTCTCTCTCAATAAATAAATAAAATCTTTTAAAAAATTACTGTGCCCTATGGAGTGATATTTTGCACAATACCTGAAATATTGCATATGTTGAAGTTAATTTGTGATTTACAAAAACAGTGATATCTTATTTGTCAAAAACTGTAGAAAATTTTTGTTCCTTATGTATCTGAGACAGATCTCTGAACTCCTCACTCAGAATATTTATACATAGGGAAAAGAAGAAAAATAATATATAAGCATATTATAAAATTTAAAACTATTAAGCAAATATACCACATCATTTGCCAAATCGCAACATTATTATCCCGAAGCATGATTCTGTTGTTTCACCTTTGGAAAAATATCACTTACTTTGTGACATTCAGCTGAGTAAACAAAATTGAAGTGTAGAAAGAGACTCATTGTCTGAGTTCTTAAAGGTTTCTGAAAACAAGTTAAAACGGTCCTGGAAGAAGATCAAAACAGTCAAATGACTAGCAGGCATGATTTTTACAAAACCCATCTGAAAAACTATCCATAGTGTATGTTATGGTGCCAGGGTTTGTTTCCAACAGGGCAAGAGTCCTGCCACATAGTCCATTTGCTGGCTTCCTGCTTGCATTAGAAGTGACAAAACAAAGCTGTTGGTTAGCAGGAATATAGACAAAACTGTTGATCAGTGCGACTATAGACTGGGAACACCACCCATGTTGAGAAGTCGAAAGATTGCCTTCAGAGAAATGGATATAAAGATGGAGCAAACATGTTTTCTACAGATAATTAGCAAATTTAGATCATATATCCAATCTTTATATAGTTAAGAAGAGAGGGGCAGAAAGTCACTTGAATGACTTAATAGTAAACCGATGTATTAAAATCAAGGATGGTGAGATAGACTAGGAAGAGTGTTGAGGATGTAAAGCAAGACACATATAAATTTGTATCCCAGGTCTGCTAAGTGAAACTGAGAAAATTACTCCAAGTCTTTGATGATCAATTCTTTAAATTATACCAGAGAGAATAACATGTACTTTTCTTGAGAGCCCTTTGAGCATAAGAAGTAGTGTATTTAAAATGCCTACAATATAGTAGGTGCTCAATAAATAAAAGATGATCATTAGTATTACTGGTATTATTATTTGAGGTTCTTAAATGTACTAAAGAAGTTTTAGGCAGTAATTTATCTGGAAGGAATACGTGATAAAAAATAAGAATTGGAAGAGGTTAATAATGGGGTCTCAGGGCTTGGTATACAGGTATTTGAAATTTTTCATACTAAAATTTTTAAAAATCTAGAGGTAGAAAAAGGACCTGATAATTAATTCTTTTCTTACTCATAACATCCTAGTGACTTATAGAGGTTCCAAAATGCTAGTAATAATATTAAACCTATCTAAAAATTATTGAATATAAATTTCTTTTATCCAAAATTTTTATTTAAATTCCTGTCCATTAACATATAGGGTCATACTGGTTTCAGGAGTAGAATTTAGTGATTCATCACATATAACACCCAGTGCCCCACACAAGCACCCTCCGTCAACCCCATTTAACCCATGCCCCACCCACCTCCTTCCATCAACCCACAGTTTGTTCTCTATAGTTAAGAGTCTCTTATGGTTTTGAATGCAAATTTCTTTATTTTGATGGAAAGGTCTAGCATTCACCAATACCATTTTACTCTCTTTCTGGGCACCGTGAAGGATGAAATTTTCCCATCTCCTTGAGAGAAAGTGAGAATTCATGAGACAATTTTAGCCTCTGTGTAATGAGCGGAAGTGACATGCATCCTTTCTAGGCCAAAGGATTTCATTGCTGAGGTGCAATCTTCTTTTTCCATCCCACTAACATCAGGAGGAAAAAGTCCACATGTTCTAGGTTCCAGATGGTAGTGGGTCTGTCACTCTGTCTGCAATCTGTATAGCTGTTCAAGGGACAATATGGGGCAGAGCTGCTCCCCTAACTGGTATAGGGAGAAAGCATTTGAGACAAAGTAATCTTTTTTTTTTTTATATTAAGCCAGTCAAATCTGTGGTGTTTGTTATTACAACGTAATAGTCTATCCTTAGTAATACATTCACATTTTACATGTATGTTCAGTGATATAAATGGATAAATCCTGAAAATGGTGTTACATAATCAGTATAATATTTGCAGTTTAATTTTTAATTCCATCTAAATGATACATGAGTTTGCTAAAAATCTAACAGCTAAGAAAAGTGACCAGCAAAAACAAGGATTTCCTGCCTCATCTTTCCCATGCCAGTCCAATGCCCTAGACACAACACTCTATGTATTTACTGATTTTATTTTTCCTGTAGTTATCTTCATATTGTTAATAACATGATTTTGTCCTTCTTGATTTAGTCATTTTAAGTAACATATACTACTAACTCCGTTATAGACGATCATTTAGCAAACTCATACTCCTTTCTTCTTATATTTTGGTAGCTATATTTTTATTTATACTTCTTAACTTAGGTAATAAGCTTCTTAACTTGGATAATAAGCTTGAATAAAAAATGTACTTTTCTATTTCTGGTTTCAACAACTTTAGGAGACTATGTCAACTTTTCTCTATGTGAGATGAGATAATTAACATTCGAACCTTTCCTTACTTTACCATCATCTCCTGTCTGATACACTTCTATTTTCATGTCAAAGTTTCACATTTTTGTAAATAATAACTATGTTTTCCGGGCATGCTTATAAAGTGACTCTAAAAGAATTTTTTAGAGACAGTTTAGAGTAGATCTCAGTTGGTTAAGTGTCTGCTTTCAGCTCAGGTCATAATCTCAGAGTCCTGGGATCGAGTCCAATGTCAGGAATCCCTACTCAGTGAAGCATCTGCTTTTCTGCCCCTCCCCTGGCTTGTGCCCACGCTCTCTCTCACTTGATCACTCTCTCTTTCTCAAATAAATAAATAAAACCTTCAAAAAAGAGACAGTTTTGAGTACATTTTGTCTTTTCCTGAGGTGCAGTAAGAGGCAGGCTCCTCCTTTTCTGTATCCATTCCTTAGCAAATATTGAACTTATAAATTTTATTTCTGAATCACCAGTTAATACATGTTCACCTTGTTTCTGCTACCATGCAAGGAGATGCTGGAGATGCTGAAATGTGCTATTTGCAGTTGACCCATTCTTCAATTTCTTTGCTGTAATGGATTTGGTCCTTTGTAAAATTCTGCATAATGATTTTGATAAGATTTGATATAGAGGAATGTGAGACAAATATGATTAGACACATATATAGAATGGAGTATTACGCCTCCATCAGAAAGGATGAATACCCAACTTTTGTATCAACATCAACAGGACTGGAAGAGATTATGCTGAGTGAATTAAGTCAAGCAGAGAGAGTCAAGTATCATATGGTTTCACTTTCTTGTGGAGCATAAGGAATAACACAGAAGACATGGGAGATGGGGAGGAGAAGGGAATTGGGGGAAATCGGAGGGAGAGACAAACCATGAGAGACTGTGGACTCTGAGAAACAAGCTGAGGGTTTTGGAGGGGTGGGGGTGGGGAGTTCGGTGAGCCTGGTGGTGGGTATTATGGAGGGCATGGATTCTGTGGAGCACTGGGTTTTGTACATAAACAATGAATTTTGGAACACTGAAAAAATAAAATTAAATAAAATTTTAAAAATATGATTAAACAACATCTTCTCTGACCATTGCTACTCAAAAAAAAAAAAAAAAAAAAAAAGATGCACTGTCATGTCTCCGTTTGAAATCTTCTTAAAGTATGAGCATTAGTCCTGGAATGAGGTATATGTTAGAAACAGGGAGAAGTTTGTGGAAGACTATCAAGAAGTCAGGAGTTATGACTCAAATCACAGTGGAATATTATTCAGCCGTAGAAAGAATAAAATCTTGCAGTTTGCAACAACATGGATGGATCTAGAGAGTATAATGCTAAGTCAAATAAGTCAGTCCAAGAAAGACAAAGACCTTATGATTTCACTCATATGTGGAATTTAAGGGGGAAAAAAAATAGACAAAAAAAAAAAAAAAAAAACAAAAGCAAGCTCTTAATTACAGAGAATAAATTGTTGGTTCCAGAGGGGAGGTGGGTGGGGGGATGGGTGAACTAGGTAATAGGGATTAAGAGCACATTTACCCTGATGAGCACTGAGTAATGTATAGAGTTGTTGAATCACTAGAGTGTACACCGGAAACTAATATAACACTGTACGTTAACTACACTGGAATTAAAAGAATAATAAAATGAAGTGGGGAACTAATGGCAAAGATGCCTGGAGTAGGGTGTTGGAAAGAAGCTAGAGCAGGAAGGGAAGGGAATAACACACTGTCCCCTGGGTCACTTGACTTGGGCAACTAAAGCTCCATGACGGTTGACTACGGTTTGGCCTGCAGATGTACTTTAGGAGGTACTTTAGGAGGTCAGAGCCTGGTGAAATCGCATCACTCCACTTGGTCTATATAAGCATCTTTGCTCACATGTGCCACTGATGGGGGCCCAAGAGCCCCCTGTATGTCCTCTTAATCCACTTTCACTCCCTGCATGCCTCACAGTAGCAGGATGCCTCTTCCTCTCATCACAAGATCTTGTTATTCAGTGAAATACTGAAACTACTCCTCCTCTTTTTGCTTCCAATTTACCTATACTTGACTACGACTCTTTCCAAACTTAGGAGTAAATGTGCATCTTTTTAAAATATCAAAATCTATGTATCCCCATGTTTGGTAAGTGTATTTGTTTGCTAGGGCTGCCATAACAAAAATACCACATCCTGGGTAGCTTAGGCAAGAAAAAAAAAAAAAAAAAGAAAGAAATCATTTTCTGGAGGCTAGATGTCCAAGATCAAGGTGTTGGTAGGTTTGGTTTCTCCTGAAGTCTCTCTCCTTGGCTTGAAGATGGCTTTCTCTCTGTCCTCACATGGTTCTTCCCGAGGCACACAAAACCCTGGTGTTGCTCAGTGTGTTCAAAGTTCCTCCTTATACATACATATATATTTTTCTTAATTTAAATTTAAATTTAATTTAATTTAATTTTAAACCTTTTAATTTTAACTTAATTTTAATTTAAAACATTTTTTAAATTTAAAACCTTTTTTTTTTAAAGATTTTTATTTATTTATTTAACAGACAGAGATCACAAGTAGGCAGAGAAGCAGGCAGAGAGAGAGGAGGAAGCAGGCTCCCAGCTGAGCAGAGAGCCTGATGCGGGCCTCGATCCCAGGACCCTGGGATCATGACTTGAGCCGAAGGCAGAGGTTTTAACCCACTGAGCCACCCAGGCGCCCTAAAACCTTTTTTAAAGATATTTTAAATTAATTTTAATTTAAAACCCTTTTTTAAAGATTTTATTTATTTATTTGAGAGAGAGAGAGAGAGCACAGCAGGCAGAGGGAGAAGCAGGCTCTCCACTGAGCAAGGAACCTGATGTGGGACATGTGACCTGAACTGAGGGTAGATGCTTAACTGACTAAGCCACGCAGGCATCCAAAGTTGCTCTTGTTAGAAGTCAGATTAGATAAGGATTCACCCTAAAAATCTCATTTTGACTTATTTGCCTCTTTAAAGACTTCACCTCCAAATGTAGTCCATTCTGAAGTACTGGAAATTAGGAGTTCAACATAAAATTTGGGGGACACAATTATGTCTGTAACAGTAGTCGTCTGAAAATGCAATGTTTCTTTTTCTTAACTATTTTAAGTATTTTATTGAGTAACAGGTAAAGATACATATTAATAGATCATATGAGTGTTTTTCCCACATTTGTCAGACTAACCATTATTATTCACTAATGTACATAGCTAACTATATTTGCTAAGTGCTTTTAGTGCTTAGAGGAAAATCTGATTGCATTACACTGTAGCTATAGGATTGATCCAATTTAAATGCAAGATAGCCCAGAAGAAGGAAAACACACCAATCAGTACTAAATTCAACCCTCATTATCAGCACTACAAAATACATAAAGCTTTAAATATAAACTTACACAATTTCAGCTAGAAATAAGACTAATTTAGCAGACTGTTGTCTAAAGCCAGATCATTCCGTTTGTTCAAAATGAAAGTTTTACTCTCAAAATCTAAGCAAATAAACTTTACAAAGAATGAATCCCCGTCTAAATTCTCAACAATTCTAAATGGCTAAGATAGTCTGACGATCTCTAAGCTAGCTGACAGAATCTTTTGGTCCTAAATAATAATTCCAAATGTTTGGGGAACTATCTCAACAGAATAAAATGAGAATTGCCACATCAAATCTTCTGTGTTTATAAAAGGAACAGCTGTGACTAAGGAGCCTGAGGGCAATGCATTAATATTCAAAGTTATCTTTCTGAAATGGAGTTACAAATTTGAGCATGTTCACAGGAAAATAAAATAAGCTGACATCCATTTGAATGATCTTTACAGATGTGAAGTAAATATATACCAGTCCACATTGCAATTAAATCCACATAATTAGTTCAGGGATTTCATGCCAAAAGTATGTTGTAATTCTACTAAATTTAAATTGTGCATAGTGGTAAATGAGAATAAATATTCCAAAATGATGGCTCATTTAGCATGTTCACATACACAAGCACAAACACATACACACAAACAGAATCAAACCAATGCAAATCTGGAAATAATTATATCATCTCTTTATTGGCAAGCCTAAAGGAAAAGTTCACAAGAAAACTAGTTTTACATATAATTTCTCCTATTTCATGCACATAAGGAAAAATAAAAGATGGCCAAAAAAAAGGTTTATATGTATCTTTTCTTGCAGTCAAAAGATTGCTTCTCTATGAAAGTATTGCAAAGACATCCAAATGTTCTTTATCTTCTTTACCAAATGATAAGTAATTTAATTCCAGATGGTACATATTACACAATATCATTCATCAAAAGTTGTATGATTCCAAGCACATGAAACTCTTGTAAAAAAAAAAAAAAAAAGCATTGCTTTGGGGTTTCTCTTTTTCTGTTGTTTTTTCGTTTGTCTTCTCCTTTTTAGTTTTTCTTTTGTCTTTTCCTTTTCCTTTTTAAATTTTTAAAATTTTTTTTGCAAGGGGCAGTGGTATTAACTTCTGGTAATGTGATATCTAACAGTATTTTTGTAAAGCAACAATGATTCAGACATCACTAATACTCTTCTCTAAGAAAGTTAACCTTTGCCCACCATTCTTTTAACAAGGTTTATCAGGCTGTGCACTTTGTTTAAGAAAATGTGAAAGGCAATGCAACATAGTAGCTAAAATTTTTTTAAAAAGGGATAGCAAACAACCAAATCAGTCTAATTCGAATAGAAGATAATGTGTCAAATTGTCATACATACCTATAGGAGAACTTTTTTTAAATCAGAAACTAGAAACACAGATTTTGCCCAAGTCTCAGTTTCTAGTAGGATCAGCCTGTAAACAAGCATCCCTTTGTGTAAGAGAAGATAATCTAGTCGCTGAGGTTATGGGCTGAGATTAAGAAAAAAAAATACACTTAAAAAAAAATACTTCAAAATAAAAAAGATTTTATTTATTTATTTGCTTGTTTGTTTGTTTGTTTGGAGAAAGCATGTGAGCAAGGAGAGGGGCAGAGGGAGAGCGAGAACCTCAAACAGTGAGTATGGAACCTGACCCAGGGCTTGATCTCAGAACCCTGAGTTCATGACCTGAGCTGAAATCAAGAGGCAGATGCTTAACTGACTGAGCCACCCAGGTACCCCAAAATGACTGTTGTTTTTAGTCCCAAAAGTGAATTGCTAAATATATATTGATAACATAAATATACAGTATGCAATGTATACTGAGCAGTAAATGTTATAAGTCTCAACTACACAAACAGACCAGTAAAGCTGATGGTAAATGAAAACACAAAGATGCTATTTCTCAGTCTGGAATGCAGAAAAAGAGACACTGCCCAATCCACAGTCTGTTATTTAGGCAGTCTGTTATTGACTTGCCA
Organism: Mustela nivalis; assembly: GCF_964662115.1. Lineage (NCBI taxonomy): Eukaryota > Metazoa > Chordata > Mammalia > Carnivora > Mustelidae > Mustela > Mustela nivalis. The sequence goes on from NC_139026.1 coordinate 28,021,619, forward strand.
CTAGCTATAGGATGTGAAAGCATGTTCTCTGTGGCTGGGGTACACCGAAGAAGTTCCGTCCACTTCCCCTTCGGTGTACCCTAGCCACAGAGAACATGCTTTCACATCCTATAGCTGGTGGCAAGTCAATAACAGACTGCATTTTTCAATCACATGATTGAATTGTTGCAAAAGTTCAGGCAACTACAGAATAGCCAGGCTTTAGTCTTCTCATTTGTTAAATGAGAGTAATAATAGCCATCAGAGCAGTAATGGTTGGTTGGCTTTCCCACTGACAAATCCCATTTTCTATTTCTCATTTTTCTCTGGAGACAGGAACGGTTAAACACACCTCTATTATCCCGTTAACCTCATTTCCATTATTCCTAAAGCAGATTCTGAGACAAGGATTTGAGTATACATAGTGAGGGGAAGTTAGCCCAGGAAAAAATTGAAGGGGGAGTGAGTTAAGAGAGCCAATGAAGGTTGTGTTAATGAGTGAGTACCATGGTGGCCAAATGGTGCTCAAACACTGGGGACTCCAAGACACTTGCAGAAGACCTCTTGGGATTATCCAGTGAGGGGTAAGAAAGCTGGGGTTTTTAATATTACTACTTTCATTCTTATCAATTCCTTTTTTCATCTCTGCACATGGGCAACTGGACATGACTGCACCAGGTATGATTGTGGAGATGTACCTATACTATAGTTTGAAAAGCGTCATGCTAAAAATATGCGTTTGTGTAGAATTGCAAATTTGTCCTGATGGTGAAAGAATGCACAATTTGATTAAAAACCTGAGTCTTAGCTCAACTTGCCTTTGCCATTAGCTGATAACAAAATGGAAAAGTCTTTAGGTGTGGCCCTTAGAGTTTTGTTATTTGAGAAATGATGAGCTTGAAATATTGATGAAACCAACAGATTTCCCAGTTCTAAGTCCCAAGAATATTTGATTAAATACATTTTTATTATGTTTATAATATTTTTATTATGTTTATAGTAACTTTACCCATTTATTTGTCAGGCCCTAAAGACTTTAAATGCCACCTTTGCTGTTTTTCATTAAATAAAATACAGAATACCTTTCTGATGTCAGAAAGCCATCTGTAAAGTGAATAAATGAACATTGCTAAAACAAAATCCTTCCAGAGGAGAAATCAAATTATCTGTTAAAGCAATTGGACATAGCTCTCACAAATTTTCATGATCCACCATTTAGCACAAGGGATATTACTTCAAGATTTGAAAAGAAATTAGTCAATGTTTAATTTTGAATTTTTAAGAGAATGACACCATATGTAAGCAATAAACTTAGAATCCCAAACAAACCAAATCCTCAAAAAAAAAAAAAAACCCCTCATGATTAAAATTGTTTCCTAAACTACCATGTTATTGATGCCAGATGTTAATCATAAAAACAGAAGATAAAGAACTGGTTCCATTTTCAACAGAAAGATGTCAACTTGAAAATAAGGAGTCACTGTAAGTCTGGTTAGCCAACAAGCTTTCTGTAACATATTATAACATTTTTCCATAAGCCATGGTTTATATAGTCAAATCTTTTTTTACAGGATAATATATATATATTTTTTTTATTTTTATTTATTTATTTATTTTTTTTGATAAAAGTCTTAGACTGCTGGAGGTGAGCAGTCATGCGATAAGTGCCCAAAAAATTACTTCCTGAGATTCCTGGGAGATTTTCCTTATTTTGTTTTATTTTTCTACAATGAGATAAGAATTTCATCCATGATTTGTAGCTGTCTCTCCATACCCTGCCTTCATCTTATATGGTCCAAGTCCACATTTTATAGCTTTTTTAACATCTACACTTGATTGCTACTTTAAGACCACAAACTTCGTATGCTCAACACTTTTTTTCCCTAGAAATTATTTTTCTTCTGCCAATTTCCCTCTATTCAACAATTCAATCTTTTATTCAATCATTTCTTTATTCATTTAACTTTTCTTCATTCAAAAGTCTACCAGCAGAAGATATAGTGGCAGGAGCTACAAGAGTAAAATAGTGTCTGCTCTCTAGGGATCTAACAGGGGTGATCATATAGGATAGTTACCATAATGTGGAGTAGTGCTGTAATTGCTATCAGTGAAACCTAGAGCACTCTTTGACCCTGCAAATTTCTGAGATGCCTCAGATAGAACCAAGTGAATTGAATCTTGACAGTGAGTGAAATTTTCCAGGATAGAAAGGAAGGCGGTGGTTTAGCATAAATAAATTCAAAGCAATGGAGAAAAGAAAGTGTAGCCTATCTAAACTCCAAATTCCTATTCCAAAGGGTAGAGTTCTGTTTGTCCTTCCCCTTGTGCTATTAGTATCATGTATATATGATATATAACATATATTATTCATATATTACATGTACCTATGTTACAGCTCCCATAAAAATGTATCCAGTTCTGCTGGATACAAATACTCTTATTTTTCAATATTGACAATGTCTTCATTTAACTTTCATTTTTGAAGATTTTTTTTCTGAATACTAACTTCATGGTAGACATCTGCCAGCACTTTAAAAATATGACCCCACTGTCATCTGACCTCCCTCGTTTTTGATGTTAGGTGTTTTTTGTATTGTTGCTCTCCTATAGGTAATGCATCATTCCTCTCTGCTTAACAATTTTTAATGATTTATTTCTATTTATGAGAGGTGGGGAGGGGCTGGAGGAAGGGAAAGAGACTCTCAAGCAGACTCCATGTTGAGTGCCCAGCCCACATGGGGCTCAGTCTCACAACCCTGAGATCATGACCTGATCCCAAACCAAGAGTCAGGTACTAAACCAACAGCCACCAACCAGGCTCCCCTATGCTTACTTTTAAGAAGTTCTCTTTATTTATGATTTTTTAGTTTATTCATGATGAAACTAGCTGTTTTTCTTCTTTGGAGTTTGCTGAGAATCTTGGACCTGTCAGATGTTTGTCACTACATTTGGAAAATTGGGGGTTATTATTCTTCCGTTTTGCACTGAATTCTCTCCCTGCAAAATTTGTATGTGGGAGTTCTCACCCCCAGTGCAAACTGTATTAGGAATTAGGGCCCAGGGAGGAAATCGAAGTTAAATGAGATCATAAGAGAGGGGGCCTCACTAGGACTAGTCCTTATAAGAAGAGAAAGAGACACCAGATCTCTCCTTCCCTCTCCTCCTTCACCTTCTCTCCCTCTGCCTGTCCCTGAACCTCTCTCTCCACATGCCCACAGACAAGAGGTGATGTGGGGACATGGAAAGACATCAGCCATCTACAAGCCAGGAAGAGACGCCTTAAGAAACCAACCCAGATGTCACCTTGATTGTAGGCTTGCCTCCATCCCCGAAAGGAAAGAAACTTTTATTGTTTAAGACACTCCATCTGTGGTATTGTGTTAGGGTGGCCTGCGAAAACTCACATATCTTCCCAATATTTTTTCATTCCCCATTCTTTCTTTCATGTCCTTTATGGAATCTAATTACATGCATCTTAGACCTCCTAATATAATCTCACAGATCACTGAGAATGTACTGCCTTATTTTCAAATTATTTTCTCTCTGTTCTTTATTAAAACTGTATGTTTTCTATTTATCTACCCTCAAGCTTAATAACCACTTATTTTGCCACATACGAAAACTTTTTTTAATATTACATATAATCTTGGGGCACCTGGGAGGCTCAGTCAGTTAAGTGCCTGACTCTTGGGTTTCAGCTCAGGTCATGATCTCAGAGTCCTGGGATTGAGTTCCACATCGGGCTCCTCAAGCAGCAGGAAGTCTGCTTGAGATTCTCTCTCTCCTCCTTCTCCCTCTGCCCCTCCCTGTCTCTCTCTCTCACATAAATAAATAAAACTTAAAAAAATATATATATATATCACATATAGTCTTGCTCAGTTAAAGAATTCCCACTGACTGGTTTCTGGAGGTTCCATTTCTCTGCTGAGCTCCCCTATTCATTCTAACCATTTTTCACTTGAAGTTCCCCAAGTTATCTATATATCTATATCTATATATTTTATTTAAAATCCTTCTATTCTAATTTCAACATTCAGAGCATTTTATGGTTGGTTTCTGTTGTTCGCCTTTCTCTTGACTGTGGTTCACAATTTCATTGCATGGCTCTATCAGTTTCTTTTTATTGCATGGTGGATAGTGTGGATGATACATTGTGGAGTTTGGATTCTGTTCTCTTTTTCTGAAGATTACTGATTTTTTTCTAGTAAGCAGTTATATCACCTTAACTCAAACTCAGAATTATGGCTTCCCTCAAGTGGGCGTCAGCTGAAAATTCTCATTTATCTCATTCTTCATGTTGCTTTTCATGGAGAACTCTGAAATCTCCACTGCACATATACAGTTCAGTAATCAGAAAGGGATTTAGGTGCAGTTTATATAAGATTTGGGGTTCTTCTCTCGGTCATTCCTCCTTCATGTGTTCTCCCTCCTTACTCTTCTCCACCAGTGAAATTCCAGTTTGTGTATTACCTTGGGAGTGCCCTCATGTGAAAAAGTAGTGTAGTTTCCCTCTTCGTGGGTCAACTCCACCCTATTTCTGTCTACTTTGGCCGCTTTCTAGTTCTTCAAATATTTTATTGGGCATCTATAATATTTATGTGCATGCAAGTTAGTCATATATAAGCCACTCTGCTGTTACAGGAATAAGTGTTGGTGAGAAAGTTTTAAGAATGGCTACATAACTAGATATTGAGCATATTTGATTTTCATTTTCATTTGTATTCATCTTTTATAAATTACATTTTGTAAGTACTTGTTTATTTCATACACTTTGTGAAATCTACTGGCAGACATCCCGAACTTTTTATTATATTACTGAGCCATCTACCACAAAGAGTCTGGTGCCTGCCCTGACTTTGGATTCTGAGTTGTAAATTATGTAATATTACTTTATGGTATCATCAATTTAACTCAGATATCTTTCTTTTATCTGAAAGCATCTGAATTAAAGAGTATACATTAAATAAATGTGGATATGAATTAAATTGTTAAGATCCAGAATTTTTACATTAAATATTTACTTTGTTTATATGTTGCCATCAAATAAAATCTTTCAGGTGAAAATGGCAATTTCCCTATTTCAAGTATTTCCATAACTGTCACCAGACTATCATGGTGAAAGAGAAATATGGAAAATGTGACTTTTTCATTAAAAATCTTAAAATAATTTTTTTTAATCAGTGCCTTGTAGATGCAAGTAAAACAATGTTTTCAAGCTAACACCAAATAATGGGGTGCCTATTGTGAGGATACAGTAGACATAAGGAAGTATGACACTCAGGTATGCAACCAGATCTGGGCAATAATGAGAACCATAGCAGTTCCCAGCGTTGCAAAGGCTGGAACTGGATTCTCAGTAGCTCTAAATGATTCGGTAGTAACTAGATTTTAATGCATTTTTATAAACTTCCAAACATCTGCTTTTCATTCTTTTCCCCAAACCAATCTATTTCCTCATAGCTTTTGCTCCTTCATTATTTGGATTTCCTTATGATTTCTCCTGCTTCTCTCTGACTTACAGATGGTGCTTATCTCTGTTTCTTTTAAGCTTCAGAGTTCTTTGCCTATGCATAAAGTTCCTCTGTGTTAACAGATATTTTTAATTACAATTAATCACAATTCAAAGCAAATTGCCATTAACATAAAATGTAATTTATTGGTATACAGAACTGATAAATAAAGGTTTCACAATGGATTCAGCAATGATTAATGCAGGGGTTCAAATAATATTGCTATGTCCCTTTTTCTGTCTTTCTTCATCTTTATGTCTCTGTCTCAGACCATATCGACACCACTAGTCCTAGATTTATATCATCTTAGGAATATGGTTGGAAATGAATGTATATTCTAATGGCTCTAAAATAATATCCATGAGGAGTACTCTGATTGACTCTGATTAACACAACTGATATTATGTACTCATCTCTGAACCAATCTTTGTCTCATACCTGTGGCAGTGGAGACAAGAACTGTATTACCACCCACGAAACATACCCAATAGGTTTCTAATAGGTAAGGAAATTCTATTCCTAGAAGAAATAGGGAAGAATTATCGGGCATGAACACAAAAAAAGCCAGGCCACCGAATAGTTGTTATTTCAGATTTCTGACAACAACTGTGGTGCTATTCAGGGCAATTTCCTCTGGGCACTCTCATAGTCTGGCATGGATACAGTTCTCTGGGATGCAGCTTTGGGTCCTAGTCCAATCATAGGTGCTTGTAGAGTGGTATCACACTGTACAACATTAGGTTTACAGAACAATCCTATAATCAAAGCTTTGACTGGTTTTCCCTGAGAGGTATTTGTGAGTTTGGCAGATAGAAAGTGCCATATTTAATAATAGTTTAATAACTATTATTTCAAATGAAGAAACTCAGTTGGCTATATTACTTTTATAAACACCAAAAAGCATTATTCTCTTATTTTCTGTCTAATGTATAACAAATCTATCCCTTCGCTCTTATTACAATGACGAATATTATAAAACTTGGCATATTTGTAAGGATACTGGAATTTGCTGTATTTGATTGAGTTTCTTATTTAGGTGAGCTAAAGAGACAAGAAGAGCATTCTAACCAAAATTATCTCTTACGAAACTATTTGAAACCCTGGATTGATCTTGATTAATTTCATAAAATTAAAGAATCCCAGAGGTTATAGATCTTTATTGAAATCAAAGGTAATGTTTATGCAAAATGACCATGTGGACATAGGGGTAGAATAAATTTCATTCAGAATAATGTCTGTAGTATTATTTGTACTAAATCCCAGTATGTGTTTTAATTCTGAATGTCCTTATAACTTAGTATTTTAACATTCAAAGTAAAATGTATCTAGAAATACTGTATATAAAAATTGATAAGGAGAAAAATGCCAGATAATATCATTATCTGGTTTTAATAGAAAATAAGATATTAACTGGGCACAATTATACTTCATGTCTTTTAGTGCTTTCACTAAAGCAATGGAGGCATACATGATTTGAATACCAAACCATATAAAATATACTATTCATTCAAAAAAACTAAACACAAAACAGAATGAATGTCCCTTTCCTTTCTATCTGTCACGCTAGGAAAAGGCTTAACTTTGAAATGTAAATTCTACATTCAGCATTCAATATTTCTAATGTTTTCATAATAAAATGGAAAGGAAATTCTCTTTCCTCAACTAAAAATTCCTCTGCATTCCTCACAATAAGAGATACGGTTGGACTCATCTACTTACTTATCACAAACACTTGTGTAAACACAATTTTTCCAGAAAGTTCAAAAAAAGTTCTGTCTACCTTCCAAGCCAACATCACATGTTTGAAATACCTCACAGCCTTTACCTCCATTGAGAAACAGCAGTGGAAGAATCAAACTGTCCCTACAAACTTTTGCCATGGTGTTTTTCACTTTGCCGTATTCAGTAGGAGTCTTTTAAAACAACAGTAGTGCCAAATTCATCATTTGGTTTCTTAGGTTTAATATTTGCAGAGTACTCATCGAGGCTTCCACAAATGAGGCATTAAAAGTGATTCCAGGATAGACCGCGGTCTTTGGACTCTACAGGTAGGCCAGTGGCCATGGCGGGCTTGGAGTTCTCCAATGTAACCTTTGTAGTAAATTGGTTTTCAGCTAAACCATGATCTACTTCATGCCATTTTATGAGCTTTTCCTCTAATTTTACAAGTTCAGCAATAGGAGAACTTGCAAGCCATTGCAATATGAGAACATTTGAGTCACGAATGCCAACACATACATTCGTATTTATATTCATGTTCATGTTCGCGAATATATGTATGCAAATATACATATTTGAGAATTTGGAATATAAATTGTAATTCAAAATTTTGTCAACTTAATTAAAATTAATAAAAATAAACCATCGCATGTCTATGTAATTACGTAGTGTACCCTGCATTCAGCTTTTCTTTATATCATGAAGTTTGTCCTCACATTCTTTTTCCACTTTTTGATTGTCCTTTATCTCCAGCTACTCACATTTGCCTTCTGATCTCCTGTGTCACTGAAACTGTTTTTTTTGGGGGGGGGGGGTTGTTTCATTTTGTTTTTGCCATTGTCACCAGGGACATCCTTGTTACTAAATTCAGCCATTAACATAATCCCCATGGCAGTGTCCATTCCCTGTCAAATATCCATCCTTTCCTTCTGTGTTAATAGAACAGCAATTGTCTTTGGTGTAGCAATCTCCACCCCCCTCTCTTAGACACACACACACACACGTGCACACACACATATATGCATTTTCCAGGTTTGCTTACAGCAGTGGCTTACCCATTTGACAAGTCTGCCTCATGAGCTGCCTACAATAAAGACTAGGAGATTTGGAGCATGTTCAGATTTCCTGATCTAAGCACCATAGGCAGTGTTTGGTTGCTTCCATCTTTCTCTTTACACTTGTATTCATGGACAAAAAGTTCAAGGTGGACAGCCATTTTGTGACTGGAGCTTGAAGGGAAGGAAATGTCTTACATTGAGTATAACATAATCCTTAATTAATACAAACTCATTGCTACATTTTTCATTCACAAACCCTTTTTATGGCATCAATAACTGTGGTGGCTTTGTGACACATTAATACTCATATTTTTCTTATTACTCTTGGTCCCTTCTTGTTATGTAGTTTCTACTTTGTTCTGCTTTGTGTTGGCTTTCACTGTCTTCACATAGATACTAAGTTTATTTTATTTTTATATATTTTCTGAGCTCTGCCCAATTGTCTCAGCTTTTCTGTTGTCTTGTTATTCTTTTTCTTTGAGCGTTTGTAACTCTGCTTAGCTGGGTGAATTAGGGTGAGCTACTTAAACTTTCTATGTTTCAGTATTTTTTCATTTTTATTTTATTTAAGATTTTATTTATTTATTTGACAGAGATCACAAGTAGGCAGAGAGGCAGAGAGAGAGGGGGAAGCAGGCTCCCTGCTGAGCAGAGAACCAGACGCAGGTTCTATCCCAGGACCCTGAGATCATGACCTGAGCCAAAGGCCGAGGCTTTAACTCACTGAGCCACCCAAGGCGCCCTGAGTATTTTTTTTTTTTCATTTTTAAAATAAGAATAAGAAAAGTACACTTTGTAAGGTTGCCATGAGAATTGAATGAGACAATAATGTAGGCCAAACACTTAGAACTATTGTTGGCACAAAATCAACATTCAGTGAACATTGGTTATTAGTATTTTATTAAGCTGATTATGTCATTGTATTTAAAACATATTTTATTTTATTTTATTCTATTTTATTTTATTTTTAGAAAGAGAACACATGCATGAGACTGTGCAGGGCAGAGGGAGAGGTAGAATCTTAAGCTGACTCCTTGCCCAGCGCAGAACCCGACATGGAGCTCAATCTTAGGACTCTGAAATCATGACCTCAGCTGAAACCAAGAGTTTGTCGCTTTAACAGTTGAGTCACCCAGCTGACCCTAAAACATTTTTATAGACATATAACCATATACAGAAAAGTATTCAACCCAATGACAAAAGATATGAACAAAATACATTGACAGAAGTTTTCTCAAAATATCCTCATCTAGTTTTTTTCAATGTCTATGGGATTGTAATTTTTTTCTTTTTCATTTTTTATATTACACCTTTTTTCCCTTAGATTAGATTCATGACAGATTTATCAACTTTATGAGCTTTTTCAAATACCAAATTTTGGCTTTCTCAGTCTTTTCTATTATTTTTGTTTTCTAGTTTATTAGGTTAAATTCACTTTTTCATTATCTTCTTCCGTCTTTCCTTTAAGTTTCTTATTATCTAAATTCTTTAAATGAATATTTAAATCATTGAAATTTTATCATTCCTTCAGGTTTCATATTGTCCATTTTAGGCTAAAAAAATTTCCTTCTATGACAAACTATAGTTGAATCCCACAGGTTGTGATGTGTGGGATTCTTGTTGTCATTGAGTTCAAAATATTTCTTAATTTTCACTGTGATTTCTTTTTTTGATCTGTAGGATTACTTAGAGATGTATTTCTTAATGTGCAATTGCTTTAGTGATTGTTTTGTTATTAATTTGTAGCTTCTTCCTTTGGTCAGAGATTTATCCCGCTAACTTTAGTCCTTGGATATATGTTGAGTCATGCCTCCTAGGACAGCCTAGCATCAATTTTGTAAACATCCTGTAAGAAACGAAAAGTAGACTGTGTCCTGTTGTTTGAGGGAGCCAAGATGCACCTTTGCTAAGTTGTGTTTGTTGCACACTCTGCAATTAGCCTCAATTCTTTGCCTTCCCTCTCATCCATGCTTTTGCCACTCACAGGAGTCTGAAACAGAGCTGCCTCGTGCAAACGGAGATCCAGGAACATAAATAACTGATATTTTAAGCTGCCAAATTCTGGAATGATTTGATTTTGTGGGTTTCTTAACTGAAAACCATAAACCTTTTTCAAAGAAATGTAATCCAAATGACAAATTTTACTAAAGAAATGAATTTATTTTTAATAATAGTAATAATAATAATAATGATAATAATAATAAACCTTCTCAAAGAGCAAAGACTCTTTGCAGATAATTTATACTGAATGATTGATTTCATTACCAGTGTGCAAAGGACATAAATTTTATTTTAATTAAGACTGAAAGATCAATGTAGATATTGATGGTGAGTGGGGGAATGTTTTATACCCCAAACTCCTGTATTCCATCTCTGTATGCCATTCTACTATTATTTGTGAAAATCTTAACTGCACAGTTGTGTTAATTTTTGTAACTTCAGTGATGTGTTAGAGGACCATGAGTCTGAGTTTGAAGTTTTCGTTGTAACTAAAAGCCAGAATAGTACTTGACCATGACGATTAAATACATAAAATGATGGGTGATTCTCCAACATGTCCAATATCTTATTTTTTAATTCTGATGTGGTATCTGAGCCTTTAGACTCCCCTGCAATATGGACGGCACCTGAACAGATCACTGCAAAGGCCAGAAGTGTCTAAAGAGCTACATCTTTTGGCTATGATTGATCTCTTTTAAATCATTTCTTGATTTTTATAATGCACAGCATGTTTATTTGCATGCACAACAACACAGATTCTGGTATCATGTATAAAGGAAAGCAAGCTTCAGGCAATTGAAGAAGATCAAGACTTTGAAGTATCTGATTCTGGAACCTTCCACAGTGGGAAGACTCACCATGCTGTCTTCAGAAGTTAAGTCTCTTAACCTGATGCCTCCCAGGATTTTCAGTAGGACTTCCTGCTGGACGAGCTCTTCTATTTCCTCTCTGGTGGGCAATTCAGTATTCCAGATAGTCTGTGTTCAGCATCTGTTTATGCAGGAGGTCCCAGGAAATCTAAGAGACCAGTTGCACTGTTCTCAGAAGCCAAGACCTTGGGCCCCACAGAACAGCACTTAAGATTCTCCAGCTGCAGAATGGATTACAAGGCTCGAGCTCCAGTTCCTTCCTTCTCTGCTCAGCCTCTCACTAACAGTCAGTACACACGAGAATATCTCTTTGCATGTTCCCTTTTCACCTCAGGCTGCCCTGTAAATAGTGTTTGCCCTGTGTATAGTATCTATGGAATATTTATCATAACTAAATACTTCTCACCATCCACCATCCATTTAGTATTTGACACTTCTCAGAATAAATTGTAGCTGTCATTATACTTCTTCCTAGATACTTCATTATCTAGAGTTCAGTGTTTGTTTTGTTATTTTATTTTTATATAAAATTTACATGCAATAATATATATAAAAATCCTTGAAGAGAGTGCAGGTAGGGGTGCCTGTGTGGCTCAGTCCATTAAGCATCTGCCTTCAGCTCAGGCCATGATCTCAGGGTCACGGATTGAGACCCGTGTCAGGCTTCCTGCTTAGTGGGGAGTCCATTCTCCCCTGTCTCTCTTTCTCCCTCTCTCAATCCAAAAATAAATAAATATTTTTAAAAAGAGAAAGAGAAACCACAGGTAAGAAGCTCTCTAACATAGCTGTAGCAATATTTTTCTAGATATGTCTCCTGAGGAAAGGAAATAAAAGCAAAATTAAACTATTGGGACTACAGCAAAATAAAGCTTCTGCATAGCAAAGGAAACAATCAACAAAACTAAAAGACAATCTACTGAATATATATATGTAGAGATAGATAGATAGATACACACATACAGATCTACTGAATAATATGTACACATATGTATTATATATATGCACATTCCATTGTGTGTGTATATATGTGTGTATATATATACATAATGGAATATCATTCAGCCACAAAAAGAAAGAAATCTTACCATTTACGATGACATGGATAGAACTAGAGTGTATAATGCTGGGCAAAATAAGTCAGTCAGAGAAAGACAAATATCATATGATCTCGCTCCTATGTGGCATTTAAGAAACAAAACAAATGAGCGAAGGAAATAAAAAGAGAGAGAGAGAAACAAATCAAGAAGCAGACTCTTAGCTATAGAGAACAAACTGAAGGTTACGGGGGAGGGGGCAGATAGAGTCATAGGAGAAATGGGGATGGAATTTAAAGAGTACACTTATAATGAAAGAAAATAAAATAAAATGACAAATCAAATATGTAAATGTTTAGTATACATTTGCTGGGTTTTAACAAAAAGAGCTATATCAAATTCTTACCAGGATATAGAACATCGGTATCAGACCAGAAAGTCAACTCTTGACCTCCCCTCCTGCAAATATCAACAGTTCTAATTTTTTCTTTAATAGGTTCACCTGCTCTCCTAGATCTTGATACAAAAGGAATCAGTATGTAACCTTGTATAAAGCTCCTTTCACTCAGAACATTTTTGAAATCCATCCCCATTGTGGGTCTATCAGTAGCCCATTACTTATAATTACTGTATATTATTCTTTTCCTTTTGTATCTATTTTGGTAACTTTTGCCTTTTTTTGTTGTTTAGTTTACTAACGTTTAATGAAATTATTAATATTCATAGTTTAAGGTCTATCATTTTACTATTTGTTTTCTGTTTAAACTCTCCCTCTCTCTAAAAAAAAAAAAAAAAAAAAAAAAAATCTTGGGACGCCTGGGTGGCTCAGTCAGGATCCCTGCTCAGTGGAGACTCGACTTCTCCCTCTCCCTCTGCCTGCCACTCTGCCTACTTGTGCACTCTCTCTCTGTCAAATAAATAAATAAAGTGTTTAAAAAGTTAAAAAATGAAAATAAATTTTAAAAATCCTTAAAACCTCTATTTTGACCTCCATGAAACTAATTTTTCCTGAAAGCGTGATGCACTTCCAAGTGGTTGTATGAGATACAGATTATTACATAGTTTTAAAATTTATTTTTAATGTAATACACACGACAACAACAAAAAATTAATGATTTTTATGAAATTTCTGTGACATTCTGAAATTTCACAGAAATCCTGAGATAATATGAGTCTAAATGTTTAAAGGAATTAAGTTGCATTTATTTAATAACAATATTAAGTAATTAAGTGAGTTTATAAGAATATGACAAAGCTCATTAAAGTGGCCCAGTAATAATGGAAGTTTGGAGAATCCTGTATTGATTCATATATCTAAACAAGACAATAATTACCAGGCCATGCTGTTATACCCAAGTTTTTATGCTGAAAGACCACCAAGGAGCCAACACCAATGCAATCACATGAGGGTTTATTTAACAAGCTTAAGTTTGGGCCCAAGTATACCAGACACAGCGGAGTAGGGACTTGGACCCCGAGCTTAGTTAAGGCAGGGGTATTTATGGGTTCCTGTTACTAAAGCAGGATGGGGGTCTTTCGAACTAAAGTAAAGTAGGGGAAAGTTCAGCCCTTGGGCACAGGGGTCTGAGATGGCTGCCGGAGCTAAGATGGCTGTACTTAGGCTAAGACTAAACCTGAGGTGGGATGGCCTCAATTTTTCTCGGCCTCCACACATGCCATCCTGGGACTAAAAATCAGTTGAGTTTTTTCTTAGTCATTCAAATTGCAATGACTTCAATCTCCTTCCCATTCAGGCAGCTTTCTCCCATGGCTTCTCTCTCCAAAGATCCCGGATGAGTCCCTGTCTGGCTATTGTTTACCCACTGCCTTCAGCCAGGAGAATGGGAACAAACAGGGCCTCCTGAGGCAGCTCCACACTGTTGACGTAAAAATGATATGCAGGGAAAAGCTGGAAGGTGTTATGCTTGCCTTAATTGTGTTTTGTTTCTTTTTCTAGGAGTGGTAGGTTTAAAAAAGGTAGGTATAGCTGAGTTGGATTGTGAATATGTGCTTCATTTTTTTGTGTGTGCTTTCCCTTCTGGCACGGATTCTGTCTCCTGATGAGACCTGCTCTTACAGACCTCTGCTCAGGACATGCATCTGACACTTCTCACAGACTTTATTTCACACCTTCTTCCTTTCCCCACGGGGAATATATTATTTATCTAAATAGTCCGTCACATTTCAGGGTAATGACTGGGATTACCTAAAAGGCTTAGCAAAGAATTCTGCCTTAAGGTGATCAGGAAGAAGACTGGTTAGAAATAAAATTGTACTTAGTTTTTAATTTTTTTACTTCTTGATTGTATGTTGTACAATTTTTTATTGTATGTTGAGCTCCCTTAGGAAATCTACGAGGAAGAGGAATTGTGATCAAGGCAGAATGTCAGCATTTTTTGGATAACGAGCTAAATAATCTGGAGAGCAGCATTAATTCTAATAAAACTCACAGTGAATTATGAAATAATTATAGTAGCTATCAATGTAAACAAAAATTACCATTTACTGAATGCTTCCTGTACATTGGAAATTGTGCTATATACTTTTATAGCCAATACATTATTTAAATATATAATCCTTATGTCAACCCTATAATGGTATTGTTTTTTTGTTGTTGTTGTTTTGTTTTACAGAACAATAATCTGAGGCAAAGAAAGATTAAATGAGTTTTTCAAGGGTACATAACCAGTAAATGTTGAATTTAGGGGCCATCCAAACCCAAAACCAAGATTCTTCTTGCTATGTTAGGAATGGAATGTTTTGAGACCTTTAAATATATATCAGTTCTTATAAGGAGTGTGATAGGTAATTTTATATGTCAAGCTGATTAGCCTATGGTACCCAGTTGTTTGGTCAAACACTAATCTAGATGCTGCTATAAAGGTATTTTGTAGATGTGATTAACATTGACAGTCAGTTGACTTTAAGTAAAAAAAGATTACCCTTGATGATAGGAATAGAGCTCTTTAGAGGGAAAATTTTCCAAGTGAAGAAGTAATTTAGCCTTGAGACTGTAAAACAGAAATTTCCTATGAGTTTAATTCACCATCCTGCCTGTGCATTTCAGACTCACGCTTACAACATTAACTACTGCCTGCATTTTCAGCTTGATGTCTGGCCCTAGGAAGTTTGGACTTACCAGCGCCAACAATTGTGTGAGCTAATTCCTTAAAATCAATCAATCAGTCAATCTATCTATCTATCTATCTGTCTATATATATTTGGTTCTGTTTCTCTGGAGAACACTAACTAATACTGAGAGTACTGACACCCACCCCATTTTACATCATGTGCATAGCTAACACTTCAGGTAAGGTGTTGATCAAAAATTTGCTCAAAATAGACTGCTAGAAGAGAACCTATACATGATATCTTCTTATGTTACATGCTGACTCACACTGAGCATGGTAAACCATGCATACTTTCAGAAATCTTAGCTCTGCTGTGAAACTCACACGCCTTTAAGATTTCAGGAAACTTCAAGGATATCACCTTAGATTTCAAAGGATAAATAAACCTCCCCTGGTCCATTCCCACCCCCCCAAGGCTCCACACACATGCTCCCAAATTCTTTTTTAAGTGAGGTAGATTTGGTTGCCTTCAATGAAACCTCATCTGAATATACCATGAAAGATATTTAAGTATTGTGTTGCAAGTATTTTATTTTCCTGCATTCCTGTAAGTTTCCTGCCATTCTAGAGATTCTGAGGTTCTATGAGGAATCTTTGCAAGGACTTGTTGGAGTTGAAGAGAATCGTTCTTTTTTTTTTCCTGCTCAAATTCTAAACTAATTAATGTTGACAATAAAATATAAGACATCCAGTTAATTCAAATTTTAGGCAAACAATGAGTAATTTTTTAGTATAAATGCATCCCAAATATTACATGAGACATACTTATACTTAAAAAAATATGTCATTCATATGAAATTGAAATTTCACTGTGTTATTATATTTTTAAAAGATTTTATTTATTTATTTGAGAGAGAGAGAGCACAAGTGGGAGTGGAGAGGGGCAGGGGTAGATGGAGAAGCAGACTTCCGCTGAGCAGGGAGCCAGACTTGGGCTCCATTCCATCACGACTTGAGCTGAAAGCAGATGCTTAACCAACTGAGTCACCCAGGCACCCCGTGTTGCTATATTTTTATTTCTTATATCTGAAAACACTTATTAGTGTTTTCACTATTTACCAATTCACTATTTACTAATTTTCTAATTACTTATAAGTAATTGGGAGACATAATTACAGAGTAAATCAAGCAAAAGAGTAAATCAAACAAAAAACATCACATTTGCTATTGATATAGTAATAAATAATATTGATAAAATAATTCATAATTGTTAGAGTTTTTAGTGTAATTTTGATAAGAATACAATAATAAATTATAATTATAAAAGCTAATTTAAAGAACTTTAGGGTTTCCAGGTAGCACATTCAGAAGATATTTTATCCAGAGATGGTGGAGGTTGATGAGAGATAACACTTTTTAACTTAAGAAATAATAATTCTGAAAAATGAAGGTTGTATTAAAAATAAGGAAAAAGGTACAAACTTCAAATTATAAAATAAATCATTTACAGGGATGCAATGTACAGCATAGGGAATATAGCTAGTAATTTTGACCTTCATAGGGTGACAGATGATAGCTAGGTTTATAAAGGGTAATCACTTTGTAATGTATGTAATTGTAGAATCACTATCCTGTATACCTGAAACTAATATAATATTGTATGTCAACTATACTTCAAAAAAAAAAAAACCCCACAAACTTAGAAACCTTGCATATCTGAAAAAAAAAAGAAAGAAAATATTGCATGATCTGTAATTTGAACACTCGTAGTTAAACATTGTTAATATCTGGGTGTATTTCCCTCCAGTTTTGTCTGCGTGTGTGTGTTTGTGTGTGTGTGTAGATATTCACAAGCAGGGTGAAGAATGGGTGTCATATTCTCTCTGCTGCCTTCTTTCTATTGATGTGTATTCCCTTGTGCCTATGAGTGCCTGGCATCTCAGGACTGAATAAAGACTTCCTGAATGAAGGAAGAACAGGTTCTTATGCAATGCTGAATAAGAGAAAAGTCAGGGAAACTCACCAGCAGTTACCCACTGAGCAGCTAGAAGAGTGTGAGCTGCGTGGGCAGTAGGGGGTACCCGCTTCAGAGCTGACACAGATATACTGAAAAAGCACCAGTACCAACTACTGCTTCCACCATTGGACACTTTGGTCACATGATGAAACAATCATCCACGTGCTCTTCCTGTGCTTTCCTTGGACTTAACGTATTTTAGACAAATTGGACCCAATGACACTGAATGGCCACACAATATAAATTCTGAAACTGTATTTTCTTTACTCATGCATTGATTGAAGTCCACCTTTGTTCCAGAGATGGAGCTTCCCAGTGGACATCCAAAGATGGGAAAATAAAACGTGATATTTGCCCTTCTGGAATTTAGCTTTGTGGAAATTAAATTTGATAACAAATTTAATACACGAAGTATTCTTAGAAAAAATGTGGGAAAATAAAGCAAGAAGCTCTTGGGCTGAGGAGTGGGAGTGGCCAATAGTAAGAATTCTAATTTGGAGGAATCAAGAAGAACTCTCTGAGACATAGATGATTCGTGCTGGTGTTTTGAGAGGAGGAGGAATGTATATATGAGACAAAAGGAAACAACAGAGGAAAAGGACTTGAAATGGAAAGAACTTGGTACAGGAAAGGCAGTGAGAGACTAATGTGGCTGAATCTTTGGTGAGCAAGGAGCATGGCAAGATAAGGGGAGGTTGGAAAGGCACTAAGCCACAACAGAAAACAGATTTCAGCTACATTAATGACTTTTTATTTAATTCAAGCATAAGAAAGGATCATTGCTTTGTTTTAGCTATCAATGATGTTCTCAGAAGACCCCCCCCCCCATTGGCCATGTTTTATTTGTCCTTCTCTTTGAACAGGATAAGCAAAGATACAGACAGTATTCAATAAAATAAAATTGAAGAAACAAATTCTAAGAGACTGCAAAGCCACATGCTACATTTAACCTAATTTTATTCATGCTTGCCTTGGGATGGGGAACAGATCATTCATTCAGTAAAAATATTACAGTAAAAACAAAATATGTCTTATCATGTACAACTTTTATTTTCATGCAATTATGTACAGTCTCACTGTGTAAATTTCAAGGCAAGATTTTTGTTTTCTGTAAAACAGATCATTGTTCTATGAGAAAATTTTTTTACTTGTCTTAGTGCATTTCTTTTGTCGCCACCTGCAAAACATAAAATGATGCATTTAGATAATTTTGAAGAAATTCAGACCCTTTCCTTAACAGAAGGATTAATTCTATAGCCCTTTTTAAAAAAATTTTTTATTTATTTTTTAAAATTTCTTTTCAGTGTTCCAGAATTCATTGTTTATGCACCACACCCAGTGCTGATGCAATACATGCCCTCCATAATACCCAGCACAAGGCTCACCCAACCTCCCACCCCCTGCCCCTCCAAAAACCTCAGATTGTTTTTCAGAGTCAAGCCTCTCATGGTTCATCTTCCCCTCCAATTTCCCCCAACTCCTTTCTCCTCTCCATCTCCCCACATCCTCCGTGTTATTTCTTATACTCCACAAATAAGCGAAACCATATAATAATTGACTCTCTATGCTTGACTTATTTCACTCAGCATAATCTCTTCCAGTCCCGTCCATGTTGCTACAAAAGTTGGGTATTCATCCTTTCTGATGGAGTCATAATACTCCATAGTGTATATGGACCACATCTTCCTTATCCATTCGTCCGTTGAAGG
Organism: Mustela nivalis; assembly: GCF_964662115.1. Classification (NCBI taxonomy): domain Eukaryota; kingdom Metazoa; phylum Chordata; class Mammalia; order Carnivora; family Mustelidae; genus Mustela; species Mustela nivalis. The sequence goes on from NC_139026.1 coordinate 28,040,586, forward strand.
GCATCTTGGTTCTTTCCACAGTTTGGCAACTGTGGCCATTGCTGCTATGAACATTGGGGTACAGAAGGACTTTCTTTTCATGACATCTGTATCTTTGGGATCTATAGCCCTTTAAATGGAAAAGTTCCGTTGTTGTCATTAAGAGGTTGTTTATATTTTTCTAGCAAGAGAAGCATTTCTGATACCTTGAGGCATTTCCTTAGTATTTTAAATAATAATAAAAAGACTAGGAAGTGCAAATCAAAACTACTATGTCGTATCACACCTGTTGAATGACTAAAATCAACAACACAAGAAACAGCTGATGTTGGGAGGATGTGGAGAAAAAGAAACTGTTGCACTGTTTGTGGGAAGGCAACTGGTGCAGTCACTGTGGAAAAGTGTGGAGCTTCCTCCAAAAGTTAAAAGTAGAACTACCCTATGATCTAGCAATCTCACTACTGGGTATTTATCCCCAAAATACAAAACCACTAATTCAAAGGGATACGTGCACCCCCCGTGTTTATAGCAGCATTATCTACAATAGCCAAATTATGGAAACAGCCATAGTGTCCATCAACGATGAACGGATAAAGAAGATGTGTAATACACACACACACACACACACACACACACACACACACACACACACACTGGAATATTATACAGCCATAAAAGGAATGAAATCTTGCCATTTGCAATGACATGGATGGAGCTAGAGAAGATAATGCTAAGTGAAAAAGTCTGTCAGAGAAAGACAAATACCATATAATCTCACTCCTATGTAGAATTTAAGAAAAAAATAAAAATGAGAGAGGGCAAATCAAGAAACAGGTTCTTAACTCTAGAGAACAAACTGATGGTTATCAGAAGGAAGAGAGGTGGGGGATGGGTGAAATAGGTGCTTGGGATTAAGGAGGGACTTGTGATGAGCACAGGGTGTTGTATGGAAGTGTTGAATCACTATATTATACTCCTAAAACAGATATTACACTGTATGTTAACTACCTGGAATTAAATAAAGACTTTAAAAAATAGTATTAATAAAGTTTAAGTAGAATTAAATTTTTAGGTTTGGGATCCATATTACCCAATATGCCATATAGTTATTTTTTTATAAAAGTTTCACCAATTATTAATAAACTTATTAAAATTCCATTTTAACTCTTTCTTAGGTATATAGTTTTCCTTTTATCATCTATCATTTTATTAATGGCTCTGGCAATGATATATTAAAAATCTGAAGTCTAAAATGTGATTATAACTGGGGGAACTGATGAGGAGAAAAAAACAGTAGCAATTTATAAAAGCTGTATTGAATGTTATCTCAAACTGCAAAGATCAGAGTCAAATGAATGTTTGAGGCATGGAAAGAGTGAAAATTGGATGATGTTCTGGGATGAGGATCAAGTTTGGAGCAAAAAGGCAATTCACCCACACCAGCTGTAAAGGCCAAGATGAAAAATGCATCCTCTTGTAAACAAGCACATGAATTAACTTATTCAACTGGGGACGAGTGATTTAACCAAATTAGACAACATCAAGTAACCTCAGCCAAGAGAAGACTAGATGTGAACTGTAACAGAGCCAACAAACATCAGAGTTGGAAAACGAGGGAGCAAAGTGTTAAGACTGCTGGCATCTATATCCATGTGTAGACACAGTTAGAAGTGAGGCAATATTCTGTAGTAAGAACACCATAAATGTACTGTGTGTTACACTTCTCAGCTCTGATAAAAGCCTCTTTGATTTCAAATGTTTTTCTTTAGAAGAAAATATTTGCTGAAGGAGACAAAATTTCTCAAATATATAGAATATATATATATATAGTATATACATACATAAAATATATAAACACATACTTCTATGCATACACACACACACACACACATATAAATAATATAATGTACATAGTGTGTGGGTTATCCCTACAGATTTATGCAAGGACCCATCCATAACTAAAGGTAGTAGCAGTACGAGCAGTTGAGGTCAAAGTTTTAAGATTTACCTCATTTTAAAATATGGTCCATCCTTAATCCAGTATGATACCATATTTTTCATTTAGGTTCTCACTACATTAGGAGAATTCCATTAAAGTGCATGCCTCAAGTACAGTGCCTGAGATACACAGGCACACTTCGTTTTATCGCTCTTTGCTTTGTTGAGCTTCACTGCCTTTTTTTTCCCCCCTCAAATTAAACGTCTGTGGCTACCCTGCCCTGAATGACTCTATTGGCATCATTATTTCCAGCCACATATTTTCTCACTTACTGTCTCTGCATCACACTTTTGGTAATTCTCATAATATCTCAAACTTCTTCCTTGTTGTATTTGCTGTGGTGATCTGTGATCAGCAATGACTAGTCACTGAAACCTCAGATAATGGCTAACAGTTTTTAGTAATAAAGTATTTTTTTGATTAAGGCATGCCATTGTTTTTTAAACATAATGCTATTGCACACTTGGTAGACTGTAGTATAGTGGAAAACATAACTTTCACATGCACTGGGGAACATAGTTCTTTTCCTTGCTTTATTGCAGAGGTCTGAAACCAACCTTGCAATATTATGAGGTATGACTGCAGTAGGTACTCCAAAAATAAGTGAAATTAGTGAGAAAATTAATATATTAATTTTTTTGTGTATGTGAAATGAAAAGGCTGCATTTTTTTTAAAGACTGAATTTTTGAAGAATACTTTTAGACTAGACATAGGAAAATTGAGCAGATAGAGCAGAGATTGTCAGATTATCAACCTTGTACTCCTTTATTATAATACCTTGCATTAATATGGGACCTTTATTATAATTAATGAACCAGTATTTATACACTTGTTATTAACTAAAGTCCATAGCTGACAGTAAGGTTTGCTATTGGTGCTGTACAGTTCTATGGAATTGACAGATGCGTAATGTTACGTATCGATCATTACAGCATACAGAATAGTTTCCCTGCCCCAAAAATCTCCTGTGTTTCACTTACTAACCCCTGCACATACCCTCTAAGCCTGCGACCCACCACTGATCTTTTTACTGTTTTTGTAGTTTTGCTACAAAACTACTCTATTTTTGTAGAATGTCATATGGTTGGAGTCATACCATATGTCAATTTTAAAGATTGGCTTTTTTAATTTAGCATGTTCAATTTTAATCTAAGGTTTTTTTTATGACTTGATAATTCATTTTTTTAAAAATACATATTTGAATAATATTCCTTGCATGGGTGTACCACAGTTTACCCACTCACCTTCGAAGGATATTTTGAATGCTTTCAGTTTTGGGAAAGTATGAATATATAAATGTATGAATATGAATATGCAATAAACATAGTGCTCCCAACTCCTTCCTCCTATCCCTTCCAGCATGCTGTCATTCATTTTCCTTTTCCTTTTTTTTTTTTTTAAGATTTTTATTTATTTATTTGACAGACAGAGATCACAAGTAGGCAGAGAGGCAGGCAGAGAGAGAGGAAGGGAAGCAGGCTCCCTGCCAAGCAGAGAGCCCAATGTGGGGCTCGATCCCAGGATCCTGAGATCATGACCTGAGCTAAAGGCAGAGGCTTAACCCACTGAACCACCCAGGTGCCTCTCATTTTACTTTTCTATACACTACGTTACCCATTGTCTATGCACATTGTCTGCTTTTTCCAATAGAATCCTTAACATACTAACTATATTTATTTTAGATTCTCCATCTAATCATTTCAAAATCTGTGTCATATCTGGTTCATGTTCTGATACTTGCTTTGTCTCTTCAGACTATATTTTTCTTGATTTTTAGCATACCTTGTAATTTTTCATTGAAAGCTGGGCATGATGTAAGGGGTAATAGGCACTGAGGTTTAGGCTTGTAATGTGAGGTTTTCTGTTAATCTGGTCAAGAGTTGGGTTGTACTCAATGTTGGCCATAGCAATAGGTGCTGGAAGCTATAATTTTCTCTAGTTTCCTTGTTGAATGTTTCCCCCAGCCCCTATAGCCCTTGGGTTTTCCCTAAGAACTCGTTCTTATGTAGAATCAGTCTCTTGAATCTTTCTCAGTTTTAACCTGTTTTTATGTTGAAGCTCTGTTGATATGCTGATAAATTATTGGGGAGGGTAAACATTGTGTGTTTATTTTTGTAGTTAAATCTCAGATTTTTAGTAGACCTTAATCCCTGGGAAATATGCCTTTAGTGCTTTTTGTCTCTCTCTATCTGGGACAAAAAGGCTAGCAGGAGCTGAAGTTGGCTGATTGCCCTTCTGTCAGGTCAGAGAGGCCAATGGAAAAGTAGCTTCCCATGGAGAACAGGGCTTTGTTAATATTCCTTTGGGCATATTTCAAAATACTTACTAAAAACAATAGAAGAGTGGTCAGTTTAAGGACATACACAGGAAAGGGAAAAATAAGAGCATTGACTAGAGTGAAAAGAGATGGTGATAGAAAAAAACAAAATGAGGTTCAGTATGATATAATTGTTATTTGAGTACAATGAATTAAATAGAAATCAAAATGCAAGGGTAGGCTAGAAGAGATTGGTGCTGAAATTAAGAATAGTAACTAATCTGCTCGTGAAAATGCATTCTTCTCTAGGAAGACTGATACAGAACCATAAATGCCAAGCCATAATTGGTGATGTTACCGAGACTCAAGGTGAGGAAAACATCTTATAAGCCTCCAGAGGAGAGAAGAAAATGACCTAAACAGTGGAAAATAATTAGGCTGGCTTCAGACTTTTCCACTGGAACCTTAGAGCCAGAAGACAATGAAGCAATGTCTCAATGTCCTAAGAAAAATGTGACCTAAGAATATCCTACCAAACAATTTGTCCTCAGAGTAAAAAGTTCACAGACATTTTCAAACATGCAAGGCCTCAGGGAATTTGGCACATATGAAATGTTTTGGGGGAAAAAAAATCTGGAAACAGATTAGCTAAAAGAAATGTTATCTGTAGATACACAGAGATAATAGCATTTTGGGTGGTGAGCATTTGGATAGTTATTTTCCCTTTTTCTCAAAACGTAATTAGTCCTTGAATTTTTATAATGATGAAAATGTATAGTTTATGCTAAAATGATGTTTTTTAAAAAAGATTCAACATAAAAAAGACAAATAAAATGTAATAATTCAGTTCAAAGTATAATTAAAAAGCATTAACAGTGTCTATGAATGTTTTTATAATTATTATTGATTAAGCATGAGTAATGTGAAAATGATACGGAAAACATAGTATTCCATAAACTATACATGAAGCAGAGATTTAATGTTTGTCAATAACTTGTTGATACCTTATGTTGATTCTTTGGGAAGACAGATAAAAATAGTAAATTTGGGGAAACCCCTTATCTCATACAAAAATGATTTCAGGAGGTCCCACACTAATGTTCAAAGACTTTCACAACTCATGATTCATTTGCTCTTCTTTCACTGGTTCCTGCAGGAAACCACTACTTTCTCAGTTCACTGAAGGCTCAGGGGTAAAACATTTGGCCAAAGATCTAAGTTGGTTCATTAATTTATTCGACAAATATTTATTGACCACTTTCTATGTGTTTATGGACTAGAAATGCAGTCACAAACAAAACAGATATATCATGTTGTTGTGACCATCACATTCTGGCAAAGAAAATAAAGAAGATAACACTCTTTATGGGAATGTCAAATAGTTATAAGGGTTATAAGGAAGCTGGTTCTCTTTTACATGGAGTGGCCAGCAGGGACTGAAGAAGTGACATTTGAGCAGAGGCTCAAATGAGGTGAGGACTCAGCAGAACAGACGCTAAATTCTCTCAATTCCGTTTTTTAAAGTGATTGATTAATTGGGGCTCTTGGGTGGCTCAGATGGTTGGGTGTCTCCCTTTGGCTCAGGACATGATCTCTAGATCCTGCGATCTAGCCCTGCATCGGGCTCCTAGCTTGGGGGAGTCTGCTTCTCCCTCTCCCTCTCTCTCTCCCTCTGCTTCTGCTCTTTCTCAAATGAATAAATAATATCTTCTTTAAAAATTGATTAATTAATAATTATTATTAATTTGGGGCATGCAATTTAGGCTACTAAAACAGAGACCTCCCCTCTTTTCCCCTGGATTTTAACCCAGAAGGATGTAAGATATGGAACAGACATAATCAATGCCTTTGTTTGGACCTACTTGAGAATGATGTCAACAAATAGAAGAAGAGAGAAATTTGTACTTTTCAGGTAGTTGGATCAGTGAATTCCATGTTTCCTAAATGAGTGTGATTTGGGGTTTTCTATACTTATTTTTGGAGGGAATCCTAACTGGTATGGAAACTCTCAGATTCTCATCAAAAGTCTGTACCTTATATTTTTGTATGTGACACAAGAAAGTCTTAGAAGAAAGCAAATGCAAAACTTGCTCCATGAAGCCCATGGGCAGTGGCTTAGAAAGTGTTAAGAGACAGCTTGACAGTTAGCCAAACAGAAAGATGCAATTCAAAAAAAAAAAAAAGAAAGAAAGAGGAAAGCTAAAAACCATTTATCATAAATGCAAGTAATCCTATATATTTTAGAATAGGCCAAGCAAATTATAGTAGTTTATTTTTTAAAAGATTTTATTTGTTTGTTTGTTTGTTTGTTTATTTATTTGAGAGAGAGATTGAGCACAAACATGAGTGGAATTAGGGGCAGAGCGAGATGCAGAGTCCCTGCTGAGTAGGGAGCCTCATGTAGGACTCTATTCCAGGGCCCTGGGATCATGATCTGAGCCGAAGGCAGACCCTTAACAGACCCTTAACATGACCTGAGCCACTCAGGCACCCCCACAGTAGTTTATTAAGTAATTATTTTGAATTGCTATGCATTTGATTCATGCAGGCAATCATTAATTGATTGATTCATTCAAAGAATACTCAGCATGAATTGTGGGGCCAAGAACTATTTTAGACACTAAGGATATCATTGTGAATATGACTGGTAAATTTTATGCATCAGGGTGCTTTCCCCTGGGGGAAGATGTATGTATGTATGTATCTATCTATCTATCTATTAACCTGGGAGAAGATCTATCTATCTATCTATCTATCTATCTATATTTTATATAATATATATATATTATATATATAACAGAAAAATATAATAACAAGTTGTGGCAAGTGCTATGAAAAAAACCCACAATTGTAGCATAAGACATTAGAGGTAGCATCTCATTAGAGTGTGATGGAAAGGAAGGTGGTCCACTCTGATGGGGAGGGGCTGAAGCAGGAAAGCTCCTTTTAGGTGTTATTTATGCACAGATAGTTAAAAAACTATCTAGCCATTCTAACATAAGGGGTGACATTAAGTGCAACCCTTTGAGGAAGCCATCATCAGGCCTGATTTAAGAACAGAAAGGCCATTCATAGGGCTGTAGAAAGTGACAGAGGGAGTGGTACTTGATCCAAGCTTGGAGAAGTAGGTAGGCTGTAGTTGATAGGGAGCTCTGGGGGACATGCCATAAGAGTTTTAATTTTATTCAAAGAGAAATAGGAAGCTACTGAATGTTTCAATAAAAAAAAAATATATATATATATATATATATATATATATACTGAATGTTTCAATGAAAAAAAAATATATATAACATAAAAATATTATATATAATATATATTATATATATTCATTATATATAATAAAAATATTTTTTATATATATATATATATATATATATATATAATGAAAAAAAACATGGAGTTTCACATATTTCTATTTTAGATGGCCTCTGACAGGGGTTTGGAGAGCGAAGGATAGAAGAACAAAAAAGGAAGCAGGGAAGCTTGGTAACAGGCTTTTGTGATGGTCCAGATGAGAGAGGATGGTGGAACGAAATACACAGGAAGTAGAACCATCTTCTTCTGATAGCTTAGATGGGGGAAAGTAGGGAAATAGAAGAAATCTACAATAACTTCAAGGCTCTGGACTGGAGCCAACTGAGAAGGACTTGATATCATTTAATTAAACACAAAGAGCAAAAGAACAGTGGGTCCAGAGCTGTTATCTCAGGCACACCACGACCCATCCAAATGCAGATGTCAAGTTCAAAGTAGTCAATGGCATACAAGGATCGGCAGCTCAGAGAGACCAGGGAGGACCAGGGATGGGACGCTGGAGGATTCAAGCAGAAGGTGGTGGTTCCGTGTTGCGGTGAAGAACTTGGACTTCGCTGCCGGATGGCTTCAGCTTTGATTTTGGTTTCGCCTCTCACTGGTTGAAGTCATTTAACCTCCCCGGACCTCAGCAAGTGAGCATGATCAACAATGCCAGGTGCAGAATGAACCTTGAACATGTCAGTTAGTATTGACGTTATTCTTGTTCTGTTGTAATTATAGCATGAAAATAGTGGAGGGTCCTCAAGGGAAAAGGATAAATTGAGAAAAGATGAATCATTGAACTAAAACCAGAGGCTTTCCAAAATCTAAAGGCCGGGTAGAGAAAGAGGTGGCTGATGAAGAAAGAGACCAGGCATAGCTAGTGGGGTGAGAGGAAAACCACAGTAAAACCAAAGTTGGCAGCTAGGACAGCAGTTAAAACAAAGCCAGAAAATTACCCATATAGAGCCCAAACTGCAGGGGAATGGAGGGTGAATAAGAACAGAGCAAGGGGAAACAGCCAATAAACACCATTTGCTTGAGAGGTTTTTTTTTTTTTCTGTAAAAGGGTTCATAAAAATAGGACAGTGGTAAGATGAAAATGTATTTTATAAAACTGAAGCGTAATTTCAGATATAGAATGAATTAAGTCTGCAGATAAAATTTAAGACTGCGGTGTTTTAAAATAATTTGACTCTGCATGTCTTTAGACTTAACACATGTTCTCAAAGACATAGCTGTAGCCACCATTTTTTTTTTGCATTTATATATTTTTTATTATGTTCAGTTAGCCGACAGAGTACATCACCAGTTTTTGATGTAGTACTCAATGATTCATTAGTTGCATATAACACCCAATGCTCATCACAACACGTGCCCTCCTTAATACCCATTTCTTGGTTACCTTATTCCCCCACCCCTTTCCGTTCTGTAGCTGCCATTTTTTTTTTTTTAACCTTCATTCAGTTCACTAGTGTTAGAGGGAATTCCTGGCTGAGTTTTGGCCAGAGCATATGTGATATGTGTCCATATGTAAAAATGACCTACTGAAAGGGAGATGCTGGGAGGCAGGAAATATTTAGAGAAACACGGATCTCTGTCACAGAAGGAGAAAACACAGAGGATGTGTATAAGTGCAGTGAACTGGAGGGCAAATGTTTAAAAAGAGTATTTTTCTGATGACTTCTACCATCATTCTAATGACTTCCAGTGAATAGAAAAGGACCATGGGAGGTTTGAGAGGAGAAAAGAATGTTATAAAATAGACCTATGAGAATAGTAGATCTGTTGGCCAGGGTTGAAGATCGGTTTAAAGAATTTAAAGTGACACCAATCATTGTTGTGTGTGATTTTAATTGGTAAAATACAGCGGCTCAGAGGCAAGAGAGAAGAAAGTTGGGAGTAGTAGTCAATTAAAGTTGAGGTTTTTCCAGGTAAGTCCAATGGAAGAGAAAGAAAAAAAAAGAGAAGAAAGCAGAGAGTGCTTAAAAAGGTGTAAATATGATAATGGTGCTTCCTATCTAAAGATAAAGAGAGATGTAAAAATAAGAGATGTGATGAATTGTGGAAAAGTGGTGGCGGCTATGACAAGAGGGTCTCATGAGGCAAAAAGAAAATGGTAATAGTGCCCCATTAGGTGATGATGGAGCTAGAAGGCATGAGAGTGATGGCGAGTGGCTGGGTAGGAACGCGGTAGCTTGACTGTACCTGTGAAGCTAAAGGAGCCACCACGATAGATGGGTCATGTACACGGAGGCTGGCATCCCTGGAAACAAGGACAGGGTCTGAATAGAGGGTATGAGTGAGCCACGAGCTAAAGTTAGCAACAAGAGGATTGGCTGGGAGATCAAAGATTTGATGACCGGGAGAGATGACAGGTAGTTCAGCCGAATGCCATGCGTTTCGGAATGGGCAAAAATTCTGAAGGAGTAAAGAGGACGAATCATTTGGAAGAGAAAATGTAAAACAAGAAAAATTGCTCCGTCTTTGAGTTATGTGAGTGAAGAAGGAAAAAGAAAAAAAAATCAAACCCACCACAGCAGCAGAAAACTTTGTCAGGAGACAGCCATATTCTTTTAAGATCGAAGGAGCAAAGGGACGTTATCCAAAAAGAGACTGAGGGCAACGGAGAATTTGCAGATTGCAGATCAGCCTTGAAAGATTCTGGAGGGGGTGATAGGATCAGATTAGGGTAAACGGGTAGAAGAGTGTATATGGGTTTATGGTCCAAAACTCCAGGACTCCTCCTGATGAGTACAAAGTCCGTAAGGCAACATGGGGATTCTTTACAGGAAGGCAGCTAATCATTTCAGGGGACGGTTTTATTCTTTATGATTGGTGGGGTGGGATATCTACACCCTCCTGTCGCTCTTACCAATGTGGCCTTTTGGGGCAGAGGACAAGGACGGACTGCCGTATGTGATCATCAGAGGGCCTGCTCTCTGTTCTCTACAGAACAAAGATCATCACTGAGAGAAGGCCATCTTGTTTAAAATTCATTCCATTTAAGCAAGCAGGATGATGTTTAATTAATTTTGCTAAGAATTGTAGCCATAAGGATTTGTAAACCAGTTGGGGGCTTAAAGAGATAAAGCCAGAAAGCCTCAGCTACTACTAGATAATGCAACTAGTCTTAATAACTGATCCCCTGAGGGTTTCGGATAACCAAGCTCAGGCTCTATTAAGAAAATTATCAAGAAACTAAAAGATATTTACCAAGGATAAGAGAGGCTGGACCCGGTAATTAATCCTTTTCCCTACTATATAGAGATTAGGGCCTCATGAGATTGTTACAAATTTGAGCTCCCACAGTTCAACCTGGATTTTGAAAATATTGGAGAAAGTCCAGATAAGACCAAGAGAAATGACTTAAAAATTCTCCATATTTTATAAGGAACAGTGAAAGGTTCATCTATTTGGAAAAAGACTCAGGAATGATCATTTCTGCTTTCAATTCTGTATTAGGACAAAGAATTTAGTTATTAAATTTTCATGAAACAACTGCATTAGTAGACAACGTTCTGAAGCCTAAGAACAATGTCATGTAAACCAACAGGTCACTAAAGGAGAGTGTGAAAATGTTATTTCTGCAAATAGAATCTTACAGGTTCAGCCAGAGCCTTCGAGAATAGAAGGGACTACATAGATGCCACCTTTGTCACCTGACAATGTGTGCAGAGTATTAGATTAAATCATGGAGGAAGAAGAAGAAATATTAGGTATTTTCATGGATATCCTATCCATCTCTATTTATCCTAAAGCATTTAAAAGACCCTAACACCTAGTGACAGGCAAACAGCCTCAGAATCTAAAAAACTGAGATGCCACTGCATTTCTACCGTCACCAGCATCCCTAAGATGACCTCTCTAACATCTGGGAACTTGACCCAATTTGGTGTTCTCTTTGTTTGTGTCACATGGGACACTGGATAACTTAATGTTTTTGTGTTGCCCATCTGTGAATGGGGAACTTCTCTGATGGAGAATGTGTTGAGAGACATCTATAAACTCCTCTAACACACTGTGGGAGCCGTTGCTGTGACAGCGCCAGTGTGGGAACTCGGATTCAGTCCTCTTTCCAGAAGTGCTTCTGAAAGTAGCAAGCATATCACGTGGCACAGCAAGGAGGCAGGGAGGGCGTCCCTACCCGCCAGGATGGCTTCTCTGCTGTTGGAGAGGGCTTGATAGATTCTGTACTTCCCCCAGAATCACTACTTCCATTACAAATAAAACTGGTCCCAAGAAAAATAATGCACGTCGAGCTCAGATCACGTAGAAGTGCAGAAGCAGGTGTGGGTGACGAGGCTAAGGGCTGAGGGAGCCCTGAATCCATAAGCAAAGGAGTTTGGGGTGGGGAGGGAGGACAGCAGGGAAGGCAGAAGGAGGCGTCAGCGTCCTCAAGACAGGCTTCCTCCTCGATCAGTGTGCCCTAATGCACTTCAAAATCTAATATGGCTATTCACTTCTGGTCAAGGAAAAAGGAATCCTGATGCACAGGTTAGAACCAGACTCCTGGGTTTATGGAAAGCACACCAGAAGCCAGAATACATGACACAAGTTTCATCTTCCTCTAGAACTTTTGCAGTGTGAATGGAGGCAAAGAATACGAGTTTAATACAAACATATTTTCTCTCCAAACCTGTAACAAAGCTGAGTTTCACAAACGATATCAGATACTAGGAGCCTACAACAAATCTTGTATGCTGGGGGAAAGTGTTTTTATGTAATTTGATTTGTTTGGCTCTGATAGATAAAAGAGAGAAAAAAAAAAAGACCTTTTTTTTTTTTTTTTCCCAAAATGCTCAAATCATATTTATGCATTGTTTCAGGATTTTTTTTTAGTGGGCATGCAGAAGCTTTATTGTTTCATTGCTCTCAGAGCATTCCAAACAATCAAAATAATTTGGATTTTTTTAAACTTACCCAACATTAAACAGGTAAGACTTTTGCAACATTTACTGAATTTCAGTTAACATTAGTGAAAAGGGAAGAAAGCCATTTAAGACATGTAAGGAAAATTATTTCTTATTAGAACAATTCTAAAATATTCACCTATAGCATTACTGTATACATTAACTCTTTTTTTTTAACTGGTGAACTTGTTAGAGGTGAAATATAGTAAAAGCTACTTTTTCAATTTAAAATGTTTAGGGGGACACATTGACAATGATAACTCCCTTAACATAATTTCAAGAACTCTGTATGCTTTGTCATTTGGATTCTACTGATTATTTCGAGGGACTCTAAAGTAATTTGGGGTTTCTAAAGACTGAGAAGCATTTCTCAAGGTTAGCTTTCCCAAACAGAAAATTGAGTGTTATAAATTCCACCTCCCACAGACCAGAATTCACAACCATTGGTCAAGGGCAAATACTACCAGCTCTGCGTCTCCAGTCACTCCGTGCCATTTCACCAAGTAGGAGCCAAAGGTAAGTTTTTACACTTGCTTTCTTCTTGGGTCAGAGACTTTTTTTCTACTATAATAACCTTTTAAAAAATAATTCAGTTTGCTTTAATATCTCATGGTGAACATTGATGCAATGGATTGGGTTTAAGTTTACTCTTTTATATTTATGTGATTCTTGGAAAATCCAAAATTTTGAATTAGCTCAGGAATTAATACCTGACAGTAAAATAGTTGATCTTAATAGGAGAGATGCCAATAAAATTACAGTAGTTTCCAATATATTCCTTAAAGCAAGTGCCCTGACTTAGATCATGTTTCTTGCCAGGATAACCAGGCACTATTGATCAGTATTGATTGACTTATTAGGCAAAAGAAGAAAAAGGGGAGATTTCAGGTGTTTAAATATATACTGATGAGCATATGGGAATTGGGCATTTGGAGTGTCTTTTTAAGGTCTATATTTTAAGGTTTTATATAAGCATAATTTGCAAAATCTCATGACCTGTTGTGAAGTGCACAACAAATTCAACAGTCTCAACAAAGACTCTACGTTAAATACTAGTATAGTTACTTGACGGAAGAAACATCCTTTTAAAACTGAACATAAAGAGGTGTTCTTCGTAGTTCCAGGCTTTACACAGACTTTCTTACTGCTGATAGCTCTAGGTGTTCTGCACCATGCAAGTAAACTCGAAGAACGTAGACACTTCTAATCAAATACAGAGTATGAAGTGAGAAAAATAACCAGCCAGTGCCTAATTGCTCTGAACAATTACAGTGGCCAGAAATGGAGAAGGAAAATATTCTTTCAAGGTTAGTACTGGTCCCTCTGAATGCCTCCCACTAGAAAAGGGAAGAATCGTTCCTGAAAGATTTGTAAATCACACCATTTGATTAAACAGGACTTTGTTGGGGACTGCGTCCAGCAGTTCCAAATCCCCAATCCTGCAAAGATCCTTGCAAAGGCAGGTAAAATAGAGGCTTCGTTTATCCAGTGTGAATAAAAAAAAAAAAAAAATGGTTCAAAGAAAGCATAGGAGGGAATAAAAAGGAGCTCCTTGTCCTGCTTCTCATTCTCAGAGGGATTTCATATCCCTCTGCCTAAACCTGCTTCATAAAGACTTTCTTTCAAGTAACTGAAGGTCCGTTTGTCTGTCAGTGCTTTCAAGTTTAAAAGTAATATTTATCATGAATTCCCTTTTACGTGTGTGCATAGGTACAAACAGCAGAGGTTCTGTTCTTGAAGTAGACTTAAGAAGTGTATCCAAAATACAAAACCTTTAAAATTAGATATATTTGATAAAAAGTTTTACAAAGACTTTGCTTCCTCAATAAATGACCCCCAAGTAACATTTTTGATAGACCCAACTTAGATGTTTAAAATTAAATAGGAGAGTTTTTTTTCTAAAATAAAATGTATTCAAAGGAGTATATACAGAACAAAAATAATTAAAATTATAAATGTTAAACATCTATTATACGTATATATACACATGTATAACATATCCTACATGTTATAAATATTATTAAAATAATAATATTTTGAATGAATCCTCCCCAAAAGCAAGATGTGATCATGGAAAATATGAATCATGCTTAACAAAGAATTACAAAACAAGAAACTTTTTAATCTTATGTGTGTGGAAATCTTCCTCTAAGGAAATCTTGCCAAATGATATCTTTTAGACATGGATTCTTATTGATTCTGAGTTTAAAGCTTAGATGGCTACTAAGAATTGAAAGAAAACACTAAGGACTAAAGGAAAAATAGTTTTCTTTTCTGCTCCATTTAGTTAAGAATAACTTTTGAAAAGTATTGCATGAAATGTTAATGTGTACATATATTAAGTTATATATATATATATATATATATATATATATGATACCCAGAGGCAACAAGGAAGTAAAAGGGGGGAGGAACTCTTTCATTATTTTGTCTGGAAAAATCCATAAGCTTGAATGTGCAAGAAACAGTTACGAGTCCTAGTTAGGTCACTAGCCAACCCTGTTTTGGTTTCCTCTTCTGTAAAATGGAGTAACAGTTATAATCCTACTCCTCTTCCTTCTCCTCCTCCTCCTCCTTCCTACTCCCAGAGTTGATTAAAGAAACTTAATGCTTAGTAAAAGGTAAAACTCTGATGCAGAAGCTTTTCTGAATAACTGCATGGCAATATTTCCACATCCCATTTTCTCTGTGTTTCTCTATGAAGTAAACTCAATTTCACTGTAATTACACTATCTAATGTAATAACGTGGATGGGTTTGTAATTAATTTGAACATCAGTATCAATAGTCTTCAGAATCCATACAATTTCCTGTGTTATGTTTACAAATGATCCATGTCAGGAGAGCTACCGGCTTGAGTCCCACAGCATTGACTTTGATTTATCATGCCTCTTTAGTGATAAGTATTCATACGTTATCATCAATTAAATATTTATACCTTTTGGCCTTTTTTGATTAGGAAAGCTTGAAAAATGAAAATGTTGGCAAGACTCATTCTGGGACTTGTCATCTTTGATGCCGCTGGGACCGCTCCAACTCTGGAACCCATCAACTATGACTCAGAAACATATGACACTGTCTTGGAGGACCTGGATAATTTATACAACTATGAAAACATACCTATTGGTCAAGCTGAGGTAACGATTTCCTCTCATTCTTGAGACTTCTAGAAGCACGAGTATGGGGAATTACTGAGATGCGTTCCTTTCAAAGAGATTCTTGGTTATGTATCAGTAGATATGTTCTATCTTAATAATTTCATATGAGGGGCACTTGGGTGGCTCAGTGGGTTAGGCCTCTGCCTTCAGCTCAGGTCATGATCCCAGAGTCCTGGGATCGAGCCCCGCATCAGGCTCTCTGCTCAGCAGGGAGCCTGCTCCCCACCTCTCTCTCTGCCTGCCTCTCTGCCTACTTGTGATTTCTCTCTCTCTGTCAAATAAAATCTTAAAAAAATAAAATAAAATAATTTCATATGAACCCTTCCTTTGAAATGTGTTCAGTCTGCTGGAGGTTAACATGGGGACACACTTTTTCTTTCTCACAGTTCACTTCATTTCCTTTATATCTTTCTCACAAAATTAAAGCAACGACAATGAAAGAGTGTCTATCATGTTAGGACAAGAGAAAATAGAAGGAAAAAGGAGTCAGTAAGGAAGAGTGGAAATAATACACATGCGATGATGAGGAAGTTGGGAAAGTTTGGGGCAAAGGAAAAAGATGTAAGGTTAAAATAAGTGGGAAGAAAAGTAAAAGAATGCAAAGAACGGACAATGATTTGGACCACTGTATTCCAAGAGTGACTGTGCTTTCCGAAATGACTGATTATCTCTCAGCAGTAATGTAGGCATTGGCAAGGTTACAGCCCTTTACATAAATCTGATATGACATGTTTCTAATTAAATGTTAGACTTTTTACATAACTAAAGGATACAGACTAATTTTTCTGAATCAGAAAACAAACAGACCTTGAAATGTTGGAGTGTAATTAATGTACAACACTGACAAAAACTAATTAAGAAGAAATCAACCAAAAGGGAAATTACATCAGCTATACAGGATCATAACATATTTTGGCCAGTCACTCAAGTGTAAATCTTCTTAGAATAATTACTTTTGATAACTAGGAAAAGAAAATATTTAGACAAAAGCATGTATTTAATGGTACTGAGCTATATCTTTCTTAAGAGATAAATGCTTTCATTATTCTTTATGTTGCCTGATGAAATTCAAGAATCCAATTTGTACAATACAATAGTTTTCACATCTTCTCCACAACTCCCTTTTCCTTTCTATCCCCCTCCTTCTCTTTCTCCCTCTTTCTCTCGTTTCAGTCAAGTTTTAGGTTGTCAGAAGACCATTTTTCTTCTTCAAAATTTTGACTTTATTTTCCAAGTCCGTATTCACTGTTTGATTCAGTTTGCTATATGTCTTCGGTTATGTTAAAAGCATTTTCTGGGGAGTTTATGGTCATTAACACCAGTCTTGCTGTACGTGGTCTCTGCATCTCCAATCTAATCATCAGTAGAGAGTATAAGGAGAAGCTTTTTCAGTGTTTAACTCATCTGCCATAAATATTCATAAAAAAAAGAAAGACTGCATATGTATGTGCCATTATCTACTGAACTAAATATTGTAATTTAAATTTACTTGTCATGTTTCCAAAAGATATTTTATGGGATCAAGAGCTTTGATGAGTACCGAAAGTAAATCCTCTGTTTTTAGCAGGCCTGGGGAGAAGACTCTAGAGAGAGCTCAAGGCTGCCCTAGACAATATCTTGAAGGAGAGGAGCTTTATATGCAGACTTCTTTAAAGCCATCCCTTGCTGTCAGAACCCCTTTTTACTGCACATTCTCATAAGATGTCAGAACCCCTTTTTACTGCACATTCTCATAAGATTCTGAAGTTCCTTCTGACATCAAAAAATTTAAGCTAAAAATTTTAATCTATATAAAGATGATTTGGTATATAACCCTTCCTCGGTATTTGCTTATTCTGAAAGAGCAACCCTTTTTGTAAGGTACCAAATATGTGGCATTGCATCCCCTTACCTCATTCAAACATCCTTAATTTTCATATTAGCCTAGGCAAACTCAGCATCCTTAACAACTGAGGGCTCCAGAGAGCTACTAAATAATCTCTTGTTGCTGATGGAAATAGGTAAGCCACCCCTGATTTAATCATCTGTTGTGAGGAGTCATCACCAGAAAACTAGTTTATAGACACATGATATACATGTGTACTTATACATATACCTGTTCTTTAATGAAAACATAATACATGTGAAAGCAAACTACGCATATTTTTTAACTTTACCCAGTTGATCCAGTACCAAAAGTCAATCAGCCAACCCACTCATCCACTGCCTATGAAACAAACAAACAAACAAAAAAATACAGAAACAAACAAAAACAAGATAATACATAAAAAGAGATGAAGAACAAAATTCAGAACATCAGCTCAGATCTTAACAAATCATTCATGTAAACTGCTTTACAAAAAAAGAATATGCAATTCTTTATAGGAAGATGTGAAATAAAGCCAATAGACCTAGTCAGGTGAGTGGATTCTAGAATACAGTTACTCATGATAGGAGTTTCTTCAATTTAGTTTTGGACGTTCAGATTCTGGCAACTCCCCACAACCTTATTTGTCTCCTCTTTATAAATTAAGACCAATTGTTCTATATGCGCTTGTTCCTATGTGACATTCTTTGTATGAATGCTGGTAACACAACCATCTAGGGTTCAGCTGATGAAAAAATTCATGGTAAACAAAGCACATGGAGAGTGGTGGGATCAGGTTCTTTAGTTTTTGTCCTTAATGCCAAGTATGGGTCTGCCTATCTTAGCCTAGAATTTATTTATCATCTATAGAAAAGGTAACCTTGTATTTTAAAATTGCAAATTTATGGAATAACTGAATATTGCTTCTGAAATATATGCCAGTTTCTTTCTTCCAAATTGTAAGACTTGGCATCATAAGTCAATATAGTAGACCCTCTAGAATTTAAATGATTAATCCTTAAACTCTGTGTGTGTGTGTGTGTGTGTGTGTGTGTGTGTGTTTGTGTGTGTGTGTGTATGACTATGAGGCAAGTAGAATTCTAAGATCTACCCTAAATGACCCATCCGCTGGTCTTTTCATGGCCTCTGTAATTCTTAAAATCATCGATATATTGGGGTATCACTTCTATAATTAGGTTATTTTATATGGCACAACTGAAATTTTAAAAGGGAAATTATCTTGGTTGTCTTGACCTACACTTCTACTCCCTTTAAAACAGTATCTTGAGGTCGGGGCCAAATTATGAAGCATGAGAGAAATTCAAGGCAAGGAAAACGATCTGTTGTTGGCTTTGAGGGTTTTGGAGGAGAGGGCAGTGGGAGGTTGGGTGAGCCTGGTGGTGGGTATTATGGAGGGCACGTATTGCATGGAGCACTGGGTGTGGTGCATAAACAATGAATTCTGGGACACTGAAAAGAAATTTAAAAAATAAATAAAAATAAAAATAAATTAAAACATTAAAATAAAAATAAAAATGGATAGGTCCACATAACAAAGAATGCAGAAAGTCTCTAAATTTTGAGAGAAGCTGATAGCCAGTGAGTATATGGAAACCACAGCACTGTAGATACCAAGAACTCAAAGCTCCATATGAGATCACAGCCCTGGCCATTAACCTTAATTTTGGCCTTGGGAGACTCTGAGCAGAGAACTCAGTGAGGCCATCCCTGGACCCACAGACACTGTTAATTAAAAATGAAGTCTAGTTTTAAGCTGCTAAATGTATTACAATTTGTCATGCTGCTATAGATAAGTAGGGCGCCTGGGTGGCTCAGTGGGTTAAGCCTCTGCCTTCGGTTCAGGTCCTGCATGATCCCAGGGTCCTGAGATAGAACCCTGCATCAGGCTCTCTGCTCAGCAGGGAACCTGATTCCCTTCCTCTCTCTCTCTGACTGCATCTCGGCCTACTTGTGATCTCTGTCTGTCAAATAAATAAATAAAATCTTTAAAAAAAAGAAAAGAAAAGAAAACTAATACAATATGCAATAATATAATTTTTTAATATAATTTTTTATTTTTTATAAACATATATTTTTATCCCCAGGGGTACAGGTCTGTGAATCACCAGGTTTACACACTTCACAGCACTCACCAAAACACATACCCTCCCCAATGTCCATAATACCACCCCCTTCTCCCAAACCCCCTCCCCCCAGCAACCCTCAGTTTGTTCTGTGAGATTAAGAGTCACTTATGGTTTGTCTCCCTCCCAATCCCATCTTCTTTCATTTATTCTTCTCGTACCCACTTAAGCCCCCATGTTGCATCACCACTTCCTCATATCAGGGAGATCATATGATAGTTGTCTTTCTCCGCTTGACTTATATATAATATAATTTTTTTTCTGAAAACCAAATTTGACTTATGCTGCTGCAAGTTTTGCATTTATGAATCCAGTGATTTAGCTAGCAGAGAGCCCAGTCACCCTCCCCCGGAGTCAGTATCTCAATAGAGCTTTGTTGATTTCTACTGGTGATAGAATATTCATATCCTCCCTGGTGATAGGAAAGCATCGTGGAAGAATTTCTGGTTTTGAAGATCTTAGGCAGTAACAGTACTCCAGACTGCTGACTTAGGTGATTTCTGATCATTTAGAATACCCAAGATCGGCTGGATTCTAGGTTAGGAGCAGATTGTAGGCCCGGCAAATCCATCATGGTGCTTTATGCTACCCAGCAGATAATGAATGCATTTGCTAGTACAACATAACATTTTTGCAGTTTTTTACTTAGCTTTTGTTTTACTTTAATGGTATTAGTAAGAACTGGATATAAGCCTTAAGACCAAAATATGAACTTTCTGCTTTCTGATGAATATTAGTTATGCTTGGTTGAGCACTTATTACATGCTGAGTACTATTTTAGGCCTATCATGTGCAATATCTCATTTTTGTCAACAAAACTTGGAAGTGCTATTGTTATTTTCATTGAACAGATGAGAATATTGAGAAAAAGAGCAGGTAACTTGCCTAAGATTATAGTTATTAATGACATATAATTGCATTATCTTCTCATATCAAAAAATAATTCCTAGCAGGTTAATAAAAAACTACATTATTCTCCCTCTGTTTTCTACTATTTTCCAAATTGTCCTTTTAACCTGATATTTGTTTTAGTTGGACTGAATGCTTTGCTCCCACATTGCTAAAAGAGAGAGAAAGCATTGTTCTATGGGTGAATAATGTAAACTAGAAGTCCCCTGTATAGACAGTTTCCTTATGTAATTACTGTAAGAGAGAATGGCTTATGCCTAACTATTTCAAAGAATAACTGTAGATACTCATCCTCCAACATATTATATCTATGTTGTGGGCGCCAGCTCTCTATCTACCCTATCTAATCTCTATGTAGATGTGGATATAAAAATATTTGGTGGCTTGGAATTCAGGGAAACATTTAACTATTTGCCTTATAGATTTCATCTGAACACAGTTCAAAATTTGGTATTCTCTGATTGACTTAAATTGAGACTGTGTTTTTGACTAAAGCAGGCATTTGGTGCTTCCATTTCCATCATAGAGTCTTGCAGTTACTGATTTTTTCATTTCTCTTAGGTCTAAGATAAACACTGGCCCTGCCCACGAGTTGTTTCTTTTGCCCAGAAAAGTACTCAGTAGCTATATTAATATTTATGGAGGAAAGGAACTACCATTCCTGCAGTAAGTTCTCTTTGGCTCCATCTAATCAGATGATCCTTTTTTTCTTTTTTTTAAGATATTTATTTATTTATTTATTTGAAAGAGCTCACAAGCAGGCAGTGGGGGAGAGAGAGAGAAGCAGGCTCCCTACTGAGCAGAGAGCCCGATGTGGGGCTCAAACTCAGGACCCTGAGATCATGACCTGAGCTGAAGACAGAGGCTTAACTCACTGAGCCACCCAGGTGCCCCCAGACTGATCCTGTATTATACTACCTTACTTTAGCTTTATATAATTACTTTCACTTAATCTTCAATAGATGCCAGGAATGTTATATATAAACAGAGCCCTGTGGAGACTTCATTTTGTTTAATGTGGGACAGTACAAAGGGTATTTACAATGATGGCATACAATGCTCTTCAGGAGGAGGTACAGTAGAAATTTCTCTCAGGCCTCAGTGTCCAAGTGGATTGTAAATTTTGAGGAAGTTGTTTATTCTGGGGGCTCTACATCTTATAAATAATTATGCTTGCCATTTTGCTCAGCAATCTGGGCAAACTTTTTGCCTTTCTCTTCCCTCATTTTATTTATTTATTTATTTATTCATTCATTCATTCATTTATTTATTTATTTAGATTTATTTATTTGAGAGAGAGAGAAAGAATGAGTGGGGGAAGGGGTGGAGGGAGAGAATCTTCAAGCAGACTCCCCACTGAGCCAGGAGCCGGAGGCAGGCTTCTATCTCAGGACCCATGAGATCATGACCTGAGCTGAAACCAAGAGTTGGTTGCTTACCCGACTGAGCCACCCAGGCACCACTCCTCTTTTTTATATTACTTTCTTCACTTTTACTTTCTAATCATCCTAATGCCCTCGTAGAGATTGAAGCATTACCACAATGCTTTTAGGACTGCTGTATACTTTCATAAATAAATAACAATAACAAGTAACAAATGGATATCAGTAGTAATTGACCAATAGAAAGTTTTTTTAATAAGAGATGGTTTCCTTGCTCTTACTCTCCATTGTTCTTAAAATTAGCTCATTTTTTTTTTTTGCTCTTTCATTAAGAGAACAAGTAGCTAAGTTGTTTTAAATCATCTTTATGAGGAATAACTCTATTGAAACAAATTCATTAAGCTTCAAAAATAGCTTTCAGAGATGAAGAACAGCTAAGATTCATCAAAGGAATGAAAATTAAATTTAGTGAGGTTGTAGAAATGGACAAAAACTCAATGAAGGGAGTTCATCCAGTAACAGTTGAACAATGGTTTCTTTTCAGTTTCCGTCATGGTACTATGGTGCCATGTAAATAGTTTTAGAATAAATGTTGATGTCCTGTAACACTAGAAAGTGCTTAAGGAGAATCAAGTTAATTTGGGGCCACTTATAGAATGAATGTCCACTGTACATAATAATATATAAGAAGTATTTTTAATGAGGTTATCTAAGTATGATAAATTGTCATAGCACTTTGGTCATGCTGACATGTAGCTAATTTAAAAAACCATCTCTGTATTTTCTGAACAAAAAGTCAGATTAGTAATAGTTCTACTATTTATTTCTTCTGGTGATGAAGGCATGGGATACTTTTATCCTTATTCGAAGTGATGTCTCACTTTGACCAGTTTATACATTTTAAAGTTTCAAACTTATGGTTTGCATATAAAACACTTTTTATTGAAAGAAGTAACTTAAACTCGACCCGAGTTGAATGTTCTTTTCAGAACTTGGCAACAAATAAAAACTTATCTTCCTCTTCACTCTCCCTCTTCACCAAAGACACTCTGGAGGAAGGGAGGGAAGAATTTTACTATGAGCTTTTAATATAGTTGTCTGATTGATTTACCATATGCTTCTTTTAAAAACAGTGTTAAACTGTTTGAATCTTATTTTAAAACTATTGGAAATTTCTGAAAAATGTAGCAACAAACATAGACATTCATATAGGCGCCTCAGGAAACAAAAGAACATTGGTGGTCTTTATCAGTGACTTGTTCGTATTTGTATTATACTTTATTTATGAGAACACAAACATAAGTTAATTCTCATAACTTCCCCTTGAAATGATAAATTATCCTATTATTATTATTATTATTATTATTAAGATCAACTAAGGATCAGAATTTTGCCCAAGGTTATTCAGCTGGTAAGTTTCAGAGTAAAATTTAAACCAGATTGTTTTAATGCCAAACCAGAGAGACTTTGGCATTAAAATATTCCATTATTTTCCTTCTCTTTAATCTTCACTTCTTTTAGCTGTGCCCAATATTGAGCTTTCTTTCCTCTGAAATTAAGAAATTTGATTGTTAGGAATCAGAAATGCAAGAATTTTCAAGTGATGATAATTAACACAGTATCTAAGCATCTGTCTTGGCTGTCAAAGTATTTAAGGGAGCGAGAGGTAAGACAATCCTTCCGAACTGAAAGCTACCTTGTGAGAAGTATGGGGATTGGACAATCTTTGCCGAACACATTTCTTCCTTACCCATTTTCAAGATAAAATAGAAAATAAGAAACAGCTTTCATTGCCAGTCTTCATGGTCACATTCTTTGAGATAATTATATGGATCGCTTAAATCAATTCGAGCACTAGGCTCATGTTTAGAGCGAAATTCCATTGCACTTAAGATATCCACATCCCAGTCTATGAAACCCTTAAGAATATATCTTTAGTAACCAGGCTGAATATTTCTCAGAGCCTTTTAACACCTTCAGAAGCCAAATGTTGACATGATGGTAACGACAAGGAATAGCTTCAAGATTTATTATCAACTGTGTGGGACAATTTTGGAAAAAGAGAAATTTAAAATTCCATTCTGTTTAACAAACACCTTAGTCTGGGTTACAGTGAAAATCCAAATAACATTCTGGATTTCCTTTTTTTTTTTTTTAAGAAGACACAGACCTATAATTTAAATATTATCTGCTGAAGGCGTGGGGTTCCTGGTTAGGAAGTGACTGACACAGTGAGCATCCAATCCAAGTGAATATATCGGTGAGGACCTGTTTCCCACCCTGACTTTGCCCGGGCATTTAAACTATGAAACCACCCACTACAAAGCATAATGAAGGAAACCACCGACTTCGGGTGTTTCTCATGTATACACCTGTTTCACCCTTAAGAGGAGGTTGAGTGACTGGGTTCTGGAGACAGACGCCCTGTGTGTGAGTCCCAGGCCTGAACGCCAACTGTACAGCCTTGGAAAATCATACAACCCTTCTGAGCTTCAGACTCCTGTTTATACGCTACTTTATGAGTATGAGGTAAGATACACTTGTGAACTGCTTAACTTAGAGCTTGGTCCATGGTAAGTGTTTCATAAATGTGAGTAGCTCTATCATCAAATGACTCCTTCAGTCAATATCAACAAAAGCTGATCCACCATATAGTGGTCAGGGAACCCTTCATGGAAGGGACAGGATTTCAGCTGGAACTAAGGCTCACTGCACCAGGCATGAGTTCACTTCAGATCTGCCTCCCAGTCTTTTGCTGAGAGCCAAGAATTGGGCCAAGTAGATCACACCAGCTCTTCTCTGGAGCTGGGTGATCTTCTCTGGAGCAGTACCTCCCAGTCTACTCATCTTATAAATATGTGTCTTCAACACAATAGAGGAAGTGAAAATAGATATCATACACACACACACATATATATACACACACACATATACATACATACAGATCTGTAGTTATCTAGCAAGACATAAGGCTTCTATGAATTCTGTCACAAAATAGACATGCTGAGAAATTATTTCTCCAAATCTGTTCTCAGTTTCAGCCCTGACAGCAAATCTGAGACATGTTATTTTACTTGTGTGTTTATCTACCACACCAGCAGTATTTAAGGCTGCTTACATGAACAAAAGTTACAATGTGTACAGCAATAGATATATACATATATATATATATATATATGCACACACACACACACAGTAAATATAAATGTAGATATAGATAAAATGTAATCTGTACACATCAGTATCACCTCATAAAATAATTTCTATAACTCTATAATACAGTGTATATTGTGTTATGTTCTCCACAATACCACATCCTGTATTATATATTGTTAATTATGTATTATTTTACATTATGGCATAAAAATATAAATAAAGAAGGTTAAGCAAATACAGAAAACAAGAGTTGTGAACATAATATGAAATCAGGAGACAGGTATGTATATATTATTTTGTCTTATAACACATATAGATACATATAATACTGAGTAGCATATGGGATAGTCCTGTTTTCAGAATGTTTTTAAAACATATGATGGCGGCCAGCCTGGTCACCAGGTCAATCAGAAGTTTCCTCCTTTTTTTGCATACTCAACACAAAGCCTTTGAATGCCTGTTTTCCTGGAAACCCTGTTTTCCTGGGTTTTTGGCACCTGATGCTCCCTGTGTATTCTCTGAGGTGACAGATGATCTTGTAAGCAAGAATTTTCAGCTTATGGGGTTCTTCAGCCTGAAAGCTATGCCAGTGGCTTCTCCTTGGTTTCCTGCTCTGGAATCCAAGAAATCTACCTCCCAGGGACCTTTCCCTTCCTCCCCATTTTTTTTCCCCCAGCAAGAGCATCAACTTCAGCAGATTCTTAAACCGAAGCTGTCATGAATGTTTGTGAAGCTTTGGCCCCTGGGAGCCTAATGTAAAACAATCCTACCACATTGTCATCAAGACTTTACTAACCTTTCAAAGTTCCAGGGCTTAATTAGCATTTCTGTCTTCTACATCCTACTCAAGGGAGTACATTTCCTCTCTAGTGTGGTGGTTCTCAGCTTTGCCCGCATATCTGAATCATCTCTAGAGTTTTTAGAAATCCTAATGCCTTGGCCACACCTCAAACTATTGAGATCAGAATTTCTCGGGATGGGCCCAGATCAGGTGTTTGACATCCCTCAGCTCTTCTTTTAGTTGCTATTTTTTTTCTGAATTATTTTAATCTGCATTTAATTTGGTCAACATACTTAGTGCCCAAGACTGTGTGCTAGATGTATGCCTTCTCATTTCTTTCTGGTGTAGACTTTTTTTTTTCTAACATAGTCCTGTAGATTTTGTCTTGTGGCATCTAACACAGGAATAGATTAAAAAAAAAAAAAATTAAGGCCATCAGGGTGGTTCAGTTGGTTAAGTGGCTGACTGCTGATTTCTGCTCAGTTACAACCTCATCAATGATGAGATCAAGCCTGAGCTGTCTCCTTGCTCAGCAAGGAGTCTGCTTGAGATTCTCCCTCTCTGAGGCTTTCCCCACTCACACTCATTCTCTCTCAGATAAATAAATCAATCTTTTAAAAAATTAGTAAACTAAGTACACCTGGGTGGCTCAGTCTGTTAAGCATCCAACTCTTAATTTCAGCTCAGTTCATGATCTCAGGGTCCTGGGACTGAACCTCTGCACTTGGCACAAATCTGCTTGGGATTCTTACTCTCCCTCTCTCCCTGCCCCTCCCCACTCTCTAAAATAAATAAATAAACAAAATCTTTAAAAAAAATAATTAAAGGCTAGTAAATTATAAACCTTCCAGAAGTAACATTGTTCAGAAATCTTTTAGAACTCTTTGTAGTTTTGAGTTGGGTAATCCTATCCTGGACATGTTCTCCCATCACACTAATAATATCTAACTCAAGATTGAAATTGACTTGTTATTTTCCTGCCTAACTCTCCTTTAATAAGCCTTTCACTGGATCTTCCAGTGACAAGTTCTGGTTAATCTTGTCTTGAGTCTGCCAGG
This sequence comes from Mustela nivalis, assembly GCF_964662115.1. Taxonomy (NCBI): domain Eukaryota; kingdom Metazoa; phylum Chordata; class Mammalia; order Carnivora; family Mustelidae; genus Mustela; species Mustela nivalis. The sequence continues at coordinate 28,067,465 of NC_139026.1, forward strand.
AATAGACAAACTTAACCTGCGTTTGTTAACGTCCACACACACAGGCATGGAAATAGTGCAAGGGTCATTGCTTGGTAATGTCACCCATCAAGTTGTACAATCACTGGCTTTTGATGTCAATGCAGCCAATATGAGATGCGTCTAGATGAGCGCTAAAGGATAATCACCGTGACATCATGCCAGTCTCTCTGTTCACATTCAATGTGGGCTTTAATGAAGTATAGGGTATGGTTGAAAATATGTATTATGACTCCATTTCTTAACATATATGAGAAGGACAAAGAAAATATATATGAAAAATCTTGAGGCTGGATCAAATTTTCTCATGAGTGTGTTCTCTTTGGAGTTACAATATCAAAACTGATTAAATCAAAGACATAAATATGAAAGAAATCAAATCCAGCACAATTAAGATAAAAATCCTTCCACTGAAACTATATTGACTCTCTAACATATATAAAGACATAAAGGAAGTTGAAGGGAATTGGTACATTTTGGTATTGAGAGAAAAAAAGTAGTATCATAAAATCAAATGTTTCAAGGCCAGTTAACTACCATTCAGCAGCCTTCTACTGGCAAGATGATTCAGCCTTAGTAATAGCAAAAACTTATGGTCGTCAACAAATTTAAAGATGCTGATCCCTTTAGAAACAGCTCTTCCTTTGCCTCATGCTATTAAAGAAGTGACTTACCTGAGTCCTTTGCTCTGGGTCTTTGGTTATCAATACTCTTTTGGTCATAATTAGCTTCCCAAGTGAGACTACAGAGGCTGCAGATAAAATATTGGTGACCGTAGAAGGATTCAGGTTGGATTTTGGGTTTACTGCAGTTTTGGGGTAATTCTGCCCCTAAAAGATCAAGTCAGGTTTCTAAATTTGTGAAGTTTTGTAAGGCTTTACCACTGAAATTGGACAGTAGAAACAAATTAACATGCTAATTATCTCTTTCACAGGCATTTGACTTTAGCTGGTCCTCCCTGGGACATCCTCTAAAAAATGCATGTTTCCCTATTTTAAAATGTCGTTATTACCATCTGATACTATATACATCCTCCTCCTCATCATCATCACCATGAGTGATAGCAATTTTATGCATAAAAGTTTTAGATACTAAAAGACATGGCTTGTTATGCTTCATGGACCAATAAAGTATGTATTAGGAGGAACAGTTTATTTTGTGTTGGAATAGGAAAGATTGAAACAAAAAATATACCAAATTACTCCATCATTAAAAAAAAAAAATTAGAGGTTATAAGGTTCCAAATCTCTTGGTTTTCAGTCCAACTTCTTGTTTCAATTACTGCGATTGACTCTCCCCCTACCCCTATCCTCATGAGATTACTGATTTCAGCCTACACTAAATTATCTTTCTGGCATCCTTACTTGGGGAACAAGGGCAGTAAGGGGAAAAGGAATGTGAACTGGCTTTGCTATTAGATAAGGTTTCTAAAGCCTTTGCCAAAGTTCTCTACCAATATTATTTGGAGACATTCAATTAGAACTAGATGATACATTTTGCGAGAACTAAGATATTGAAAATCTATTAAGTTTCTGGAGCCTAACAGGATGATGGTGAATGGAGACCTCAATAAACTGGGATAAAACTGACTGAAGTCGAATTTTTCCTGGCAACTGAAATTGGAATATTGCCGCTTTCTGACAAAAAGGAAAGGAAATGAGAAAATAAACATGTGAACAACAAAATACTGTGGTCCCAGAAGGGACATGGACTAGAGAAGGTAGGATTAAGTGAAATCTTCAAATCATCAGCTTTTTTCTTTTGCATTAAAATTTTTCATTTTATTGCTTTATTTCATTTCATTGCATTAAATATAAAGAAGCATTACCAATTAGATTTATAAATTTATGATGAATCACCATCTATTAGGATAAATTTTTAAAAACATAAAAGAATTCACGTTTTTATAAATACCTCCTAGCAATATCAAATATTATGATTTTATGATTTTTGAAGTAAATAGAAATCCATTAACTAATTCTGATATTTGACATTTGCTTTTTATACATATTTTTTAACTGATTTAATCTAGTTAATAAAATACTGAGCTTTAAAAATAAGTAAATTGGGGGTGCCTGGGTGATTCAGTGGGTTGGGTCTCTGCCTTTGGCTCAGGTCATGATCTCAGGGTCCTGGGATTGAGCCCTGCATGGGACTCTCTGCTCAGTAGGGAGCCTGATTCCCCCTCTCTCTCCGCCTGCCTCTCTGCCTACTTGTGATCCCTCTCTTTCTGTCAAATAAATAAATAAAATCTTTAAAAAAAAAAAAAAAAGTAAATCGAAATAATGGTAAGTTCACTCAAATGTGGGGTTATACTCTTTCAGTAAGTACTCCACCAAATAAGCAAGATCAAAGAAGAGTTGTTTGTAAAAAAAAAAAAAAAAAAAAAAAAAAGGAAATCAGAGAACAGAGTGACAAAAACTAGGCATTTATTTATTTTTTTCTAGTGTCAATAATACATGCTAGGTAAATCAACCTAGTATTAAAGTATTAAAAGTTGTTCCATCAGTGTGACTAAGGAATGGATAAGAAAACAAAAATTGAAAAGATGTATATTAGGGCAAGTTACATTAGCGGCTGTAACAAACAATTTCAAAATCCGCATGGCTTTACACAATAAAAATTCGTATCTTGCTGACGTGACTGTCCAATAGAGTTCAGGTAGTTATTCAGGGATTCAAACTTCTTTCACGCTAGAACTTCACCATCTTCACCTTGGGACTTCAAGGTCACACTGGTATCTTCTGTTGACAGACTGAGAAAGTATCCTTTCTCCTCACTTATTTGGACCAGATGTGCTGTGTTACTTCCTTTCCCATTCCGTTGGCTAAAACTGGCCACATGACCTAAGCCGGCATCAAAGAAAGTGGAAAATGTACTTGAGCTGAATGCCCAGGAGGAAAATGAAACTGTGGTGAATACTTGGGAGTTGTCTTAGCCATCATGTTTAACCAGACTAAAGTTTCATTCTGACATAATATTTATGTCCCACAAAAGTGAGAATTATAATAAATGCTACTCGAATGTTATAATCCACCTACATCGATGTTATATGATATTTTTCATACCTGTTGAAGACTGAATGACTGTCAAGTGCTCCCACAGGACAACATGGCCTTGGTATGGTCTTCAGCCTTCAGGATCAGCGACTGGCTAACATAATCAGTGATGATCAAATCGGACTGCAGGCTGATGAATGATGCCAAGCAAAAATTATATGAGGCTTAAAATCTGTACAAAAAAGTCCATTTACGAATTTATAATGTGAAGGCATTTCCCCGTGATGATAAGGCTCAATTCCATGATCGGAACCCCTCTATTTCAGAGTGCAAGTACCTAAGAAGCTAGATAATTCAGCAGAAATTGATTTGACTGGATACAGAATCACAATTCAGTAAACTAAGCAGTCTTGTGGCAGCCCTAATTAGATTCAAATCCTGGACTTAGTATTTAGAAATCATGTAACCTCTGACAATTTACTTGATCTTCCCATCCCCGGTCTCAGTTTACAAATCTATTAAATGCGCACAATTATTGCACTTTCTACAAAGAGTGATTCTGATAATTACATGCAAATCACTGGAAAGAACATAACAGATGCTCACATAATGAATAGTCAATCCATGCTAGTTATTTTCATCTAGGCCCTGAGGAGATACAGTAAAACTTCTTTTGATACCAGAGATGATCTCTTTAGTGACTTTTGTGTATATTCAACAAATTTCATATTTCTATCTCCAAACAATGCTGATCATAAAAATAAACCATTCTATCCTGAACTTTTTTTTTTTAGGCTGCCACCCTCTTCATTTTACTTTTTTATTTCTTTAGCCGTACTATTATCACATGTAAGTCAAGAGTCAGGAAGCTGCTCCCAAAAGCTTGGGAGGAATGGGTGTGTGTGTGTGTGTGTTTGTGTGTGTGTGTGCATTTTTAAGGTCAGTTTTATATCACGAGAACAAGCTAAAGTCACTTCAGTTTCTTGGGATGGAGACCTCGCTGTGACTCTATCCCAGACCCTATTAGTATTTATACTAAAATCTGCTTTATTTTTTTATATGCTAATAGGAACAATTATATCTTCATCCCTAAGTGAATATCAAGGAGTCAACAAGGATCTCAGTGTATACATGTTTCACTTTCTTTTTCTTCATGGATTACTGTATTGTCAATAAAGCAGTTAAAAAGTAAAACAAGATTGGGGAAAAAAGATGAGGTATGGGATGAATTCTAAGCAGAACAACTCATACATGGAAATGTCTTATAGAACAAGGAGCATAACAAATTCAAGATGGCCAGTACAGCAGAAGAGCAAACTGACATGGAATGGAAAAAAGGGGACACTAGTCAGGTCAAGCCATGCAAGACCTTGTAAGTCAAAGAGTTTTGAATGTATTTTAGTAATCATAGCAAACATAAAATTAAAAAATAGCAAAAATAAAAAGAGCAAATAATAGTAAATTTCCATGGTACTTACTATATAAACATTTTCGTCCTAACACAGCTATACTATCTACTATGCGTACCAGAATTCTATAGATAGAGTAACTGAGGCTCATAAGATAAAGTAACTCACCCAAAGTCTCAGAGGTAAGCTAGAGTCAAGCTCACCTCCTCAGCATCCTTCCACTTAACCAGTAAGTTTCTGTGCTCCTGCATGGCACTGTTCTTGTGACTATTAAGAGTAAACATTCATTTAAGGATTTTTTTTTTTTAAGATTTTATTTCTTTTGACAGACAGAAATCACAGGTAGGCAGAGAGGCAGGCAGAGAGAGAGGAAAGGAAGCAGGCTCCCTGCTGAACAGAGAGCCCGACTCGGGGCTCGATCCCAGGACCCCGGGATCATGACCTGAGCCGAAGGCAGAGGCTTTAACCCACTGAGCCACCCAGGTGCCCCTCATTTAAGGATTTTAAGCAGAGTTTGGCATGGTCAGCTTTGTCTTTTTAAGAGCTTATTCTCATTACAGAGTGAATATATAGCGGAGAAGGCGACAACTTCCTGTAAGTCAACTATTGTTGTATTCCCAGGATAGTGACTTACATTATGGTAACAGTGGTGGACACAGAGAGAGAGAGAAAAAAAAAAAGTATTGATAGATGTTTGAAAATAATACTGACAGGTAAAGTGGACATAATGATCCTAATTGAAGTGTAATGCTTGGCACATTCTTTCTGGTCGATTAGATCATTATAAAGACTGGCAAACCTTCCATTGACATCATTTAACAATTTCATTTACAACATTTACAATTTCACTCTTTCATTCAGTGATCTTTGCATTCATTCACGAAGGTAGTTATCAAATCGGAGTATCCTGAACTCTTTTGTAACTTTCTTTCTATCATGCATATGTGACATTTTCATAAAGTTCCTCATTGGAAATTCAGCTGCCGATTAAGTGCTGAGATCAAAAGGTATCAAAGTATTAGGAAAAACCACACACAGTATGTTTTATTAGTCGGAACACATTCTTCGCCACAGCGAATGGCTTGTGACCATCCTCAACAGGTATAAGGAACATGTTCAATAAGAACTCAGGACTGACAGGGTTCCCTGGCAAGGGAAGGCAGTCAGGAAGAAGTATGACTGTTGTTTCCAAACGCACTGTTTTTTTTCATAGTTTTACTCTGAAATTAAGACAAACATATTAAGTAGACCCCGTGGGAGCAATATAGTCCTACAGGTCATTTAGATGTGCTTTTTGCTAAGAGACAAATGGATCTGATTAAAATTATTTATAACCAAATGTTACCACTTAAAATGGTGCTGAGTAGAAAGGCTTTTGTAGAAAGGCTTTTCTGTGGATGACTCCTCTGATGATTGGAGAACGAAAGTCTCAAATCCTTTGTGGTATTCTTAACGATATAAATATTGCTGGTAAATCTCGGGACACATCATCTGCTACGAGGAAGGAAACTGAGTCATTTTTCTACTTAGAGTCCTGACGTCTCCAGGGAGCAGAGACTTAATCTAACACACCTGAGGGCCATGTCAACTCCCTTTTCCCTGAGATTGTGTCGGGGTGCTGGATTACTTACATGGAGTCAAGGCTGTGTGGGTGCAGAGGCCGACGCAGCCCTGGGGACCCTTCCTGGCACTGTTAACGCTCCAACCTGACATCTGCTGAAACTTCCCTCTACCTAGGTCACTGTCGGTTGGCTAAGCAACTGTCATCTCTGGTACAGACATCCTCTTTCATAAGCATGGAAAGTATGCCTACATACAGTCCACCATGACATAAACTATCTCTAGCTCTAAAGCCCAGTGAAAAGGGGGTAGAAATTGACAACTTACTACAAACCAGTCCACGCAGAGATGGTGCACTGCTGGTCCCACACCGGGAAGACTATGCAAGCACAGGGATGGCTAAGTCCAGGGCCGTAGGCAGGAGTGATCCTCTGTATTTACTGTGTTCGTAAAATTCAGGTAAATATAATTAAGAGGTTAAAACAGTTTAGTAGGGAACAGTTCAGAGTAAAACGAGGAAAAATAATGGAGGAAAGTACAGAAAGGAAGAATATTTATGTCGGAGCCTCGATTATATTTGCATTTGAGGGTTGCCTGTGGTAGCTTGAGGAAAAGGGGCAGGGGTGTTGTCTGGCCATTTGTCTTTATTCCCAAATTTAGGTTTCGGTAGCGTAAGCATAAAAGTCAGCCATGTGGACAGCCAGGTGCTCATGCTTCCCTGGCTTCCTTTCTCTGCATGCATTGCCTCACAACTTTGTATCACAGTATGGAAATTGTTAAAAGAAGAAGAAAAAAAAATGACAGAAGCCTAAACCCTGTCTATTCAGTAGTGAGAATAAACGTGTCTGCAGCGCAAAAGCTTCCCAGGAACAGCATTTTGAGTGTATAGTTCTGGGATTTTGCTGAGCTGCAAAAGCGCTCCTTTCCCTAGGTCTTCAAAATTGTTCAACATTCACGTTTTATTAACAAGGAAGCATGAACAAAACAGGTTCCGATAGACACAAAAGCTGTTTTTGCCTCATTATACTGGATGACAAGTGAGAGCTTACAGCTTCATGTCAGATGAGTGGAAAAACAATTATCTGTAGAAAGTATGTGCAAACATTTTTCCTGCAAAGCTAACGATTCAAGGCAACGTGTCTGGAATGTGCTTCTCCCGTTAGGCTCCTTCCCTTCCATGAAACATCTGTCTCAATTTCCGCTCTTCCTGGAGCCTCCTTTTGGTCTCTGCAGGTCTATTCCTTCTAAATCTGCTTCATTCTGATCCTGCAGATGGAAACCGTATGTCTCCTTGTTTAAGGAAGTATGCCCAATCTTCTCAAGTGGAGATTCCTGGCCAAGTTTTACAAAATCTTTGTGTATGGCTTCCTAATGCACCAAAGACAGTATGAGTTGTTTTTGTTTGATTCATGCTTTAAGTACATTTAAAGTGAACATGAACACATTCGTGATTCTTATCAATAAAATCTCTAAAATTAAATGTAGAGCTGTGAAATAGATATGTTCTGCACAAGCAATTTTAAAATTATATTTAAGAAGTACTTGTTGATCACCTATCATGCTACAGGTTTGAGTTACAAAGATAAAACATGTAACTTAGAGTGTACCAACTAGTGGGCTTGAATAGGCAGAAAACTGATGGCGTCATTTCAATACAGTGTAGGAAAGGCAGAAGTGGGGAGACCCTATAGAAACACAGAAAGAGACACAGTTCAAAAGTGTGAACTGACAAAATAGTTTAGTGTTCCTTTAAAGGAATGATTTTCATTTGTGAAGCAATGTATTCAAATTTATGAAAAAAAACACACTAAATAATAAACGTTTCTTTAAAATATTGTGATTATCTAAAATATCTATCTAGAATACTCACAAAATATCTGCCCTAGTTCTGTATGTATTTTACACATAAAAGAAATACCGTGCCTGTCATTTTGACATTAAAGTTAGAAGGTAATTTGTGTGTGTGTGTGTGTGTGTGTGTGTGTGTGTGTGTGTGTGTTTGCTTGTTTAATACATGCAAATAAAGAAGGGTGGAAAGAATCAAGCAGCCCTATCAGGGCTGAAAAAGGAGAATCTGGGATTTCTGGGGCTTCCATGAAGTAAGTATGTGCCCAACAGTGGGCGCTGCCTATTGCCAACTATCTTGAACAGATTTCCTGCTTAAAGTGACAAAGTTGTCAGGGAGGTAGACATTTACTAAGTAATACAGAGGAACAGACATTGAGGCATGAGAAGAGATTTGAGAGTAAGGAGTTATTCTAAATGCAAACGGTGCTGCTAAGAGGAGTTACTCTTCACCCAAAATATGCAAGAAGAGAAAACCAAGTATTATCTAAGAAAAATATTTGAGCATCTTTTTTTTTTTTTCCATTTTAGTAAGTTCCCTCTATTGTCAAAGCTCTCGAAAAGGTCAATGTAACAAACTCAGGTATTGTCGGTAATACCTGTTACTCACATCATAATCAAATCTATAGTTTTCATAACTCCATATATATTTTTCTTTTGGTATAAATGATACTTTACAATAAAACAATTGGAGAAGTGTAAACTGTAAAACAAACAGACAAACAAACAAGCCCAGAATATTTGAATCTAGGAAAACAAGGATTAAAACGACTGGAGCACACACCTTAATTTCTTAATGGTTATTATCTTCAAAGGGAATGGAATCTGGACTTCAGGGTGAAGGGGAGTTTGGGATTTTATTTTGCATACTTCTGGATTAATTTGAATCTTCCCCAGCAATAATGCATTCTTGCAATGCTATGTATTTAGAAAACAATAAATGAGGCTTTTAAAAAATGAATAAACATGTGAAAACGTTTGAAAGAGCAGGATGACCAAAAAAAACCCACCAAAAACCAAAAACCAAAAAGCCATGGGCATTGGAAATTATTACTAAGATTTGAAAAGCAAAATTAATTAAAACCAACAGTAACTAGAACCACATGTGCTCAGCCAGGCGAGACAGCCCTGCAGAGTCGAATTTCAGAACACCAGCGACCTCTTGTGGCAAAAATGGATATGTGTAAAATTTGTGTCGTGCCCCATAGTGTGGGTGATTAAGAAGGTTGCCTGATGAAATTCTGTTTCTTTTTCAGTTTGAAACAGCCACAGTGATGCCTTCTGGGAACAGAGAGCTCCTCACCCCACCCCCACTGCCGGATGAGGCTGAAGAGGAGGAAGAAGAGGAGTCCACCCCCAGACTGATCGATGGCTCCTCTCCACAGGAGCCTGAATTCACCGGGGTCCTGGGCCCACACACTAATGAAGGTCAGGTCCATCATGGGTGATCTGAATTAAGTCCACTTGGTCACACCTCAAAGCTGCCAACTCCAATGCCACAGGCAACCGACATGACCCACAGGGAAAGTTTTGCCATAGGCTGGGTTTGAAGCAGGAGATACACATATATTTTATATTCAAATATTAAACATTTAAGAATTCAGCTTTGGCATGATGGAAATTATCAAATAACCAAAGATTTGGGACAAAACTATTGATTTAGCATCATTACTCTAAACCGTTGTGGTAGAATGCCTTTCTAGAACAAAGAATCCACTACATGTTAGAGCAAGATGAGAATCCAGGTCTGACAGAACAGGCCACAGCAGTTTAGGGGGATAAGATGGTGGTGGCTGATGGTGATGACGGCAATAGTAATAACATTTTACACTGACTGGGCGCAGGCGATCTGTGGGTCACAATGCTTGCCTCACATTCTCTCATTTGACTATTACAACCTCCGTGTAAAGGTCATAGGTATTCCTTATTGAGGAAACGAGCTCCAAAAAATGGTAGGAACTTGTCAAGAGATCTCATAGCTGTTATTGCACACCCTGGATTTTTTTTTTTTTAAGATTTTATTTATTTATTTGACAGACAGAGATCACAAGTAGGCAGAGAGGCAGGCAGAGAAAGAGGAGGAAGCAGACTCCTTGCTGAGGAGAAAACCCGATGTGGGGCTTGATCCCAGGACCCTAAAGGCTGAAGGCAGAGGCTTTAACCCACTGAGCCACCCAGACGCCCCTCAAGTGAGCCTGTTCTGATTCTTGTCTGTGTACTTATTGGAACATGGGCTTCTTCTCATTCAGTCCTTGGGAGAAGCCGAGTGGAAAGCATTCTGTAACACTGGACTGTATCTTGTACCGCCTGAAGGTGATCTAAACAAGAGCCTTCTAGTTAATGAGGAAGCGTTCCTGTTGCTAAATACAATTCTATGATCTGTCTATATTTCGTGTTAGAATGTGTCCATGTCATCCAAGGGGGCACTCAGACGGACTCACACCAGAAGGCTTTCCCACATGGAGAACGGCAGAACGAGGGGGTGTACAAAAATGAGTAGAATTCCCATTGCAAAAGTATATGAGTATAGAGTTGGAGCGTCTCTGTACCTCTAAGTTCTGGAGGCATAACACTTATCTTAAAACGACTACTGTTATCATGGATATTTTTGTGTAGTACAGGGACACAGACTTGCAAACAAATGTAGAAGCAATAATGTGTTCCAAGTCATACAACAAAACTCTGTACAGAGCATACTGAGAGAACAAGAGAGGGAAGTCATTCAAATGCCAGCTTTGGGACTTCCTGGATATGCAGTCTGGATCAAGCCATTCAATACTGTTTGTCTTGGTTTACTTATTTAAAATATGGGATGATAAATAATAGATCTTACTTCATAGAACTGTTGTAAGAATTAAATGAATGAATCTTGTGCCTGACCCATCGTGAACATAATAAATGTTAGTTATTCTCCTAACTCTGTTATTTTTCTACTCTCAACAAATGTTTCAGTGTACAATACAGTTTTGTTAACTCCAGGCATTATGTTGGACAGCAGATCTCCAGAACCTAATCGTTTTGCATAACTGAAACTTTACAGTTGTTGACCAACAACACCTCGTTGCTCCCCACCCAGCCCCTGGTAACCCCCATCTACTCTCTGCATCTACCAGTCTTTAACTGTTCACCAATAAGTAATGTAAAAGTTGGCTTTTGTAAAAGGCTGTGGATATGCCAACCACTAAAGTGTTTTATGTATATGAACTCTTTGAAGAGTCGGAATGATACTATGTATTAGGTATTATTGTTTCCACTTTACAATAGAAAACTAAAACCCTAACATAGTGTAAAAGTTGTCGAAGATCATTGAGGTGGTACACAGTGGTGTTGAAATGTGAAGAGAGACCACTAAACTCTAAGCCAGTATCTCTGAAGAATACATCATATTCTTTCCACATAGTTACTATTCTAGGGAGTAGTAGAACACTCTCCAAATAAACCCCAGGAGATGCACACACAATAGAAGGAGTACCCAGAAGAAAATTTCCAGTAGGGAAAGTAAATATATCTAGAACATGATTTACTTTTAAGCAATTTCAGATCCTTCAAAAGTTGACTATCTGGCATCATTACCCATATACTCAGGTCTGTCAGCCAAGCCAAGCACAACAGAAAAACATAATGCCTAATCTTTTCAAAAACTTTTGTCAAAATTATGGCTCAAGAATGTCAGCTTTGAAACTATATAAAACATCTATGACTTTGGGGGGGGGGGGAGTTATCTCCGAAGTAGAGCGAGGGTGAGTAATAAAGTTAAAACTTTAATTAACATTTTAATTTCCACAGGCTAAGCATCACCAGAAATTCTAAACTTTAAAATTAAATTTAAATCTTTTTTTAAAAGATTTTATTTATTTATTTGACAGATAGAGATCATAAGTAGGCAGAGAGGTAGGCAGACAGAGAGAGAGGAGGAAGCAGGCTCCCTGTGAACAGAGAGCCCAATGCAGGGCTTGATCCCAGGACCCTGAGATCATCACCTGAGCGGAAGGCAGAGGCTTTAGCCCACTGAGCCACCCAGGTGTCCCAAATTTAAATCTTTTTAATAAAGATTTTCTTTATTCACTTGAGAGAGAGAGTGAGCACCAAGAGAGAGCAAGAGAGCATGAGTAGGGGGAGAGGGATAAGCAGATTCCTCACTGAGCAGGGAGCCAGATGTTGCGCTCTCAATCCCAGGACCCTGAGATCAGGACCTGAGCCAAAGGCAGATGCTTAACCTACTAAGCCAACCAGGTGCCCTTAAATTTAAGTCTTATATACTCAACAAAGTTAAATAGCTTGGAAAGAAATATTAAATCATTAGTAATCAAAATATCATTTTTTATGACTAATATAGATTTCTAAAAACAATATTCTGAAGCCATATAAAGTAGACTTGGGTTATGAGTGGAAGAAAAGAGAATTAAATTATAACTGGTGTGAATATATACACATATATATGTATATAGCATATACATATATAGTATGAATTATCCTAAGCAATTATTGCTAAAGCAAAGTCATGAATACATAGAAGACTCAAATGCCTTTTTAAAATTTTATAAGTGGCAACTATTAATTTATAATCATTTGAAAAATCGGCAAGTGTTAAATACTTTATAGCTTCCCCTTAAATTGTTTTTCTCAGATTTCCAGTCTTAAAATAGTTTTCATTCCTGAAGCTATTATTGTAATTAACTTTCCTACTTAATGACAGCAAAAAGACCTTCATAAGCACATTACTGGTTCTTGATCACAAACCACAAGTGGATCCTGTTCACTCAATTTACACACTGCCAATATATCTGCTTATGCCTATCACCATCCCCCTCTCTTCCTTCACAAACATCTCAACAGCATTGTCTACATTTGCCGTAACTATCTCTGCAACCCCTACTCCCCTCTTCAACTGGTAGTTAATCTGGCTTCCAGCCCCCTCACTCCGAAGCTCTTACAGAAGTGGCCTATAGCCACCCCAATGACTAATCCAAGAGATTAGTCATTCCAATCTCTTAATTTACCTGACAGTCCTTAACTTACCGGACATCTCAGCAGCCGTTAGAAGGTTTTCTATTCCCTTTTCCTTCTCCCTCTCCATCTGGCCTCCAATACATCTTCCCGTTCTCTTTTCTTCCTTTCCTTCTGGTCATTGCTTTTCTATCTTCCTTCGAAGCTCACTGTCCTCTGCAGGACCGCTAAACAGAGACTGAAGGGGAGTGTATGTGCGTGCATGTGAGCGCGGTAGAGACCGACCGAGATGTTAAGATATAACCCAGCCTTACAAATATCTTTGATCTCTTGCCTTTTCGCTATGTCATCATGAGCGCAGCCAAGCAGCCGTCATCTTTGATCCAGGTAACAACTCATCTCCCCTCTGTCCACTCTGTCCACTGGCCCTCCCTCGGTCCTCTACCACACCTTCAAGCAGAGTGATTTCCTAATACGCAAATCTGATCACAAAATACCCTGCCCATCCTGAGGATAAGATGCGATAACAGCCGATAAGGCCTCTGGATGGTATGTCCCTTACATTTCAATGTTCTCTGTGCTATAGCCGCATGGACCATCTTTTAGTCCTTCCAAAGGGAAGGGCCTTGGCCCATGCTGTTTTCATTACCTGTTCACTCTTCACTCCCAATGCGAGGTACATGGTCAGCTGCTGTTCCTGCAGATCCCAACTCAGTTATCACCGCCTCAGAGAACCATGACTGTCAGACTGAGTCAAATTCCCCTATTTTATGCTCATTATTTCATGACATTTTGCAGATTTATCATTTTATTTTGTGACTCACATTTATCTTTCATAGAAGGTCATAAAATAGAATTGCGTCTCCCTAGAAAGGATTCAATACTTACATATTGAGTGAATTCATATAAAGGATTATTACCCTTTTTCTTGAAGCAGATTGTTTCAGTGGGGTGTTTAAATATTGAACCAAAGACCTAATAAAAATATTATGTGCGATGTTTTAACTTTACAAAAACCAGTCTTAATATTTATATTTGAAAAGAGAATTTCTAATGAGTATAAAAGCAACAACCACATTATAGCCACTGGGTCATTTAAAATAAAATTTAAAACCGTACAAAGAATGTACTAGTTATTATGGCTGCTTTAATTGGTACATTTGATTTAATCTCCATTTATAGAAAACTATATAAGAAAATATGAAATATACCAGGATGGTCTGTATGAGACTGTAAACTTATTTAACAAACATCTAATCACATTATCTCTTACCAGCTGTTTTTGTTGCTTACATGTAATTATTTGCCTCTACCTTTTAGACTTTCCAACCTGCCTTCTGTGTACGTGTATAAGTACCACTGTATACTGTGATGACCGTGAACTTGATGCTATCCCTCCGCTGCCCAGGAACACTGCTTATTTCTATTCCCGCTTCAACAGAATTAAAAAGATCAACAAAAATGATTTTGCAAGCCTAAGTATGGACGACAGCACTAATTTCCTTGTCTTCTTTACAGACTTTCCTAAAATTATTGCACTACAAAATGAAACTTGAATATGAAAATATGGCTCTTAAATCAACTATCTTTTCCTTATTTAAATATTTGAAGGTTTGCTTTAATTATGTGGGGGAAAAAATGGAGGAAGAGTGAAAGGTCATTAAGAAACTATATATTTTCAAATAAAATTTTCAAGAAATAGAATCATAAATATGTATATTTTATAGACTAGATCTCATTATCATGTCATGACATTGAGTAAAATGTTGTGGCCATATAATTTGGGTTGTTTGAATAACTTCCATTAAGGCACAACTGCTTTATGATCAATGCCTACAAGCCTACATTCTGACTTTATAATTGTTGCCAACTTTGAAGAATTTTGGAACTTGTCTTTATAAACTGTTTCAATCATTTGAAAATCTCTTTTGAACGCCTTTGTTTTTTAATGCTAATGTATCTATAACGATGAGAAAGTATAGCAATCTGTCATTACTGAGGGAAACCTTTTAAATAGTAAAATCTAGACAAAGCTTATGAAGACTTCAGGGAAAAGACCAGATAAATATGTGTCAATACCGTTGTTAAAATTACGCTTTTTTACAAGTACATAAATATGTAAAGTACCGGGAGGAAAGAATTACATTTTCATATAAAGTAGTTAGAAACAATTATTTCATTAGTTGTCTATTGCTAGTTCACTTCATATTTCTATTTGCTGTCATGTGGGAAAATTTATCGTCGTACTTTTATGTGAACAAAACATATTTAAGAGTGTTTAACCACCTCCCTCATTTTTCCTTCTAGATGATTTAAGAAGGATCGATTTGACATCAAATCTAATATCTGAAATTGATGAGGATGCATTCAGAAAGCTACCTCGCCTCCGGGAGCTTGTCCTGCGTGACAATAAAATAAGGCAGCTCCCCGAACTGCCAAACACTTTGACATTTATCGATATCAGCAGCAATAGGCTGGGAAGGAAAGGAATAAAGCAAGAAGCATTTAAAGTGAGTTTTAAGTCTGGATATGGAAGTTTCTCATCCTTCTAGCCCATTTGCCATCCAATGACTAGCATTTTTATTGCCATAAGCAGATTCAATTGGATGAGATTTTTACCTCCTAAAATAAACTACACCATACTATTTACCAAGCTTTTGGGAAATACTGTGTTTTGCTAAGTTCTGAGGCTGGTGGAACAAGAGGGACGGAGAGCAGAGCTTGCATGAACTCTGGAGCCCCTGGAAACGGTGTCAGCCAGGCCATTTGTACTTTCTAAGAACTCCACTCAAGACCAATATTTTGTGTGGCTTAAAGGACGACTACCTGTGCATGGTGTGGGTGATGCCTTGAGGTAGAAGTCCATTACATGACCTTGCAAAAAGGATGGATTTGGTTAATTTTAGAAATTTTGTTTTCTAAGTGAAGAAAGCAAGTTTGGGGCCAGAGGGTCTTGCTTAGAGTAGTAACAGCACAGGGCCTGAGAACACTCACCAGCCAGCTCTCTTATCCACTCTTACTGTATTCAAGCTGCTCTTCTAAACTCCAATAAACAAATTTAAAATTCTGTTTGAAGGGACACGGGGAGAGTGCAGGGGGCGATGTGGACCCATTACTGCAGAGCAAGGACCGAAGTCCTGTTTCTCCACCAGCTCTCCTGTAATTCTGGTTGGCAAGGGAGCTAGGACACCTCACTGTAGCCGGCCAAGGGTCAAAGTTCAGTCTCCCCATTCAGCTTTTGTGGCATGGGTGGTGGTGAGTCATGGTTTGTTCTGTGGTGTTTGTCTAGAGTAGACCTATTATTGTCTAAATTTTGTTTGTATGTTTGTTTGTTTGTTTTTTCTTGCTAGGCTGTCCTTTTCCTAGTACTTGTACTAGAGAGAACAGGATTTTGTTGGAGAGAAACTCTCTTTTATCTGTCCCTGTAACACAAAGGCCATTCTTCCTCTGCCTCACCCAGATCCTCAAAACCCCTCAGCAAAATGTCTCCCATGGGAAGACACTGCCTTGCTTAAACAGAGAAAGTGAGAGTGGGCAAAGCAAGGTTCTTTGAAGATCTTGAGAAGCTCTTTATATTTTCATCCAGAAATATTCACTTACAGTTAATTTTTCCAAAACTCATTTGACTTATGTCTAGTCACCTGGGGAACTGATCTGCTTCGTCTTTGCAAAACAAGACCTTGACAGCCATGTGTTATTTTACAAATAGTTGCATGAACAGGGAATGGAAAACACAACTGCAGTACCGCTAATTTCCACTAAGTCCTTACATTTGGAATGTTTACAGGATATGTCTGATCTCCATCACCTCTACCTCACTGATAACAATTTGGACCACATCCCTCTGCCACTCCCGGAAAACCTACGGGCCCTTCACCTCCAGGTAGGTTTTCACCAGTAACGAATGCCCAACAGCTCCATGTAAAACAAAAATAAAGATGAAAAAGTCAGGACACAGGAAGTCTTTATAATGGTCTGTTGACACACTGTCACCATTTTTCCTCTTTTTCTCCTCTCTCTCTCTCAATTGGAGCGCAAGGTCTTTGTACATTCATGCCTCTGTCTATACTGATTTTTTGATAATGACTTCAGTCTTTAAAGATGTTCAGTCTTTGTCAAATCATAATGCATCTTTCTGGCACCCAAAATTACTTTCGGAAAAAAAAAATACAAACAACACTGAAAATTTCATTTCTTGAAGAAATGTGTAAGATTTGGAAGTGGAAGAGAAAATGGGAGAAAGAGAAATCTAATTTATTTTCTAGCTTTCAGGAGAGAAAAATGTGTCAACTTTAGCTTTTAATTTTAAGTTTCATGTATTGAATTAAACTCAATCCTAGGGCATTCCTATCTGCTGATAGATGACAGACTTCCATCTCTCTGGGTTAAGAAAATGTGTTTCCAATGTGTTTTTGTAATTCTGAATTAAATTTTATTACTGTTGTCTGTGATAATATTGACCCTACAAAGTAAATGTGTCTCTGATGTTGTATTCAAACACAATGGGCTTGTGTATATAATACAACATTTAACTAGAAGTAATTGGCTTCATATTCCCTATTTTAAGGCTTAAAACGGCATTAAGTGTACCTTTAAGCATCTCTCTTCTCATGATCACTTCATCAATATCCAGTATTAGCTGTTTTTAACTTATGTTGTCCTCCATATTTATTTTTAATGTTTATATAAAAATCCCCAATTTTGATTCATTTCAAAAAGTTTGTCAAAATACAGTACAGTAATTAGGAATGAATGCTCTGGCAAAAGCAGATTCCCTAGACTTAAATTCTACTTCTAATCCTCTCTAAAGATTAGACAAAATATCTGAGCCTCCTTGTACCACAGTTTTAGTTGACAAAGTGAATGGTACAGTGATGGGAACATGATAAGGACTTACATGTAAGGCATAGTTATTATTAATGGTGCATCAAAAGGAGTAGTACAGCACATAGGCACTAAAAACCTTTTATTCCTTATAGACACTTTGTAATGAGAAGACGGTTAAGCCATCAGAAAGAGTCAATGATTATAAACATATATTTACCTAACAATATATAATTATACACTCATTAACCATTATTGCATTATTATATTAATGATTATAAACAATATGCCTCAAAATGTGTGAAGCATAAACTGTCAGAATTGAAAGGAGAGATAAACCATTTAACAATAAGTTGGGGCTTCCAATACTCCACTTTCAATAATGGATAGAACAACCAGTCATAAGATCAACTTGGAAATAGTTCAAGAACACCTTAAAAACACAAAAAAAAATCAACTAGACTTAACAGTCATCTATAGAACATTCCTCCTAATAATAGCAAAACATATATGGTTCTCAAGTGAACATTTCCCAGGAAAGGTCATATACTAGGCCACAAAACTAGCCACAACAAATTGAAAAGAACTGAAATCAGGCAAAGTACTTTTCTGATTACAATGGAACTAAAATAGAAATTAGCCACAAAGAAAATTTGGAAAAGTCACAAATATGAAGATATTAAACAACACTTTCCCTAATAAGCAATGAGTCAAAAAAAGAAATCTAATAAATGATTTAGGCAATGTCGTAGGTAATAAAATTAATATACAAATATTGTGTATGTATACACTACAAATGAACAATCTGAAAATGAAATTAAGAAAACAATTCTATTCATATTAATCACAAAATAATAAATCACCTAGGAATAATTTTAACAAAAAATGTACAAGACTTGTAGACTGAATGTTACAATATTGTTGAAAGCTTCCTGCACAGCAAAGGAAACAATCAACAGAGAGAAGAGATAACCTATAAGTGGGAGATATACAAACCATACATTTGGTAAGGGGTTAATAGCAGAAATATATACAGAACTCAAATAACTCAACGAAAAAATCAATTAAAATATTGGCAAAGGACCTATGTAGACATTTCTTAAAAGAAAGCATAGAAGTAGCCAACCAGTATATGAAAAGATGTTCACTGTCACTAATCATAAGGGAAATGCAAATCAAAACCAAAATGAGATGTCATCTCACTACATAGCTATTATCAAAAAGACCAATGATAACAAGGTTGACTAGGTTGTGGAACCCTTTGTAGCATTGGTGGGAATGTAAGGGGTATAGTCATTAAAGGAAATGGTATGGAGTGTCTTCAAAAAGGTCAACAGAACCACCAGATGATCCAGCCATCCTACTTCTGAATATATACCCAAGTGAAATGAATAACACTTATCAATGTCAGTATCTCAAAGAGACATCTGCACTCTCATGTTCACTGCAGCATTATTCACAGTTGCCAAGATATGGAAGCAAACCATGGGTCTATCAATGGGTGACTGGATAAAGAAATTGTGGTATATGTATACAATGGGATATTTTTCATTCTTTAAAAAAGAAAAACAATCTTAAAAGAAGAAGAAGTTCTGCTATTTGCAACAAGATGGGTGAGAACATTATGCTAAGTGAAATAAGCCAGACACAGATGGACACGTATTGTAAGATCTCACTTATATGTGGAATCTAAAAAAGTCAAACTCAAAGAAGCAGAGAGTAGAATGGCAGTTGCCAGGACGTGGGGACTGGGGGATATGGGAACACGTTAGTCAAAGAATATAAAGTTTTAGTTATTTAAGGTGAATAAGTTCTGGAGATGTAATACAGCACGGTGACTATAGTTAAGAATACCTATTGTGGTCTTGAAATTTGTTGGGAGTAGATTTTAAGTGTTCCTTTTATTTTCAATTTTGATCTTAAGTGTTCTTACCAGAAACACATGCAAAAGGAAACCATGGGAGGTGATGGAAGTGTTAATTAGCTTGATTGTGGTAATCATTTCACAATGTATACATATATCAAAACATTATTCTGTACTCCTTAAATGTATATAATTTTATCTGGGGAGAAAGGGATCTAAATAAAGGAAAGATAGTCCATATTAATGGTTTGGAAGGTTTAAATGGGCCCCAAATTGATCTACAGATTTTTTTATATAGAAAGTCACAAGAAATCCACTAAATCATTTGAACTAATAAATGAGTTCAGCAATATGGCAGGTTATAAAATTGATACTAAATGTCAGTTGTATTAAATACACTAGCCATGAACTAAACCACAATGAGATACCACCTTACACCCGCTTGGTCGGCTAAAATAAAAAAGACGGATAATTACAAATGTTGGTTAGGATTCAGAGAAAATTGAAACACATACATTGTCGTAAGAATCTAAAATGGTGCGGCTACTTTGGAGAAGTTTGACACTTCCTTGAAGTGTTAAACATAGAGTTAGTATAAACCCACAGTTCAACTCCCAGGAGAACTGAAAACGTGTGAACACAAAACTTGTTTGCAAATGTTCATAGAAGCATTATTCATAAATGCCAAAAGCAGAAAAAAAATCCAAATTTCTATTGACAGATGAATGGATAAAAATGTGGCATATCCACACAATGGAATATTATCAGGCAATAAAATACAAAGTACTGATACATGATACAAAATATATAAACCTTGAAAATGCAGTTCTAAGTGAAAAGACCCAGTCACAGAAGATGAACTATGATTCCATTTATAGAAAATATCTAAAATTGGAAAATCCATAAAAACAGAAAATAGATTTGAAGTCACCGTGGGCTAAAGATAGGGGAAAATGGGCAGAGGGGATAACTGCTAATATGTAGAGGGTTTAACATGTTCTTAAATTAAATTATGGCTAAAATATTAATTAAAAATTTAAAAAATAATTAAATTATGATGATGGCTGTACAACTAACTCTCTATCTTAAAAACCACTGAACTGTATACTTAAAATGAAGGAATTTTATGGTGTGTGAAATATACCCAACAAAGTTATTTTTAAATATGTCTTTCTGGGCCCTGCTTATCTTCTTGAAAGTTGCTCACTTTCTCCCTCACTCTGCTTCAGCCATGTTGACTCTTCCCATTCTTGAACATTCCAAGGTAATTACTCAAATTGAACCGTGGTCTTCTCTCTCCCTGCAATGCTCTTATCTTGGCTCTTTCCATGCCAGTGTGTTAGTCCATTCTCTGCTCCACTGCTATCTCTTTAAGATAACTTTCCTCAGTTACCATTCTTCCTTCACAAGACCCATCAGTTTTAGAAATAGCTTTTTCTTTACCTCTGTTTTCTCACTTCCTTAACTTAACATTCCTAATACTCAAGTGCAAGTGATTTAATCGTCAGTGATTTAATCCCCACAGCCTAGAAAGTGCTCAAGGCATAATGATCGCATAATATGCATTTTTGGATAAGAGAAGGAACAAAAGAATTAAAATGGGGTGAAGCCAAATGGACTGTGTTATTAATCAATAATAAGCATATGTCATATTTTGTGTTATCATTTATTGCCATCTCTCTTAGAATAACAACATCTTGGAGATGCATGAAGACACCTTCTGCAATGTTAAAAACTTAACTTATATTCGTAAGGCGCTGGAGGATATTCGATTGGATGGAAACCCTATCAATCTCAGCAAAACTCCTCAAGCCTACCTGTGCCTACCTCGTCTGCCTATTGGAAGTCTTGTCTAATTTCAGATCATGGTTAGCATTATGACACTCATTATAATGGAACAATTCTTACTGCTCTATTCAAAAACAGAAACTCAGCATGATACTTTCAAATTGTGTTCTAAAACATGGTGTATGACTGAAAGTTTTAAGGTATCATGACATTTAGCATGTTAAGCAAACACCAGGTGAGTCAAGAATAAAACCAAATGATGTACAGTAAGAGCAAAACTAAATGACAACATTAGTTTTGATTTCATAGATACTCTTGTATATCCCATATAACTTGCAATTTTTAAGGATTTATTTCCCATATAATTTCAAGTTAAGTCTATAATAAAGAAAAAAAAAACCAAAATGAAGACTTTAGGTGCATTGCCAAGATTTAGATGTTTTTTAAACTTTTCTATTCCTTTGCTTTTTTAACTAAAGCGTGTTTGTTTCCAAATTTATTCATGAGAATGAAGGAGACAATAAAATAATTCAAAATTTACAATGGCCTTGTGGGAAAATACCCATTATAATCACAACATGCAAATAATCATAATCGACAATATCACATATCTTCAGTTTTTGAAAAAATATTTAATTATGAACTTCAAAAAAATCATTTTTTTCACCTTAAAGATCTGAGAACTCATTTTAGACCCTTGCTTAAATGGCAGTTTATTGCTATATCTCATAAGATGATGGTGCTGTAGAGGACCCTAGGCTTGTCTTATCACTCTAACACAACTGAATAATAATCAAATCATCCTATTGGTATATTTCTGTGCCTGTGAACAAAATAAAATTTAGAAAATAGAAAACAGATGATGATATGATCACCACACTAGGGAAGAAGCTAAGGAAAGTTGTTCTTTCTGAAATGTATGATCATAACACAGGGACATGGTTAAAAAACAAAAAATGACAGAGGAATATACAATGAAAGGTGATTTTCTTTCCTTCTGCAAACCTCAAGTTCTACTCCCAAGAAATAACTAGGCGATGGTTTCTTGCGTGCTTTTGTAAAAGTTTTCATGAGAAACAAAAACTTGTACTTGTTTCATGAAAAACAGAAACTTTTTAAGATTTATTTATTTGAGAGAGAGAGAGAGGGGGAATGGGAAGTTTTCTGTTGAAGGGAAGTGCAAGGGGAGGGTACTGTGTAAGGGAGAAAAAAGGGGAAAGAATCTGGAGCAGACTCTGTACTGAGTAAGGAGCCCAACCCATGGGGCTCAGCAGGGCTCAACGCGGGGCTCAATGCCCCTTGAGATCATGACCCTGAGATCATGATCTGAGTTAAAAATCCAAGTGTTTGTCACTCATCTGACTGAGCCACCCAAGTGCCCTGAACAATTTCCCTTTTTTATACAAAAATACATGTGCAGGTCTACACACACACATCACCATTATGTACGCATCTAACATGTAAACATGGATTTTTAAATACCAGAGGTAATCACTATTCTAAATTTTGCTTCTTTCACTTAAAAATATTTCTTGACAATTTTTCCATATCAGCACGTATAGCACTACTGATTCTGAAAAGCACATATCAGTCCAGTACGTTAATGAGTTCATTCTCGGCCTTTTGGCTAAGATCAAGTATAGTATCTGTTCTTATCAGTTCATCTCACTTTTTGAAAGGCTGGAAGACTTAATACCTTGTAGTTAGCTTTTATGACCAACAGATGGCGCTTACTTTTTTGGTTTGCTTGGATCTCTTCAGGGTTGCAAAAGGCAAGTTTTTGAGAGTGTATAAAATGCATTCCATTTATTTTTTCTCATAGCCCGTAGAACTTAAGAGGTGACAAAGATGGATCTAAAAAAATATTTGTTGAGTTTTACTTATCTGACCAAATTTCTCAGGCATATCCAAATTCTCTCTTAAAAATTTTAATTTATAAGTTTAATTAGCAGAGGCTTGCTTTCCAAAAGCCAATCGAAAAATGCTAAAATCTAATAAATATACCCAATTACACTGCACCAGAATAAAGGATAGTAAATATTGGCAATCTGGAATAATTTAAATATGCCATTCGTGA
This sequence comes from Mustela nivalis, assembly GCF_964662115.1. NCBI lineage: Eukaryota > Metazoa > Chordata > Mammalia > Carnivora > Mustelidae > Mustela > Mustela nivalis. Next base: position 28,090,796 of record NC_139026.1, read on the forward strand.
TAAATATAAAAATGAAGTACCTATCTTCTTATAGTTTGTTTTGTATATGGAGGGGGCGGGGTGGGGGGCTCTCACTGACTGGATTTTGAATGAGTTACTACTGCCATCAAGTGTTAGCATTCATCCTTTTCAATTCACACAAATGCACAAAAAATAACACCAAGATAGCAGTGTGTTTTCAACGTAACAGTGTAATATCCTGCATAACATAAAGCATAGCGTAACTTATGCTTTCATACAGCATTTAATGGAATTTCAGAATGCTGCATGCTATTCAAGTCTCCCAAATAAAGTCATACTAGTTGATATGAAGGACGTATTTTACTCAATTTACTTGGTCTGTGTGGTGAATCCTCTAAGGTAATCCCCTAGTGAACCTTCCATTTCTTGCTTTTCATGTCTTTGTGTAACCTTCTCCCCTTGAATGCTGGTAAGACCTTGGGTCTTGCTTCTAACCAACAGAATATGACAAAGATGGCAGATGTCATTAATGTCAATATCAAGCTCATACTATGATACGCATGCATATGTGTGTGTGTGTGTGTGTGTGTGTGTTGTGTGTGTGTGTTTTCGTTGTGCTAGGAAGCACTAGGGAGATCTGCTTTGCTGACGTGAAGGAATGAGCAGCCCTACTGAGAAAGCCCATGGCAAGGAAGTGAGAATAATCTCTAGGAATGGCTGTCAACCTCCAGGACCTGTGGGTGGCCTCCAACCTGAAGGCATCCTCTAGCCAACAGACAGCTAAAACGGAGGGCCCTCACTTACACAGCCACATGGAAATAAATTCTGCCATAACATTTTCCCAAATGGAGCACCCCACATGAGAACCCAAGCCAGCCAGGTGCCTTGACTGTAGTCTGGTGAGATCCTGAGCAGAGGACCCAACTAAACTCCCAACTAAGCTATTCCTGGGCCCCCAACACCTGAAATTCAAGATAACAAATGTATGTTATTTTAAGTAAGTTTGTGAGAATTTGTTACACAGCAGTAGAAAACTAATACTACATATTAAAACACTTTATTTTATAGTATTTAAGGAATATGGGCCAATTAAAAGAGGTCTTTTAAAATTCCTTAATTGCATTTCTTAAAGTTACGTTTAACATGCTCTGGTGGTAATTTTCTTGGGTGATTTGCCAGTACATGAACAATTTGAATTACAATGCCAGTCTACTGAAAAAAACTACAAATCATAAACCATAATTTTCTGTTTCGCTTAAGAAGAGTAAGGAAGGAGCAAGAACAATACCATGCTAACGTTCTTTAATAAGAAGAATTAATATGAAATGCATGTCACCATGGAAGAAACTATACAGGAACAATGCTTTTATTTTCTGTGAGTTAATCTCTTTTAAACAAAGAAGAAATTGATGAGAAATCCACTACAGCAACATGGTCAATTTCTAAAGTTCCCAATTAAAACCCAATAGGTATAACCACATAAGTCCCCAGAAAAATAAATCTGGAATATCAGCATTCCAATTTGAATTAAGCAGAGTAAGGGCAGAGTAATAGCCAGATGCGTGGTTCTATATCCAGAAAGGGACACTGGGGGTTAGAAGTGTCAGCATTCTGCACTTGAAGTCAAGCAGGCCATTCTCCAGCAAACCACAGAGCAAACCAAATTGGATGAAGCCTGTGGAGTCTACAGGTCCCACGGCAGCGGTTGGAGTCCTGATCCAAGATCCCCCACCCTGTTCTCCATTTTCAACCAGGAAGGCCTAAATGACCTTTGCAGGCTTCCGGGGTTTTCCCACATTTACTTCTCCATCATTTACTGGAGGCTTGCATGGACTCGGATGCCCACTGGGCAATGTTCCATTTTCCATCATTCCACTCACCACAGGAAAGCAATAAAAAAATACACTCTGGGGTGGTTTTCTCTAGGATCGATCATGGTAGCTAGTCCTTGATGTTTCTAATAAATGGGACAAGAAAAGGGCACAAGGGCAAGGGTGCCGATTTGGGCATTCATGCACAGGGTTGGTTATCTTTACATACACTGTATCAACTTCTTTTAAAGTCCTATTTAAGTATGACAATGATGATAGCTAACAGCGACTGCACGCTACTGGGGTACTTGCATTGGCTGCCTTAAGGAAGTACCTTAACCTTTAACACAGCTCCGTGGAATAGGCATTATAACTCTACGCTCCATATGGGTTAGGAGCCTGAGGTTCACAGAGGTTCGTCATTGCTGAATCAAAGTTGAAGCACATTTTCTTTAATAGATTTCATTTTTTAAGCCATTTTAAGTTCATATTAAAAATGTAGTAGGTTTCCCATATACTTTCCCATATAAAGAGATTTCCCATATACTCCCTTTCCCCCCTCATGCAGAGCTTCCCCCATGCCCAACATCCCTCATCAGAAGGGTAGGTGCCTTTCAGCTGAGGAACCTGCACTGACACATGATCTTCACCCAAAGTCTATAGATCACATTAGGGTTCAGTCTTGATATTGTACATTCTATGGATTTGGATGAATGCCTAAGGACCATGACCTATATCCACCGTTACTGTATCCCTCAGAGTAGGTTCGTGCTAATTTAAATCAAAGCCCATATTCTCAACCATAATGTTATAAAGATTCCCAATGTATGTGTTGTCTGGTAGACAAAGGGATTTACCAAAAGACGTAACTGGCATATTTCTATTCTCAAGAGTAAACCCACTATATATATTCTGGTACTATTGATTTCATTAGTGGACAACCACATGCTGTATGACAATTAGCAAAGCATTTCGTGTACTCCTCGAAAGAGTCCTACTTAAGGTGGATGGGCAGTAGAGTGCAGCCATGTGGTTAAGACTTTGGTTTGGGGGCCAACCCGACTTAGATTTAAATACTAGCCCCAAAGCTCCTCATGCCCACAAGCTTGAGTAACTTAACCTCTCAATTTCCTGATCTGTGAGGCGCCGTAACAATACCCACTACACAGAGCCTACGGGTGTGAGGACTACATGTGGTGAGCTCATGCTTGCTGCAAGCACACGCAATAAATGGTGGTGGTCGTGTTTCACGTGTGATGCACTAGAACCCCCTAGAAGTCAGAAGAGTGTGCACAGGCCCTAAGGTAAGGAGTGGGGTCCCGTTTTCTAACTCTATGCACTTTCCCTCTATCCTCTCGACTTCCAAAGGTGTAAGACATGAGTTTTCCGAGATACAAGATTTCCCCCTTCCAAGGGGTTCAGCTCAAGGTCCATCTTTATCCCCGCACCTCCGGGTGGTACAAAAGTTTCAAATTAGCTGCCCCAAATGTTGTCTGAGTTGGGAAGCACAACCCCCCTAGGGTCCTCTTTCCCGCTTTCAAAACCTGCGTCACAAGCCCCCTGCGAACATTCACGGGGCACCTCGTTCCACCCGGAACCCCCTCCTCGCACAGCGAGAACGACCTCGACCCCAATTGGCTATCGCCCTGGGCAACCGAGGACGCGGTGGGCACGCGGGGGCCTCCGGCCGGTATTTAAAGGCCGGAGCCACCCACGCCGGCTCAGTCCCGCCAGGACAGCGACGGTGTAGCGCCTGGGTTGGGAGGGAGCAGCAAGGTAACGCGCAGCCCCTGCCTCCCCGGTTCCCAGCCCGCGCCTCCGCCGAGGCGGGTGTGTGTGGGACCCGGGAGCGGGTCTCACCGTGCGTCGCCCACCAACACCTTCCTCCCCCACCATCCTTACCCAGCCCCAGTCCCGCCCAACCCACCTGGGCGAGACAACTTGGGTGCGAAAGACAAGAGATTACGAAGGAAGAGCGATCCAGCAAGCAGAGAAGAGGGAGAAGGGGGTCCTCTTGGAGAGAAAGTTGCCCTCCCAATAGCAGGCACGTGGTGCTGCCCAGACGGACGAGGCTCTGCAGACCTTCAGATCAGGCCAACCAACGACAGCTTCTAGGACGCTTCTGTTTAGCCCTCCGGGGAAGCTCCTTGGACGATGACCCAGACCCTGGACAACAGGGAGGACCCTCTCAACCTGGGCGGCGGCTGGGCGTCCTCCGTCCCCTTGGGTACCTGGTCTACCTGCCACCGAAGGCGCAGAGGCGCTCCCATAAACCAGCGGCGCCACCGCTATGGTCCCAAGTCGGAGTATGAGCCCCCCAGGAAACAGCCGAAGCAACAGCACGGTCCGGGCCCTTGGTTCCAACCACCCCGACGGCCCTACTGGGCCGTGTACTCCAACTGGGGGCGCTGGGGAGAGCCCTGGCGCCCACCTCCGGCCGGATTCTGGAAGCCTCCCGGCCAAGTGCAAGTGATCCGGGTGTTTGGTGTGCACCCGCTCTGCCTCTGCTGCTGCTCCTGCTGTCGCGGGCCCTGGAACCCCGGCTGGGCGAGGCCCCCCGGCAGGAAGAAGCGCTGGGGCCGCAGGGGCCGCGGCCTGCGCCGCCACCCTCGCCGCTCCTTCCCGAGGAGCCCGCCCGTGGATCTGAGCACCCTGCTGAGGCCGGTCAACCTGTACGGGTGGCGGGCCCCGGGCATGCGGGCGCCGCGCAACACCACCCAGTTCATCATGAACCAGATCTACGAGGACATGCGGCAGCAGGAGAAGCTGGAGCGCCAGCAGGAGGCGCTGCGGATGCAGCAGGCGCAGGCGCGCGGCGCGGCCTCGCCCGGGGGCTCCTCCGGGAACGACGCGCCCCCCAGCGGCGGCGAGGAAGAGACGCAGCCGCGGGAGACCTTGTACCCCTTTGCGCAGAATCCCTCTCTGGGCTTCAGTCCCGACCCCGACGAGGAGCACGGGTTTCCCGCCGCACAGTCTGGGGAGGAGGAGGACGACGACGACGAGAGGAGGGAGGAGGAGGAGTGTGACGAGGAGGAGTGTGACGAGGAGGAGTGTGACGGGAGGGAGGAGGAGATCGAGGAGGAGGAGGAAGAGAGCGAGGAGGAGGAGGAGGAGGAAGAAGAGGAGAGCGAAGAGGAGGAGGAGGAGGAGGCAGAGGCCAGAGATGAAGAGGTCGAAGACGCTGACTGCGCGGAGGAGGGGGAGGAGGACGAGGAGGAGGAAGAGGAAGAGGACGATATAGAAGAGGAAGAGGAGGGGATGGAGGAAGAGGAGCCGAGAGAGGAAGAGAATCCTTTACCTCTAGAAATGCCTTTATCGTTCCTAGTGGGGCCTGAGGAAGAGAGAGAGAACTTTATCAACTGTCCCTATTTAAGCCCCAAGCAGATGATTCCCAAAGTGCCCCAGGAAGCGCTCCTCATGGTAGACGACATTAACTGTTAGACCTCAGGAAAGGGATTGAGAATGGGATGGAACTGACTTAAGGCTAAAATGGACTAGCAACCTATTAAAAACTAATTAAAAAGTGAGTTCCACTAATAAACATACCTATGTAAAACCCCTTCTTTGGCCATTATAAAATGTTGAAAAATTGGTGTGTTTCTTTATGACTACGGGTGGGGGAGGGGGAGCTTTCAAATGCAATTTAATTGGACATGATTAAAGGCCAAATATTTTATTACTGCAGTTTGAATAGTTTCATTTGGTGTTTTCCCCCTCTAGACACCTGACTTTTTTTGTTTGTTTGTTTAATTCTGGCAATGTTAATTTTTTTTTTTTTTTTTTTTTTTACAAATTTATTCAACTGTCTACTTAATGAGCTTGGAATCCACAGATAGGTTGGCTGTTTACATGCTTAAGAAGCACATGCCATGGCTACTGAATTTCAGTGCTCTTCACATAACACTGAAACCACTAAGTATTTTTCCTTGTAGATTCTCCACCTTCAGAGTTCATTTTTGCGGGTTGTATTTTGATAACCCCATTTGCAGTCTCTTGTGGCATCGCTCACTTATATTCCTTGTTCCACAGTGCTATGGATCTTCCTCAGAAGAGCATGAAGTTGCTTCTGTGGAACTGGTTATCTGCCATGGCCTCAACAATCCATAAATCCATGCATGGAGAGGATTCCCCATGGTCAGAAGTCAACTTGTACATCTAGTTAAAATCCAAGGTAACTGCAAACAATGGAACATAGCTTAGATTTCGAAGCCTTGTTCCCGGATATATTCCTTGTCATAAGTTCACAGGAACCATAAAAATAGTTTTTGCGCAATGGATTTTTTTTTTAAGGATTACTGGCCTTTGGGGGTGGAATATCTTATTTATTTCCCATTTTGTCTTCCTTCATAAAGGAGAGTAAAACAAAGATGTGTAAGTGCAAGCCTGTGTGAGCTTGTTTCTAATGTCTAAACAATTATCTATGAACACATTATTCGAAGTAATAGCTTTTATTCGGACATTTTTAGGAAGTAATACTACATTTCCTCCTGGGCCTTTAATTCTCATAACTTAATAAAAAGTTCCATCCATAGCATATTTCCAGAATATCCCTAGATGAAGAATTTGAACCTGATTTCTCAGAAATTACCTTTTTTGACCAACTGTACTTCTAAGTATAGTTTGAGCCCCATTTTAGTATTTATATGGTGGAGACCATATGGTGGTATCTTACCTGGATGTTGCTTTTTACTCATATAGCCCAGGGTACTGCAGCATTGAGGGGAATAAGCTTAAGCTCTTGGAAGATTAAAAAAAACAATAATAAAAATTAAAGTGTTAAAGTACTCTGTTTTTCACTTCTTATTATTTAAACACCAGAAATCTCTTCAGCAATACTTCCGTGGTCAACAGGATGGACGGAAGCAACAACTAACACATTGTAGGAATTTTAAAATGGTGCTGTACACTCCAAACTACAGCAGTGGATAACCAAATATTTAATAATACTCTAAAAGATCATGACGTTCTACGAGAGGCAATTTCAGTTAGGTTTCCATAGTACTCTCACTATTCTAGTGCACGGACGTAGGGGAGAGCCAAGAGGCCCGCTCCTGGGACTGGTCCACAAATCCCAGCAAATCATAGCTCATAAATACTTCATCCAAGACATTCAAATATTCATCGTGTGTTCTCATTAAGGATTTAGGCTTTCATTTAGGATTTAATTTCTTCGTAATCACATCAGACAATTCTTCTATTACGAAAGATTCTACTTCTGCCTTCAAAAAATTTAACACATTAATTGCCTCCACAGGCACAAGGCATTCTTCACTAGCCCTTGTAAAGGATATAAACATGAGCAGTGCCTCAGCAATTTCCTCTACTTCCCAAACCCCATTCTTCAACAAATAGTTACTGCACTACTAGGGGCCAAGCAATGTGAATTGTGATAAGGATACAGGGGTGAAAAAACAAAATTCCTACTCTCACGTTGCTTATAGTTTAGTAGAAAAGACACGTTAAATGAGGTAGACAAATTAGTCAGTGCAAGCAATGCCAAGGAAATGCATCACTATGAAAGCATAAGTCACAAAGAAACCCAAGAGTAAAACTGGGGATATTAACTGTGGGCAGAGGGAACGTGCACGAATCTGAAGGCGGAGAGCTGGGAAGAGCTTGGTGTCTTTAAGGAACTGAGGAGGGAACTACCAGAGTCCCAGAGGAACAGCCGATGAAAGTGACGCAGGTAGGCCAAAGTTCTTTTATCTGTTCATTTCTGTGCTACCTCTATCTTCTGAAAGACACCGGCAAAACTTAATGAAGGAAGAAAATTAGTCCCTGATAATTCTGTCTGAACTCTTTGTTTTATTAGCCAGATATTGTGATGGTCCCTTCCATATGAAATAAATAATGTTGGGGTTGGGGGGAAGCTAGTCATCCCGGTACACCCATCAGTAACACTTTCAGACACCTCCCCACCCATGACCGTCTAATGACAGAGTCCTAGGGATTACGCTTGGAGCATTCCCATGGAGAATCTCTGCACAGGACGTTCAGTACAAGTGGATCATTCAGGGGTATCGGTATGAACTCAGAATAAACCCAGTCTTTAGTTTGAGCTATAAGTGTACACTTGAAGAAAACACGGTTTTTCAAAGTAAGCTCATTATTCTTTTTTTAAATTTTTAAAAAAGATTTTAGTTATTTAAGAGAGACAGATATAGTGAAAGAGAGCATGGATGGGGAGGGGAAGGAGAAGCAGACTCCCACCAAGCAGAAAGCCCGATGCAGGGCTCGATCCCAGGACCCTGAGATCATGACCTAAGCTGAAGGCAGAGGCTTAACCCACTGAGCCACCCAGGTGCCCCATAAGCCTATTATTAAATTCAGTTCAAGCTTGAGTGAACACAGTGTGATAAAGAGGGGCCGTGCAGCCATTTCTGTCAAGAACGGAGGTATTCTTTGTCAATGAGGAGAAAATTAACATTATAAATCACAAATATGTTTGGAAAGCCCAGGCTTGATATGAAGTTTTGCTGTCTATCCTCAAGTGTTTTTAAATATAGAGACTTTGGTAATTTTCCTTTCCTAGTGACTGACAGCATTTCTTGATTTATCTTTAGTCTCCACAGTAACTCAAAAGGATTTTTTTTTTTTTCTGTGAAAATATTAGTCTTCTAAGGATAGTTTACCATTTGACATTTAGAGATCAACTCTGAATTCTGAGTGTGGTTTCATAAAACTTTCAACATCTGCATATGAAAAAAAGGAATTCCCACATATTTAGTTTCATTAAAATAGACACAAGAGATGAAATAACCAGTTTCCTGCTCTGCCACACCAAACCCGGAGGGTCTCGGAGGAAAATGGTACAGCTATCTCACAGGTGGTCTCAGGGCCTGGGATTAAATAAGTAAAATTTACCTGGGAGTAAATAAGACTCAGGGCCTGGGAGTAAATAAGAATAAATAAGTAAATAAGTTTTGATTTTAGCAGCATAATAAAATTATATATGCAGCTTTGTTGTTTGTATGAGATAGGTTTTTATTAATGTAATAACCATAGAAAATTACCCTTAATGCTTCCAAATTCCTTCGGCCTTGGTTATCTGTGTATTTAAAGCAAAATAAGGATGTGGCCACATCTTACCTGTTTCAGTACTATCATTTTGTGTCTATTTGCTTTTTATTTATTTTTGCATCTATTTACTTTTAATCAGTTAATGGAACATAGCCAAACATCAAGATCAGCTGACAGAAGAGAAGAATTTGGGCATCTTTGTGTGGTCATAGCTGCAAAAGCAACTCACGGCAGTCATCACTTGTCTTGGGTCTCTTTCCTCAAAAATACTTGTCATACTCCATTACCACTCAGACCTACCTTGAAGAGCAAATAACCCAATATTTAAGAAGTGCAGTATAGAGACTGGGGGCTTGGTGGGTTAAGTAATTGCCTTCGGCTCAGGTCATGATCCCAGTGTCCTGGGATGGAGTCCCACATCAGTCTCCTTTTTCAGCGGGGAGTCTACTTCTCCTACTGCTTTCTGCTCCCTCTGCTTGTGCTCTCTTCTTCTCTCTCTGACAAATAAAATCTTAAAAATAAATAAATAAATAAGTGAAGTATAGACTGTCTATCACTGTTAATCATTATATGCTAAAGCTCACCCTATAATCAAAATCATGTCCATTTCTGAACATTAGATCAGCTCAGGTTCATTAATGAGGCTCAGGAAACGTCATCTCATGGCAATTCTGTTGGACTAAGATATCTAGATATTCTAGTTGTGAGCACTAAACTAAGCATGAACCAGCTTGCCCGAGACATTCGGTTTGGGCTCCTGCTAAAGCAGTGTGCAGATGTAGTGGTCTGGTGCCTGGATATTGAAAGTGTAGTCCACGGACCATAGGGTATTGGAATCACCTGAGATCTTGTTAGAGCTAACCTCCACCAACCAGCCTCCACCCACACCTACTGAGTTGAAATATGCTCCATAGCAAGACCTTTAAGTGCTATGCATGCTCATGAGGGACCTAGAAGTTCTGCAGTGGAGGGGTTTGTGCCATCACAGAGCCCTCGTGGGAAGCCAATGATCAAGATCACAGTCTGGAGCTCCGAAACATCTATCATTTCCTACTTGTGTGGCCTTAGGCATGTTCCTGAAATTCTGGCTTCTTGTTTTCTTCCCCCTCAAGAGATTAAATGAGATTTTGAAGACGACGTGGGTCAATACTCAAACACTCAGGACCGCGATACTACTGGTTATCAGAATAAACGTTCAGGTTCAGAGACCACTGACATATTATGGGTTGTCTAGAAGTCACTTGTTAAGTAATCGGAGCAACTATAAATGTAAACCCTCACAAGATAAATACCAAAGTCACACATTAACTGTCTCATTTCCCCCGTGGATAACTAACCAGATACATTTCTTTGAGCTGCACTTACCATTGGGCGGGGCTATGAAAATCAGTTAAATCTCCGCAGCTAGAACTTCTGTTCTTTATCATCGCCCCCTCATGCCAGCTCAGTGATGTCTCTTTCTTTCTTATGACTGACATTAATACTTTAATAGCTAGTCCCAAGAATTATCCACTCAAGTCAGGCTCATTCTTTTTCATACAGCCAATGCGTCTTTTCAACATGGGTTTTGATGTAATGCTTAAAGAAGAAGGTTCTATCTTACGCTAAGCCTAAAGACACTGAAGATTCCAATAAATATTAAATACCTGCGTGGAATACATCAACTATTCAGAACAGAAATCTTAATACTTCAAAAACCATGTAAGCATATGCAAGATTCTTAACATGCATTATCGCATTTAAGCATATAGCCACACTGGGGACTAATGCTTAATTTTCCTAATACAGACGAAGGACCTGAAATTCAAAGAAGTAGTTGTTTCAGGACCAAGTCCTCCATTCTGAGTTTAAAGTTATGGGCCCATTGTATTACTGGAACATCTCTCCCCCTTGTCTTATTTAAGACGGTCTGTGTGGGAAAAAATTTCCTTTTATAAGCTTGACCTGAATTCGAAGGATAGGAGAAAGAATTAGAGTCTCTTCAGTGCAGGGTTGATAATAATGGTACCTACCTAAGGAAGAGATACTGATACCGATACTCTGTCTCAATTATAATTCGTAGTGGTACTTTAATAGTTTATGTAAGTCATATGATGACAATCTTAGAAACTGTTAATAATTTTATATATGTGTCAATATACACATATTTGATGAGAAACAAAACACCTGATTGGGATAATTTATAGTTTTAGATGTTGTGCTGCTTCTCACCTATAATTAAATTACAATCAAGTTTTTATGTTAGGAAAATATTCACAAGAATGGTGGGTAATTTTGTAGGGCTGTAAGATCCCTGGGTATCATTCGTCGTGCTACGACATTATTGAAGGTTCTGTCTTTAGCTATTAATATTAGCATCTTCTGTTGTTTTCCTGTGGCATTTGAACTTTTTATAATGCTTGATACTTCTGTTATCATGAAATATTTGGGGATTCTCTCCTATGAATAGATTTATATTTTTTAGCATGTTACTTTTAGTTCCAGTAATTCAAGGCTTTTTACTGGGGTTAATTTACCAGTTCTCACCAAAACCACTATTAGACTTTATATAATACTTCCATTAAAAACACTACCAAAAGTGAAATTATAATGCTACTAAATATAATTGTATTTTTTTGCTATTGTAACTTTCTTTCAATTGGAACATTCCCTGAGAGATAATAAAAAACGGCAAGCTGAGGTCAGGACTGAGTGGATCTACATTCTCTCACCCCCATGGACTTTCCAAAGTCAATGCTCATCTTTTATTTATTCCTTAAAATTAAAATATATATATATATCAGGGCCCCCTGGGTGGCTCAGCAGTTTAGGTGACCAACTCTTCATTTGGGCTCAGATCATGATCTCAGGGTCATGAAATCAAGCCCCACATCGGGCTCCACTCTCCCTGGGGAGTCTGCTTGAAATTCCCTCTCCCGGGGGTGCCTGGGTGGCTCAGTGGGTTAAAGCCTCTGCCTTCGGCTCAGGTCATGATCCCAGGGTCCTGGGATTGAGCCCCGCATGGGGCTCTCTGCTCAGCAGGGAGCCTGCTTCCTCCTCTCTCTCTGCCTGCCTCTCTGCCTACTTGTGATCTCTGTCTGTCAAATAAATAAATAAAATCTTAAAAAAAAAAATTCCTTTTCCCACTGCCCCTCCCCTTGCTTGTGCTCTCTTTCTCTCTAAAATAACTAAAAATAAATCTTTTTTAAAAAATAAAAATAAAGCATGCTTTCTTTTCTTTGGTGAATTCCACACTATTCCCTGCAATAAACTCATCACCTCAAAGTATATAGCAGGACAAATATTTAAATACAAAAACAAAGTTAAACTTTCTTTTCTTTACTCTCAGTTTTGCCCTTTCAGAACGTATGTTCTTCCTACTATTAATATGTTGCCGCCACCTAGCGGCAAGGGAAATACTTTTAGATGTGAACTAATGATCAGGGTGTTTCTGTTGTGTTTACAGATGCATTTTGGGGGGACACTTATATTAATACATAGAGAAGAGATGTTGGCATGAAGCACCATATAAAGATATTTGTATAACTTAATTGAATATGTCACCAAGCATCTCGGTGTTTAATGATAGTAAAATGGGTCTTTTTGACTCCTGAAATTTGTAAAAGAAGGAAAACAGACCCAGAAGACTTTTGGATTTCCATGGATTATTATCTGATAGTGATAAAAAAATTTTATCTAAATGTATTATTACAATCTATTTTGAATTCCTTTTGACACTTTTTTAAAGATTATTTATTTGACAGAGAGAGAGAGAGCACAAGCAGGCAAATGGCAGGCAGAGAGAGAGGGAGAGGCAGGCTCCCCAGTGAGCAGGGAGCCCGATGTGGGGCTTGATCCCAGGACCCTGGGATCATAGCCTGAGCTGAAGGCAGACACTTAACTGACTGAGCCATCTAGGCGCCCTCCTTTTGGCATTTATAACACTATTTTATACAGTAATTTGTTTTTATTTTAATATCAATAGCAGAAAAGACAAATTTGGAATTGAACTTTATTTTTTTCTTTTTTATTTTAGGTTATTTTATTTTATTTTATTTATTTATTTGACAGAGAGAGTGCACAAGCAGGTGGAGTAGCAGGCAGAGGAAGAGGGGGAAGCCGACTCCCTGCTGAGCCAGGAGCCTGACACAAGGCTCTATCCCAGGATCCTGGGATCATGACCTGAGCTGAAGGCAGTTGCTTAACCAACTGAGCCACGCAGGTGCCCCTGGAATTTATCTTTATGCTTAAATTATAAATCCAAATTGCTGAAGTAAACAATCTTAATACCTTAATCCCGAGAAATAAAAATCAGCGTATGTGTCCATTGGCCTAGTTTTATATTTGTATATATAAGAAGTTTAACGTTTTAAGTTCTATTAGCTGACATACAGTGTTATTTTGGCCTAGTTATAAGTGAAAGACTTGTGATAGTTACCTCCTGGGACTTGAGCATCACTTAATTTATTAATGATCACAGACAATAATTAGAGTACAACTTATGAGGGAAAGAGACAAACCTGCTTTTTTTTCCAGCATCCAGAGTACAATTAATATTTTTATTATTGTCCCATTTCCAGCTCTTTTCAGCTGCTTCACCACTTGTACTGGGAGCATAGCTCAGTGTTAAGGATTGGCTCTGCCTTAGTCTGAGAAGTCGTTTCCGCAATAGCAGCTTCCTTAGTAATGCATTCATTATGTAATGCCCAGAGCACCTCCACGAAGGGCAGGTACTCCTGCTTTCTACTTCCTTCATACTCTCTTCATTGATAATTCTATTACCATCTTAAAGTTATAGTTGGTTTTCTATAGTTCTCTTCTGCCTAGGGAATCCCCCTCCCCACCAGGGCAAAGAACTGATTTTCTATTTTCAGTGCAGACTCTTGCATATAGGAAGCCCTCCAGGCATGTTTTAATACTATGAAAAAAATAAAATGAATCTATGAAATGGTCTCTGGTGATTAGGTAGTTCTCCACAGGGAAGCATAGCAACTTATTCATGATGTGTGTAATAAAACCATTTTCAGCAGGAAGCCTGGAGATCATCTCTTGTACCAGAACTCTGCGTCATCCGATGGGCAGGTCCTTATGGACAGACAGATCCGTATAGGAACTGAACACAAAGTCCTTTAATGTAACAAGGAAGCTCATGGCTCTAGCTTGTCAGGCCACAGAATCATGAATGGGAACCACCTTGATAATATTCACAGCAACAATTCTCTTAAAGGGCACCTGCAACTACATTTGAAGCGTCTCGTAATTCTGCAGTTTCAAGTACCTGGTTTGGAAATTTCAACACTTCATTTAGGGGAGCCTGGGTGGCTCAAAACAGTTATACATCTGCTCAGGTCAGGATCCTGGGGTCCTGAGATCAAGCCCCACATCAGGCTTCCTGCTTGACGGAAGCCTGCTTCTCCCTTTCTTCCCCCTTCATGTTTCCTCGCTATCTCGGTCTGTTTCTCTCAAATAAATATTTAAAAAAATAAAACAAACACTAGGGGTGCCTGAATGGCTCAGTGGGTTAAAGCCTCTGCCTTCCGCTTAGGTCATGATCCAAGGGTCCTGGGATGGAGCCCTGCATCGGGCTCTCTTCTCAGCAGGAAGCCTGCTTCCTTTCCTCTCTCTGCTGCCTCTCTGCCCAATTATGATCTTGGTCTATGAAATAAATAAACAAAATCTTTATTAAAAAATACTAATTCTATGCCACTTTTTTTTTTTTAAGATTTTATTTACTTATTTGACAGAGAGAGATCACAGGTAGGCAGAGAGGCTGGCAGAGAGAGAGAGAGAGAGAGAGAAGCAGGCTCCCCTCTGATCTATGCCACGTTTAAAGTAGCGCTGGCCTAGTCCTTATCTGGTGCCAGGACCACAGACCCAATTAGTTTAGCACAGCGAGGAAGCTGAAGCTGATGGGTTCCTGAGCGGGGAACCATCGTAGTCCAGGGTGCAAAGCTAACAGACGACTGAAGTTGGAAGCCCCCGCACTGTTTTTCTTGTGTCACTGCTCTGCTCCATGAAATGAGGAAGGGGGAGGGGGTTGAGTATGATGAAATTTCAATTTCAGTTCCGATGATTCAAGGACATCCCTCGGAGTAAACATCCAAAGTCAAACTCTGGCAGCCACACTGCAATATTGTAATCCTGCCCTGAAAAAACGCTGAGTCTCCGTAATTGATGTCCAGAGGTTCTGTGATAAATTATTTATGGGATGAGACGTTTTTAAAGAGAGACAAGCAGCAGAGTGCCAAACCGTGCTGGAATATTCACATCATTAGAACAGTTTCCTGGCCCCTTTTTCCTTTCTTCTAAGGTGAAAGTGGAAAGCACATTCTGACGGCAGAATTCTTAATTCTCTAAATGAGGAATCAGCTGTCACTAATGGAAGTGGGTGGGAATGGAAAGTTGTCAGCGGTTGGCGGGGTAAGAATGCAGGGCTGTCACTGGTAGGGGAGAAATATAAAATACGGTATAAAAAATAAAAGCCGTAGCCAATATCGGGAGGTCAGTTGAAAGCTTCGCATATAATGAAGAGTCCAAGTGTAAAAGCTGAGAAATGTTCACCATAAGGAGAGTATCAGGAATTAGAGGAGGCGGGAATTTAAATGGGAAATGTGGGTGAAACGTCACAGAAAATAAGGACTTAGCTAGGAATAATACTATGTGAAGTGTCACAGCTCCTCTGCTACTCATTACCATCAGACCCGGCCCTAAGTAAGGCAACAGACAAGGAATTTCAATTTGACTGTGCTTCAGAATTCTTTTTCCAAAATAGTTTCTATCAGTCAATGTCATATTTATGTTTTCTCTAACTTAAACACCCTTCCTTAAACCTCACCACTCCTTCAGTTTGAGACGATTTTTTTTTTCTTTATAAATCAACTTTTACATTCTGCACTTATCAGGAGAGAGTTGACAATGAATAATATGGAATGAATATATTAGCATGGATTAGTTTGTCCCGCTTAGCAAAGCTGTTGACTTAGAAGAAAAGAGACGGCCTGTGCAAACAGAAGAGAGGTAAGATTTGAGGGGGATTATACGTGGTGGTGCATTGCTGATGGGGGCTGGAGGGAGAAAGCTGATTGGTCTAGATTACATACACCAGACAGATTCACAAGGATTTTACTGAAATCCTTGAGGTCAAGTGTATTTTAGAATGCAGCATTTTCATCATTTAGGTTCATTATTATTAGCCATTTTTATACGAAAACTATAGGACACTAAAGTTTAGAACACAGCTACTTTGCAAGCAGAAGAGAATCAGAATCCCTAAATTGAACATATATTACATATCTTACACGTGGGCTGTCAGGTCATTTAAATAATTTCATTAGGTAATGAACAGATGTCCAGTTTACTTATCCAGGTAGATTAACTTATTATTCCTATTAATGCACCTAAGAATTTTTTTTTTTTTAAGTAGGCTCCACACCCAGCATGGAGCTCAGTGTGAGGTTTGAACCCATAACTCTTGAGATCAAGCCTTGAGCTGCAACCAAGAGTCAGATGCTTACCTGACTGAGCCACCCGAGCTCCCCAATAATTTTTTTCTATTCCAATTCCAAATATGCTACTTACTCCGAAGACTATATTTATGTGCACATATACAAATATATATACTTATATATATAAATACATATATACACATTTATAATTTCATATGACACTTTCCTTTTGGTGTGCCATTACTGATTGATTACCTATAAAAATGCTTTATAGCAGGCTATAGAGGCTAGTGATCATCTAAAAAAGGATAAGAATAATTTATGTCTGCCTTTGCCTTACAAATATTAATCATACCTTTACAGTAGGTGGACTTAATCAAGGAGTATTTGCATGTAGGAGAGAGTGATACATTCACTTAACGTATACTTAAAACAAAGGGTAGGTCCATTTTGGGAAGCCATTCATTCATTCACTCACCCATTGTGTTTTGTGCACTTTCTAAAATATTAGGATCTACTCTAGAGCTATAGGTAAAGCTAAGGGTTGTATCCAAAATATTTAACCACCTGTAGGTACTATGGGTATTAATCAGAACAGACACTAAACAAATGTCACTCTAGAAATGATGGCAGGTAAAAAATAGTCTCTGCCTGCAAGGGGCTTACCATTTCTTGAGGAAGACTGATGATTTAATAGACAGTCACCAAACAGTATGAAAATAGATCTAATGAGGGTAAACACAGGACAATAAAACTTCTTCAAATAACCCACGAGTTGTCTTTTATCTATTTAGACTCTTACCTACACCGTAAGTCTAGACACATTGAAAATTGATAACCTGGAAGAATCCAATCAACCAAAAGTTATCTTTGGAACATTATTTAATGTAAAATCATTTTTAGGGACTTTTTAAGAGTTAACTTTTGAGGTTGGCAGCTTTTCCTTAAAAAAAAAAAAAAAAAAAAAAAAAAACCACACAGGATATATATTTCTCATAGCTGCTAAATTATCCATTTAAACCTAACTTAAAGATCTGTTGCTTTCGGGGCGCCTGGGTGGCTCAGTGGGTTAAAACCTCTGCCTTCGGCTCAGGTCATAATCCCAGGGGCCTGGAATGGGGGCCTGGGATCGAGCCCGGGGATCGAGCCCAACGTCGGGCTCTCTGCTCAGCAGGGAGCCTGCTTACTCCTCTCTCTCTCTCTCTCTCTCTCTCTCTCTGCCTGCCTCTCTGCCTACTTGTGATCTCTGTCTGTCAAATAAATAAATAAAATCTTAAAAAAAAAAATCTGTTGCTTTCTTTCAAGTTTGCATATTTGTTACATAGCACAGTAAGATTACTGCTTGGATCGTATTTCATGTTAAATATGCTTTTGGAAATTTCTGTGATTGAAAACCATCGAGAAACTGAAGCAAAGAAAATTAGCCCATTTCTATCCAAATCAACCAACTACACTATCTCCTACCCTACTTGCTGTGATTGAGAACCTAGTCAAAAATGCTCAGAAACAAAGGGCTTTAAGGAACCTTGTTTTTTGTTAATTTCTAAGACTTAAGTGAGAGGGAATTCCTTAGTATGTAGGGCTTTCAAACATTTTGGGGGTACTAATGAAATGACTGATTATTTTAAATTGACAAATTTTCCACAAAGGTCAAATATCAGGATCTCTATTTTCTAAAAGTATTTCCAGATATGGAGGAAAAAAATTAGAAGTCAAGCCCTAATGCATAAAAAAAGAGGTATATGCAGCTTTAATGGTACTTAGGAACAAAATAAATAAATCATGCAAAAACATACATACTAGGAACACGACTTTATCTGTGTTTCTTCGGCGGCGCATCTCATTCACTGAAATACATGTTTTTCCTCTTATATATGTCATTAAGTATTATGCGGCTTGTGTGGTGCATTGCAGATGTTGCTTTGACTCATAATTTCCCCTAGGTGGCGATCTTTCCAAAGAAGCGATGCCAGAACCACCACCTGAGAGAGGAACCAGTGTCAGCGCCCAATGTTTACCCCTTACTATTTTAATCTTCCCAGGAGGGGGAAAAAAATGCAGTTTGGGACACATTATGATTTTAAATTCTGTCTCCAAAATCTAACAAAATTGAAGATATGGACATTATCTACTTTAAAATTTTAAATAAGTGTTTGAGAAAAGAGGTTTCACAAACATTTGCTTGAATTAAGCTAAGATGTTGATTTATTAAGAGGTGACTGGAACATTTTACTGAAGTGTTAATTTCTGGACCATCTTTAAGTCCTTTTCTAAAACCCTGACATTATTATTGAATGTGATGGTTCATGGATCTCTTTAGATTGTTAATGGGTTTTTTCTACACTGCCCACAATTGCTCTTTTGTGGCTATTTCACTGATAAATAAGGAAAAGTGGGTAAGTGGGGCTATGCCCACTTACATTTTAGACCCTTCCATAATATATGGAAAAGAAAAAGAGACAATAATTCAGAAAAGGAGACTTCCTTGACATAGATAAATGGTATAGAGTAAAAAGTATCCTAAATTCAGAAATTCAAAAGTATCCTAAATTCTTTCTTTTCTTTTTCTTCCCACCTTTTTAATCTAATATATACCTTCTAAGACTTTCATCCATCCACACATAACATGTGTTTCTATGGACTTTGCTTTCCACTGGTTTGGAACCTCCCCTTTTACTTTAGCTTTGTTTGTACTTAAAATCTTCAGAGCTCCACCCTAAGACTTGAACCTTCCAGAGATGTGGGGCTGACAACAATGAAGCAGGACTCTGGTGTCTCTCTCCTAAATGCTGTCACAGAGTAATATGGAGGAAACAATAATCCACCTTAAAAAAAAAATAGACTTAAAGTACCAATTAATATTCATATAGCTGCTTGCAAGGGAATTTAATATTTTAAAAAAATATATATTGACACTTTTAACAAACTCAGGGAGTTTGAAAGCAAGAATGATCACCATCCCCATTTTACAGGTAAAGCTGGAAGAAATTAGGGTCTATGATCGGGGTAAAAATTGGCAACTGAAAAAGCCAGGTCTCCAAACGTTTCATTTTTCCTTTGTAAACTCAATAGGTTTGGGCTACATCCACCTCTGTGCAGTGAGACTCAAATCCTGCCCCTCCTGCTTTCCCTTGGCCTCCACCTGCCCCCATGGTGTACCGCTGTATTCAGCAAGAGGAGCTCTTTCAAATTTGAAGTGGTTTGTGTCGGTAGCCGCTGGGAAAGGATTTATTGAACCAACTTGCGAAACCCTCCTAACGTTCTGATTGGCGTCCTGAGCAGAGGCCATAAGCAATAAGGGTAAGCGCTTGAGTTCAGTGCACTCTCACTCGAACTTCTGTCAGCATTCCATCTGGATCTTTGACAGGGTAATTTCCATCTCTCTCACAATCTTCTCCTTGGCCACCGCTCCAAATGCAAAGCCCATCATCCCCGGCTGTCAATTCATCCATCCTCCCTGCCCTTCCTGCCCTCGCCTAGAGTCCCCCCATGTCCTCTCTTTGTAGTCCTCTCTCTTTGCCCTTCGTCTGTGGTCTTCCTTTGTTAGCTCTGGAAACCTCCAGTCAGGGCCAGCTACATAAAGTGTAGGGTCCAGGGCAAAATATAAACATAGGGCCCCTTGTGAGAGAAAGCAAAGGAAAAAGCTTTTTTCTTCTGTGGTTTCCTTTCAAACCCGTCATGGTGGTTTTTAAAAAAAATTATTGAATATAATGCTCTCCTGGGTGAGGTACCAGAACCGACCCTCCCAAAAGACCGGGCCCTGCCCTATCACTTTCAATGTGGGCCTTGCATTCCAGACCCCCTAGTCATCCCAAGCCCCTTACCTAGTAATGGGGGCAGCAGCCATCCCTGAGCAGTGGGGTAGCAGGGTGGGAGGGGTCAGGTGGCTGAGGCCTTGTCCAGGGAGGCAGGGAGACAGTGGGGAGGCAGGCCAGTAGGTGAGCTGAGGTTCTAAGTTCGCACACATTCTCCATCATCCCATCAGCTTCCATTGAGAAAGCAAATTTCAAAGACTGGTAAGAATTTCAAAGCAATGTCCACAGAGTATGAGCCCTGATAGCAGAGTCCCCTCCTGAACGCAAGGCTCTGTTTGAGGGCACTGAGAGCACATTCTGGAAGCCTGCCTGCCCCATCAGGGTAAACAGCTTTCCCAGCCTCTCAACCTTTTTGCAGAGGGAGCCTTCTGTGTTTCTGAAATCTGGGGCTCCTCCAAGGCACTTGCCTTCCCTCGAAGCTGCCTGAGCATACACAGCTTATTCTCTCATGTTCCTGGGGACCGGAGTCAGGGTGGGGGGCATAATTCCTGCTCTACAGTGCTGCCCACCTATAAACCTTGACTCTTTAGCCTAGCGTGAGCAGGGTGCCTCTCATGACCACAACCAAAGTCCTTCTACCCTTCTCCTACTCTCAGTCTACCAGGAACCTGAGCTCGATTCAGCTTCAGTGATCACTTTATTGCCTCCAGAGCCCAGTCTTCCACCACCTAGAAACCCTGCCATCCCCTAGTTCTGTTGGAAACCCACACCACAATAGCCATTTTACAGGCCCTTGGCCTCAACGCCGCTGGCCTTCACATGTACCTTGTCGATTTTGCTGTCTTATCTCGGTCTTGCCACCATCGGGAGCCGTAAGACCAATGAAATTGTAAATTCTAACTCCCCATTCTTTAGCAACTTTCTTCTCTTATTTTGTTCTCTAACCCCTTGCTCTCAGAGAGAGAAGCACAACTTTTTAGGGAAGAGGAACAGATTCTTTGGATGGAGTAGAAATGAGGCTTTGATTTTTGGGCTGGAGGGTTTTAAATTGTCCCATCTCAAACGGTCTCATGTTTCACGTTTCACAACTTTTGAAGCTGATGTCATGTGCTTTTCATAGTGTTATCACATTTCCAACTGTTTTATACACATACACACGGACACCCAGATACACACACGCACAATTTCCATTCTAGAAATATGAGGAAAGAAAACACGCTTTTTTCTCTCCTCTCCATCCCGCCAGCTCTCCATGGAGGTTCACTATACATTTTTCTTTCATTTCACGGAGACGCTCAGACCCTCCAACACTCATTTTTCTTTCACTTTGCCAAATCCTTTCTGGCTTCATTTTAATCAGTGATATGTCTAAATTTCATGATCTATTCCTTGACCTGCTTTCTTAAAAATGTCCTCAAATCCTTTGTTTTTCCACTGAATCAGCCCAGAAAACCAGGAACTCAGGGTCACTAGCAACGATTAAAAATAGCACTAAGCATTGCAAGCTTCCTATGTATCATCTGGGTTTTATCTAATTGAATCTTTACAATGATCTTACGAGGTGAATATAATTATCTCCAATTTACAAAACAAAGAAGGAAACCGAGGATCGGGGAGGCTCCATACGTTGTTGTTCGCGTTATTTCTGAAGTTAGAATGTACAGTTCCCAAACTTTAGTGTGTGAAAATATCCAGAGATCTGAGATTTCTGGGTAAGATTTCTGGGTCCCCTCCTAGAGATTCTGATTTGGGAGATTTTGCAAGTGGTATAAGAACACACATATTTGGGGGGAGGGGGGGTTGGGAGAAGGGGGGTGGGATTATGGACATTAGGGAGGGTATGTGCTTTGGTGAGTGCTGTGAAGTGTGTAAACCTGGCGATTCACAGACCTGTACCCCTGGGGATAAAAATATATGTTTATAAAAAAAAAAAAAAAAGAACGCACATATTTAACAAGCTTCCCAGATGACTCTGCAAGTCTCAGCGGAGGCTCGCATGATTGTCCTTTCAGCAGGTTTTTATTTGAACCTCCCGTGGAAGAGGAGAGACCATCTGGAGGGGGAAGGCAGCTTGGGAAGCCCCTGCTCTTCCTTTTGGGTCCTGACAGCTCTGTTATTGTTGCTCTCTTGCAAGCAAAGCGAGATTAGAAAGATCTGTGTCTGAAACCAAACTGGCTTTTAAACATAAATCATATAAGGAGTCATATCAAATATCAGTTTTCTCAGTCAATTATAGGAAAGATAGTCTTATTTAAGTTATTGATTCAACTTGAAAGTACAGCATTAGTTGTTAGCAAGTCTCATGGTTTTTTTTTTTTTTTTTTTGTATTGATTCTTTTTTTTTTTTTAACTGATTGTGACCATTGTGACTTTTAAGAGAATTCTTCAATAGTATCTATCAACTGCTAAAATATTTCTACTTCTGACCGTGAGAAAGTAAAGCACAGGGAAACATGTACTGACTTCTTTGTGTAATTATTCACAACATTATAAATCTTGTTACCATGAAATGTTATAAAAAATCTTACAATTAAACATGTGATTTTTAAATACATGAATAGCAGAAACAGCCAGCATTTTGTTCATTTTTTCTTTGTTTCATAACCTGTGATTTTTCTGACTAGTTAATAATCTCTATATTATAAACAGTATTGCCTTTGAAAGTCTGAAATTTACACACGATGTTTCGCCTTCCCATAATTCCGACACTTGCACGTAAACCTGATTTAACTGTATTCATAGTATTCAGCGTATCTGAAGAACCTCTGAAATGTTATATTCCATTTTTTTTTTCCCTTCTGTCAGTGGCTGCTTTATTAGATAAAGACAGCTGGGATGGCATATGTTTCTTTAAAAGAAACCTTTAAAATTTAAAAGTTGAAGAACACACTTTTTCAATCCACGAAAAAAGTAGGGTGAGTTTTGCTTCTTCTGAGATTTATGAGGCGTCTTAAGAAATGTTGACGCCAACATGTCAGAAGCCTTCCTCTATGCTTGAAGGTACACTGTTATAGGAATTAAGCCCAGAGATGTTTTCATTAATTTTTGGTGCAGTTTCATATAAATCATTTAAATTAATGGCAGTGGACATCTTCATTTGTCAATCAAAGTTGATAATGTTTGCCTTGTTACCTTTAGGGTATATAAATTGGAGATAATGAAAGTAAAAGAATATTGATAAAGGGAGGCAAGCGAGGGGAGAAAGAGTGTTTATTGGTCATTCATTTTGTGTCAGGCACGAGGCCAAGCACATCATATATATATATATATATATATATATATATATATATATTTTTTTTTTTTTTTTTCATTTAAACATCACAGTCTCTTGCATAGAGCAGACATGTTATTCCATATTTTAAGGACAGGATAGGAAGGATGTAAGAATTTAAGTAATTTGCTTAAGGCCAAAGAGTAAGTCATGGAGCCTTGAGGAGCAATTTGCCTTGGTTCCATCTTCCACGAGTATCAAGAACGAAACCTCTTCTCACCACCCCCCCATTACTACCCTGGCATGAACTACCGCCCGCCTGTGCTTGCCTAGACCACTGCAGAAGCTTCCCTCTTATTCTATTTTTGCCTTTGTCTCCCTACAATCTGTTCCTAACACATAAGAGGGAGCCTTTTAAAATTTGTCAGATCATTCACACCTCTGTTCAGAACCCTCAAATAACTTCCTAACTCATTCAGAATAAATGCTAAAGTCCTTAATGAGTCATAAACCCCTATGCATTATCTGGGATCCTATCTCCCAGTACTTCTTCGGCTGTGATGTCTTACTCTGTTCTTACCTGCCGTGAACCTGCCACACCCGAAGACGCGCTTCCCCTTACCTCACTCTGTTCCTCAAACACTGCAGTCAGTGCTCCTTCTTGGGCTTTGACATGGGACTATTCTCTCCCACAAAAAATTTGCTATCCCAAGCTGGCCACTGTGTCTCCTCCTCATCTTCTCCAAACATTTGCTCAAATGTCACCTTCTTAATGAAGAGTTACCTCAGCTGCCTCATGCCCAGCCCCCACCCCGGAGCTTCCTCTCCCTGCCGTTATTTTCTCCTTGCAACATACCACCATCTGCCACGGGGAAGGCGGGGTGGTGAGGGTTGGGGAGGGAACTGCTTTGACAGCTTCTCCCATTCCTCCACTAATAAACCCCGTGCAGGTAGGTACTCTTCAGTGTTTTCCCTGTTGTATCCCATCCCTCAATGTCCTGAAGTTGAGTTCCTTTCTTGTAATGGCTCTTGGATGAAGGAGAGCTGCCTCACCAAAGTCAACACCTTCCTGGGGAAGCCTCCACCCAGGGACTAGTGAACGAGCGTGTGAAGAACCAGATCCCTCGCCACGGTCCGGGGCAGTGAGGAAGGAACGGGTAGCTCAGGAGTTCTCAGGAGACAGGCTGAGGCCTTCTGCAGAACTGCGTATTTACAATTCTTCCTCTCTCTCTCTGCCCATGCTGCTGCTTTCACTTTTTTTCAGAAGGTTTTCCTGAGAGCATACCCCCAATACCCTCCTGCAAGCAAATCTCCATCTCGGACTTTGTTTCCTTGAGAACACGATCTATGACCCACACCAACAAAAATCACACTGTACAATTCGGTGCTTCAGTAAACACATTTCAGTAAATAGGTGAATGAATGAAGGAAGGAATGAAGGAAGGAAGGAACTAAGATAATGGTTAAGAGTCGGTATTCTATATTCTGGAGTCAGAAAGATCTGCATTGAAATCCCCACTCTGCCTCTTAGTTCCTGTGACTTAGAATTATTTACCTAACAATTAATGCTCCTCATCGATAAAAGAGATGATAATAGTACCTTTCTCAGAAACTTTTTTTGTCAGGATTAGGTGAGAGAAAGTATATAAGGCTCCCATCCTGGTACGTGGAACATTTGAATTCTCAATAGATGCTTTAAAAATAATTATTACTGTTACTATTTCTACAGGAAATGGAGTCAACTTCTTATGTTAAGAGTTGTTTCTTTTTACAGCTTGATTCAAATCTATCACCAGGTGAGAATAAGAAGGACATAAACGAAGACACTTTTCTTCGTCATCCCGAGGGAAATTTATATGAAAGTGAAGGTGAGAAATATGAAAATAGTCATGTGGACACAGGTTAAAAAGATTAAACAAAACTGTAGTCACAGTTTCTTGATCAGAAAAATAATGGAATTTACCAGTACATATTATAATTCTGTTAGAGTGGTGAAAAGGGCAATTAGTCTGGCCTCTGTTTCCAGACTGGACTTAGTTAAGCCAGTCAAAGCCGTCTGTCGTCTAAATGATTCTAACAGACGTGTATGAAGGACAATTTCAAGCTCTCTCGCTCACGTATGTTCCAAGTGTTCAATCCCTTGGTACCATCAGATTCTCCTTCAAATAACTTTTAATCTGTTTTAAAATTGTAATCTATTGCATCTGGTTTTGGCCACTACACAAATACAGGACCCCTGATATCAGTCTTTTGAGTCTCAAATACAGTATTTTAATTAGCCTATGAATTATTCCCTGAGCCCAGCCAAATACTGGGCTGGGCTTCGTGACAAGTTCTAATTCATGTTCCTCCTTGCTGTTCTCTGACCTCTTTGGAGGCCCAGAGTCCCTTTCATCTTTTCTAATTGTCTTATTTTCATTTTTGTAGATCTTCTTTGAATGAGCTCCAATTTCCCTACAACTCTCATAAATACTTCAGGAAAGGCTTGATTATTGCCAAATATGGGAGAAAGATTACTACTCTTGATAAGCTTGTCATACTCCTATTAATATACCCCAGCATAATGTTAGCTTTTTAAATAATTGCTTTAGGCTGCTGAATCATCCGATTCGTTGTTGTATGATGAGTTTTAAGCTATTTTCCCCTCTGTACTTGAGTACACAAAGTCTTTCTTCAAGCAATTGAATTTGTTTTTTCTCACTTATTATCTTTCACTTAACCTTTTGAATGCAATCCTAGTTTCTTAAAGTTGTTTTTTCTACACATTGAAGTTAAATTCTTTTTTTTTTTCAAAAATTGGTTCTTCCTCTTCCTTGTTTACGTCAATTCAACTCAATATTTGGCACCTATTATGTGACAGGGATTGTGCTAGTTAGAAATTATGGCCATAAAATGGTTAAACATGGGCCTTATTAAGAAGTTCTCAGTATAGAGATGACAGAAGATTCCAGGTGTGAAATGAGGAAATGCATGCATTCAGAGGGAGGTCATGCGGTGGCTTCCTGGTGGAAGTAACACTGACTGAACCTGTAATGATTAAATGGGTATTAAGTAACGAAGAAGATAGGAGCCCAGCATCCAAGGTGAAGTTTAGAGATTTAAAACAGTAAATGTATGTGGGGATTATAAATAGCTTCTCATCACCAGTACAAAATACAAGCTGAGGAATGGTGAGAAATTTAATAAACATCATTTCAACCTAAGGAACAAATAAAACATTATACAATCTTTGTCTGTCTAGTGGTTAATCACCCTAAACATTGGTCCTCATTATTTGCAGAGGGCATGTTTATGAATTTGCCTACATGCTAAAACTTACCTGTAAGCCCAAAATCAATATTCAAGTGATTTGTGCATATTCACAAACACGTGCAGCGTAGTAAAAAAGTTAATTCGACCAACCTGAGCATTCCTAGCTGAGGTCAAACAAGATGACTCCTTTGCTTTCTTATCTCGGCTCTCATGCTCTAAGCAAGTATCTTTTTTGAGGCCTACTTAGTGCCATGTACTTTTGTATTTTGTGTTTTGATGATTTTGCTGTTTAAAAATGGGCCCTGATTTTTTTCTTTTTTTAAATATCCCAAAGTGTTTGTTTTGCTCTTTATTTATTTATTTTTAAAATTAACACATAATGTATTATTTATTTCAGGGGTACAGGTCTGTGAATCATCAGTCTTTCACAATTCACAGCACTACCATAGCACATACTCTCCCCAACATCCATCACCCAGCCACTTTATCCCTCCCCACTGACTCTCAGCAACCCTCAGTTGGTTCCTGAAATTAAGAGTCTCTTATGGTCCTGATATTTACAGCAGCTTTATCAACAGTAGCCAAACTACGGAAAGAGCCCAAAAGTCCATCAACTGATGAGTGGATAAAGAAGATGTGGTATAGTAACACAATGAAATATTACTCAGCCATCAAAAAGAATGAAATCCTGCCATTAGCAAGGACATGAATGAAGCTAAAGTGTATGAGGCTAAGAGAAATAATCAGAGGAAGACAAATACCATATGATTTCACTCATATGTGGAATTTAAGATACAAAACAGATGAAGGAAAAAGAAAAGAGAAAGGTAGAAACAAACCATAAGAGACTCTTAGAGATGGAAAACAAACTGAGGGGTGCTGGAGGGAGGTAGATGGGGGGGATGGGTATAGAGGAGGGCATTTGTTGTGATGATCACTAGGTATTGTATGTAAGTGATGAATCACTAAACTCTACACCTGAAACCAATTTTACCATATATGTTAACTAACTAGAATTAAAATACCAACTTGAAAAGAAAATGAAATAAATAAACAAAATGGACCCAAGGGGTAGTCTGTATGTGAACACGTGCCTACCACATGTAATTCTCCCAGAGTGGGCACTGACTGCACTGGTAGACATTCAGTGAGTCTTTATTGATGATGCACATCATGGCGGTGCTGCTGATGAACAAAAAGCGTGAGAAAATGTTGCACATTCACCACACCCTGGAGTGGCTGCCCCCAGGCTAGGAAGAGTACATGCTATGAGGGCATGTTCTATACAGTGAAATTAATCTGATGCTTAGCCACCAACTTCTTCACCCATGGCTCTGTACTAGGATCAGTTATGGACAACACAGCCTCTGTCCACAGGAAGTTTACAATCCAGCGAATTTTTGAGGGTACAACAATTATATATAGTAAACAGCTGTAATTTATATATTTTTTAAAGATTTTATCTATTTATTTGACAGACAGACATCACAAGTAGGCAGAGAAGCAGGCAGAGAGAGGAGGGGAAGCAGGCTCCCCACTGAGCAGAGAGCTCAATGAGGGGCTCGATCCCAGGACCCTGAGACCATGACCTGAGCCGAAGGCAGAGGCTTTAACCCACTGAGCCACCCAGGCGCCCCAGCTATAATGTATATTAAAGGGACATCTGGGTGGCTCAATCGGTTAAGCGCCTGCCTTCAGATCAAGTCATGATCCTAGGATCATGAGTCCTGGGATCGAGTCCCACATCCTACTCCTTGCTCAGCGAGGAGCCTGCTTCTCCCTCCGCCTGCAGCTTCCCCTGGTTGTGCTCTCTCTCTCTCCCTGACAAATAAAGAAAATCTTTAAAAAATGTGTACTGAAGAGACATAAAGAGAAGGGATTAAAGTGTTAACAGAGTTTTGATGGTGATCGACAGCATACCTGGTAGTGGGGAAAAGAATATCTAAGAAAAGCTTTGAGGTAACCTTGGAAAGAACATGTCCAAAGTCAGGAGAGGCATTCAAGGAAGAAAACATTCAGCTGACTTTGGAGTACAGACTCTGTGAAGGTAGGAAGCAGGCATTGTGACTAGAAAAGCAAGGCTGCACTCAAAGGCAGTCGAGGGTTTGAGCCGAGGAATTATAGGAGGAGCACTCCACTTGAGGAAGTTTTATCTTCTGGCATTGAGCTGGAGGAGACACAGGAACAGTTCAATGATTCTGGATGCAGTTCCTGAGAGAGATTTTGAGGCCCACGGGAAGGTGGCGGCGGTAGAAGTGGAAAGGGGGCCGACATGGCAAGTTTTGCAGAGCTTGCGTACATAGGAAGCAGAGTCCTACAGACTGAGTTGTACTGGCCAAACGCATGAGTCATTCACGGTCATAGGAAATCAGGAGAAGCAACCCACTGAATTGAATTTTATAAAGTTGAGTTTAAAAGTATCAACAGATAACTCAGTGCAAATACACAAGGGGGTAGTCGACACACTGGTATGGGTCATGAGAGTAATGGCAATAGGATTATTTGAAAGGCATCGGCTTAAAAAAAATCCTAAATCCTATAAAGTGAAAATCCTTTCACGATAAAAGGAAAACAATAAAAAATATAGGTTATAAATACAGAGATGTATACATAAAAATATATAGCATATAAACATGTGTTTACATATGCTGTTTCACTGAAGTCTCACTGTCGTTCTGCGGGTTGGTTTGTTTTTGGGTGAAAAAAGGGGAAAAACTCTTTTATTTAAAAATCAGGAAGGAGGGGTACCTGGACAGCTCAGCCGTGAAGTGTCTGCTTCAGCTCATTCGTGATCCCAGGGTCCTGGGATGGAGCCCTACATCAGGCTCCCTGCTCAGGGAGAGAGCCTGCTTCTCCCTCTCCCTCAGCCTGCTGTTTCCCCTGTTGCTCTCTCTCTCTCTGTGTCATAGAAATTAAAATGAAACAAAACAAAAATTTAAAGAAAATCAGGGAGAGAAAACTATGAAAAAATACCTCCCCACACCAAAAAAAAAAAAAAAAAAGGAGTCAAGGAAGAAAATGACTCTGCAATGTTGTGGAAAGGACTCTTAGATTTCAAAGTCTCTTTCCTTGCTTTGCCTAAATCCAGATGCCTATTATTTATTTCTGATCTAGATTGTTAGACTAGGATTCTCCCCAATTTTCCGGCCTTTCCTCATGTTCCTTACTTCTGCTGAAGCGATCATGACCATGTTAGTGATAATGTTTTGTTCCTCTGCTTAAACACCTCCAGAGGCCCCTCCTTCCTTATCCCCACACTAAAGCCCCCTGAAGCCTCATTCCTACCACCTTTGGCTCCAAGCTCAGTCTGGGGCTCTTAGCATTTTTCAGACCCACCACTGTGCGTTCAGATCCGTGAAACTTTTCTGGCATTGTTATGTCTGCCAACAAGCCTCCCAAAGGCTCCTAGCAAAATTTTCTTCAGCCTACAATTCCAGATCAGACGCTTCTCTGATTTCCAATATTCCAAGAAAATGTTCAGTCCCATGTTGCCCCAGCAGCCAGCCCAGAGTGATGTTGGATTAATAATTTCAGCTAACTCTTTGTGCTCCTGGGAGCCTGCCAGGACTGATTCCTTTGAAGGTATTACTTAAAATTAAGCAACCAAACATGGACTAATTCTAGGTAGGTTCGTTGGTTTGCTTTGAGTGAAAATATGAGGACGCTTATAAATTTGAAGCCCTATCTTTGTTAAGTAAATTTAATGGAAACCTGCCTTGAGTGTATATGAAATCTAGTGAATCGTAACTAGCATTTTTTGCATTTTGTTCCCCCTAGATCAGCGCAGACATGAAGTAGGTCATGAGGAATAGCAGCTTCAACAAATATTTGCTGCAGACAAGGGTCTGCTTTAATATATGTCTATTGTGACAAAGATGACAAAGAATGGCCTTTCAGTCTGCCCTTCCTTATTACATATACACCACCAGATGATAAACAGTGTCCATAAGGTATATTTGAATTTCAATGACAACTACATGGATATGAATTTATAAAAATAATAACAGCGTTTAGTTTGATTCCTTTTGGGGCACGACTCAATATGCACTTTCAGAAGCACAAATTGAACTTTCAGTTATTACTCAGTGGGTGTGATCTTAAAGCCAGTTGGCTGTCTTTCAACTGAATTCTCTAAACCGATAAAAGGGTTTACTTATGAAGACACAGCACAGGCAAGGAAACTTTGAGAGCTTCAAGCCTTTAAAATTACATTTCACTGTTATCCTTTTATTTATTTATTTTTAAGATTTTACTTACTTATTTGAGGAAGAGAGAGAAAGAGAGAGAGAGAACATGGTCGGGGAGGGGCAGAGGGAGAGGGGCTCCCCACTTAGCAGGGAGCCAGATATGGGTTCCCTATCCTAGGACCCTGAGATCATGACCTGAGCCAAAAGGCTTGACTGTCTGAGCCACCCAGGCACCCCTTACTTTTGTCCTTTTAAAAATTTCTGTGAGATCCAGCATCTACCATCCCATAGCAGAGTCAACACAACTCTCCAGGCTTTTCCACCAAGCAAGAGTTTTATGCTCTCGGCAAATTATAATGCAAATATGCATTAAAAATTGTTGAGTTACTGAGGACAATTTATATTTTGTACTTTCTAAGAATTTTTCCAAGATAGTTTTGTTCTTGTTACAGAACTAGGCAAAATTAAATATTTTGATGGCTTGAGGAAATAAACTTTCCAAAAAGCAAGGTAATTAAAATATTGCCGAGTCTTGAAGAAATCTTGGTAGAGGCATTATTTCTGCATTAGAAAAATTCACAACTTCTGACCTTAATGGAAATTCTGCTTCGTCTTGCCTTCAGACCCACCCATCCTCTACCCTGTCGGAAAGTGTTTCCAGTCAACTCCATCACAACAGTTGCTTTTGTTTCATACTGTTTGTCCACCTCAATTCCTTTGTCACTTCCGTTATGTAGATAAGCGACTCCAGTCGTACTTTTGCCACTTAACGAACCCATTCCGCATGGACTCATCCCCACCTTATTCCTTTTCTCCCCAGTGCATGATGGGTAAGTAAGTAAATAAATAAATTGATAAGTAAGGAAATAAACCTTTCTCCTCAAACGGTTTGGAACCCTTTATCCCCTTTACCTGTCTTGCAGAAGATAAATACTTTTGAGTCTGCCATGCCTTTATTTTTTTCCTAATGCCAAACTGGAAGGTATGGCACAGTCAACTCTCTCTTTACTTCAGACTGCTACTTTTAAGGACATTTTAAAGTATCATGTTAAACAGTATATACTTATCAGAAAAAATCCATCTCATTTTTCTGTATCACTCTTTTTTAGAATCACTCTTGGCGCTGTCCCTTCACTTCTGTGTTTCTCCTTCAGCTTGCTCATGGCATTACTCTTATCTGCCCAAGCACCCAATTTCCTTAAGACGACTTACCCCATGCAGAATTATTGTCTCCTGGCTCATCATGCTAGAAGTAACCATTAGAAGGTGCCATATCTCCTCTGAGATCTCTAACTCGGAACCTTCTCTTTTCAGCCATACGTTACTTCCATAGGTTACTTTCAGTTTAATACTCCCACTCACCTGCTCTGCAGCCTAATAAGCAAAAATATAATTAAAGCATTTAGAATTCTATAATAACAGTGGTTTCAACAGCAGTAACCTTTTTCCTCTCTTACTAAGATTTTGGCTCAATTACTTCAGTACTAACACAATCAAGGCCCTCATCTTCCTGAAACTTGTCAATTCCCAATCAGGATTCCTTCCTAGGAGCCACTGCCTAAGTTCCCCTAACAAACCCACAGAGTAATCCTTAGGAAAAATACAGAACCATGGGGAACTAAACAATTACAGAGTCTTGCTTTCCATTTTTGGCTGGCCTTTGCCACTGCCTGGTGTTCTGATTATTCATGTGTAATTAATTCCCCAGTGCATTTTCCATACTTCCTAATCTATGTCTGCTGAAGGTTTACGGGAAGTCCTCAATCCCATGATTCCTTCAATCCACATAACGGGCATTTAGATTTATTTTATAGAGATGAGTCTATTTTCATAAGCAGTCAACACTAAGCCCTGAGACGCTAACACTGTATGAAACTGGAGGAAGCTGGGGCTGAAAAACAATCCACACCAGAAGATTCTAATACATGCAAGAGTTGGGCAAAAAAAGTTACAACCAGTGCAGTCCATGCTCTTCTCAAAGAGCTCGAAAATTTTCCGGTCTAAGAGTAAGGGAATAGAAGTATTCTAGGTCATCAGTACAAGGAAGGAGATTCAGTAAGGTCAAATAGATCCACCTTGAGGGACCTGGCAAGAATCTGAAAGCCTTAGAAAAGGGATCTGAAATAAAATCTTGGGAATAGAAAAACGAGGCTGCAGAACTCAGCTCCAAAGAAAGTGAATGTGTTACTAAGCATAGCCCGAGACATAGGGCTCCGAAGCTAGAATGATCTTGATGCCAAATAATGTCTTCTGAGGTCAGGAGTCTAGATCTAAACCACTCCCAGGACACAGAGGGTGAACTAGGTCCACAATAAAATAGAAATAATCCTGTGGTGGGAGCCAATAGGAATGGTAATAAGATTGAAGAAGTGAAGAAAATCAAGTCAGTAGCATTTTGGCATGGATTCTTTTATTCCTTTCCACCCATATCTTTGCATCAACATGTATTTGTATCTTTTTAAAAATGTTCTTCAGATTCACAAGAGAAAATTCTTCCAAATAAAACTGTTTGGTTTGGTTGGTTGGTTTTTCAGACAAGGCATTTGATCTTGAAGAGTTCATAGAGGATTCCTGAAATATTTTAATTTTCTCTGTTTAAGAGCTGTGTCTTATACCCGTGTGGACTCATTATGATTTCAGTTATCCATGCATAGAGTATTTTAAGGGTCATGTGACCAAGAAGAAGACATGGTATTATGATATAGTCATTTTACTGATGTAGGATGAAAGATGGTCTCAATTTAGATTCATGGAATAGCCCTTATCCTGAGAGAACTCGTGAGTTCCTCTTTGTGTTTGACTTCTAATACTTGATATTCACTTAAATTAGACTACCAAAATTCCTCTGCATAACTAAAGAGGCTTATTGGAAGGTCACGGATAGCCAAAAAAAAAAAAAAAAAAAATCAAAATTATAGGATGTCCCTGTGTCTCTAGCAACTAAGGCTGCAAAAAACCAGTCAACTAATCTTTTATTTGTAAAACCCACAAGATTTTATTAAGAAAAATAAAGGTAACATCCACCTGGATTATAAACCATACCTTTCTACTTTCTTCAGTGCTGTTTCTAGCAGACTCATATGGGTTCCTGACTTTCTGCCTTCAATTTCCTCTAGTCTTTGCCTTTCTAAAAAAAAATTAAATTAAAGTCTGTTTGTTGTTTCTTTGTTTACTTGACTGTGCTTCCATTTTAACTTTCTCCTTCCTCTTTCCTGGCAACTTTTAGGTCAAGTAAGCATTTGTCATTTGATCTTGAAGAAATCACACTAAGTCATTTCAATCTCTATATTTAATATAAAAGAGGTGGGCTAATAAAACTTAAAGGTCTTTAATTTTAAAAGTATGTTTTTAAAGACTTGCAATTCTAGAAATTTTTAATACTGAAAATCTACATAAGAGATAAGTTGGTTAAACTTCTGATTTTATAAAAGAGAAATTAATTATTGTTAGGACATAGTATGTGATTGAACAATATTTTATCTCATTAATTTATATTTCTCAATTCATAACATCAATATGTAATACATGAGAAAATAAATAGGATCAGTAGCCACTATTTTTAAGAAAATGAAGCATAATTCTGTAAATATATATAGTGTCTTACCGTTCTATCAATATTATACTTTTTTAAAGGTATTTGGCATTTAATACACCTAGTAATTGTTGCACTAAAACTTCATTTTGAGAAATGTGGGCATGTGAACTAGGTCCACAATAAGATAGAAATAATCCTGTGGTGGGAGCCAATAGGAATGGTAATAAGATTGAAGAAGTGAAGAAAATCAAGTCAGTAGCATTTTGGCATGGATTCTTTTATTCCTTTCCACCCATATCTTTGCATCAACATGTATTTGTATCTTTTTAAAAATGTTCTTCAGATTCACAAGAGAAAATTCTTCCAAATAAAACTGTTTGGTTTGGTTGTATACATCAATTATGATAGCAGCAAGCATAAGGTATTTTGATGTACTTACTTCTTAACTGGGTAGAACAGAGAATCAAAGTAAGTAAAAAATATCCAACATGTACACAACACTTACTACGTGTTCAGTCAGTGTCTCTCTCTCTCTCTCTCTCTCTCTCTCTCTCTCTATATATATATATATATATATATATATGAATGACTATATATATGAATATATATATATATTTTTAATATATCAACTTATTTAGTCTTAACAACAACTCTGGGAGATCCCTATTTTAGAGACAACAGGGGTTCAAGGAAGTAAAGTATCTTACTGAGATGTGTGGGAAATTTCGAATTCAAATACAGGTGGTGTGGGCCACCTTTTTCTTCTAAGGGTGCTTTCTTCTATCTCATGTCAGGATCCTCTTCTCTGTTAATCTCCCAGCTTTGTTTGTCTCTTTTTCGCTTGATGAGTGTGATGTCTCTCTCGTTTCAGCAAGATGGCCATCTATGATTCTGATGGGAAGATACCAACTTTCCCTTATTTCCAGATAGAAAGTTCCAGTAGTCAGGCTAGCCTGATCTCTGTGGCCAAGAAAATGTGAATATGAATGGCTAGGTTTCAGTCACATGACAAGCCTTTACCAGGCAATGATCTGTCCCACTAATGCCACTTCAAGATAGGTATTAATTTTAAAAATAGCATTCTTGGTATCAAGGTAGATCAAGGTAGATCCTAGAGTGGGCTAATGAGAATTGAGAACTCTGAGAAATGACCTTACTCCATTCTCTTGTTTCTGTTTTGTTTTATTTGTTTGTTTCTGGGGAGTGTCTCTCAAACCCAAATTTTGAGAGCCAAAGAGAGACCCAAACAGGTTCCTTGAGTTCTCAGTTAATTCAGTTGACAACAGCTCTTTGATCTGGCCTTAGGAGTTCTTACAGCTCCAAATCTTTCATGGCCTTAAAGAATAAGGTTAGTATATTGTACATGCCTCTAAATATATTGAGAGAGAGGGGAAGGAAAGAGTTTTGGTATGCCTTATAAGTGTTTTTCACCTTCTGATGTTTCCAGGATAAAAACTCAGTGAAGAGTTATATTTTCTCCAATTTCCTTAGACATCAGATTAATGTTTCCTTGAGTGGGAAATGATAAAAAGACAGATTTTTATTACAGGATGCTTAGGTCTTACACATTTTATTATTTATATATTATACAGTTTACTGAATTCTGTTTGCTTAAAAATTCTGTGCTTATGAAATGAGATAATTATGTAAAGAACTTAGAACATAAGAAAAACATTATTATAGGTCCTTTTCTTTCCTGTAAGATTAGAAATGGATAGCAAAAGGATCAGTCATCAGCATTCCTTTCCAATTTCTAATTTGATGTATGTCATCTCCACATACTTTTTTCCCAAGTTTTCAAAAACAGTAAGTCCAACATGATGGCAAGGTCAGTGGTTTACAAAATATGGTTTCTCAGATTAGCATCATTACCCTTACCTGGGCACTTAGAAATGCAAATTCTGGGGCCTGACCCCCAGACCAACTAACTGAATCAGAAACTCTGGGGAGGTGGGACCCCAGTAACTTTTAACAGACCCTCCAGGTGATACCCATATATATTGACCTTAAAAAACACTACAGAGAGACTTTTTGTCTCCCTTTTGCAGGGCCTCCTTACCTGGCCTTAGTGATAAAGGATGGCATTCTTTACTAATTAGTATCAAGCAGAAATACACCAGAGAGTTAACAATCAATCCCATACGATTCTCTTCCCAAACACAGAAAGGATCATCAGCTCTTCAACGTAACTGAGGAACTATTTCTTGGCTTAGATATTTTGGCTTGCCAACGACACTCTGATTTGACATCAGTGATATCAGTCCTATGTTCCCTGCATCTTGCTTGTGGTATAAGGTGCTTATCCCTTTGAGAACTGCTATGGTCTATTTCAGTGGCTGATTTTTAAATTCAAGGGTATTCTTTTCACAGTTTGATTTCTTATTGGGTGGAGCTCCTAGAGTTTGTCCTTGCACTGCCCATGTAAAATATGAACACTAAAATAGCAGAGTAAGTTATTAAGGGACATTTTTGGTGACTACTCTGGGCAGTTTTCAAGAATGCCCTGTGAAGGTGCTATTCATTGTTTTCTGACAATATGTCTCTACTGTATTATTCTTAAATATTTGATTGACTTGTAGGCTGGAAATCTTTTAGTAGATGATATGAGATGCCATGTTTTTGTACCAACCAGTTGGATCATCACTCATAAAAACTAGTGTATACCTTTCTATTGATAACAGGGTACTCAGCTTAGACTCAATATACCACAAAGCTCCATGGTAGACCTGCAAGCTTTGTTAATTCAGGTAGGGATAGTTTTGTTATAATCGTTGAAGTTATGCATCATTATGCATTTACTCTCTACTTTTTAGAGTGAATCCATACTTACTCATGTAAGTAGCTTAGTAGCCTGACAATTTGCAGATAAGTAGTTCAACAATGTATAATTTTCTGCTCTAAAGAACAAACATCAGCCTCATACTTACATTAGGTCTATATGACAAGGTCTACTTACATCCAGTTATTTGGATTGCAAATAATACTCAGCGGAGTCTCTCCAAGAAAACTTTGAAGTAGAACATAGGACTTCATTTGTCAATGTTTTATCTAGATGCCACAGTGTTTTTATTGTCTCATTCAAAAACATGTGCCAAAGTTCCTTTCAGTTGTGAACTTGGGGTCTAGAAACCCCTGTTGATATACTGTTCATGAAACCAGCTTTTGAGCACTGAATTGTTTTCTGGGTAATGACTGCAGAGCTGAAGGAATGCTGTAAGGAAGCATCCCATGGGAAAACTTGGAGGTGGGATGGGTTTGGCAGTATACCAGACACACACTTGGGTGCAGGCGCTTTGAAGTCTCACAATGCTAACAGTGGGTGAGTGCTGTTTATGGCATTCCTATCAAGTGAACACCATGTAGGCAGTCTTCTCATGAGGACTTCGCTCCCACACAGCTCCTGTCTTCAGACGATGCTTCTTC
Source organism: Mustela nivalis (assembly GCF_964662115.1). Taxonomy (NCBI): domain Eukaryota; kingdom Metazoa; phylum Chordata; class Mammalia; order Carnivora; family Mustelidae; genus Mustela; species Mustela nivalis. Next base: position 28,128,375 of record NC_139026.1, read on the forward strand.
ATTCCTTGGAAACTTCTGGGCCTCAGCTATACTCATCTGTGTTCTCTAAGCTTGGGGCTCGCAGCATTCAGGCTTTCCTGAAGGCTCTTCCTTTCTTCCCAGACAGTTTTGGCATCTTATACAAACTCCTTTTTTTATCCCTTCATACAAAATCTCTCTTCTGTTCTTTTGCCTCTTTTAGGACAATAAAGTGGATCCAGTTTATCTGTTCAAACTTGAACCACAACTATTATTAACAACTATTAACAACAAAACTGCCTCCTCCACTCCACTAGAGGGCAGTGAAAGCTTAGTCTTCCTAAAGACCATTGTTCGGTATCCTGTGGAGAGTCCTGGGGCTGTCTGGTGACTTTAATCAGATGTCTTGAGTTTTAAAATAGGTGAGGAAGAGGGTATTCAAGAGTAGGAATCAGATGCAGTATAAACTTCCATTTTATTTGAAGAAACACTTTGTTCCTGAAATCTAGCCAATGGACTTTTTTACCTGCAACCAGTGTGAACAAAGGAAGCTATGGATGGCCTGGGTATGCTATCAAAGGATTCTGAGTGCACCAAATGAAAACTTCAACCCGGTGCTACTTAGATTTGGCTGGAGCACCCTCTCCGACCACAGTCTCCTCTAAAAGAAACTCTGTCACCACACCAGGTGGTGTGGTCCCTTGACTCCAGGGACCACACAGTCCCTTAACTCCAGGCTGACCAGGCAATGGTGACCTCCGTGGCCTGACTTGAAGAGATGACCAGGCTTGTCTGATTCCTGCTTCTGTAAACTTAAATTTGGAATAAGAAATACATGAATTGTTTTCCAGTTACTCAGAGTTTAAGGTGAAATTTATGATACAAAGAAAAGGCCTAGGGAAGCCATGATGGGCCAACAGACGTTCCCAGGAAGTGTAAGATGGGGGGCAGCTGATGTGGTGTTGAGAAGCAAATGCAACCTGGGGAGGGAGGAGAAAACAGGAGACTTAAGTGATGGGAGCTTCTCATGGGTTCCCACTTACCAGGTACGTGTATCTTTACATAATAAGACATGTACTCTCAACCAAATTTGATTTTAAGGACTCAGCATCTTTTTGATATATTTTAAATAGTCATTTGATCCTTTTTGGGTTATTCTATGCCAGGTTCCTCTTGTTCCTCATAGTTTTCTCAATCTTATCCTGCCAAAGCCCTTCCCTCAATAATTAGAGCTAAAATTTTGAAGTATCCTTTCTTACTGCTTCCAACAGTATTACTCTGATGATGGATGGGTTTGCCAAATGGTCTTTCTGTAGAAGTCTGAAAGACACTTTTTTTTTTTTTTTTTTTTTTTTTTTTTTAATCAGGGAGAACGAGAATTTGGTTGATTTATTCTAAGATGATCCCCTTAACTGGTGATTCCCCTACTGGGAATCTCTTAGCTCCTTTTTCTCTTGTTTCTGGCTTCTAGACTAGTCTTTCTCTCTCTTTCTCTCCTTTCTAATTTTGAAATTGTTTTAATTGAAATATATTTGGCATAAAACATTGTGCAAATGTAAGGTATACAACATGTCTATCTGATGCCTTTATATTTTATAATGTGTCTGCCATTGTAGTGACAATTTATACTTCTATTGTATCACATAATTATAATGTGTTTTTAGTGATTGGAATAATTAAGATCTAGCAGTCTTCTCTTTAAGGCTGGCTTCCTCTGAGAAGTCCATCAGCATTCTAATGTCTTCTCAGGTCTATCCTGAACTGGTCCAAGTGTTTTGGGCTCTTGTTTCACCTAACTTATTTCCAGAGGAAACGAGATTAACTTACTTGTTCCTAAAGTTTCAAGATTAACACTGTATACTTACTTCTTTTAACTTTGAATATACTAGCAAAGTTCAGGATGGATTCATCCCCTGGACATTCCCCTGTGCCCTTCAAAATACTTTGACCTCCAATAAGGAGAAACCATAGTCTGTACCCAGATGTATGTCATAGCTTCTCTATATCCTTTATCCTAGGAGACTGGCCTACAAAAGTCAATCTTCCTCAATGAATAGAGATCTTAAAGTAAAATATCATTGCAAGTCACCACACAATTAGATTCTTCTTGGCCCTGATCATATTGTATCCATCGTATCTGCCTTTTAGGATTCCTTTCGTTGAACACTGAGATAGAGCCATATGTTGTGTATTTGGCCCCTTTTATTTGGATGCCTTATAGTATCAGTGGTATAAGATGAAAAATAGGTCTCTAATTGCTAGAGTGTGCCAGGGTAAAAAAAAAATGAGGAAGCTCATATTGAGATACAGAATAGTTTACATGATAAGCAGAGCTTCTAGTCAGGGGTCAATTGAGAAGGGACCAGTAATTTGAGATAAATTGATTTGAATTTAGAGAAGCAAATGATCTTTGGACCATCTGCAAATTTATAGTATGGGATTTCCTTCTTTAGTAACAGATTATTCTAAAAAGAATGCTACCTGTCCTATTTTAATAGCTCTTTAACCGATTTTTTGCATTCCCTTTCTTGCCACATGATCCACTTACCACCGTGATGTGCTGTTTTTTTTACCAAAATACAAAGCTGATTGAGTCAGTTCTGTTTTCAGAAACTTGTGGGGGCTTTCCATTATTAAGCAAGACTATCACACACATCCAAGGCCATTTAACAGTCTAGATTGGTCTACCCTCTAGATGGTGTCCACCCACTCTTTTAAAAATGCAAACCCCACCTTAGACTACCGACCTAAGTTAACCCTTTGGTGACGGCCAGCACCTGCTGAGTGGTGAAGCTGTGACCAATATGTGTAACTGTTCCCAACCTAAACTGCCGGAGGGTCACCTAACAAAGAAGCTTTTCATGGTGATCCTTTATCTGGAATATTCTTCTTTTTCTCATTGGATAATTTCTTTTCATTCCTCAATACCTAGCTGAGGATGACTCCACACTATGTTTTCTTTATTACTTATTTCTTTATTACTTTATACACATGTGGCAAAATTACTTATTATTACTTTATTACTTCTTTCTTTATTACTTTATACACATGTGGCAAAATGATGTGTATCTTCCTCCCCAAAACAGAAATTTTGAAATTTCTTTTTTTTTTTTTTAATTTTGAAATTTCTTATCTTTGTGTCACCAGCAGAGCTTTGTGTCCAGCGTATTATATGCTTCACTGCAGGACTTGTGCTGGAGACAGAGAGAAAAGAGAGTGTTTAGCTGTCAGCCCTTTTGGGGATTAACTCCGCTGCAGAAAGCCACCTTGGCCAAAGTCATGCCCCTTTCAGGGTTCCTCATTCAATGAATATTTAATAAAGGACATAGAAGTCTGGCTATTTTCTTCAATTTGGGACAACGAAAGGCCAGTCTGGCCTTAGAGGTTCCTGTAGAATTGCCTAGGCTTGTTGCTGGATGCACAATGCTCCTTGAGTCTTCTTTCAACCTTATCCTTCTTCCTTGCCCTCCCTTTCTCAGGTGTTGATATCAAGGCACTGCTTAATGATCTACATGAAACCTTTCATCTCAGACTCTACTTACTGAGGCACTCAACCTGTAACTGGGATCAAGAGTGATCCAAGGAAGCAGGAGATACCTAGGAGTTTTGCACCCTAACACTGGTATTTGTTGGGCACAGATAGCCTCTGGCCCAAAGTGATAGTCTAACATCTTTTAAAACTTCCACTGGTGTGAATTAGAGTGGTATACTAGTATAGTAGTAGAAGGGAATAAGTGTATTAGCTGGTGCATTTTGTCAATAGTTTGAGAAAACAGTTAATTATAAGGTCTGTGAAACTGAGTGACTCTTTCTAGAAAATGACTCTCTAGAAAATGATAACAAGCTGAGAGTGATTAATCACCAACTGAAAGCTAATATGAAAGTCAGAGGGCCATCTTGGTGGCATACATAAAAGCTCTCATTTCCTGTAGAAGAAAGACAGAGAACACTGAAAGCCAGACTAGAGACTTAATCATTAGAATAACTGAACTGAGCTAAAAGAAAGTTTCAACTCTGAGACAGGGCAAGTCTTCCATGAAGTTCAGGGCCCTTATTAGGAAATAATGGTACCATAACACTGGGAGAGGGACATCTGCCTTGATGCTCTGATGAAATATTGAATCCCTACATTCACCTAGTATCTTGGAGCCAATATAAGTGACCCACCACTCCCTAACAAAAGCTAGATCTCCCCACTTTCTTGAAGACAATGTAGAGTTTCTTCTACAATAGACATTTTCCTTTTCTTCTCACTGGACCCCCACCTTCCCTTTAGCTACTAAGTCTGTTACTAGTGTTAAGTAACAGAATAGCCCAGAATGGGACCTTTTCTTGAGCCCAAGAAAAGCTTCCTAAAGAAGCTTCAAGACCTAGAAGCTAGAGAGTATGTGTGGGAAGTGGGTTTGGGGGCTGTTTGATCACAGGAGCTAGAAGATGAAAACTGGTAAGAGAGAGTTTATGATTTGGGAACAATGCCCAAGATATTGTATTTATACTATGAAGAAAACCCCAGAGAGATGGTGCAAATTTCTTATTATGATGGCTCCTGGACACATGACCAAAGTGTTATACTAAGTGAAGTTGAGTGCTAGACTTGCCATAGCAGATGGTATAAGAAGGATTTAAAAGGGAAGTGGGTACAATGAGAGGAAGGCACAAGGAGAGGAAGAATGAGGCACAAACAAGTCAGCTATAACAGAAAGGGAGCAGGGGTTGACAGTAGAAAAGACTGTTGCCCCAACAACCAAAAAAGAAACTGGAGTTTCTTTTTTGTAATCACACATTGACCATGAGTCTTGTAGATACGTAAGAAGAAAGGCAAAATATGTCTGGTCACTTAATACATGACCCATAGTGAGCAAGTCCCAATGAAAGGATTGTCTGACTAACTGCTGATGCTCTCTGGGCAAGGGGAGAAAATGGAAAAATAAAGCAGGTGGTGTTCTGCCCTGAGCCAGCCGGGTATCCCTAGCTGCTTGGCTTCAAGGACATATACCGTCTTCTCCCTCAGAAGCCTGTTGCCAGTTCATGTTTTTATTAAAGCTATATCTAAGCATGCTTGGTAAGTAGTATGATTTCTCATAGGTTATATTTTAAGCAGTATGTTGTTCTGAGGGACCATTACAGGTATGGAAGGATGGAAATACAATGCATCGCTTCAAGACACTACAGTTGATTACCAATGCCCAGAGGATAGACATTTTACCATGCTCATATACAATAATCTAGTAACAAAGGAATCAGAATGACACAGAAGTTTAGTGGTCATTCTCTCCTGACTGTAAGAAAACCAGATACACAGCCAGGCTCACTTTCAGAAATGGGAATGATAAAATGCCAAACAAAGAAACCAGGTGGTAGCACCAGAAGCCCCAGGAGATACAATTATTATAATGAGTGACAAGATCAGAGTGTCAGAGACAGGGCCTGACCTACAGAGAGTTGCGGAAAAGGTCGATAGAATATGGAGTTCCTAAGAGAGAAACAGCTGGTACTACTACTCAATTCATGCATAATCAGGAGGTGAAGGGTTGCTGTTCCAGTGGCAGTAATAACCTCTTGCTGTATTGTGTTTTTATTGCTGATGTAAAGAATTAACGCAAACTTGGGAGTTTAAAGCAACACAAATTCTTTATTTCATAGTTCTGTAGGTCTGAACTCTGGGTACAGTGAAGCTCTGTTAGGTCTTTTGCTTAGAGTCTCAAAAGACTCGAATCAAGAGGTTGACAGGATTTCCCTTTCTAGAGGCTCCAGGGAGGAATCTGTTTCCAGATTCATTCAGATTTTTGGCCAAACCCAATTCCTTCATGGTTATGGGAATGAGGTTGTCATTGGTTTGCTGGCTGTCGGATGGATGTCACTCTTAGCTCCTAAAGGCCATTCTCTTGTTCCTTCATGTGAGATCCTGCACCTCAGTGATAGGAGGAGTTCACTGAATCCTTATTCCATTTGGAATCTCTTACACTCCCCTTTGTCTGCATCTTTCTTTCCTTCTTCATGCCCATCTCTGTGACTCTGTCTGAGAATGTTCTCTGCTTGTGTGATTACACTGAGACTGCCCAGATAATCCAAGATAACCTCATGATTTTAAAGGCCAGCTCCATAACTCAATTACATTGGTAATGTTCCTTTTCCATTGAATATAACATGTTCACAAGTTCCAGGAGTGGAACCTGGTGGGTTCATTCTATTTTTCACACTTGCCCAATCTCTGTATCTAAACCTATTTTCAGAACCAACCCTATTGATTAAAGAAGAGGTGGTTCCCAGGAGGAAACATCTTGCAGTACCTTGATAAATGAACACAGTAAAGATTTTCCCATCTGGCCCCAAAGGTAACTATGGCTATTTACTCCAATAAATATGGCTATTTACTCCAGTAAACTGTGTACTGGGGAAAGGGCAATGTGCATACACTTGGAGGACTATTGAACATGGCAATCATGGTCCCCCTTGAGTGTGGCCATATATGGTCAGGGCATAAATGGAGTTCTGGCCAAGATCCAGCCCACAGTGAGTCCACTGAGTCCATAGACACATAAGTGGTTATTTTCTCACTCTCCAAATGTGTAATTGGGATAGATGTACTTGGTAATTAGGATGATTCTCACAGCAAGTCCTGCTGGGCCTTTGGGATAGGAGGTATCATAGTGGGAAAGGCCACGGAGAACCCTCTGAAATTCCCCCTCTCCAAGACTGTAAATTTAAAAAAATTAATGTATCTTTAGGCACATGATGGCCTCAGAGCCTCAGCCAAAAGCTAGTAAATTGTTTGATAAGTAACTAGCACAAGTTTCCACGTATCATTAAATCAGAGCAGGTTAAAAAGTAGGAGTGAGCCTCTTCGAATGCTGGAAAATCCTGTGGAAGGCACTGCTGAAGCTCCAGCTTCCCTGTGTATGGAGCCCATGGGATGCCCTAATAATCATCATGTACCCAAACTCTCAGTGTCTACCTCCCAGACAAACCTACCTGTTACATATGTTCTAGCTACTCAACCAACATTGTTGACATGCGCATAGCTAAAGTTCCTTCGTAACATGATGCCAGCATGCTCTGTGCTGAGCATTGTGCTCTACTCCTCAATATGCATTCCTCCCAGATCAGTTTAAGCAATCAGGGCTGGTCCCCTGGGCTAACCAGGGGCCAGTGCTTTCACTGCCTTCACAATGTATTCTGAATCCAATCCCTTCTGATCTTCACCACTATCTTCCTTCTCTAAGCCACAGTTCTTTTATCTGTAATTCTGCCCTAGCCTCTTATCTCTACTTCTGCATTTGCCCCTATAATTGATTATATGCAAGCAGAGTGATCTTTTTTCCAAAATGTATATCAGATCCCACCACTCTTCTCTTCAAAACCATTCTGTGCCTCCCTTAGAACAAAACCCAGCATCCTTACCAGAGCTTGTAAGACATTTCATGACCTGCTTTACTCGCTAACTTTCTAATTCAGTTCCTTACATACTTTTTTTCTTATTCTTCTAGCCACTTTGCCTTCCACAGAGTTTCTTGAACATGCCAAGCTCATTCCTGGCTCAGAGCTTTGGATTTGTTGTTCTCTCTGTAGAGAAACAGATTTTCTCAGATATTCACATGGTTCCCTCCCTCAGTTCAGTCAGGTGTCTGCCTAAAAGTCGTGTCCTCAGAGATTCCCTCTTTGCCCACCCAACCTGAAATTCCTCCTTTAAAATGTACCTGTTCTTCCTTCTCTCTGACTCTACTGTGTTTTTGTTCATAGAAGTTGCCATAATCTGATGTTATATGTTTTGATAATTTGTGTACTTTTGGTTTCCCCAACTGGAATATAAACTCTGTGAAGAGAAGGACTTCATTTAGTTTAATGCTATAGTATTTAAAAACACCTAGAACAGTGGTTGATAACGTTAGATGGGTTCCCTGAGTATTTGATAAGGAAATAAACTATTCAGCAAGTGGTTCAAATTTGGTCAATGACATGTGAGGGGAGATATATTATGTGTCTTCTGAGGAAGGTTCATCATTCCTATGATCGACCCATAGGAAGAGACAAGATTCTTTTCTTCCTCTGGATGTGGTTGAAAACATGAGGCTGAGACTTGCCTCAGCTAACTTTGAATCAGCCCGAGGAAGGAACCTATGTAAAGACTGAAGGATGTGAATAAGTAAAAAGAAGTTGGGTCCTTAGTGATCTCAGTGAATTGCTGACTAAGCTCTATTAAAGCCATCCATCCCTTCTAGGGGTGTGTAACTGTGTAATTGCTTATGCCATTATTCTTAAGAATATTATTTCGTTCATGATTTCATTCCTCACAACCAAGAGCAATCTGGCTGGTCCATGTACGTTTTCTAGCCCTTCCTACAACAGGGTTCCGTACACCTGACTCTTCAGATACGTTAAGATTCCAACTGTCCAGCTACCTGTTCATCTTTGCTTTTGCTCAACTATTTCTCCAATCCTAGCTTCTACACATGTAAAATTCTACTTAGCTTTAACACTTCCTGTTACGTAGTCCAGTTCGGAAGTTTCCTTCCCTTTCACGCTTTCTCTCACTGCTACATTACAATCACTGCAATAACCTTATAACTCATTACTTATTTTCTTCCTGGATCTCGTTAATTCAAGTTTCATACTACAGTTATTTCTCTCCAATCTTACCTTCATTCGTTCAGTTAGCCATTTATTCATTCACCAATTTTTATTGAGCTTTATGGCCAGACGTCAGTCATATATCAGTAAATAAAACATACAAAAATCTCTGCTCTAATAGAGACTACATTTTTGTTGGTGAGGATAAGAATATACATTCTATAAATATATTAATTAAATAGTACATCATGGAATACATAGTTTGAGGAAAAAATAACACAATAGCAGGGTGGACCAGGGTATACGGGGGGGGGGGGTGTAGCAATTTTGAAAAGGGGTAGTTCAAAAAAATAAAATAAAAAGGGGTAGTTTGTAGAAGTGGTTTAAGGAGGAGGTTCAGCTCTTTTGCAAGGTGACACAGGAGCAAAGACTTGAATGAGTTGAAGCAGTGAGCCATCTACCTAGGAGACAAGTACCCTCATGAATTTGAGGAATAGCAGAAACCTTTATGCCCAGAGCAAAATGAGTACAGTAGTAAAAGAAAGAACACCTCTTCAGCTCTTCACCTTGTCCTGAGAACCCAGCACAGTCACTCAACTATGGAACTTTCAGTAAGTGATTGCTGAAAGGGCATTCTGTATCAACTAGCTGTTTTTATTGATTGAATTAAAGATCATTTGCACCAAAAATTAAAGCAGCCCTCATTTAACATTTTAATAGCATGCAGTATGGGTCATATTTTTTTATATATATATACCATTTAGGGTACTTTGCTGAGATAATTACAGGTCCAGTGTTTAGACTTGCATACTTTAATCTTAACTTATCCCACCTCAGCATTAGCCCCAGATTTCAGATACATCATCTTGAAGCTAGCAGATATCACAATCCTACTTAGAGGAAATATAAGCCAAGTTGCAAGATGAATGACCCAGAGATCCTCCCTTTGCTGATGCATTGACTTTTGCTCTTGCTCTGGACTGACATACTGCTGTTCATATTAAAGATTTTGTCCTGGCCACTCCAGGTCCATGGTAACATTAGTCATCAAGTGTGCATTTTGGTGTAAGTTCAACTCAGCTTCCACTGAGTCACCATAGCATGGTCACTGCTGTCGCCCACTCTGTTTCAATAACATCACTCTAGGCATCTGGCCAAGAACTAGATTATCCTTTATCATTGCCTCAGAGAGCCCTTTATCATTCCCATTTCCTATTGTGAGGAGTGCAACAGAGCCACCTGCCAAGATATATCTCCAGGACTATTCCACTCCACCCAAGACAATCCAGGCCTAGGTGATTAAGACTGCCTCATAAGTCTGGGCATCTGCACTTAAGCCTCATTTCCTGTAGGTCAGGGTTACCTCAATCCATCAAGGATAGTTTAATCATATTTTGGCCCAAAGTGTTTGGATCCCCTTTCATATTTTTCTATGAATATGTATATACCTTATGAAGTATCCATTACACTTCCTTTAATTTTTTTTTTCAGGAAAAATGGCTGCCTGATTGTTTTATATCCTCATAATTAGAGAAATCATTCAAGAAATTCTCAAAACCAAAGATTTGTTTCAAGGTGCTTTGCTCTCACCAAGCTGAACAGAGAAGTTAGACATCTTTAAGTGACAGCTACTCTAATTAAATCACACTCATTAAAATGGTTTATTTTATATATTGGCCATTTCTTTATGTATTCTAATTAAAACTTTTTAAAAACTAATTCATGGGAAATATATTTTGATTGCTATAATTGGTAAGCTTATCAAGAAGAAAACAGAAAAATGTATGTTTGAAAGAAGTTGTATGAAATGATTAAATTTGTAAGAAGTTGTATGCATTATTATGAAGGAACTAAATCATAATCACTTTTAAAATCATTATTTCTATAAAGTTAAGCTCAGATGTTCCACTTCTGATTGTCAGGCTCCAGGGACAGGAATAGCCAATAAAACTTCATGTTAAAGTCACTCTGTCTGGATAGGCATACTGGCTTTACCATCAGGTACAGTATGCTGGTTTTAGGAGAGTTTATTACAGTAGGACATAACTTCTATAGCTTGTTTTAACTTTTTAGCAAAACTCTTAAATATAGATGACTGATAAATCTAAATATAGACCTAGATGGTATGCAGAGATATATACATATATGTATTTGGACTTTCTATCAACATTTCTGAATACTCAACCATAGGCTAGATGTTCTAAGGTACAGGGCGTGTATTTGTGAACAAGACAAAGCGCATTCCCACAGAGCTTCTATTCCACTCATAGAGAAAGACAACAAATATATAAACAAATAATGTAAAAATGATGAATGGGAAGGATGTTACTTAGTTAATATGGTCAGAGAAGTTCTGTAAGGAGGTAACACTTGAATTCAGACCTAAATGTTGAAAAGGATTCAGTCATGTGGATGATTCCCAGAAAGAATGATTTCAAAATGGCAAAAGTAAATGATACAGAATGCAGTTATAGGTGTCATTGCACTGACGAAGCTTCGACTGGTTTCAAATTCTTTCAGCAAGGATGCAATCATATTTAACCTTAGCTCCGTCTTTCAAGAAAAATGTATCCTCAGGCTACGATTACAAAATCCTCCATAAAACCTATCACTGTCACTTTCCACCACGGTTTTGTAGCAGATACTATTTTGAATGTCTGGTTGATCCAATTGCTACCCTCTATGGCCTCCGCAGAGGTGGTCATTTGACACAGCTCTGACCAATAGCATATAAAAAAACAAAAACAAAAACAAAAACTGAATGGGACTTCCTAGAAGCTTTTTGTTTTTCTGAGCAAATGGCTTTTGCTCAGTTGCAGTGATATCTATGAGGTGAGGCACATGAGAAAAAGCCAAGTGAATCATGGAGATTCCGGATGTTACTGAGCTGCGGAACAAATCACCGTTAGTGATCAATGTCTAGATTTCATATTATGTGTAAATAAATCTTCATTCAAACTATTATTATTTGCATGTTCTCTTACTTTGAGCTGAGGCATTCCTAACTGATACGAGCATGTATTGTGCTCTGACCTTAACCATATTCTTGATGTCTTCTATTCATTCTTCCTTGCTATGCCCTCACTTCAATGAAAAAAAATTTCTTCTTCAGTGAAGGGAAACTAAAACCTTGGAGAAAAAAATTAACTTTATGTTTTTTATGCATACTCAGGTTTGATGCTTAAGACTATTTTGTTATCAATGTTTTAAATTTTTACTTATTGAAACACTTCCTTCATATTGATTTCTACAAAGAAAAAAAATAAGAATCACCTATTTTAAATATTTTTCATAAATGAAACATTAATTAACTCTTAGAACTGAAACATATAAATTATCATCTTCCAAAATTTTATGGATTATAAAATCAGAGTTAGGAAATCCCTTCTCTAGAGTTCATGAAGTAATGCCTTAGATGGGGTTTCTCATGTCTCTTGAGATCATTCTGTTTTCACACAAATTATTCAAGAAAGATGACTGAGTCTTGAAAGGGAAGAAGGAAGTGAGTCATTCTTTCTATACCTGCAGAGAATAAATAAGTCACTGAATTTAGCATCCTGATTTGTTTTCCCAAAGCATTGGGAATTATTTTCTATACGTACATTAGAAAATAAAGCCAAATAGCCAATTATATTAATATTCACTTTACCTGTTAAATTATTATTATTTTTTGTTAAGATTTTACTTATTTATTTGACACACAGAGAGAGATCACAAGTAGGCAGAGAGGCAGGCAGAGAGAGAGGGGAAGCAGGCTCCCTGCTAAGCAGAAAGCCTGATGCGATGCTAGATCCCAGGACCCTGGGATCATGACCGGAGCCAAAGGCAGAGGCTTTAATCCACTGAGCCACCCAGGTGCCCCAACCTGTTAAGTTATCTTTTAAAGATTTGAAAAATTTCTCAGTTTTATCAAATTTAATTATTTTATATGTCTTCTATTTAGAAATTATTGTTAATAAAGGTTACTGAAACAAAATGTTTTAAGCATATTTCCATATGCTAAGTTTGTTAGATAAAGTAAGAGGAGACCCAGTGGTGAAAGAATAATGCAATGGTGAGTCAGAAATACGAAGGTCAGGCTCTTTTTTTTTTTTAAAGCAACCTCAGACAAATGGTTCCACCATTTGTGTTACACATGATCATTTGATTTGTCTTCTACCACCTGTACTTCTACACACCAAACTTGTGTTACACATGATCATTTGATTTGTCTTCTGCCACCTATACTCAACGACATTAATTTTGAGCCTAGAGGAACTCAATCTCTCTTTAGAAGAAAATTAGAGATATATATTTATATGACATAGTCACTTCTTTTAGGCATTTTATAATCTGAGTGATTATAGAGTTGAGTGGATAAATAAAATATATGTAAAGCAGTCTATGTTTTATTTTATGAGTGGTACTTACTAAAATAACTATAGGAAATCATAAAGATCTTTTGCAGGTAGGTGATCGGGAAAAATTTCACAAAAGAAGTATGCTTTGAGCTTTGGCCTTGATGTGTTTGAAAGCATTGGGAGCATGGATTCTAGAGTAAGACTTTTTCTGTTCAAATCAGCTCATCTGGAATATGTGCCTACTTATTTGCAGACATAACGATACCTATTTTAGAGAGCTGATGAAAGTTTGAAGAATTTTGTATATGGAAAATCTTAGAACATTTTCCCTTTGCTGTATGTGCTTAAAAATGTTAACCAGCATTTAACAGGAAGAGAGGAATGAGGTATGGTGAGCACCCTGAACAGAGTAGGTATCATTAGGAATACTCTGTTGACCTACTGTGGTAGTTTCCTAAGGCTGCTGTGACTCATTAGACAACCTGGGTGACCTACAATGAGAGACACTTACTTTTTTATAGTCCTGGAGGCCATAAGTCTGATATCAAGGTGTCAGTAGGGTAACATTCCATGCAAAAGCTTTAGGGGAAAATCCTTTCTTCCTTCTTCCAGGTTCTGGTGGCTCCTGATGTTTCCTGGTTTGGATAATTCCAACCTCTGCCTCCATCTTCGCAAGGCTTTCTTCCATGTTTTCTCCCTGTCTCTTTTCTTATAGGGGACACTTGTTATTGGATTTAGGGCTACTCTAATGCAGGATGATCTCATCCTGAGATCCTTATTTACATCTGCAAAGACCATTTTTCCAAATAAGGTGACTTTCACAGATTCCGAGTAGACATATCTTTTAAAGGGTTGCCATTCGGCCAAATACACCCATTAATAGAAATTTAAAAGTGTATACAGGGGAGCTTTAGAATAGAGCTGGAAAAGTAAGAAGTGGTTTCTAGTAACTGGACACAAGGTTAATAATTTTATAGACTTTGGAAATCTATTGAAAACTTGAGGTACAAGATGAGGGCTGCAATTTGGAAAGATTAAGCTGGTGGCAGGGTGCAGAATTTGCTGAATAGGTAAGAAAGGAAGATATATGTAAGGAAGCTCACAAGGAGTTAAGACTTGGTCCAGGGTCATGACTCTGGAAACTAGAAAAAATATTTTGAGGCAAAAATTTAAGGACTTCAGTGAAAAATTGGTTTGGAGTGGTTAATATTGGAAAACGTAAGGCATCCTCTCAGATTTAAGAGTTGGTTACTCAGAAAATACTCATAACAATTTCAAAAGGAAAATTAAGCCCACAGAGGGAACTATGGTGAGAAGTGATTCACATTTTTGTGGGGCATATTGAATTTGTGTTTGGGATTCAGGACTATAACCCAGAAAAGAATGACTTGAGGTAGAGATTTAAGAATCATTTTATAATTATGATTCATGAAACAATGAGATTAGATAATGTTCCTCAGAAAGTTTATAGCCAAAGGCTTTGAGAAACTTTGTTCAGAGGTAGTCCTTAAAATGCCATATATGGTAATGTTATTTGGGAACCTGGCTAACAAAAGAGAGAAATTGTAATTTAAGTCTTATCCAACCATTCTGCCAAAACTCATCCATATAAGATAAGACAAATATAACAACTTGCCTCCCTATTCCATCTTTATTAAACAAATGGCCTAACTTCAATCAGCTATAATGACTCCAGTGACTATGGTATCTGGTCATCTCAGCAAAAGCTCAGCAAAAGCACTCTGTCAACATTTTGGGTCATTTCAATCCATCATCTTGATAAACGTCAAGCCCGGCCAAAAAAAATTTTTTTTTTCTGTTCTCTTCACCAACACACTTGCTTTCTCTTTCTTGCAGATCGAAAATATTGATTTTCCATACTAATATGACAGCTGATACAAACTTTAGAACATCTTTCAGTATTAATAGTACCGGGATATGCTTTGCCAATAGAGTAATATTTCTTTTATTAAAGAAAATCTACTCTTGTATTTACTACATTGTTGTCTAAGAGCTGTATCAGAGATTTTTTAAAAAGTTATAATCTATAGAAAGGAAAACCATCAGCAAATAATAAATAAGAAATAATATATAGTACATTACTAACTAAAACAATGTCATTGGGTTGACAGAATGGGGACAGGAAAGTCGAAGGAAGTTTAGCAAAAAGAGGTAGAGATGAAAGAAAATCTGCAGGATGGACATTTAGCAGGCACATAGTCAGAAAGGACTGTCTCTATATTAGCGTTTCTCAAAGTGTGATTTTTGGGGGGACCACTAGGGCTTGATAAAAAAATAGATATCTGGACCCTAATTCTGAAAATTATTATTCTTTTTCTGAGAGATTCCTGTATGTTCTGCCTCTGTGAAAACATTACTCTAAAAGCCCTTTAGGAGAATCCAGTGAAGAACCTTTGGCTAACCAATAGCCAGGAGTGGCCTGAAACAAGGCAGTGAGAGCTGGGCTGCCTCTCCTGCTCTCAGGTCATTCTCCACTGAGGGAGTGGCTTGCCCTGATGGGAAGCAGAATCTCCTTTCAGGCTGCAGTCACCCTAAAAAAAGGTTAAATGAGCTTTACCTCCAAAGCCAACCAACTGATCCTAATACGGCTCTCCAATTGCCCCACAGCTCATCTGAAGTCTGAAATTCCTTTGGTAAATGAAATTCTTTAACCCCACAAAGAGATAGGGAACTATTTAAAATGAATATGTCTTCTCTGTGGATGACCAACTGCTATCAAAGCATGAGTTAGATTGTGTATTGTGTGAAATGAAGAAAAATAAGCTTACATTTTGATAGAGAGACCTGAAAGACAACAGATGACTAACTTAGTAAATAGGGGGAAAAATGGGCATTAGGAAGAGACATGGGTTCCACTTTGGAATTTTATGCTGTAGAAAGGATGTTGATTCTTCTGTACTCTCTGGTTCCCATCATATGAAGTGGAGATTTTTTTCACCCTTATCAGGGGTACCGCAAGGATTAAATGTGATAGTGTTGTCCTGGCATAGTCTTGGTGTTCAATGAAAAAAAAAATTTTTTTTTCTTTCCTGGACTTCAGAAATGTTCTATCCTTAAAAGGGGACAAATTATTTAGAAAGTAGAGAAGAATACCATGTAATCACAGTTAAAAGTCTTCACATTTTGCTCAAGATATTCCATGCAAATGCAACATAGAAAATGGCAGGTGGAGAGGAGCTGACTGAAACTTTAAATATAACCTTCTCCCATACATGAGCGTCGTGACCTGGTTCTTGTGTGTCCACCCAGCAGGAGATATGGGATAACCAATTTTAGAATGAAGGTCCTGACTCAAGCATCAAGCATTTTACTTTTTTTTTAATTTATTTTTAAGTCAGCGTGAGGTTTGAACCATGACCCTGAGGCCAAGAATCACATGCTCTACTGACTGAGCCAACCAGGTTCCCCCTAACACAAGCATTTTAAAGGCCAGTCTCACCATTTTTTTTTTTTTTAACTCCTGTCCCACTAACTTTTTGATCCTTGGACTTCTAAATCACGCTCTTCATCTAGGCTATTAGACCAGGTGACTCTTTCTTACCCAAATGCATTGAATTCCTTGTGCCCTTCCCTCAGTTTTACAACTACTCTCTCCATTCTCATGGTTAGAGGGGGTTTATTGATTTCAAATGAAATGCTTTACAAACCAAAGGTCCTACAATTCTGTGAAAAATGGAATCTTGGCAACAAATGAGTTGGGTTTTTTTCCCTTAGATTTTTAAAGCCTGAACTATTTGTCTCACATGCTTTACGGTTTACTTTTAATAAGGCTGGTTTTATGGGAAGAAAGTTTTGATCCAGAGGTATCTCTATAAACTGGTCGAGATGCCCAGTTTTTGCCTTTGCCCCCAGCCAAGTGCAGTATTTGAAATAAAATGTTTCAACCACTGGAGGTCATTAAATCCCATAAAAGTTTTAAAAGCATTTAGTTGTTTGTGAATATAATACATCAAAATGTCCAAAATATATTTAAGAGTGCTTTCTTGAGTTGTTCTTGTATGTAGTTGGCCATAATTTAAAATTAATGCAATGGTCAACCACTGGTCAACCTAACTATAAAGGAGAAGGCATAGTGTTATGAGAGTTTACAATAGGGAACACTGATCTACTTCTGGGAGTTTTACAAGTCCTCTCAAGAAAGTGTTGATTGAATGGAAATCTGAAATATGAGTCAACTTCTATATAGGGTTGGGAGTTTCCGTAGAGAATAAGCCACATGGACATAGTCCTGAGGTGGGAAGGAGCATGTTACATGCTAATTGGTCTGAAAGAAGTTAGACAGAGGAATGATAATAGTGCTGACCAGGAAAAGATAGGCAAGAAGAATCAGCATATGCATCTTTGTAAGGCACAAGATACATTTTGGTCTTTCTCTTAACATTTTGGTCACTGAAAAGTTTCAAGCAGGAAATAGATGTGATCATATTTGTATTTTAAAAATGCTACTCTACGGTACTGAAAGAAGATTGATTGGAAGGGCAAAAGTAGACAGAGGGAGACTAAGTAATGAGTCTTTGCAGGATCCAGGAGCTAGCATGAAGGGTAGAGGTGAGGGGAGTCCTGAGTGAAATTATCGGGATATGATAACATTCATACTTTGAATGCTGAGAAATGAGTGACTTTTAGATATACTTTTAGATATACTTATGCTTTTAGATATAATTTGAATTCAAAATTGATTGAAGGAATGAGAGATGGATATTTCAATGATAACACTCAAGTTTTGGCTTCTAGCTTGCTCTTCTGATGGATGGATGGATAAGGGTTTTGACTCTTGTACACACATAAAGATATATAGCTCAATTATACATAGGTAGATAGGTTTTGCATTTGGGTAGTACTAATCCAAACTTGCTAGCAGAAGGGAACATAGTATAAGCTTGTATAGGTGAACTTTGTAGCTTAGGATCGGGAATCTTCTCGTCTAGTCACGAGGAGCTGACATTCCATTCAGCAAGTGCAAGAGGATATAAAAATCATAGTATAGTTAAATAATATGTTTCTGCCTTTTGTGGTTCTTACCTATCACAACATTTATGACCAGCGTTCCTTTTACCCATCAGTCTCAACCAAATATATTCAAAGTTCAAACCAACACTTGTGTCAGTGAGGCAGGATAAGAAAATAATTAGCATATGGATTTTAGGACACTTATTATTGATGTACAAATCCCCGTTTTGACATTAGGCCTTTGACAATTTATAAACTTCTTTGTATGGCTGTTTTCCATTAAAAAATGTAAAAAAATACTATAATGAAACTTTCTTCATGGAGTTGTTGAGAGAAATAAATGAGGTCATATGTGTAAATTGCTTAAGAAAATGCCTTACATTAGACCTACAACTGGTCGCTACTCTACTACTCAGTGTTGTGACCATATTAGCAGCCTTGTACATGACACTAAGATCTAGACGATAGGTATTGTTTTAGAATATATCCAGCTACACTAAGCAGAGCTGAAGGAGAACAAATTTTCAGAGTGGAAGTTGTGATATCCATTTTTGGCATATTTATTTTTAGCTGACTGTGAGGCATCCAAGAGAATATTGTGAGACGTCTGTGAGATATATAGTCTGGCATTTGGAAGAGATCTGGGATAGTGATAGAAATTAATGATAACAATACAAAGGGAAAAGGAAACCACCGATGTGGATGAACTCACTCCTGGAGGAAGTATGCAGTGATGTTGCACTTTGTGTTTCCTAGGAAACAGGCTCTATAGTGAGAATTAACAGGCAGTTTATTAGAGAGAACTCTTAAGATCAAAAAAGTATTAAAGAAAAAGAGTCCAGAATGAACAGTGTGAGAAGTTGGACTCTGATGAAATATAAAAGGTCTCAGGTCACATCATGGGGATGTTAAAACCAGAACAGAATTTCAGAATTGTCCAAAAGTTAGGAAGGTTTCAGGCCTTCGTAGTCCTGTGTTGACCAGTCATTAAATGAAGTCTCTTCCAACACATCAGGGCTCTCCATGCATCCCTCACAGCTCGGAGAATGGGTGCTATCATGCTGGATTTGGGAAGCAAGTGACAGCATCCACCACAAGCGAAAGAAAAAAGGTGTGAAGACCCTGATGATCTCCCACTTTAAAAAAATCCAGGAAGTGAAGACAACCAGGAAAGTAGAATTAGAATGGAGGGTAGGTCAGACAAGTAATCTGTCGTTAGTAAATATATTTCAGTAAACAGTGAACAAAACAATTTCTATCCTAAAAAAATTCACACACTAGGGCAATATTCCCCCCAAATGTGGTTAGAATTAGAGAGGAATTAGAATCAATACTGCACTTCAGTCCTCTTCATAAAGATCTTTTGGGAAGACCTGATAATCTACTTTTCTTTTTCTCCCTCAAAATCAACCTTGCTTTTTAACAGAAAAATTGGGAAGATCATATAGAAAAATCCCTTTATACCCCTCATATATTTTCCCCTATTGTTAACCTCTTATATTAATATGTTTGTTACAACAGACAAAACAATGCTGATACATTATATTAACTTTAAAGTGCATACTTTATTAGATACCTTTAATTTTTCCCTCAAGTCTTTTATCTGTTCCAGAATCCTGCACTAAACATAATTGTTACATCTCCTCATCTTCTTCTTGGCTATGAATGTTCCTCAGATTTTCTCTTTCAGTGACTTTTATAATTTTGAGGAACACTGGTAAAGTACTATAAACTATATACAATATAAAGTACTATATACAGTGCACTGACAATTGCACACTTGAAATTTATCTGATGTTGTTCTCATAAGTAGACTGAGGTTACAGGTTTAGGAAATGGCAATGAAAGAGAGTGATTTCAATTTACATCACATATTAAGGATATATACTGTCAATATGACTTATGACTGTTGATGTTGACCTTGATCACCTGGCTGAGGCAGTTTTATCAGGTTTCTTCACCACAAAATTACTTTTTCCCCTTTTTCCATACTGTACTTATTGGAAAGAAGTTACTATGCTCACACCAATTTAAACACATATCTCCATTAGGCCAGAGTATCTACATAAGTTATTTGGAATTCTTAGGCATGGAAGATTTGTCTGTTTTCTCCTGTTTTAATACTTTATTCAGTCATTTGTTTATATCAGTATAAATTCATGGGGTATTTATTTTATACTTTGGGTTATAATCTAATACTCCTCTATTATGTTTTTTCAAAGTGTCTCAGTGTGGTCCCTGAGAGTTCTTTCAGTTGTCTTCTAAACCTTTGATATTTTCATCAATCTAGGTTTTATTGTTTGTTCTTTTTCAGCACTTTCTTACTTTCTGGCACTATGAGAAGCTCTGGGCTCACCTTTTGTGCCCCAGGTGAAGAAGCAGCCAGTTCTCTGAGGATCCATGTTTCCTTTTATTGGAGAATAGCATCAGACACCAAGATCTCTGTGCTAGGTGTGCTCATTGCTTCTGGGGCATCACTTCTTTTAGGTACACTCTACTGACAGAACAAGAAAATATATGTTTATATGAACCTGTGTGTATGCACATATTTATGAATAATTTTGTATGCCGCCATATGTATTTAAAACTATTAAGCCAATTATGAGTTCTTACTGTTCTTTTTCATTCTATTCCATCACTACATGAATCATTCTAGTCTCTTCACCTTGCTTACCTGTAAATTTCCACTCCAATAGGGAGAAACCTGGCTCCTACTATCCACTATCCATTTATTTAATTGTTCAACTCAAATAAACATATGTAGCAGTATCAGAATTGTTAATGTGTACCCCCCCCACGCACATTTTCTGAACAAGCTTCTCAGATGCTTCTTGTACATATCAAGCTTTTAGCCACATTGAATAAATAATTTCTGAATCTAATTATATACACTTCCTTCTTCCTTCATAAGATTAAAAATTGTCTTCTTAAAAGGATCATAATTTTGCATTTTTTTGTATTTTAAATATTTAATACTAAGCATTAAAATTAAATGTAGTCTACATTAACTTTAACTTTGAAACCAATCAGTAATAAAAGGGGGTAAATAGCCATAGCAACAATCACAATAATAATTATTTTCTGCATTTCATCTCTTTTTGTTAATAACAAGTAATAGATTTCTCATTTTGAACATAATTAGGTGATATTATCCACCTCTGCAGACTCTCCTTATTAATAGAAGTAAATGTAATTCATTAGGAAATATAAAAGTGAGCATTTCACTGCCTCACAGAAGAAATACTTGAGTCAATCCTTAGGATTTAGCTAGCTGTGACCTACGTAAACTAGCTTAAGGGAACAAAAGGCTGAAGTGGTTTAGATTAGGGCTGTCCCATGGGAACCCAAGGGAGGAAGCAGGCAAGTTCTGACATGAGGGACTTCAATGCCATGTTGACTTTTGTTCTCACATCTCTATTCTTCCTTGTGTACATTCTTTATTTTTTCTCTCTGGCCTCTCTTGTTCATATGTTGCATAAAAGGTGGTTATTCTATGCTTCCTGTACTTGCGCTTTAGTGGTTCAGTCATCCAAAACAAGTCTTTTCCTTGTGCGCATTCTCAGTCAGGAATCGAGTGGTGTCTGATTGAATTCCCCGAGGCTATAAGCAAAAGGGGTGCACTGGGCAACATGGCTGCCAAGGCTGATCCTTGTGAAGGAACCAAGGTAAAGAAATGGTGGCTGTGACTGGGCACTATCTCCAAAGGCGTCCGCTACAAAGCTTAATAAGACTTTGTACATGTAATTGTGTTCATCAATAAAGTAACACTTCTACCTGAATTAAAACGATCAGCTGATTTCTATTTTCTGAAGGTTAGTAGCTCTAACTGCCTGAACCATTTCTCTGGTATATTATTTTGTCCAGTATCTTTTTACTTAATTTCTATAATACTAAATTCATTTATTCTTGATTAGTCATATCCAAAGTTACCTTCTCCACAGTCACTGAATTGCTATTCCCAAACATCTATCTGGGAGTGAGAACTGTTGCTCTCAGAGTTCCCATAAACTAAAAAATTGCCCAGTATGATTCCTCATTATGTGCCTTATCCCAGAGGATAAACTCCCCAGCCTTCCCATGCTTCTCAAAGCTCACATTCTCTACTCCCAGAACATTTACTGATAATAAAATTGCCATTATTCTAATACTTTGGAGATTCAGAGAACCCAGCTAAACTCAACAAGTATCTAAAAAGAATAAAATAAAGGTTAACACAGACACAGCACAGTACCTATGCAAATAGGCTTTAGAATTACTTTTCTCAGTAGAGGCAATGTTTTGTAATTGAATCCCTCAAGTGAGAGAAGAATTAACCTGAGTGGTTTACAAGTTAAAGTACACTTTTTAAGAGTTACTGAAATGTGAGAAACACATATACTTTTCCACAAAATGATTTTAAAAAAGAAAAAAAAAACTATCAAAAGAGTGGAAACTTATCTTCCTATCTCCCACTTGACTTAAAAAAGAATGGAGTGCTGTAGAAGTTATATAATGTGTTCTTATATGCCTAAAAAAAAAAGAGAGAGAGAGAGATCTCTTCACTTTTCACCACCTTTTCTTTCTTTAATTTCTAGAGTTTACCCAGTTCCCAGTCAAGTAAGACAGCATACTTACTAACAGACAACAGAGCTTCATTGTTAAACCACAAAGGCCCAGTTTCTTGAAGGCAGATACACAGTGCACAGTAATACATTCTTAAAGAACATGTTGGCTCTAAAAGGTTTTATTGTTGAGCCTTCAGGTTGCTAACATTATTTTGGGCCCTTGGATACCACTAAGGCTTGTCCATTTAATATCAATTCATTTATTAATTAGACTATTTTTATTTTTTTAAAGTTTTACTTATTTATTTGACAGATAGAGATCACAAGAAGGCAGAGAGGCAAGCAGACAGAGAGGAAGGGAAGCAGGCTCCCTGTTGAGCAGAGAGCACCAGGAGGGGCCTGATCCCAGGACCCTGAGATCATGACCTGAGCTGAAGACAGAGGCTTTAACCCATGGAGCCACCCAAGCGCCCCATTAATTTGATTATTTTTAAGGACAGCGCTCTCTAAGGATGATACTCTCTTGAAAACTAACAGTAGGCCAATACAGAAATATATATTCACTAAAGCTGGAACAACTTAAAACCAACTAGACACTTCCTGAAGAGGGAAGAAGAGGGAAAGATAAAGGAGTGGGGGGGGGGGTATTAGACAATTTCCTTTCTGAAATAACAGAAGTTAAAAAATCTGTATAGGGGCACATGGAATATATTACTTACATCCATTTTTAAGCCTGAGTACAGTGAATCATATGAGTGGACAGCTTTGCTGGCAGCAAATACAGAGGCCTGAAGACAACAAGTGTAATCTAAATATAAGGTACTAGGGGAACATAGTAATAATTATATATGGGCACTAGCCTTAAAAATAGTACAATGATACCAAAAGTAATGTCAATTTCTTTAATTAATGCTAGCTAAATTGAGCAAATTTTACTTTTTTTTTCTTTTTGGCAGTTTTCCCCCAGCTTTATTGAGATATAACTGACATAAAACATTGTTCAAGTTTAAGGTGTACATTGATGACTTAATACATGTATTATTACAAAATGATTACCACAATAAGGTTAGTTAACCCACCCATCACCTCACATAATTACTTCTATGTATGTATGTATGTATGTACATATTTTTGTGGTGACAACTTTTAAGACTTCTTCTTTTTCTTTAATTTAATTTAATTTTTTTTTAGTGTTCCAAGATCCATTGCTTATGCACCACACCCAGTGCTCCATGCAATACATGCCCTCCATACATATTTTTTTAAATGTAGGGACCAAACTATAATGTATTCTTTGTACTGGCAACCATGACAAGAGAATTCAAGACTAGCTTATTAAGAAAAATATATAAAGATTAAAATGTATTTCTAACTGTATTTATAGGGTTTCTGAGCATTAACGAAAGGGAAGGTGATGAAAAGTGGGGGAATCTCTATTTTTGGTGTATATGAATTCATTATGTAATTCCTGCAGCATTGAAATTTTAAAATTTGCATATAGTGTCACTTGCCAGAAGCAGATATTTTATGCATAACTACAGATGGAAGCTGTTAGCTGGAGTTTTGTCCTTAGTTTATCATCATTAGATATTAATTAGAATGGATCAGTACCTACCTGCAGGCTTTTACAAGAAGAAGAAAGGGCAAAGTTAATCTGCTCACAGATCACAGTTCAACTGGGTATAAGGAGAACATCACAAGTCATGGGACATATTTGGAATATACTCTTTAAAATTAAATTGGCTACACTTGACTAATTGCAGAATGTTTAAAAAGAAAATCTGATACTATGAGAAGCATAAGTCAGGAATTTGGAAGAGATGAGAGTTCACCATCCTCCTGTACCAGTTCTGGAGTAATCCCCGTGAAAACCTACCAAAATGGAGGCAAGAGAGAACACTTGGCCCAGCATTTCAAAAATAAGCTCCTTCTCTCTGAATTTTAGCAATCTTGGAAATGCTTGTAACAATGAAATTCACAATTATCCTTTAGTAAGTACTGTTCACATTATAGTATATATTAGGTATGTTCATTTTATTAGCCAAGATAGAGAACATAATTTCTATGTCTCAGTTTTTATCTTAAGAGTGTTTAATGTTCCATTTATTATCTTACATGTAAACCATCGCAGTGCAACGAGAAGGTGATTTAAGGACCAAAAAATGTTTAAAAAGAAAGAAAGTTGGGACACAAGTAGGGAAGGAGGATAACACGGCTGTTGTCTGGCTTCTGGTGTTATAGACCATCTTACAGAGATTTGTTTCAGGAAGTCTGGATTCTGACCCCATAGTTTCTTCACTCTGCAACATTCAGATGCTAAATTCTGTACTTCACGTGGTTCTTAGGAAGATCAAATGAGACCATAAACTCTAAAGCGCCACTCATTCTACACATTAAAAATCGTTTCTCGAGCCTTATGTGAGAGTGGGAGAAGGGAGGGAAGAGAAAGATAAATTCAGAATGAGGAGATGTGTTCCGAATTAATTGGTAGGGAAAGGAGAAGAAGTGACATAAAGAGGAGAGAATCCTCACACAGCCTTCGTCATCAAATTGCCATTTTCTGCAACTGCTTTCTTTGTTCTTCTTCTGACAGAGGTTGGCATTGGTAGTCCCAACTCCATTTATTCATTTCCTTGAGAGTGGGCGTGGGCAAATGCAGATCTTAAAGAGAGAAGGGGCAGAGAAGCGTAATTGACATATGTAGGCTGTCCTTCTGGTAAATGGAAAGTTTTGACAATTCTCTATACCTCTCAAGTATCAGTTCCTTGGTAGAGCAATAGCTCCCTTTTATACATTAACATTGAGAGTCATGCAGTTGCTTCCCAAGCTTGATTTTTTTGAACATTGGCTTTATTAAATGAACCAACAAGTATCAAGTGTGTTCTTTTTTTTTTTTTAAAGGTTTTATTTATTTATTTATTTGACAGAGATCACAAGTAGTTAGAAAGGCAGGCAGAGAGGGAGAGGGAAGCAGGCTCCCTGCTGAGCTGAGAGCCCGATGTGGGACTCCATCCCAGGACCCTGAGATCATGACCTGAGCCGAAGGCAGCGGCTTAACCCACTGAGCCATCCAGGCGCCCCATAAAGTGTGTTCTTAATATTACTAATCAGTAAGTGAGAGAGAGAGACTAAAGAAATTTAGCATTGTCTTTTCCTGAAGAATTTGCAATTTTTTAGGAACTAGGACATACCAGTGGTAAAGTGAAAGTCACATAAAGCTATATACACTATTTTCCAAGCTCCATATTATAGGGTAACAGCTAGGAAGCACCACTGGAAATCAGAAAGGAAAGGGTAAAGTAAGGCGAAGTGCAAAGTGCTCTGTAGTACCTTACAACTGTTAAAGCAGGGGAGGAACTTAGAAATTATCTATGTAAATCCTTGTTAAGGTACAAAGAGAGTCCAAACTTATAGTGTCACTTAGTTAGGCATGAAGCCAGAGCCGGAATCCCAAATTTCAGCACCGTAGGCACTTTGTATCAAGCAAAAGTTTACCTTGACAGTGAAGGCTGGGCATGCTTCAGATGAGAAGAGGAAAGAGTATTTTTGGTAAGCAGTTGAATAAACTATGAAATGAACAGTTTTAGGATCTGACTATATTGTATTATGTCAAGGACGCTATCATGCCGTAGTTTTACTGGTTTTGAGAATTTATAATATATACAAATAACTTTAACAACAAATAAATACCTGCTGGATTAAAAACATGTAGATAATTTACCCATGCAAAGAAATCTACTTTATATTTTTGTCTTTTACAGATCTAGAAGAGTAGATGACAGAAACATTAGTAGGCTGTCAATCAATATTTTTGACCGAGAAATGATGATTATGAATTACAGCTGTCCTTGCCCCCCACCCCCAAACCTTAACCATGGTTTCACTTTCTGCTGTTGAATTACCTGGGTCAGTGAGGTCCTGAAGCAGATGATCCCCTGCCTTAGAAGATCAGAAGGTCAATACTAGCCTAATGCTAGGTTGACAGCAGTTACATCATTCACCTCCACCTAATCTCCTCACACAGGTGTTTCATCATCTCATCCTCACAAGAAAGGTGAGTGCAGTACAATAAGATATTTTTAGAGAAAGACCACATCCACGTAACTGTTATTCCAGTATATTGTTAGAACTGTTCCATTTTAGTATTTGTGTATTATGCATTATTATTGTTAATCTCTGTACCTAGTTGATAAATAAAACTTTATCATAAGGATGCATGTCTAGGACAAAACATAATGTATCTAGGGTTCGGTGCTCTCCACAGTTTCAGGCATCCAGTGGGAGGCTTGGATGCAGGAAGTCTACCGAACATGCTCAGAGAGTGACTTTCCAGTCCTCAGATCACCACAAATTCATTGTGCAACCTTGATACTGTCACCTGAAAAGGAGAAGTAGATAATCTCCAATTTCCTTCCTAAAGCATAATTCCAAATTTATAAAGGAAAATCTGTTTGAATGATGGAGAAACATCATTTGTGAGTTAGTGTTTGAAGAAAGAGCAGTGTAAGAAAGTCTTAAATGCTTTCCCTCTACTTGTGAACTGGTTTTTGTCTTTGATTTCTAGTTCATACCATGATTTTGATCCTGTTTTCATTAATTTTTTTGTTGATTCAGAAAACCGTTATCTCGCACATATGCTGGATCAAACACGGTGCTGGGTGCTGGAAAAAAGGAGATGAGAGGCAGCCTTTCCCTAAATAAAGAGATAATTGAGGTACGAAAAATAAGGCATCTTTCAGGATCTATTATACCCAAGGTACTAAAGTAGTTTAAATACTATTTAATTCAATTCTAATAAAAATCTATAAATTACTAACCATTTATAAGAGAGAAACTGAAACCATATGTAGTGTAGAGTAAAACAGAAAATTAGAAGAATGAATAACATATAATACAAGTAGAAAATGACTTGATTTTTTTAAAAAAAGCATCTTTGAAATGGTTGACTTTTTCCTCCTATCTTATGTTGAATTTAAACTTAACGAAATTTACGAATGCAATTTAAACTTAAAAAAAAAAATTCCCTGAAAATGGGTTTACATACTGAAACATTTGCATTTAAGTAAATTATCTAAAAATAAATAAGTGCATTTTACTTATTCCCCCAATTGTTTTTTGAAAGACTTCTGCTTGGGGCACTGAGAAAGCTTTTACAGTGCAGTGGATAAATGTAAACTATTCATTTATATATTTAAAAAACACAAAGGAAAACAGAATTACTGCAAGTTTAATTAGCACACAAGCTGTTTAGCCTTTGGTTCTCGGTTCTGACTGGCAAACTCTTAGTCATCCTTAAAGACTTATCTCAAATGCCCCACCTATTCAATTGTCAACACATTTTATTATGAGTCATAGTGCTCTGTTAGATTTGAAAAAAAAAAAAAAAAAAACAAGATGAAAGAATGAGGTCCTTGACCTCAAGATGGTACCGATCTATTAAAAAAAATATCAAAAAAATCCTTAAAATACGATGCAAATTTGCCTAGTCTATGTACCAGAAGAGAAAAGCCATTTTCATCATCTAACTACAAGATTGAATATAAGGAAATAGAAGCTTAAAATTTTATTGGGAGGACACTCCCCTTCAAAGGACTTCTGCAGATGCCTTGGTTAGCGAAAGGCTTGCAGCTGCCAGCTCCTTTACAGTTCTGTTTCATTTGTGAGCCTCCCACCCCACCCCCATCGGTGGTCACGCCAAGCCTGGAGCCGCCACAGCTGATGCCTGGGCCAAGAGTGGTTATAAAGCTGAGCCATTGGAACTGAATGCAAAGCAACTTTATTTATTCTTTTTAAGATTTTATTTATTTATTTGAGTGAAAGAGAGAGAGAAAGCAGGAGTGGAAGGAGGGGCAGAGGGAGAGGCAGACTCCCTGCTGAGCAGGTACCCTGATGTAGGACTAGACCCGGGACTCCAGGATCATGACCTGAGCCAAAGGCAGATGTTTAACCAACTGAGCCACCCAGGTGCCCCATAAAACAATATTAATGATCAGTAATCCCGCCAGATCACCCTGTTGGATTGGCTAAAACGGTTTCAGGTCTGCCTGGAAGTTTGACTTCCTTTCTTCTCCCTATAGGGCTCCTTCTCTTTTCCTCAAACATGGACCCTTGGTATATATCTTGCATGTTAAATATGGTCTCAGAGTCTCATTCTGGAAACCTCCTACCTGGATAAAAACACTGGGGGAATCTGAAGTCAGAAAAGTTGCCATGGAAGATCTCAGTGGATAACACCAAAGCCTGCTTTTCTATCTTCATCTTCCCATTGAAAGAGTTCTGACAAAGTTATTAATGACTTCCTTATTGCTAAAACCAGTGAGCGTCTTTCTTTTATATAATCTACAGGAATTGACTCCCTTTTCTCAAGCCCCTTTATCCCTTGTCTGGTTGGTTTATACAAACTCCATCTCAAATCCCAACTACACCACTGATTTCATTGTAAGACTTGGGACACGATAGTCGGTCTCCCTATACCTTAGTCTCTCTGGATTGTAAAATGCTGATAACCATTGTGCCTATTTCACAAGGCTGCTGTGATGATTAAATGTTTAGAATAGTGCCTGCCACATAATAATTACTCTATCTGTGCCTTCCGTGGGTCTCCTTTTATACTATTTTCTCTGTGTCTTCTTCTACCTCCCTGATAGTTTCTTCTGAGCTATTCCCTTTCTCTTTTTGCCTCAATCCCTCCTTAAAACATGATACTATCTTTCCTTGATTCCTTTTTTTTTCTTTAATTCAGGGACATTTGAGGAAGAAAACACTGAAATAATTATAATAAAAAGTTGGAGAAATATTTTAACACAACTTTTAATAAATTATTCGTCTTCCTAATTTTTGTTTGCTCATGGGCAGAAAACAAAACAAATGTAGCAAAATTTATGTGTATAGATGGTATGGTCTGTGCTTGTCTTGTTCAGACATAGTCTTTCATGGCATCTGTGCAAAAAGAAAAATCATTATTTATTAACGGATTAGAAGAATGTAAATTATGATTTAAAAAAGAGGTAATAGGGATGCCTGGGTGGTTCAGTCAGTTAAGCCTCTGCTTTTGGCTCAAGTCATGATTCCAGGGTCCTGGGATCAAGTCCCACATTGGGCTCCCTGCTCAGTGGGGAGCCTGCTTCTCCTTCTACCTGCCACTCCCCCTGCTTGTGCTTTCTCTGATAAATAAATAAATAAAATCTTTAAAAATTTTTTAAATAAAAATAAAAAGGTAATAAATAGCTTAGAAAAGAACATTTTCACTGAAATTCAATTTAAAAAGAAAAAGCTTGCTAAACTCTTAAAAATAAGTCCCTTGCAAAGTTCCATCATGTGACACAGCGAGTCTCTGAACACAGTATTACTAAAGATAATGTATTTGAATATAACTTTATTTCTAGAAAATCATTGTCAGGTTAATCTTTGCGTCCTGATTTCAATGAAAAGCAGGGCTGTGAGGATCTACTTCATCTGTCTTTGACCTTTACACTGTGGAATCATACCATGGAATTTCTTTCTTTGTCCCAAATTTAATAGTTCTAAAGTCAAGGTTTTCCTTCTATACATCTGTAACACTTCAAGGGTAAAATAGTATCATGTTGGAAATCATTTTATAATTCTAATTGCATATATTATTACTCAGTTTAGACTGGAGTGCTCCATCTTAATTTCTGAATTTCAGATGACAGCCATGATAATAAAGACCCAGGGAAGGAGGATTGTGGGCCGTCCCAAGGTCGCAGGATTTTAAGTTTCTGTTTAGTTGGTTCCCTATGTTTAATGAAATCAGCTCTCGACAGTGCTCATTTTGCAGTGCCTCTGATCTAAGAAGGAGAGGAATTTAGACATATTCAGAAGTCAATTTGATTCTGTGCACCAAAATGCAGTGTGATATTGATAAAGGGATGCAGTAACAGGGAGAGATAACAGTATTTCATCTTTTGTATCGATTTGGGGAATATTGTCCTAAAGCCCGAAGTTTCCTTCATCCTAAAAAGTGGTAATTATTATTCATTGCTCATATATACACTTCACACTTAAACTTACTAATGATATAGTACATCACATTCCAAGTTGAATTCCATAGTTTTCTTATTTGAGGGCACAAGGCTGCAAGTAATTTTCGAGTGCACAATCAATCACTTTACCTGTATCTTTCACGATAGTCTTTTGAGAATAAACCTTAGATCATGAGCAACCCCCAAATTGCTGAGGCTGTGACCAAAATTGCAAAGTGAAATGGGGAGTGGGGAAAATATGCGGTGAATTCAATCCCCCTAAATACACAGACAATAATCAACCTGTCCTCTTGCCTTATGACCCTCCACCACCTGCCTCCCAGCCTTGCACCAAATTATCTCATCGCCACACTCATTCTTCTTGTGTAATAATAATGCACTGCCATCTACCAAGCTTTTTACCATAATAAACACTACTGTGCAAAAACACTTGGCATGTTTTGTTATCCTTTGAATAACACTGGAGTTAGGTAATATTTTACAGTTACGAAAACTCCCAGAGATTTGGAGAATCTGAATTAAGGGCACAGAAAAACTAAATGGCAGAGAAAGGATTCAGCTGCCTGGGTGTCAGTTTCATCTTTCATGGGGCTGACCATCAAACTATAAGGCATCCCTGAAGACTCAGAACTCAAAGGACCAAACAAGTTAGATCATATATCTAACTTCAAACTTCACAGCCTGAAAGATGCATGGTTTTCTTCTATCCAAGGCACTTGGATGCATCATCAGTATGAGCATGGTTAATTGTAGTCCAAATTGTATCCATGTCATTGGTGATTTTGCTAAATATTTTTAAGCTCTACAGTAATTTCTCATTGAACAATTATATTACATTGGATAGCAAGAAAAATCTTTGTCTTACCTTTGGGATATAGTGCATTTTTTCCTTCAGTATTCTATCTTTGAATTTCATCACATCTCCAAAATATAAAATAAACTTTATACTGGGAAAAGAAACCACATGTGTCTCAGATGTGTTCGATTCACATGTGTGTGTGAGTGTGTGCATATGCATATGTATACATACACACAAATATATTGCATGCATAAAATGTACATATACATTTATGAACCTATCTGTTGCATATGTACGCATGTATCATATTTCTTTAAGGAATAGTTCAACTAAAAGAGCATTAAATATTACAAAAGAAAAGAATTATTATTACATAAGAAAAAATTAGAATGTCAATACTCTTTACATTAAAATAAGTATTAAAATAGTGGAAAATAAATTCTAAAAGATGAAATTAAAAGATGTCATCATTAATTTAAAGTAAACATAATTTGTCTCTATCTGCAGATATCAAATGATACTTCTTTGAATTTATAATGAAACAGAATAATTATCAAATCTCTTGGAAGTGAGGGAGTTGGGGGATGGCTGAGCCTGGTGATGGGTATTAAGGAGGGCACGGATTGCATGGAGCACTGGGTGTTATATGCAAACAATGAATCTTGGAACACTACATCAAAAACTAAAGATGTATTGTATGGTGACATAATAAAAACAAAAAAGAAGACAAACAAACAAAAAAAACCCTCTTGTAAGGGCACACAATAAGGAAATTTTGGTTGCAAAAGAATCCTCTGATTTTATATTTGGCTTTTAGAATCTCATGGTATTTTAACCCTGATGGTCAGTCTGGATATTCTCCTTAAAAAAAGGAAAGGAAAAAAAGTAAAAATCTTAGCACCTCAAAATAAATTACTGAAAAGTGATTTGTATTTTCTTTGTTCGCTTTAAAGACTATTGTGCTGCGAAGCTGTTTTCATGTAAACAGGAGAAAGAGACTCCTTCCTCTCGCCTACCCTCTTCATTCCTTTCAATAATACTAATCTATACGTTGTGAACCAACAGTGTACACAGAACTGCTATGGTTGGGGCAGCAGGGCATTGTGGCGTGAAGAAGGACACGTGTTTTCGAACTTCCTTCCGACCTTGACAACACTCCTTCCTGAGCTCTGGGGTCATCTTCTACGTTGGAAGCTGAATTGACTAAATACTGCTTTCGGTTATTCCAAGATCACAGATTATTTCTGCCATAGCAAAGTTGTTGGTTTGGTTTGCTTTGGCCTTTAAGCCAAATGGGGGCAAAGCTTCTAAATGCCAATGATTCATTTGGGGACATTTGGGCATTAACTTAAAAAAAAAAATGAGCTCTTCAAGAGGCTCCTTATGGCAAGGGCACTGTGGCATCATTCCCCTTGAGGACCACTTCTGGTTATGGCCAAGAATCAAATAGTGTCCCACAGATTGGAATACAATGTATTCTTCATAAGACATTTAATGTTGAGAGGGCTTTTTTTGGGAACGTTTCTCTCCAGAAAAAAACCAGGAAGCTTCCCTAGGAAGAAGGCAGGGCGGGAGGTGATGGCTCTTGCCTTCCAGTCTGAAACCTCAGAGTCATTTCTGCACGTCGTGGGAATATTAAAACAATTGGCAGTCCTTTGGAAGAAAATGTCAGGGCTCCAGTAAGAGGAGGCTTGCTGAAAAAAATTAAGGTGCAATAAAGAGATACGTGGTGGCTCTTGCAGAACTTTGTACTATGACTCATCTGCAACCTTTTGCAAAATTTAATGTGGCAAAAGTACTGCGTTATTATGATGTACCATGTGGTATCCCGATTTGTCATCTTCACTTGACATATCTTTTATTGAGGGGTACAAGAAGAAACCCCACATTGGCTGAGGAAAAATTTTCTACTTACATCCCACACGGAGATTTAAAAATATATTCCTAGAATTTGGCATTTACAGGAACATGTTTCACTTCAGTAGTTCTGAAAGGAGATAGCTTTTTTACCCTTGGAGTGTTAAAATCGCTAACCCTAAGGCATCACCACTAGAGGGCCATTGGAACTCACCTTAATTTAAGTGGAAAATGGGGTGGGAGCTAGGGAGCAGTGAACAAGCATTCGAATTTACTTTGCATCTTCATCTTTCCATAGTGAGGATGGGTTTATTATTTAAAATTATATCTTGACTTCTTTGTGTTGTCATTTTATTTATTGTTTTGGAATTCCATAAAACATCATGTTCATTTTTTCCCCCCCAAGCACTGAGTCAGGTCTAAATTAGAATCTTTTCGACCAGAAATAAAATGATTACATTGGAAGACTATTCCATCCAAAGACCCATAATTTTCCCATAGAGCTATTTAAATTATTTTACAGCATAGTTGTTATAATGACATTTGATGTGTGAAGCTGAACAGGAAAACTAGAAAAACCTGCTTGATGTCACAGTGCTTAGTGTCACATCACATTCTTTTCCATGTAAGGAATGTGGTAATTTCCATGGCATATCCCTGTAATTGAAATACGGTGAAGTTCTCTTGGCACGAAAATGATTTAAACTTTATACAGACAAATATAAACAGATCTCCAGCAAAATGTCTGCTTAAAGCGATTAGCAGTGTCCTCAAACATGTATTACTATACTGTTCTAATTCTAATACAGCTCACTTTGAAAAATATCAGCATGGCATTTCTGTTTTTGTGGACTAGTAGTTATTAATAATACTACATAGAGATGAGATGAATGATAAATAATTATCTAATGTAAACTTTGCAATTAAACTCGGTATTTTAATATTGGGAAATATTATTCCTTTTTCTTGAGCATAACTAATATGTCAGACATGACTCTGACATAAGAGACCCAGATTACTGTCTGGGTTGCATCAAATTCCACTTGGTTTAATTTTTACCTAAACACCTGGGTCAAAAAACAAACAAACAAACAAAACACACACCTGGGTCAAGTAAAGTAATAGTAGCTTGAATTGTGAACACGGTTAAGGTGAATAAATGAAGTCAGTAAAGAAATATCAACAGCTGTATATATTTTTTCCTTGCAGTTTTCTTCTTTGATTTCTGCAAGAATTAATTATATATGATCCCATCACCCTTAATGCTTGTTTCAGGGTGATTGGCACATTGCAGAAGGTTATTCGTGTATCTGCTAGTTTTCTTATGGTCCCATGAGCTTCTAAAGGGAGAAGACAGTAAGTTATTAATTTCTGAATCTCTGTACCCACCCAGGGTATGGCATCTAACTGGGTAAAATTAATTAGACTTCTTGCAATGATGGCGAACTTGAGACTAATGCTATAGACTGTTTGTCCTCCCGGTGTTCTGAAAGGATGCCCATTTCCAAGTCGCCTAGAAATACCCCCTCTCAGATGGAGAGCAGACCGTTTAACCCATCACGTGCTGGCGCACCAGCCCCAGGAATGGCACGGCAGGTCTGTTTCCAGCTTGGAGACAGACGTGTCTCTCTTGCGGCCTTTCTCCACCCTGATTACTAAAGAAAACTTAAAGGGCCTTACATTTTACTCAGGAGCGCCCACTTGTGTAGAGGTGTTTATTATGCTTAGCACACGGTTTATAACCTAAGCCTCCAAATATTGCTAATTTGTAGTGAACTTACGATGTATAATGTGCTCTTTTTTTTTTAGATTTTATTTATTTGACAGAGAGAGAGAAACCACAGGTAGGCAGAGAGGCAGGAAGAGAGAGAGAGTGGAGGAAGCAGGCTCCCTGCGCAGCAGAGAGCCTGACGTGGGGCTCGATCCCAGGATCCTGGGATCATGACCTGAGCCGAAGGCAGAGGCTTTAACCCACTGAGCCACCCAGGCACCCCTATAATATGCTCTTGGGTCCCACAAAACATGTTCCAATTTATCTTCACGATGTAGTAATAGGATGTTAACAGGAGCTAACACTTACTGAAGAGCTGCTATGTGTCAGGAGCTCTTGGAAGCCCTCGACACATGTTTTACTCATTTAATATCTTGCTAAAACAGGGAAAAGTGGCCATTATTTAACTTTAAATTTGAGGTGTTTGTATGTCTTTGTCTAGAGTTGGGACAGATTGAATACAAAGCTGCTGTCACAATTAGACTTCCTACTGACAGCCATTTCTGTTTTCCATTAATAGAACTCTTCTTATTCAGTGATGACTTCCAACATTCGCTGCCTCTACTACTGTGTGAGAACTTGCATTGAGCCAGAAACTCCAATAGGGGTTTTATGTAAAGTATCTTAGTTCATTTTTACCATAACCACATGTGGTTGCTAGCATTTTCTCCATTCAATTCTCTGGGAAAGTAAGGCAGAATAAGATGACATAATGTAGTTACTGAAAATAATCATATTGGGATTAAAACTCAAGAGCAATGATACAGAAGACTGTTGTGTTCCTAACCTCTGCCCTCTACTGGTTTCTAAAACCAGAAAGACACAGTTTCTCACTAATTGCAACTTCTCATTTTTTATCTGCTTCATTCAGTGACTTCTGGACCAGCTTTATACACTAACTTTTCACTTAGATTCTATCTAGTTATTGCTTTGTTACTCTATTTTATGGCAATGTATAAGAATTCTTTCTTTCTCCCAAATAAAATTATTGGACTTGGTTGAAGAGCAGGACACATCAGGTTCCCCCCCACTCTACCTTGGTTGCATCATTCACTGTGTAGAGTTCAGTGTATTCTCTCTTCTTAAGGCTATGGGAATGAAATGAAAAAAATAAGTAAATAAAACTTGAGAAGCTAAGGTAACAATGTCAAATAATTATGACCATTTGGTATCAGGTTAAAATGATAAGATTTACAATATCTTTAAGTCTTGTTCACAGAGAGGCCACAGTCTCCTATCATGTTGGTCATAGTATTTTTAATGTAGGGTTGTTGCAATACAACTAAAAAAATCAATCCTGTTAATGGTCTACAAATTAAGATAGATTTTCTACGATGGTGGTTTTTAATCGAGAAGGTTTCTTTAGCAGAATTGAGACCTGTACAAACTAAGTTGATTTCCAAGTTGATTTTTAGTTCTTGGGAGACCATGAGCTCTTTCTGAGTCACTCTGATAAAAAAGCAAATAGCCCTCATAAGCTATTGTATACAATCTGAATTAGAATACCCACTTAAATTTAGCACATAAAGGGGTGTCTGTGTGGCTCAGTGGGTTAAAGCCTCTGCTTTCAGCTCAGGTCATGGTCCCAGGGTCCTGGGATTGAGCCCCACATCAGGCTCTCTGCTCAGCAGGGAGCCTGCTTCCTCCTCTCTCTCTCTGCCTGCCTCTCTGCCTACTTGTGATCTCTGTCTATCAAATAAATAAATAAAATCTTTATTAAAAAAATTAGCACATAAAAAGAATTGAATGTTGTACATATAGTTAGGTCATATATATTTGTTATGGTCCTAATTATTATGCACGAGAGTTTGAATATTGGCCTTTCACGTGTTACGTAAAATCAGAGTGCTTGCTGTGTGTTGTTCAATGCTGGTTATCTTGGAAGGTTGCAAGATTATTTTGTGAAATGTGATTTGGGCAATCAGGCAACGTATTTGGGGGCCACACGTGCAGCCAGGAAAAAGTAAGAACCGAGAAGCATTAGGGTTAAGAGGGAGAATTCTGATCTCAAAACTCTGGGTGCTTCAAATCCCAGCTCTGTCACTTAAGACTCCTCTCACAATGAACAAATTACTTAAACTCGGTCTGCCTCCATTGCCTTAAATTTAAAAATGAAAATAATAATTATACCTATCATAGTTACTTTATTAAACTTTTTTATACTTTGAGATCGTTGTGGATTCAGATGTAGTTAGTTGCAAGAAATAATACACAGAGATCTCATATACTCTAAGCTAGTTTTCTCCAAAGGTAACATCTTATAAAATGTAGTACAGAAGTCCCCCCTTGCCCACAGTTGCACTTCCCATGGTGTCAGCTATCCATGGCAACCTCAGTCTGGCAGCGGATGGCCCTCCTTCTGACATAGCCTTAGAAGGTCCGTAGTAGTCTAATGCCGCATCACAATGCCTGTGTCATTCACCTTTCACTTCATCTTGTCCCCTGGGCCCTTTATCATTTTACATCATCACAAGAGGAAGAGTTTGTACAGTACACTAAGATATTTTGAGAAAGAGCATATTTACCTAATTCATATTACAGTGTATCATCATCTTTCGATTTCATTATTAGTTCTTGTTGTTCCTTACTTACTATGCCTAACTCATAAATTAAACTTTATCATATCATAGGTAGGTAGTTATAGGAAAAAACATAGTACGTACAGAGTTCAGTTCTACCTGTGGTTCCAGCCATCCCCTATGGCTAGGGGGGACTATTCTCATAACCAGGATATAGATACAGCAAAGATACAGAATATTCTCGTTGGGATGCCTTCTGTTACTATCCACACTCATTTTCCTCCTACTTACGCACCTCTCTTGATCCCTGCCAATAACTAGACTGTTTTTCATTTCTATAATTTTCTCATGTCAAAAATGGTATGTAAATAAAATCCTGCAGCATGTAACCTTTTGGGATTAATTTTTTTTTCCATTTAGCAGAATTCCCTGGAGATCTGGGTAGTTGATAGTACTTGCTATTTTTCATTATTTAGTAGCCTTCTGTGGTACAGATAACACTACAGGTTAACTATTACACCCACTGAAAATGCGCTGTTCATAATCCATTTTGAGATTCATGTGTTTTTCCATCTCCATTGAGATCTCCTTTGTGATCCATGGATTAATTAGAAACGTGTTGCTTACTTTCAAAAAATTTAGAGGCTTCCCTATCTTCTTGCTGTTATTAATTTCTTTGGTTCCACTGTATTTGGAAGATGTCTTTGATAAGATTTCAACTCTTCATGTTTGTTGAGGACTGTCCCGTGGCTCGGTATATAGCCTATCTTGGTGCATTACGCAGGCATTTGAAAAGACAAACTCCCTACCTCCCTATCCTGTGTATGTGTAAGTCCAACTCTGGATATAACAAATATAAACATTAATATATCCTGTCAAAATTTCTCAGTTTATTTTATTCTAATTTCAGTAGTTGGGTGGTAGGAAAAGAATTAACTAAAACTCCTGGAAAATGAATGAATGAATAAATAAATAAAATAAACACACACCACAGGTATAAACCTATCTACCTATGCATATGTATATATGGCATATGTTATTAGCTAAGAAATTCAAGTCACAAACTCACTTCCTTCAACAGCTATTTATAAAATGTCTGTCCACTAGCTGGGTGAATGAAGCTGGCATTAATCAAAGAGTCCCAGTAGTGAATGTAAAAAGCTGAGGTATCGCCTCAGATGGATGGGAACTCGGTTCCAAGAAAACCTGTAACAAAGAAATCTCCCCCAGTTGAAGCAATATCTGAAGAATATGAAAGAGACACATTTTGGTGTAACTAAGTTTACAAGGAGGCATTTGCTTAATTTGGAGCTGATTCTCAAAGTGGACACAGTATGTTATCCTACAGGACAATAAGGTGACTTTGATGGGAGACGCAGAGACCACTTTGATAACAAAGCTTTACAAACCTTTCTGGGGTTTGTTTCCGCCGCTGATTCCTTCACACAAATCTCCAGTAAGCACGCACTTCCTGTTCCTCCAGTGTGGCCAAGTGTTTGCTCACATCCTGATGGAGAGCGTTTTCTCCAGAGCCCTCTTCAGAACGCTTACTATCTCCTTAGTATTTCCTCTGTATTCTCCTTTCATCAATTCCCTTCTTCTCCAGAAACTGAAAAAGGTTGAGTGTTTCTAAATATTATGAAGTTCATGTGATTTGTTTCCTGGGTGTGTGTGTATGTGTACTGATGGAGGGATGTTTATCACAGACGACAAAACAACCCCACCGTGTATGGTAGGTTTCTTGGAAGGAGGATAGGAAATACGATGAGAAGGTATCATCAGAAGAGAAGAAAAAAAGGAGGACAAATATAGATCATTAAATTCAACCTCTGCTGTTCTCATATTTCTCTTTTCACAATCTGTTCTCACAATCTTTTCTCACCAAGGATGTATTAGATATATTCATAAGTCTTCCTCAAGCAGCGTTTTCTTGAAATGTTCTTCCTTTCAAAAATCCGAATGATTTATCTTGGTTTAAGACCTTTGATGTCAAACCGCAGAATGTTTCCTTGAAAGGTAAAAGGAGTTTTCTTTTCAGCTTCCATCTTTGCTTGTTTGCAACATTGCAAGACATTTACTTGGATTTGAAACTTTACAGGCTTAGTCTTATGAGAGATGTTATTTTTTTATTTGTTCCACATTCTATCTCTACCTCTCCTCCCCCAACACCCCCACTTTAGAACGAGTAAATTAAATTGGCTCAGTTATTTTTGAGTTATGAGACAGCAAAAAACATATTCTTCCTCCTCTTAAAAATTGCTCAAAGCTTTATTTGTACTGGTTTAACTCAAAAGTAGATTTAAACTTCACACTTGGCAGTATTATAAGAGGAAAGAAAAGTGAAGCCAAAAAAAAAAAAAAAACTTATACAATCTAAAGCTTCAAACATAACAAGTAGTTTGTTCTGAGTTTTTGTTATCCAAACACACTATGCATATTTTCATGTAAAAGTCCAGGTTCACTGGAAGAATATTATAAGCGTGTTTATTTTGATTGAATAAAGTAATTGTTGACCGTCTGCCATAGAGAATATGCCCAGAAACCAGGAGAAAAAAAATAGAGATGAGTAAGCGTTAGTCCCTGCTACTAAAAGAGTCTAAAACTGGAGGACGGGATTATAACAATACACAGCCTGTGTATCAACAACAGGTTAAGGCAGTTCAGAGGAGGAACGGGTCATAGTCAGCCCCAAATTCTACCACAACCCTCCTATTCCAAGCAGCCATCGTCAACTGGACCAAAGCAGTCCTCTCCAGATTCAGCACTCCCACTGCACTCCCATTTCCCTTTATTCCATTGGTCGAAGTGCTCAGCTTGATTCTCTTAAAAAGGTTAATGTAATCATATCGCTCCTTTGCCTAAAACTCTGTAGTTGTTTCCAGTGCACTAAGAAGGCGGTCCCGGTTCCTCGCTCTACCTCCCGAGTTCCGGCATGATCCACCACTTGCCACCCTCGCCTCCCGTTCCTAAGTCGTACTAAGTCCCTTCCTGTCTTTGGCTCTCCATGCCCTTGCTTCTCACTGAACCCGGGGCCTTTTCTGCAAACACGTGCCTTGACTTGCTACGTCACATGAGTCACATTATAGGACCCACGTACATATAACGCGCTGAGAGCAGGACCTGGGACTGTAAATATTATAGGCAGTGTTAGCTGTGGGTGGTCACCTAGTCTCACATAACCCTTCAGAATTTTGTTTTAATCAGACATTACTTGATGTTATCTCATTTACACTTCATAATATATAACATGTAAGCTCTTAAAATTATCATTATTATTAATTTGTTTATCTATCTCTCCTTATTAGTTTCTAATCTCCATGGAGCAAAGGTTCTGTCAGTTTCACTTTTAGTTGAATTTCTTAGACCTAGAACAGCACCTGGTATATTGTGGCCCCTTAACAAAAATAAGTCACGCCAAATTTTTGAATAAAAAAATTACACTGGGGAGCCTGGGTGGCTCAGTCAGTTAGGTATCTGCCTTCGGCTCAGGTCATGATCCCAGGGTTCTTGGATCGAGTCCCACATTGGGCTCCTTGCTCAGCGGGAAGCCTGCTTCTCCCTGCCCCACTCCCTCTGCTTGTGTTCCCTCTCTCACTGTGTCTCTCTCTGTCAAATAAATAAACAAAATTCTTTAAAAAAAAATTACATGAAAGTTTAATTATTTCAGCTAGTTTTAAAATAAATGGTCCTCCTTAGACAAAGAGCTTGCGCATCCTGCTTTTGTTTTGGCTCTAAAACTATTTTTGTGTTGGGAGTGGGAATGGATGGTAGAGACTGATTTGAGGGCATAGATAGTGCGATGTCACTAAGAAAACCACTGCTGACTCACAGATTCTATCATAATCTCCTTCCCAGCTCCCCAGTCTACCAGGAGGGTTATCTGTGTCTGAGAACTAAAAATCTGGGGAGAATTTACAGTTTAATTATCTTCTTCCTAACTTTATTGAGATATAGTACACAAATAAAAATTGTGCACATTAAAGGTGTACAATGTAGTGTTTTGATAAAAGTATACTTCGTGTAATGATTACCACAACCAAGCTAATTAACATATCTATTACTTCACATAGTTAATAATCTTTTTGTGGTAAGAACACCTAAGATCTACTGATCTACTGACTTAGCAAATGTTAAGTGCACGATACATTATTATTAACTATAGTCAGCATGCTTTACATTCACTTTCTAGAACTTTCTTTCTTTTATTATTTTTTAGAACTTACTCCTTCTATAACAGAGTTAGTGCCCTTTGTCAGCATCTCTCCCCTGCCCCCACAGCCCTTAGCAACTACTCTTATTCTCTGTTCATTGAAGTACAACTTTTTATATTTCCCATAGAAATAATATTGTGTAATATCTGTCTTTCTGTGTCTAGCTTGTTCATTTAGTGTTGCATTTTCTTTCTCTAGTCATTCATTGCTCTTTTCCACATCTTGGCTATTGTGAATAAAACTTCAATGAACACAGGAGTGTAGGGATACTTTTGAAATATTGACTTCATTTCCTTTGCATATACACTCAGAAGTGTCATTAGTGGATCAGTTGATTGTTGCATTTTTAGTTTATTGAGGAAACTCCACTCTGTTTTCCATAGTGGCTGTACTGATTTACATTTTTTCTAGCAGTATTCTCTTTTCTCCACATCCTCACCCATACTCGTTATCTTTTCATTTGGCCAATAATCATTCTAATAGACATAAAATGAATAGGTTAATAGATTAATGAGGTTGAGTACCTTTTCATATACCTACTGGCTATCGGTAAATTGCCCATTGTTTAATCAGGTTATTTGCTTTGCTGTTATTGAATTTAGTTCCTTACATATTTTGATATTATTATATATATGGCTTGAAAATATTTTCTC
Source organism: Mustela nivalis (assembly GCF_964662115.1). Lineage (NCBI taxonomy): Eukaryota > Metazoa > Chordata > Mammalia > Carnivora > Mustelidae > Mustela > Mustela nivalis. The sequence continues at coordinate 28,170,569 of NC_139026.1, forward strand.
TTACTCCATACATTGCCTTTCAATTTTAATTTCTTTGGCTGTGTGGAAGCTTCTTGGTTTTATATAGTCTCACTTGAAATTTTCATCTTCATTGCCTGTGCATTTGGTGTTGAATATGGTTTTGAATATGTTCAAAAAGAGAATCTTTGTCAATATCAATGTCGAGAAGTTTATTTCCTATATTTTCTTCTAAGAGATTTACAGTTTCAGGTCTAATATTTTTGTCATGGGCAAACAATTTTTCTTTTCCTTTCCAATTTGTATGTCTTCGATTTGTTTTTCTTGCCTAATTCCTCTGGCTAGGACTTCCAGTACTATGATGGATAGAAGCAGCATCTTTGTCCCTTCCTGATTTGCAGAAAAACCTTTCAGCTTGTCACTATTGAGTATGATATTAACTGTTGATTTTATACATGGTATTTAATATTTTAGGTACATACTAACTTGTTGAAATCTTTTTATCATGAAATGATGTTGAATTTTGTCAAATGCATTTTCTGCTTCTACAGAGGTGATCATATGATTTTTCATTCAATTAATATGGTGTATCAAGTTTATTATTTGAAAATGTTGAATCATCCTTGAATCTCAGGGATAAATCTCACATGATCATGTGGTATGAACTTTTCAATATTCTCTTGATTTGGTTTGCTAGTATTTTATTGAAAATTTTTATATCTTTGTTTACTATGGATATTGGCTTATAATTTTCTTTACTGATAGTGTCCTTATCTGGCTTTGGCATCAGGGTTATTCTGACCTGCTAACATGAGTTTCGAGGTGCTCATTCTTCTTTGATTTTTTGAAAGAGTTTGAGAAGGATTGACATTAACTATTATTTAAATGTTCACTGGACAGTTTCGAGCAAAATTTTCATTAGTAATTCATTCTCCTTACTCATTATTGATCTGTTCAGTTTTCCTATCTCTTCATCATTCAGTCTTGATAAGTTGTATGTTGGAATTTCTCCATTTCTTCTAAGTTATCCAATTAATTAGTGTGTAATTCCTAGTAGGCTCTTCTGATCTTATGTCCTATTATGATAAAGGCTATAATGTTATTTCCAGTTCCTAGAACTGTGATAAAATAATTTGCTATTATTTAAACTATGCAGCCTGCATATATATTATGATATCTCAAGTATATTAATATAATTCTAAGGGATATTTTGCTGGATATAGATTTCTGGGTGGCAAGTTTTTTTCTTTTTTTTTTCTTCAGCACTTTAATCATGCATCACTGATTCTTGGTCTCTATAGTTCTAAAGTTTCTGATAAGGAATCATCAGTTATTCAAATTGTTGCTCCTCTGTATATAATGTTACAATTTTCAATGGTTACTTTGAAAAATTTATCTTTTTAAAATTTTTTGAGAAACCTCCATCTTATTTTCCACAGTAGTGTACCAATTTACATTCTTATTAACAGTGCATGAGGGTTCCTTTTTCTCCACATCTTCACCAACAATTAATTCTTTTCTTTTTCATTTTAGCCATTCGGGCACATGTAAGGTGATATCTCATTGTGGTTTTGATTTTCATTTCCCTGATGATGAGTGAGATAGAATATCATTTCGTGTAAATGTTGGACCATCGGTCTGTCTTTGGGAAAATACCTACTTAGGTCCTCTGCTGACTTTTTTTTTGGGGGGGGAGTATTTAAATTCAAGTTAGTTTACATATAGTGTATTATTAGTTTCAGGGGTAGAATTTAGTGGTTCATCAGTTGCGTATAACACTCAATGCTCATTACATCAAGTGCTCTCTTTAATGTCCATCACCCAATTATGCCTTCCCCCTACCCACATTCCCTCCAGCAACCTTCAACTTGTTTCCTAGAGTTCATGCATATGTGGAAATTAAGAAACAAAGCAAATGAACATAGGGGAAGGGAAACCAGAGCAGCAAGCATGAAGCCAGACATGGGGCCCATCTCACAACCCTGAGATCACCACCTGAGCTGAAACTAAGAGCCGGTTGCTTAACCAACTGTACCACCCAGCCACCCCAGTTGTTGGCTATTTTTAGATTGCAGTCTGGATATGTGGATTCTGTTATATTTTTGCAAAGAGTACTTACTTTTGCTTGTTTGTTTTAGTAAGCTATTGACTTCATATGATTCAAACTATAAACTATTTTGGGACTCAAATTTTAGTCAGTTCTTTTATCTTAAGTTGGATTTTGTCCTTATATTTGTTAAAAGTCAACTGGAGGTTTTTGCAGTTTGTGTACATAATTCTGGGCTCTCTCTTTCTACCTATCTAATTTTCAAGTCTTATCCCTTTACCCCTTATTTTCTAACAGGTCAGTTTGTCCAAACTCTGTCCTTCAATCCAGAAAGACTATGGTTTTGACTGGAATTTTAGCTGCCTTGTTTGGCACTCATTTCATGAAGCCAAATTTTTTGAGGAACCTTGGGATTAGTGACTAATCTCAAGCTAAAAGCCACTAGAACAAGAAATTCACTTTTCTTCCAAGTTTTGACTCTCCCCAGAATCTTCTGTCAGGACTTTTTATATTGATTTTTTGTTTTATTTATTTTTTAAAGATTTTATTTATTTACTTGAGAGAGAACACAAAAGTGAGAGATAACACACACCCAGGGAGAGAGAGAGAGAAGCAGACTATCCACTGAACAGAGACCCCCAACATGGGATTAGATCCCACAACCCTGAGATCATGACCTGAGCCAAGGCAGACATTTAACTGACTAAACCATCTAGGTGTCCTTTGATTTTTTTGTTACAGTTGGTTTGTTTATTTGCTATTTTTCTGCAGTTTTATAATAATCTTTGAGACCAGTGATTCAATAGAATCTTACTCTGTCATACCAGAAATGTAAGTCCATTCCCCATTTTTACATGTCCCCACCACTATTTGAGCATTTCATGTGTTTCTGCCATGATAAGATGTTCCATACTTGTCTTGTACTTTCCCTGTCCCAGATCTTAAATCAATTATTTCTCAAAAGCATGGTAGTTCTTTTAAGGTGAGAATGGTATTTAGTAGCCAAGATCTGAGTGCTAGATGTGCTCATGGCTACTGGAGTGTCACTGATCCCAGGCCCTTTCAGTGGACATACAAAGATTTTATATATATATAACTATATACAAAGAATCATGGGATAGATTATATGTGTACATATATAGAAAGAATCATGACTTCACTTTGATACTTGATACCTGGTATGGTTTGAAGTATATGTTTTTCAAATTTATATGTTGAAGTTCTATTTCCCAATACTTTGGAATGGGACTATATTTGGAGATAAGGCTTTTAAAGAGGCAATTAAGGTAAAATGAGGTCTTATGGATGGCCCTAACTCCATTTACTGGGGTCCTTCAAAGAAGAGGAAATTAAGACATAGATATCCCATGATGTGAAGACACAATGAAAGGCAGCCATCAGGGACGCCTGGGTGGCTCAGTTGGTTAAGCAGCTGCCTTCGGCTCAGGTCATGATCCCAGCGTCCTGGGATCAAGTCCCACATCAGGCTCCTTGCTTGGCAGGGAGCCTGCTTCTCCCTCTGCCTTTGCCTGCCACTCTGTCTGCCTGTGCTCGTTCTTACTTCTCTCTCTATGACAAATAAATAAATAAAATCTTTAAAAAAAAAGAAAAAGAAAAGAAAAGGCAGACATCTGCAAGCCTAGGAAGGGGACCTCAGAAGGAAACAAGTCTGCTTACATCTTAATCATGAACCTCTAGCCTCTGGAATTGTGTGAAAATAAATTTCTATTGTTTAGACCATCCACAGTGGTACTTTCGTTAAGGAAGCCTAAGCTGACCAATATAAAAGGAATTCTACCCTAAAAGTTCAGGGTTTATTCTAGTTTTCACTCTATTGAATTTGTTATTTCCTTCTCTAACAGAGACTAACAGTCTAACAGTGAATAACATAACTAGCATTGTCCTTACTTACTTACTTACTTAATTAATTAACTAAGTCAATCCAGCTGCATATAACTTCTATTTTCACTTCCACCTCCTCTTTTGCACAAATGACTTCCTAACTCTGCTTGGGCTCTGTCACTGTGCACTGACACACAGCCCCATGAGGACATAGTCAAATTCCTACTCAGACCATGATGTTCCAGTCCACATGGATACTGTCCTCACCAAACTCAGACTCTCACACTCAACATCTAGCAACCCTCATCAGTGGAAGCCTTCGGAAGTCACCTGTGTTGTGATATCCCATTGTAGGCCACTGAGAGTCTCCCCAGGATACCCCTTCCATCACTAGCTTTGACATCAACCATGCTCTGTTCCACTTAATGTCTTTAGACATTATTTTTCTGGAGGAAAACAGAAGAACAAGGTAGAGAAGAAAAAGAATAAGAGAAATTGATACATTCCTTTAAATGATAGGCAACTGAACTGCTTTTTATTAGCATTTACCATTCCAAACAAACTTCGATAATTTATACCAAAAAAAAAAAAAAGTACCCTGGTATTTTGTGATAAAAGTAAAACAAGTGTGGTTTTGTTAAATTAAAATATAGCAATTTAAGGAAGTTTAACAGAATATTGCTTAGCAGATGTCAGTCAGTGGTTACAAAATAACATTCAAAGCCTACACTTAACAGACTGTGTCAGAGTTAGTATACATAGGACCAGATAGTACCTTCAAACAGTAATGTTTTTCTTCTCCTTATTTTCTTATCTAAAACCTTTCTCTTATCCAATCAGAAATACCTGCATTGCTTAGCAGAGAAGGAATGAAAAAATAAAGAAAGAGTCAATACTCTTTGATTTCTAAAGCAGGCTTTTGAGAATCAAGAGATGGTCTGAGGAAAGAACATGAATTATGTATCATAACAATACCATTGGAAGGAAATGAGAAGGAAAATGTAACCACCTCACTCCTTACTTCCTGGAAGGTGGTCCGCTGGGCTAGGAAGTTAGGGATTGGAGTGAGAAGCAAGGGTGAAACAAGGTTACAGAATGCCAGAGCAGGGGGCCAGGTGGACAGGAGCAGAGTATCATCAGTACCACTTGGTACTGATACCACTTGGTACCCACTTGGTTCCCAGTGGCTGGGCCTGCAAACTCAGAGGTGCTAATCCAAAGCCTATAAATGTATCATTACCAGAATAAGTTGCACGGGCTGTTGGGCACTTTCTGTCCTCCTTCTAGATGTGGGTCTTCCACTGAAAACTACCTTGGGGAACATACAACAGATGGACATCTTTCTATGCCTGAGATTTTGCCAAGCCTCTTCTAAGCGCCCCATATAGACAGTCTACTATATTTTCAATCAGCCAGGGAAAAAGCTTCAAAAATCAGTGAGATCTCCATGCAGAGAGTTGTTGGGGGCATAGAAAGTAAAGCATATGGGGTTTACACTTGACTTGAACTGTCTAATGTTAATTCCCATCTCTACCCCACACTAATTCTCTCACATCCTGGTAGAAGTCCAGGATCTGATATTTTGAATATCTCTATCTATCCATCTTTAAACTAGTCCCTTTAGCCTTTGTGAGTATTACAATTTCTTTAGTGAAACTGTCATGCACCCAGCAGACCAGACCTCACATTAACTGGATATGTTTCCCAATCACTGTCTTGTGGCCAATGCAGCCAGGCCTATTGAATTCCTGCCCCCAAAGAGTAAGATACACTAAAATGATGATAGTGGTTGTTCTGTCCCTGAGGTTCGGGCGACTGTGTAATGCAACGATATGTAATAAGACATATGTTGAATTCCATGAAGGGTAGGAATTGAGTCTAGCTCATTTTTCTTAAATTATAGATCACGTTTTACAGACCTGATAGGAAAAATAAATATGTAGACAACTGGGACAATTTACATGAGTAAGAAATTTGCTTTACTTGAAAGCGCTGAGGAGATAGTGTTTGTATGGGATCAGGCCACTGCTGTGACTTTCTTTGACATGAACGGAAGAACCATGTTAAATGTGGATTTTTTTTTTTTTTTTAATCATTGAACAGGCTTGTTATGTTTCTGGCAGAGGTCATTTTCAAGTAAATACTGCCAAAGAGAAAGTCTAGGGCGCATGCACATTGATATGGAGCAGATACTCTGACTGGTCCTGTGTATTACTTGATCTGCTGACTTAGGATAACATTCTTGTAGACAGGCCTGAAGAAGAAACATATTGCAACACACACAGGGAAGCATCAATAGGCTCATTACCCAATACTCAGGCTAAGCTTTACACTTGGGTTCGCTGGGTTCTCTGTTTACCACAATGCTCCATGTTCCACGGGGTTCGTCCATTGGTAGATTCCAACGAGGGGCTCAGCCTACTGACAAGCAAGGACATCAGGGGTCATAAAGACTAACCTGGTGATCTAGCACTGCTACCCACCAGCTGTGTGGCTTTGGAAAAGTTACTGCAACCCTTTTATCTATGGTTTTCTCTGCTATAGAATGAGAACAATACAGGTCTCACAGGGCTGGGGTTAAGTGACTTAGTCTCCATACACCTGCTTTATTGAAAGAAAGTAACAAGCATTTCTTTTTCCATATCCCAAAGTTCTCTCCCCTGTAGTCTCACACAAAATGTGTCAGCAGCCCTTTCAGAAAGTCAGTCTGAAACATAATTGCCTATTTTAATAAATAGTAATTTTGTAATAATTTTTCCCTTTGCTTCTGAATGCTCATCTTGATGGCTTTGCTTGTTTTTTAATTGTGTAGATGTCTGTGAAGGTGAGGAAAGAGCATTTCGCTTTTGAAAATAAAGAAACTCAGTTCTTTCCAAACTATTGAGTAGTTTAAAAATCCATTTAAGTGTTCACTAAACAAAATGAGAAGAATCAAATGTTTATGGCACTTCAGGAGGATACTACAGAATCAAAATCACAGGATAACTGTTGATTTAAAGCCATTTTGACACTAAGGTCCTTTTTTTTTTTATTTTTTTAAGGAGTTTATTTATTTATTTGACAGACAGAGATCACAAGTCGGCAGAGAGGCAGGCACAGAGAGAGGAAGGGAAGCAGGCTCCCTGCCGAGCAGAGAGCCTGAATGTGGGCCTTGATCCCAGGACTTTGGGATCATGACCTGAGCCAAAGGCAGAGGCTTTAACCCACTGAGCCATCCAGGTGCCCCGGCACTAAGATCTTAACATAGATTTTAGGTTATAAGAAACAGCAAAGTTGCCAATGTGGGGAAGTATTTATTCATTATTATTTCTAGCAGAAAAGTTGGGTTATTTATTTATAAGGCACAGAATATGAACTACTTAGTTTACTGCTAACCTTAAAGTCCCAATGTGTTAATAATTCCACAGACTTGGAAGAGTTGAAGTTATAAGTTCATCTTCTTAAATTACTCCATTTAGGAATTGAGGAGTAGGGTTAAAGTTCACTGTGATTTTACTTAAAATGTCAACTTTGCCAGTCCTGGGTTGAGATAACTTTTTAAAAAATAGTAATTCAATCATTTGTAGATATTTTTGTATATATAAAGTGGTTAGTAGTTGATATTAGTAATTTGTTATTATACTCTAAAAAGAGAAACATAAATGTTCCATCAAATAATATATTTCATACTCACTAAGGATAAGGATATATATATATATATAATATATATAGATAGATAGTATTTAAGTAAACTTCTACAAGCAATCAAAAGCAGGATGTTCTTAAAAGTGAAAGCATAATTATGATTGCTGGGTATTATTACATTCAGGTTCTTCTAAGAAAGGGAAAAATGAAATGTCAATTATAAGACTTGATATATGCTATTTTAATATCAAAGAAAAGAGAAAAATAGAAGACAAATGTCAATGATACACCAGATTTCCAGATAGGGTTTATAAGATGATCAAATCTGTTTGTAAAATTCCTTATTAATATTTATCTTATTCAATAATATGTCTGAGGAAACAGGATACTCTGATGTAAAATAATTAAATCACTCTAGGAATATTTGTATTAGGAATTTTACTCCTTTTGTCCACTTACTGTGCTATGCTCATTGAATATTTATTTTCTTTGCATAGAAAACATTAAGGGGATAGAGTTCCAAAGGGTTTGAATTAGAAATAATCCAGGGGCTACCACTGGGACAAAATGTCACTTGGGACATTAGGAGAAGAGTCATTATCATAAATAAATTAACTCTGATCTGGGTATCAAGTTCAATTCCTGTGATTAAACAGATGGTTTTTCCAACTTGCCACACTGTCCTTTCTTCTTATATTTGTTCAGCTCCAAGAATGTGTTTGATTTGTGGAGAACCTAGTAGCAAAGACATTTATACAAAATTGTTTGCAGTACCTTAGTTGCTAAAAGCCTGATAGAAACCATTTGCTGGGGAAGAAAAGAATCTTCAAAGGAACCAGTAATCTCAGTTTTGTTCAAACTCTGCAACTTCTCTGGACTGCGTAATATATCAAAAAGAAACAAGAAAAAGAAAGACAACTATCTATAGCAGATACTACAATGTACTTCACATTTCATTTCAAGTAAAATCTCCTAATTTGATGTAGAAATTTTCTTCTGTCCCGTATTTTTTCCTGAACAAAAAATATTAGCACATGAAGACAAAAAAAAACAGAGAAAGTTAGCCTCCTGTCCTAAAACTATTATTTGTGTATACACAACTAAGTATCATTTTAAAATTTATAATGTGGTCTTCTCTATGGCTCAACTAATTAAAAATAAATTTCTAAAAACATATTGAGCATCTACTCTTTATAAGATACTGCATTTTTAGTTCATGAACTATGATAATAACCTTAAAAGAAAAGCATTCTCCCCCCCCCCCAGAAGTACAAATCTATTTCAAGGAGAAGATAAGACCTAAGCTCAAGCAGAATTAAAAAGAATGTAATACCTAAAACACACATAGCACAAAGTAGCGCATGATTGAATTGATCATTACTCTGACCCCATGAGCAGCCCCCAGGCTCCTGAGTATTTCAATCAGGTCTGAGTGTTTAACCCTGTTGAGCAATCAAACTAAGTGCCTCTGTCACATTTCCATTTCTAGTAGTCTAAGCAAGGCATCCTGCCTCTTACCTCCGCTCCAAGGTACCTCTCTAGATTCGAGCTCAATCTCTCATAAAGACAAGGAAAAGCCCTTCTCTCAAACCCATTCCACTCTATCCTTTTGGACTCGAAAGAAATCTGTAATCAGTGAGCTTCTTTAAATGCTTAGTCTCTTTCCTGATTGTTCCCTTCACATCTGTGTTTTTATTGAAACTGAGCTGTCCCCTGAGGAAACCGCTTCTCTTCAAATGGAATCAAGGCTGATTTTCTTTTCTTGCTCATACCATGTTCCAGTAAGGACCCGACCCGTAAGGGAAGTGGACATCCTCCTTGCCCCACCCTGACAGTTTCCAAACATAACAACCTCTTCCTTCTGCAAACACCTTGCTCCTGTGAAGCAAGTACTGTTGGGTCACATCACCCACTCGGTCCCCTAATTCCTTTGTCTACCAATCTCTTGCCAGGACCTCAATTCATTCGAGTTTTAGCTTTAATCCATGGACCCACTACTTTGTTACTACTTGTCAGTGCCTACCTGTCTTCGCTTTCTGCACTATCGAGCAAAGTGCTGGCAACCCAAGGTGATAGGATGGAAGTGACAGTTAATTTTACTGAGTGCTTTCTGAGGGCCAGGCACGCTATTCACTTTTACATACTTGACATTTGACTCACCACAATCTTATAAGATATGGTCTATTATTATTCCATTTCACCAATGGAGTAGCCCAAAGTTATTAATGAATTAAGTAATGCATTTATGCGCATCTGTGTATGTACTAAGCATGTGTGTATGTTTGCAAATGATCCCTGCTTCCTTTCCCTACCTCCCTCTCACCATTGTTCAACACGTGCACACGCCTGACATTGGAGTAATCCAGCCATGTGTATCCTTACTATACCCAAACAAGTGAACACTGCTGGAATAAATAATACAGCTATTCAGACTGATTTCACTTTCACTTCATTTTCTCAAGTGGACAATCAAGACTGATGACAAGCCCACTCTGTTTGTCCTCAGGGCTCACTTCCCACTCTGCAAGATAACTGTTTCATCTCCCACACCTCCCTCCCCACACTTCTCTCTCACCTAATCACTTCACTTCAAACCTCATTTAGAAGGAAGATGCCATCCAGAAAGGAAACTTCCCTATTTTCATTCATGTGAATCTGGGGAGGTACCTGTTCCCGGGACCTGTCCTGACAATGATGGATCCTTTATTCTTTTTTATCACAGGCTGGACTCTACACTTCTGAGCTGAATCCCAGCCCCTGTCAGTTTCTCAAAGATTTTACTCCCTTTTCCCTCTGGAATCATTAACATCTCATTAAATTGAAAATACCATTAATTGTAGGCTGCACCATTGTTTTAGGTACACCTTTTTTCTCTAGTTGTGGTAAAATACACAAAACATAAAATTTACCATTTTAACCATTATGAAATGTACAATTCAGAGGCTATTATGTATATTCACACTGTTTTGCAATGACCCCTGGCTCCCGTCTTTAGAACTCCTTTCATCTTTCCAGACTGAAATAGTAACATTCTTCCCTCCCCGTTGGCCCTGGCAACCACCATTCTCCCTTCAGTCTTTATGGATTTGACAAGCTAAGTATGTCCTTTAAGTGAAATCATGCAATATTTGTCCTGTTGTGACTGGCTTGTTCCATTTAATGTAATGTCTTCTAGGTTCATCCACATTGCAGCATGTGTCAAAATGTCCTTCCTTTTCAAAGACTGAATAATATTTCATCGCAAGTATGGACCACATTTTGTTTATCCATTCATTTTTGAAGGATTCTTGGGTTGATTCCCCCTCTGATTACTATAAGTAATTCTGCTAGAATATGGATATGCAAATATCTTTTCAAGTCTCTGCTTTCAATTCTTTTGGGAACATACCCAGAAGTGGAATTACTAAACCATATAGTAATTTTATGTTTAATTTTTTTCAGGAAACATCATGCCACTTTCCACCTTAGCTGCATCATTTTACAAATCTACCAATATATGATATTCAAATCTCTCTATATCCTTGCCAACACTTGCTGTTTTCTTCTTTAAAAAAAAAAAAAATAACTGCCTGTGTGTAATTTTTTAAAAGAAAAAAATATATATCCCATGACAGGAAATCTAATTAGAAAACCTCCAAATACTGAGACATCAAAGGCCTTTATCTTCGAAGTATGGACAAGTGAGAAAAAAAGCCCACTAGGTAGAAAAGGACAGTAATGGCATGAACCTATCTTCACCTTGACACAGAATGGCAAGAAGGAGACAAACAATAAAACAAAACACTAACTTAAGAACTGAACACAAGCTAGTCCTCAAGAAGGTTACCAGTCTGGATTCAAGATGCCAGTGAAAGTCAAAGACCACAAGTGGAAAATTTTAGGCTAAAGAAGATTTTGGTCATAATTGTCTCAAGGTAACTTATAGATGTTAATGCAAATCCTTTATATTTTAATTAATGGATTATAAGATGTTTTAATCCATTTTATAATGAACATATATAATGGACTTACAATGGATAGTGATCCAAATTATCAAACTATGATAAAAACCTGTATTTTAGAATTAAAGAAATGTGGTATTTATATTTATGTGGAATGTGTATATTAAAATCATTTCCAATTAATATAAAGACATATTGAGTGCCCTTCATCTTAAAAAATAATAAACCTGAACTTCTATATCCTTCACTTATTAGCCAAATTTTATCACCTCTATTGATACATTTTTTCAGAAGTAATATCGCCAAGGCTATATTCACTTTCTCCATTACCATTCATTCTTTATTTCATCTTGTTTTCTTTCCTTTTTAATAACACAAATAATATACAGCTGTTTTTCCATTGTAAAAGATGCAGACAGTATAGAAAGATACAGTGTTGAAGTATCCTCTAAGGCCTTCTTCCAGTTTCTCTTCAATACATACATATTTTCTAATATGTTTTTGGATTATATATATACTACACATATTTTACTTCTTGTTTTACTACTGTTATCATTTCCTTTGTATTTGTTTTCTTAACAGTATGCTTTGGAAAACTATCCATGTCAATACCTTTAAATCTACTAGTGTTTTTTTGACCGCCTAGTTTCATAGCAGAGATAAACACTTCCACTTCTAACCAATTTAAGTCATTTTCAATTTTCATGATTTTAATGTTGTATAAAATAAAGTCCTAGAAGTAGAATTGCTGGCTTTAAAGGATATATGCATTTTATATTTGACAGACATTAGTAAATGTCTCTACCAAAAAAAAAAAAATACTTCCACAATTTACACCCTGGACAAAAGTTCAAAAGACTAATTACTGGTCTACCACATCACTAACATTGCTCTTGTTAAGATCCCAACTCTGCAAGTTGCCAAATCTACAAGTACTATTCCATTCTCTTCTTACTTAATACCTATGTCATCTTAACTACAACTGATTGCTTCCTTCCTGCTGAAACAAGTCAGGGCTAGATTTCTAACAAAGTATGTGGAGAAAACCCAGCAAAACTGCTTCCCGAATTTCCTTTCAGCTCTAGCCAGAACTGGATTTCACGGCCACTTCTGCTGCAAGAAAATCTGGAAAATTGGATTACAGGATTTCTGTGTTGGTTCAGATGAATCATAATTCATATCTTTCTATATCTTTACTTAAGTGAGTGTTGAGCCCTTCATTAAAGATAACTGAAATATTTTTACTAACCAGTGGCTATCGATGAGGAGTCAATATTATAATGGAAACAGAGGAAAATTATAAAATTGCCAAATGACATAAAATTGTGCATGGGTTATAACAGTTATGCTAATTTATTATTCAGAGGCCTGGGTTTGGTCTTCATTCCATCAGTAAGCTTCTGGGTTTCTCATCTGTTAAGCGAAGCTGCCTGTACCCACCTTGAACACTTCTGGAGGGTTCTGCAAGAATAAAAATTGGTGCAAAAATCACTTTCAAGCACTAAAGTATCATATGAATTGGCTTTTATTACCAATATATTAACTTCTGTTTTGTGGATGGAGAACACAGTATGGCAAATAAGCAAAAACAAATGTCTTTCTAGCATAATCATTTCCTTAAATCTGGATTTCTTCTGAAATAAAAAAGGCACATTTTAATTTGTTCTTTGTAAGCTCTAAGTGTTATTTCTATTTCCTATATATGCCTTCATCTTTTCTTCTATATGGTTTAAGTAGGAAAAAATGAGAAAAAAAAAGCGCAGGGAGGGGCCTTTAACCTCCCTTTTATTTATCTTTTATTTTGACAGAAAACCCCCCTGGATTTTTTAAAAATGGCCAATTCTGGGGTTACAGAGTAAGAAGAAAGCTCCATGATTATTCTTGGCCCCAGCAAAAAGCCAGAAAATAAAAAATTAATTAATTAATTAATTAATTAAAACAACAAAACAAAACAAGCAAACAAACAAAAGGCAAGCCAGAAAAAAAAGAGAAAGAGTGCAGCCTACTTCCTGTGTTTTTCATGATGAGTGAGTGGTGACCCTAGGGAACCAAGACCTATTCCAAGTCACCTGAAAGGTTAAGAACCAGGAGTCCAGACTTTCCATGCAACCACATTCCCAAGGTTCTGTGAGACATTTGAGCCAACAGCTCTTTGCATCAGCGGATATGTACTTATAGCATTGTTTTGGTATTTGCAGAATATTTTTCTGTTATTAAAGAGTTGCTAGAATACCTCACAAGGTCACTTTGATGGTGACGGCTAAGAGGGGGAAATGACAATGGTCTTAGTCATCGGTGGAAACCTTGAGAAATATGCAGAGAAAGTAGGGGAAGTACAGATGGCTTGAGTATTTACTGGGCTCAGAGCCTGTCAATAGGAACTCAGGTGACTTGGAAACAAATCCTTTCTGCTGTAAGATGTTGAAAACTGCTGATAAAAAGCAAATGGATTCCAGTGGTGGTGTTGTCTGCTGAATGATCACTGGTGAGACTAGACCCAGATGCTGAAGAAAGTCAGTGAAGAAAGCAAGTTTCATTTTAAAGAATCAGCCTTATCCTAGTAGATGATTATGTTTCACCCAAATTCAGAAGATCCAAGATAACCCTTCTAGTCTTGAGAAGTTATTGATACTTTAGTTCTGGAAGATTATATTTATAATTTGGAGAAAGAAGTCTACCATAGAGGTAAACATTTTCCCTACTGATGATACTCTAACCTATATACATGCTGATCACCACAGATCCATGTTGCTCATACCCGAATCTGATATTTTATGTCACTTACTGAACTGAACCCCCCCCCTTTTCCCATCCTATCCACCCGACCCATACGAATGGGTCCCAAGATTGAGTCAGACCTGTGAACACTGTATATTGGAGGATACACTTGCTATCCTTGCAGTTAACATCTGCTAACCATGTTGCTAGGATGCCAGCAATACCAGTCATGATTTTGATAAGTTCCATGAAGGCAGGGTTAAGTCCTGTCTTATGAGTCACATTATACCCTCCTGCAGCATATTAGCTGCTTAATGAATGATGGAATAAATGCCTCATCCTGACAGCAAGCATGATGCATTTCTGATGACCTTTTCAGCTGACATATTGGGATAAGCGATGATTCAATATCATTTGTATATTACGCACATCAGGAACAGTCTTGGTTCAATAGGACTACATGGTTTACTCAGGGAACACAGCTGACAAATAAAACATTGTTTCTGTGCAGAAACGTGCCCTTAACAACTGGTCTGCAAACGAACTTTCAGAACACAGACCATCTGTATGTTGGGGCCTGCCTGTCTTTCAATTTATTTATTGAGTCATTTTTTTCCTCATTTCAAAATTTTTGCCTCACAGGAGGTGTCTTAACATGTTGCTTTGAGCTTTTCCTTTCCTCTTGTGCTTTTTTTTCCTTTTAAAAATGAATCCACTGAAGGTCTTGGCCACGTGTCAATGCTGTATTCACAAGGATTAAGGATCAGCAGGGCTGCTGTGCAACAATTCAGAAACTGAGTACATCCTGTGGATTGACAGCACGTTGCCTGCTATTGTGCAGGAGGTACTGGCGTTCCAGTAAAGGCATGTTAAATTTAGCAGCTGTCTTGTATTTTTCACTGGGGATGGGGTGGAGGCAGTAGGCTATAGTCTAGATTCGTTCATGAGTTTCACCTGAAAGTTTACTTTAAGGGATTCATCTAACAGGAATATGCTTTTCAGATTCTGTAAATTGTAATACCTTTGTAACAACAATATGTAAACTCATATACACAGGGGCATGTAGGCATGTACCCTACAACCTGTATTCTCAACAGTTAACTTCCCCTTTGTTGTAAATATTCTGTTGAATTCCGTATGACCTCTGAGGTCACTCAAAGATAACCTATGGAGGCCATCGGTCTGTTTCTTTTCGTTCATAATCTGGGTCTCTTTATACAGAGAAATGTATCATTTTGGAAGGAGGTGGGAGAAGGTTGCAAAGGAATTAGCAGTTGTGAGGATATGCTGATGATGGTTTTCTTTGTTTTGTTTGTTTTTCCTCATAGACATTCATGCTAATGGATAATGACAGCTAAACTCCTTTATCTTATATTCTCTCCTTATCCCATCCATAGTCTAATAAGCTAACTATGACAGAATCAAGGAAACTTCAAGATGGAAGGAGCCTTGGAAATCATCTTGGAAATCATAGAAAAATAGATCAAAGACCAATTTTTGCAACAAAGAAAAATCTGAGGTACAAAGAAAGGATGAACAACTTAGAGTAAGATATTGGTGGTATCAATGAGATTAGACCTTTACTTCCAGGTGAGTGCTTATTTTACTACTTTACATTAACTTTTCATTATACTCATAGGTATCCAGCTCTGATTTGAGTCCTTATATTCTCAAAACCTACAGATGCACAGGGAGTAATTTCCAGAATTTGAAATAATATAATATAATATAATATAATATAATATAATATAATATAATATAAATAGTCCCTTGCCAAGTTTCCAAAGACATGGAAAAAGATTTCAACACACAACATAATCCTCTTAGAGCTTAACCCCTTGGCATTCAATCCTATATACAGAGTGAAGAAGGACAAACAGCGTGATAAAGAGGAAAATGCAAACCCATAACTCTAACAGCCCAAGTATTAAGCCTACATTCTATTCTGCACAATATAGTCAAAAAGCTTTTGATGAAACATAATAATTCAGAAACTTCTGCTTTAGTCTAAGCCTCAGCTCTTTTAATATGGGTGAGTAGCATTCTCCGGGGGAAGTATTATGTGAATTCTGGTATGTAGGGGAAAGCTGGTGGTGATGGAAACAGTTAATACTCTCCACTTAAATGTCATAAATCTAATTTATTTACTAATATAAATCATTTAGAATCATAGTTCTTCTCTTAAAATACATCTGATCCTAAAGAACTATTTTCATTGATTGGACATTTCTCCCTTTGGGATAAAATTTTTAAATCACATAATCCACCTGAAATGAGATAAAATAATCAGTATTCAAATAAATGCAATAAATACGTCCTGATCATGAAACCATGAGATACAGAGAGGAATAAGTCACATCCCTTGCCCCTATGAGACACATGATTGTCCTGTCCCACCTGTAGTATCTGAAGCACTATTTACTTTGGGTTTTTCTTTGAATCTGTTCTAAAGCAACCCACTTTAAAAAACCAAAAACACCAAAAAAGCAAACTTAGTTTAATTATGAACAATAATACCTCTCATGTCATAGGTTTCAAGTTCATATTTTATTTTTTCTATCATTAAAACACAAACACACAACTATTTACATAAAAGAGAACATTCATGGATGCCTCATCTGGACTCACTCATACACTACAAGCTGCAACAGATAGTGTTTAAGGAAACATGCTTTGGGAGGCAGGAACCTATGTTTTCTTTATTATACAACATCACTGAAAGAAACACTTTCTAAATGATACAGTAGTATCATTCAGGGGGACAAAGAAAAACATTACCATATCACTTATATATAGGAAGTATAAGATGTAAATTCAGACACCTTTTTTTTTTTTAACGATTTTATTTATTTATTCATGAAAGACAGAAACAGAGAGAGGCAGAGAGAGAAGCAGGCTTCTCACTGAGCAGTGAGCCCAGTGCAGGACTCATTCCCAGGGCCCTGGGATCATGATCTGAGCCGAAGGCAGATGTTTAACTATTTGAGCCACCCAGGCACCCAAATTCAGACACTTCTAAATGACTCCCCACCTCCCTGTGGAAAAAAAAAAAAAAAAAAAAGAATTTTAGAATCGGTGAGAGAAGGTGATGCAAAACTGCATGGGCCAGTTATAGTAATGTCCCCAAAGAGGAAATTATTTCAAAAGCTAGCATTTCAATTTTAAAGAAAAGTAGAAAGAAGAATAAATAAGCTTGAAATGGGAAATATGTCGTGAAGGGAAATCCTACATGATATCTTAACCTGAGGAATTTGAAAAGGCAAGAGGGTAGATAGGGAGTACTCAGTAGAGATAAGAATGTTCCAGAATGTTGGGAAGTTTTATATAGGACCTTGTAGGCTTCGATCCAAGAGCCAGTGATGAAGATCATTCACTGTGTCACTACTGACACTAGCCTTTAGAATTGCTGAAGTTTGTCCGATAATTTATTCAACTGGAGGTCTGGGAGCTCTGGTTACATTCTTAACAAAGGGAGAAAAAATGTTCTTGCACTTAAAATGAGCTTTTCTTTGTTTTTGTAGCTGATTTCATTTTTTAAAGTTTCTAATGGTTAAAGAATTTATGTCAATGGCATTGAAGTTACATAGGACAGTTAGGTCTGAATACATTCTTAGATTACGAAACATCTGAGGAAACATATTCTAGAGATCACCCATCATCCTGAGGATTCTTTTTTTTTTTTTTTTTAAGATTTTATTTATTTATTTGACAGAGAGAGAGACCACAAGTAGTCAGAGAGACAGGCAGAGAGAGGGGGAAGCAGACTCCCTGCTGAGCAGAGAGCCCCCGATGTAGGGGTTTGATCCCAGGACCCTGAGGCCAGAAGGCAGAGACTTAACCCACTGAGCAACCCAGACTCCCCCGTCCTGAAGATTCTATAGTTGAGTCAAACCCTTGTCTAAATAACCATATCACCCAGAGAAAGTCTTTGTTGCTGTTGTGTTGGTTTTGTATTTACATTTTAAGATTTTTCCATTTAAAAACTAACTTAGATAGAGAAAAACAGAAAATCCAAGTGTTTTCCCTAGGTGAAAATACCAGTCGTCCTTAGGCTGGTGAACATTAGAAAAATCAAAGCTCTGAAAACATTAGAACATTAGAAAAAAACATTAGAATAAATTTACTTTTTTGGTAAAAATCAAATAAATACCTCTAATTAAATCAGCAGTTCAAAACTTATAGCTATAAAGAAAGATTCTTGTTGTAGTCTTAAACTTGAGTCAAGCCATTATTATAAGTTAAGTCCAATAAATTTATGTAAAGGTCTAATTTATTTTTACAGAATTTCAATTCAAAATCCTCCTTACTTCCATGTAGAAAAATACTTAGTGATTGTTTTAAAAGGAAAATGTGGTATGTGTAAATTCAATAATTATGTGGGTTTTGATATCGAAATTTATGCCGGTCTGACTTTCAAATTCTGTATGACCTACCTTTCATTCATGTTACTCTAAGAAAATGTTAATTACATGATTCATGAAGACATTGAAAAAGATTTGCTCATTTGACACTTGCCATAGTTGGTTTTAGTAAATTGTTGCTTGTTAATTTGGACTACCTTCCCACTGCTATGATGCATAGTATCCCAACTGAGGAAGGACTTGACTTGGCTGAAAAAGGCATAAAAGAGATACAATTAGAGTCACAAAATGTAAGTATGAAATAGCAAGTGGAAATGTAATCAGTTTGAAAATTTCTCTTATAATAATAATTTAGAGTATTCTTAATGAAGTCAATATCATAAACTATGGGAAGAAAGTCATTTTAGAGAAGGTTATTTATTTATTTGTCTTTATTAGCTCAAGGTTCTTTAATGATGATTTCTTTGAATCAGATTTTTTTCTCTGATTCGTAAAGATAAATTTAAGGGTGAAGACCTTGGATTATGAAAGAGATCATGAAAAGTACATTTAGATTTCAACTACCTCGGTATTAAATATGAAAGATCAAGACTAAATAGTTAGCTAATTACTTTTTGTCTGGTTAGAGGAGAAAATATTCATCTGGTTAGTCTTTGGTCACCTGGGTCTTCACCTTTATTATGCATCATAATTAAGTCATGTTAGCTTCAGCTTCAGGAAAATAACATTGCTTTTGTACATTTCACAGTCATAAGAGGACCCCCTTTCTCCTTGATACATTGATGTTCACTGATGCATTTTTAATATTCATTTATTTATTTATTTGTTTATTTTTCAATTTTCAAATTTTCTATTTTCAGTGCTTTAAGATTGATTGTTTATGCACCACACCCAGTGCTCCATGCAATATGTGCCCTCCTTAATACCCACCATTAGGCTCACCTAACCGCCCGCCCTTTCCCCTCCAAAACCCTCAGATTGTTCTCAGAGTCCACTGTCTCTCATGGTTTGTCTTCCCCTCCGATTTCCCCCAATTCACTTTTCCTTTCCTTCTCCTAATGTCCTCCATGCTATTCCTTATCCTCCACAAGGAAGTGAAACCATATGACAATTGATTCTCTCTGCTTGACTTATTTCACTCAGCATAATCTCTTCCATTCCTATCCATGTTGATACCAAAGTTGGGTGTTCATACTTTCTGATGGAAGCATAATATTCCTTTTTATATAGAGAGCATATCTTCTTTATCCATTCATCTGTTGAAGAGCACTTGACTCTTTCCACAGTTTAGCGATTGTAGCCATTGCTGCCATGAACATTGGGGTATATATGGTCCTTCTTTTTACTACATCTGTATCTTTGGGGCAAATACCCAGTAGTGCAATTGCAGGGTCATAAAGTAGCTCTATTTTTAATTTCTTAAGGAATCTCCACTCTGTTTTACTAAGTGGCTGCACCAACTTGCATTCCCATCAAAAATGTAAAAGGGTTCCCCTTTCTCCACATCCTCTCCAACACTTGTTGTTTACTGTCTTATTTAATTTTGGCCCTTCTAACTGGTATAAGGTCGTATCTCAATGTGGCTTTGATTTGAATCTCCCTGATGGCTAATGATGATGAACATTCTTTTATGTGCTTGTTAGCCATTTGTATGTCTTCTTTGGAGAAGAGTCTGAGGAGAACATGGGCAGTAACCTCTTTGACATCAGTCACAGCAACTTCTTTCAAGACATGTCTCCAAAGGCAAAGGAAACAAAAGCAAAAATGAGCTTTTGGGATTCATTAAGATCAAAAGCTTCTGCACAGCAAAGGAAACAGTCAACAAAACAAAGAGGCAACCCATGGAATGGGAGAAGATATTTGCAAATGACACTACAGACAAAGGGCTGATATCTAAGATCTATAAAGAACTCCTCAAACTCAACACTCAAAAAGCAGATAATAACATCAAAAAATGGGCAGAAGATATTCATTTATTTTAGTTTGTGATCTGTTTTCCTCTTTCTCATTAATGGTATGGAATAATTCATTAAATTTCTAGTATGTGTTTACAATATTGTGGCTGATTTTCACTCATATGCAAAAGGCAATGTAAAGGGAGTTAAATAGGACTGAGGAGCAGTAAGATGTTGAGAGCAAATAGTCACAAGAATTTGTATGCAAGACTGTCTCATTTATCCCCATCAATTTGCAGTGCAAATAAGAACGTGCAACCCGGTTAACTGTACCATGAATATTCATGCCGGATTGTCTGTATTTAGAATCCAAAGAACTACGAGCGTGTTTTCACATAATGTTGCATTAACATATGTTTGTCTATATAATTTTATTTTTCTTTGAATAAAAATAAAATAAATAAGTGAATATATTACCAGACTGGCAAGATGGAGAGAGGAACGGGGTTTGATAGAGGGTCTATGGTTGTCAGACCTGGATGATGATCAGAATCACCCTCCCATTCATTAAAAATAAGAATTCCCACTTGATCCCGGGATGGTGGGTGGGGTGAGGGGGGTGAGTAACTCCAGGACAGTAGTGACTTTTCCGATGCAGCTAACTTTTCCCAGCATGTGTAAAATAGTCCCCCAAATCCTGCTTGCTTTTCTCCATCAGCAAAACCGTTGCCAGAATCTCACCATCCTTGTTGAATTAATCTTGACTGATGAGTCACTGTCAGAAAAGGATTGTCCCAACAGCCTGTCCATTCCATGCTGGTAAAGAGGGGCACATGCCGTGATGAAGAACACTCAGGGTTGATCGACTCACGGTGCTAATATTTGAGCAACTTTCTTTGAATGTCCTCAGCCTCTAGAAGTCCAACGCACTAGCCATTGAGCCACGGAGCCACCTTGAGCAACTTTCTGTATTTATTCTGTATTTTATTCTGTATTTGAAGAAAAAGGCATAACGTTTTATACAAACTATACACATTTTTAAACTCCATCTAAGATGATCCACTCATTACCTTCACGAAAATGTTAAATGTTTCAGGGGCGCCTGGGTGGCTCAGTGGGTTAAGCCATTGTCTTCGGCTCAGGTCATGATCTCAGGGTCCTGGAATCGAGCCCCACATAGGGCTCTCTGCTCAGCAGGGAGCCTGTTTCCTCCTCTCTCTCTATCTGCCTCTTTGCCTACTTGTGATCTCTGTCTGTCAAATAAATAAAGAAAAAATCTTTAAAAAAAAAAAGTTAAATGTTTCAAGTTACCGAGGAAAATAACAGTCCAGGGATATTCATCAGAAAATAAGATAGATTAAGTATGAGGAAACCAGTGATATGGAAATCATAATATGATTAAATGGAGTGGAAGCATTATGATAAGTGAAAGGAATCAGATGCTAACGGTGTCATTCTTTATTTATGTAACAGCTAGGGAAAGTAAAATGTATGGCTAAAATCAGATCAGTAGTTTCCAGGGGACTGTGGTAGAAGCAGAGGATTGACAATCAAGGGCCATGAGAGGGTTTTTTTTTTTTTTTTTTTTTGATGGTGATGAAAATATTCTATATCTTGATGTGGTGGTTAGATGATTATACACAGTGGCCAAAACTAATAGGAAGGCACACCAAATATGGTGATTTTGGTAAATGTTCAATGTATGTAAAATCCATCTCAGTAAACTTGACTTGAAAAACAAAAGGAAGACTCACAGAAGGGGGAAAAAAAAAGGTGAATCATTGTGGAACAACATTCATAACAGACAATTTTAAATTTCTCTACTGTGAGCCAATGCATTCAAAGAGATGACCAGCAGGAATATAAAGCTATGGCTGAGCCGGGAATTGGAGATGATTCCTGTATGTATTATAGTTTAAGATTCATGGATAGCTATGAAACTCAATGGCTCCTATTCCTGGGACTCAGCCAGTAAGAGCTGTTGTTTCATTGACCTCTTGGCCATTCTATATTAAAATAAAACATAGGGGAGTAGTAATGAAAGCAGGGATTCCTTATGAAACATTTTTGTTGGGTTACGTATTTGTTGCATATATCGGAATTGACTTCTTCAGCAAGTCTAAGCTAGATTTTTTTTTCATCTCTAAAATCAGAGCGCTAAAATCCACCTTGCATGTGGACTAATGCATGTGGAAGCATTTTGTTAATGGTAATCTGAAATCTGCCTTTATGGGGAGTCCTGGAGTCATGACACTATGTTCCACATTAGTAACGGCCCGATTATTGTGTTCATTTTCAATACTGCTAAGGCGATGAAAAGAATCTGGTGAATCATAGCAATGAGTCAAGAGATAGAGAAGAGGCTCGATGGAAGAAAGGTTAAAGTGGTAGGAGAGAGTTGATGTGAAAGGAAAAAGTAGCCGGAATCGGGCCCATCCATGTTTCCATCTGGAGAATGGAGGTCAGCCGTTACTCATCCCCAGAGTCATCAGCTTTAAGAGTGGGCGCTCATTTACAAATGACAGAAAACACGAGAGAGTTCAGGCAAGCATGGAAACTTCTTGAATCAAATGGCAGCTGCATACTCGAACAGCCTTCAAAAGGAAGTTTACTTTCTGGGGCGTTAGAGAAGCCATCGGTGAAAGGATTCCGATTTCACTTACCCAGAACCTGGGTATGCCGGGTCACTGGGTGAGGTGGTGACTACCAGTCTGTATGGGCAGGGAGCTCAGATATTATGTTTATATACTAAGGGTAACTGTGCGGGGCTGGCTGAGAGCTCAAGCCCGGCCCCACGTTCAAGATTATTTCCCTGGTCGTCTGTGGACTGCTTCAATAAGAATCACTCAAAAAACTTAAAAATTGCAAATATCTGGACACCGTCATGCCAGCAATATTTAGATTCTTTGAGAACTGGACACAGAATCTAAATTTAATATGTACCCCAAGGTGATGTGGACACACAACAAAGGTTGAGAACTGCTGTTTTAAACAAATAACCTAAAAATCTGAGTCACTGCTCTATTCCTTTGCAATTCTCTGGGTTAAACTTGTGTCCTATTTTCCAGAGTTCCCTAGTTCCTACCTGACTTCGTTAACCTCTATAATATTCTCATTGATAATTACTATTTTCTACCATCTTTATGAACAATTACTAAATTTTGCTTATTGGTTGTTTGGCTTTTTAATTGTCCAGTTAACAGGGAGCAAACATACAGTCTCTCCTCCATCCCACCAGCTGACACACATACACTTTTCTATGCATATCACAGCCACTTGGACTTTATAAAGGCAGCAGGGAGAAGGGCATTGGTAAAAATAAATATTTAGGAACACCTGGGTAGCTGTCATTTAGCATCTGCTTTCAGCTCAGGTCATGATCCCAGGGTCTTGGGATGGAATCCCACATTGGGCTCCCTGCTGGGCAGGAAGCCTGCTTCTCCCTGCTGTGTTCCCTCTCTGGTTGTCAAATAAATAAATAACATCTTTAAAAAAATATTTAAAAACTGCATGAGAAAATCAGTAAAAGAACATACAGTTATTTTTTTCTTAAATAAGACTATAGGTAGAACATAGGGGAATTTTATGGCAGTGGAAATTTCCCATATGATGCTGTAATTGTGGATACATATCATTATGCATTTGTCAAAATTCCTAGCATATACTGCCCAAAGAGTGAACCCTAATATAAATTCTGAACTTTAGTTAATAATAATATATCAATATTTGCTCATCAATTATAACAAATGTACCACACTAATCAAGATAATGGGAAAGGGGTGCCTGGGTAGTTCAGTTCGTTAAGCCTCTGCCTTCAGCTCAGGTCATGATCTCAGGGACCTGGGATCGAGCCCTACATCCGGCTCCCTGCTCTTCAGGGAGTCTGTTGCTCCCTTTCCCTCTGCCTGCTGTTCCCCCTGCTTGTATTCTCTCTCTCTCTTTGTCAAATAAATAAATAAAATCTTTGAAAGAAAAAAAAATGGGAAAAAAATGAAACCGAGTGGAGAGAAGAAATACAGGTTTGTATTTTCTAGACGTTGAATCAACGTTCTAGACGTTATGTTATGCCTCTTGGCTTTTATGAAAGACCTATGTTAGTGCTTGTTTTCACTAACTGAAAGAATTCTGAAGAGGATATTATCTTTTATTTTTTCTTTAAAAAGTGATAAATGAAAGTAGTATTCACTATTTGGTTTTCAGTGAGCCGCTACAGAGAGGCTGCACAAACCCTGGGCAATGAGTGTGGTAGATTCTTCCCTGGGAACCATATTCAGTATCTCGGCATCAAGCCACGACAGGTTTAAACTGTCTCTGAGCATCTGTGCATTATCTTGATTTATTTTGTCCATCCATTAGCAAGATGTATGCTTAGATATCAGAACAGCCTAAGAGAGATTATTTTCTGGATCTAGGAATGCTCGAAAATTTTCCCCATATACATTAAAGGTAATTGCTTTCTTCGCTGTACATGGTTTCAGCTTACAGAGGTCATAGGAACGCTCCACTTTCAGATAGCAGGAGAAACCTTCATCTGGTAACTGTACCATTTGCTCTCTGTCCTCCTTCCCTCTCCTATAGATCCAAGAAGGTTGATTTTTCAGTCTGTTCAGTTTTTTCCTTGTTGTTAGAAGTGACAACTTCAAAGCTCCTTATATATGGAGCCAGAAACTAGAAGTGTGAGTTGTATATTTTTGCTAATGTAATTTTAAGACTGATTTACCAAAATAATTGAAATAAAAAAATAGAAGCCCTGTGGGTTTGTTAAAAAATTATGACTCTTATTCCTAGGTTTAAATATACGACCTTGTTTAAAATTTTTCTCTGCATTCATGCACATTTTTTTCCTTGATATTAAAAATACAAGAATTTTAAAAAATTTGGTTGAAATAAATGTCTCAGGCTTATACGAATGTGTGTTTCTAGAGAAGGAAAAACATCAAGCCAAAAGGAATGAGACCATCCTCTTCTCTAAGACTTATGAGAAAATAAGGCTTGGCGATTTTTACTTCTGATTTAATAAATCTGCGAAAAGAGATCCATAAAAATGGTGGCCGATGGAAAGTATTCTAGAAAGCTGAGCTCTGGTGACCGACCAGTGCTGCTGTTGTTGTTGTTGTTACATTCTGCCTGGTTTACTGGTGCCTTGAGATCCATTCCATGACATTTAGGCCGACTTTTGCAGAGTTTCTCCTCACTTTGTGTATTATGTTTCTTGCTTCTCTTTTATATTCTACCATTACCCCCATGTATGGTGTACATATGGCTGCTTCTGTGCCAGGCTCCTCCAAATCCCTGCTCTCGTGGAGCTTATCTTCTGGTGGGAAAAGAGCGACATATAATAACATCAAATGGAGAAGGAATCCAGACCACATAATATAGTTGAATAGTGGTATATGCAATGGAATAGAAGCCAAGGAATGTGATAGTGTATATGAGTGGGTTCAGTAATGCCTCATTCAAATGTGACATTTGAGAAAAGACCCGAAATACATGAGACAGTGAGCCCTACAGATCTATACGGTAGAGTGGTAATTATAGACTAGAGGAAGATAGAATGCTTAGACTTTAAGGCTATGCTATGATGTTCCAGGAAGAACTGGAATGGAGCCAGCGAAGGTCAGAGTGGTAGGACATGAAGTCAGAGAGGTAGTAAGGAGCATTTATTGAGCGGCCAGATTTGCAGTAGAGGTTACCAACAGGTAAGGATTATAGCCCAAACTGAAAGCATGAGAAATAAAGAAGAAAGAAAATATGTATTACTTATTACATAATTCAAGATACCAGAGATACTTGTGGGCACATCTTCTTTTCCTACTAACTCTTACATTGCTTAAGCAGAGTGGGAATCCACTGGCTTGCTTGGTTGAGAATTCTAGGATCTGAGTTGGCTTCCGAAATGGGAAAAACACCAGGGACTCTCCTTCTCCTACCATCTCTGATGTCTTCCCTGTTAGCATTATTTAAGTCTTAATGTAGTAAAAGGTCACTTGTGGATAGTTCTAGCCTAAAGAATTTGGATGCAATACTACAAAGAAATTAGGGAGATAGAGAGAAAGAGAGAGAGAGAGAGAGAGAAAAGAAATTGATTCTCCTTTCCATCAATGAAGAGGATCTTGGGCATGATTCACATTGTCCCAGTCTGGGTGAACTAATCATCACAGCCAGGGAAAAAGGACATACTGATTGGTTAATTGGTCAACTAGGGCTTACTTCTAGAGCTAGTTTCCCAACAAAATTCCATTCAAATTTTATGACAAGGAAGAATAAATCTAGAGCAATAAAAGCAGGTGTTTACTGAAAAGTAGAATCTCTTAAATCTATATATCTCAATTTTATCTTCCATGCAAGGCCAGATACTGTGAAGTCACCGAAGACGTGCTGTTCTTCCAAAATAGTTTTGTTTTGTTTTCTAATTTGTCAGGGAGAGAGAAAGGTAGATGGACTGAGAGTACAAGCAGAGAGAGCAGCAGGCAGAGGGAGAAGCAGCCTCCCCACTGAGCAAGGAGCCCGATGTAGGACTCTATCCCAGGACCCTGAGATCATGACTTGAGCTAAGGGCAGAGGCTTAACTGACTGAGCCACCTGGGTACCCTTTCCAAACTAGCTTTTCTTTTCTTTTCTTTTCTTTTCTTTTTTCTTTTTTTTTTAAAGAATTTTATTTATTTGACAGAGAAAGATCACAAGTAGGCAGAGAGGCAGGCAGAAAGAGAGAGAGGAGGAAGCAGGCTCTCCGTCGAGCAGAGAGCCCGATGTGGGACTCGATCCCAGGACCCCGAGATCATGACCCGAGCCGAAGGCAGTGGCTTAACCCACTGAGCCACCCAGGCGCCCCCCAAACTAGCTTTAACATGAATCCTACTTGTATGCCAGCATAGCCCAGTGGTTAATAGGAAGTGATTATCATTAATAATACAATAATATGCAAAAAGATAATAGTTTAAAATAAGACATGGAAGGGTTTTGTTTTGTTTTGTTTTCCAATTTCAGGAGCAAGTATAAAATCTATTAAAGAATGTAGTTATTAAGATTTGACTGTAGCCCTATCTCTTCCTGCCCATTTTATATGATCTGTTTTTTGAACTTCTGAGTAACGTTTAATTAAAATCTTAATTTGTTATTAGTACTTAAGGGATGCATCATGCCTTGTGTTTGATCTTTCCATTGTTGGACTAAAAAATTACCTCAAAATTCAGTGGTTTAATAATAAACATTTATTATCTCACAGTACATGTCTGTCAGAAACCTGAGTTTGCCTTTGCTGGGTACCTCTGGCTCAGCTCAGGTTTTCTTATGGTTCAAGCTCTCTCAGGCTGGGGCTGTGATCATTGGTCATCTCGAGGCTAGTTCTGGGAGAAATTTGCATCCAAACTTACTCACAAGGCTGTTGGCAGACCTCAGGTCCTAGATTGACCATAAGCATGAGTTCCTTGCCAACTGCTTGCAATGGGGCAGCTTACAACATGGTAGCTGACTTCCCCAGAGTGAGGTCTCTGGGAGAAAGTAAGAGATGGTGCCCAAGATGGAAGCCAGGATCTCTTTGTCATTTAATCAGAACTACTGCCCCATGGATTTCACACTATTCTATTTGTGAGGAGAATCCCACAAGGCTCAACCTATATTCAAGAGAAAGGGATTATCCAGACACATGAACACCAGGAAGCAGGAATAATTGGTGGCTACCTCGAGGCTTCCTACCCCAATCTGGGCATCTCATCTATCTATAAAGTAATGAACAGAAGGAGGTCCTCAATAAAAAATTGTTAAGTGACAAGTGCTTCTTTTAAAATTAATTATCTCTCCAAAAAGAAGTGTTTTATAAGAATTTAGTCTGTCCAACAATTTAATTTTAGGAAAAGGCATACTTACCTTCAAAAGAGTTTTTGGATTATTTAGTATATTAGGACATTGACATATTTTGCATAGCTCCAGGGAGTAAAATATAATCTGAATGCATGGTAAGCAAAATTAGGTGATACTTCATTTTAACAAGATTATGTTAATAGGATTTTGTCCTTTGAAGATGAATCCTCTGATTTGAAATGCTTTAGTGTATTTATTCTCTGCCTAAGGTTTATTTTATCCTTCAATTTTCTAACTTTTGTAAAGCTTAAACAAATATCGTTGGCATTTACTTTGAGATTCTCCAGAATTCCTTGAAAATACCCTCTCTGAAGTTTTACTTCACATTAGAAGTATAATCTGTAAAGAAAAATGTCTCAGTGTATACAAAATTAGAAGTAAAGGATATATTTGAGTAAATTCTCAAATAATAAATTTCTTAATTTGCTAGATAATGAAAAAGATCATGAGACAAAACTGTTTCTTTTTCAGATTTATTTTTCTGTTTCAATATTCTGCAAGATTGAGAAGACAAAATATAAGCTTTGGTGTAAGGAGTTGATGAATCCTGATTTTTTTTTAATATTTTATTTGTTTTGTTTTTTAGATTTTATTTATTTATTTGACAGAGATCACAAGTAGGCAGAGAGGTAGGCAGAGAGAGAGAGAGAGGGAAGAAGGCTCCCCACTGAGCAGAGAGCTCGATGCAGGACTCGATCCCAGGACCTGAGCCAAAGGCAGAGGCTTAACTCACTGAGCCACCCACGCACCCAGATGAATACTGATTTTAAGTGTGATGTTGGGCAGTAACTCTTAGTCCCTATATGTAAATCAGAAATAAACATGGCTTATGTATTTTTAAACCCTGGATAAGACAAGACACAAAATGCTTTATAAATTCCCAAATAATAGAGAAATAGAATGGATTACTACTAGGCAACCAAAAGACATGAAAACATAGATGGAAAATGCTCTCTAATGTCTTGATACTGCCTTTAATAAAGTAGAATTTCTGGATTGTAATACCCAGTTTTACCATTTATTAAATGTCTTCCCTTTATCAATTTCTGTGATAAACATTGGAAATATAAAGATAAAAACACATAAGCATTGCCTTCACAGTACTGAAAATTTATGGATGAAAACTGTAGTACAACTAGGCATTTAATAAAAATTGGGGAAAGTGTCCATAGCCTAATACAAGATTGATTCATTAAGTCTTTAGTTAATAATTGTACCCAAATTTAGTTGCAGGCAAGTATAACCTCTTCCCAGATCAATTTTGAGGGTAATGACGTGAGAAAGAATGTCTTTAAATTGCTTCATTCTGTCGGTTTCATTGCAGGATGTAATAAATGTTTTCAGATGCAGTAGTCATCTTATTTGAAATTTTTCAGGAATTCTCTGTAGACATGTGAATTTGTGGATACTGAGGATATTGAAATGTTGACACTATATTGACTTAAAATTATTTCTTCCCAACTGTGCTAACAAAAGACAGTATTTCCTCACTCATTAAGCACCTAACGTTTATATTGTTTGGATGGATGTTTCCTCAAGGAAAAAATAATAATCTAGCTATTTGCTTAAATAATAACAATGTATTCTTTACAAAAGTTGACCTTCATATCTATCAACCTGTATTAGTGTAGGCAACAATGTCTTAAATCAAACTGGTTTACATAAACTAACCTCTATTTCTTTCTCATGTTGTGCAAGGCCTATAGTTTGTTGGTGGCTCTGCTCTAAGTCTATGATTTGACTGAAGGTCTGCCCCACTTGACTTGTTGTTTTTTTTTTTTTTTTTTTTCCGATCTAAGCTAAAGGAACAGTTTCTGTCTGGGATATTCTATTCTTGTGGCAGAAAGCAAACCCAAAGGAAGGCCAAGCTCAACTAGTTCAGTTAGATTAAAGCTTTTGTTCATTCATGGTTTGTCATATCTATTCAAAAACCATTGACCAAGGTAAGTCACACAGACAAGGTTGATACCATCGGGGTAGAAAAGGAAGAATATATTTTCATAAAAATAAAATCTATGACAGAACTTTATTGTAGAGAGAGTAGAAACTGTTCTTATTTAAAGATACGCACTTAAAATATATCATGTAAGGGTAAATATGGCTTAATAGTTGAGAACACGAGATGTGAGTCCATAGATTCTAACCCGATTCCTGGCTCTGCCACTTACTAGCTCTGCAGCCTTTGGTGTTTCCCACTTCATCTATAAAATGGAAATAATAATCCATATTTCAGAATAATTATCCATATGTGATAAGACAAAATTTATGAAGAACCCAGTACCGTGTCTAGAACATGGTAGTCACCTTGTAAATGCAACCTTTTACTTTAATTGAGATAAATTTCCTAAGTCACTTGGCGATTAAGTGGGAAGAGCTGTAATGAAATAAAGATGTTTCAGCCTCGTGTTCTTCGAGAATGCTTATATATCTCCATACTAAATGGTTCTTCTCAGATAATAGTTTACTGTTAAGTCTGAATCTGATCAGCACTAAATGGGGATTTCAAAAACATCATGCAAAAACAGTTCTAAGGAAGTATGAGAAATTTGTATTGGAGTATACTTCCCTCCTTATTTCATAAAGCATGGGTAAACAAAAATGTTCTGTTACAGTTACAGAGTTTTTTTTTAAAAGAATGTAATTATATATCCCCACAACATCATAAATCACTTGATGAATTGCCATATTATTTCTTTTTAAGTAAACTGGTTTTAAGATAAGTAAATCACTTGACAGCTTTTCTTCTCTTTCACTAACTGGTAAGCCTTTATTAGTATTCTAATCAACTCCCTGGAAACTTGCCTTTGCACATTAGATATTTTCCTTTTTGAATTTGAACATTGACTAAATTTGTCTTCTACCATGACTTTCATTAAATAAATGTGATTTTATTGAAAAAAGGGTGTTTTTAAATAAGCTAGTCATGTTTCTCATGAAAAATAATTTTATAGTACAAATTATACAAATTGGTTACCTGGTGCTACATTATTAATTTTTTATATAACAGCAGATACATACACTGATTTGCAGACAAATCCAATGGCACAAAGCCTAAAAAAAGGTACAATTAAAACAAATCCCAATAAATAGTAAATATATATATATATATGTATATATATATATATAATGCTTACTAAAATTAAAGAGCTCTATCAGGTTATAAAATCATTTTGGAAATAGATACTTGCTGATTTAGGATGAATGTCTGAAATTCCAAAGGAATCAAGTAAAAAATAACATAATGCAGAACATTTTATTTTTCAGTTAAATGGAGTGAGTTCACAAGGCTGTGGCTAGTCAATATGGTGCCATTGTGTGAATTAGCTATAAAACTCCCCTCCAGGGAGAGCCATTACAAGGCCCACGGCTTGGTGAACAGAGAAGTCACTGTATTTCTATCTCAGTCTCCCTCTTGGGCACATGTTATGGTGTGGGATACAAATTGTGCACATTGATGGGGTGCCCAAACGCTCAAAAGCATGTTATTGATGAGGCAAATCATCATTGTCTGGTCTTGAGCAAATCTTGATGATTTTCAAAGTCATTACAAATTGTAATCTTACAGTTTAAATTTCAAGTCCTCACCAATGATGATTATTTTAGGCATGACATCACTTAGCCAGTAAATAAACACAAATAAAGAGTGGAAATTGTTTTGTGTTGTTTTGTTTTAATGTTCGTGGCTGTAAGAACCTTATTTGGAACTCACTCATAAATTGTTTAGATTTAATGGGTTTAACATACATATTTAGGGAAGTAATAGGTGATGATTTATATTTGTTAAGGACTTATTTTAGTTAAACACTGTTTGAGGCGTTTTACATGAATTAAAATTTTTCCTCAGAATAAGGTAGATATTCCTATTGTTACAATTTCCCAGATAAGCAGAGTAGGGAAATGAGGCACCTGAGTTGCCCAGGGGAACATGCCTAATAAAACAGAAGGATTCTATAAATATTTAAAGGACAATTTAAGAAGTTGACCTTGATTCATCTTCATGTGACTAGGAAGCTCTTTTAAGGGATGTAGCCCATTTGTTATATCAAAGTTACTGCAAATGCAATTGCTTATTATTAGTCCATCATCCATTCAGTCATTCATTTATTTCAAATATATTTATTAAGCACCTACTATGTGCCAGTCACTGTTCTGGACACTGAGGATAGAACTATGAATCTCTAAACCTCATATAGCTTAGTAGGAAAGGAATGTCATTACAATATTTTTTTTTAAAGATTTTATTTATTTATTTGACAGAGAGAGATTACAAGTAGGCAGAGAGGCAGGCAGAGAGAGAGAGAGGAGAAAGCAGGCTCCCTGCCGAGCAGAGAGCCCGATGCGGGACTCGATCCCAGGACCCTGAGATCATGACCTGAGCCGAAGGCAGCAGCTTAACCCACTGAGCCACCCAGGTGCCCTCATTACAATATTTTATGCTGCTGCTCCTCCTCCCTCTCTTCTTCCTCCTTCCACCTCCTCCTCCTCCTCCCCCTCCTCCTTCTCCTCCTCCTCCTCCTCCTCCTCCTCCTCCTCCTCCTCCTCCTCCTCCTTCTTCTCCTTCTCTTTCTCCTTCTCCTTCTCCTCCTCCTCCTGCTGCTTCTGCTGCTTTTGCTGCTTCTGCTTCTTTTCTTCTTTTTGGAACATTTAATGTTCTCTATGTAGTTATTTATATGCCTGGAAAGCATATTTCTTTAGATCATTTAACTTTCTATAAAATGCTGCAGGGTTAGAAAATGTGAAACGAATGTTATTTTCATAGTGATGCGCTGGGCTTTTTATCCACTCACCTTGTATGATGTCTGATCCTGTGGAGTCTTTCAAATCTTGACTTGAAAGTGTACTTTGTATGCTACTGTGATTGGTAAAAATCAACACACTGTAACACTAAGCAAAATGGATATTGACATAAAGGAGAAATGTTTTAGAGGAACCATTTAAATTCCTGTGATGCCATGCAGTTTCCCATAGTTTTATCTTGAACAAATGCACAGGTTGTTGAGACAAAATAACTGGTGATTATTTTATTTTATTTTTTTTTTTGGTGGTCAGAATCCTGACAGCTTCAAACACTGAGAACATGAATGTAAAACGGAAAGTGAACAACAACAGTAAGAGATATTTACTCAATATCTAAAACAGCATTCTTGTTACACACAGCTCATGAATTTTATGTCATGAATGAGGATTAGAGCCATTAGCAACTAAACTGACCGGTATGTAAAGTTTACTAAAAGTTTTGTTTCTATTACCTTCTGTGAACCTGTCCTTAGTAAAATTGCAAATGGTAGAACATTAGAAGCAATGGAAAAAAAAAAAAAAAAAAAAAAGATTAAGGCTCATCAGTACAATTGTCCTGAGAAGTGGGAGAGGAAAAAAGCAGCAATCAAAATCATTTCTACCTGGGAGACAGCTTGGAATCATTAGGTGTAGGCGAAGACAACCTTTCACCCCTCAGTAACTCCTAAGGGCATTATCATCTGACATTCTTAGATGATAAGTTCAAATGACCCATAGTGCACTCTGTCTACATATTCAGGAAAGTGAGTATTGTAAACTTCTAATGTCAACACAGGTGTAATCAATGTTCTGTGACATTAATTTAACATTATTTAATAAAGATCATAAAATGAAAGTTAGACTTTTTAAAAATGAACAACAGATCTGGGAGTTTTATATTTCATGCCCTGTTAATAATATAATATTCCTTTTTTTTTCTAATATTTTTATTTGAAAGAGAGAGAGAGAGAGAGCGTGAGCCAGGAGAAGGGCAGGGGGTGAGAGAGAATCCCCAGAGGTCTACCCTGCCCCCTGAGTGTGGAGCCCACTCTGGGCTTAATTCCATAACCCTGAGATCATGACTCAAGCCAAAACCAAGAGTTGGTTGTTCAACCAACTGAGCCACCCAGGCACCCCATTAACATGCATTTCTAAAAATGTGACTCTCTCTAAGAGCACCTGGGTGGCTCAGACGGTTAAGTGTCTGCCTTCAGCTCAGGTCCTGATCTCCAGATTCTGGGATCCAGCCCTATGTGGAACTCCCAGCTCAGTGAGGAAACTGTTTCTCCCTCTCCCTCTGCCTCTTCCCTTGCTTGTGCTTTCTCTGTCTCTCAAATAAATAAATAAAATTTTTAAAAAATATTAAAAAAAATAAAATATGACTCTGCCAAGTCTAACAATACCCTCAGACAGCAGCTGTTTTCATGTTAAAATAAGTTCATCATACTTTGATAAATTGGTAACGTAATTCCTGATTGGAGAAGAGAAAACAATATCATTTAGACAACAGACTAGAATACGCTCATTCAAGCAACCAGACAATATTGGGTATTGTATAGATCTGTTTGATATCCTAAGTGGATATCCAAAGTTTTTGAGATGAGACCACTGCATATCCTTAAACCAATCAAAACCCAGTATCAAATATTAACATTCAGAAAAGAACTATCATATAAGATAATTAGATAGGATTTTTGATTAAAAGGATATCAGTTTAGGGCACCTGGGTGGCTCAGTGGGTTAAGCCGCTGCCTTCGGCTCAGGTCATGATCTCAGGGTCCTGGGATCGAGTCCCGCATCGGGCTCTCTGCTCAGCGGGGAGCCTGCTTCCCTCTCTCTCTCTCTCTCTGCCTGCCTCTTCATCTACTTGTGATTTCTCTCTGTCAAATAAATAAATAAAGTCTTTAAAAAAACAAAACAAAACAAAACAAAAAAAAAAGGATATCAGTTTATATCAGAGTTCAGTGAACATCTAAATATAAATGTGATTTAGAGATGTTTGGAATATAGACAAATGTCAAACCATTCTATGCTTTATTCCACAATTTATTTTCTCAGGGGAAAGAACTTATAATACTAGTATGTGAATTTAAAACTTTTTACATTGAGAGTCTTCTTACCCATCAATAAACAAATGGATGAAAACTTTGAACACAAAAATTGCTAGTACTTAATTTATAATCACTTAATTTACAGTGGATTATTACTCTGAAATGTCTGGTTTGGATTTTTAATACTTGATAAAGCTAGTTATAATCACACACACACTCGAACACACACATACACCCTCTGTCACTAGCACACTACATGTCTAACCTTGCCATTTTATTCTATTATTAAAAGGTGTTCTTTGAATAATTACTTGGACATTTGAATAAAGACATAAAAAGAGTATTTGATCCCATTGGAGACATTAGCACAGTATATAGCTAAGAAACAATGTAATTATAATTACCCAAAATATTCTTAAGCATATAAAACAAATAGCATTACCATTTTTATAATTATCCCATTATTAAAAATATATATGGCTATTTTTGCAAAAAGCATATTTGTGGGTACATCCTCTTTGTTTCATGAATTATGACTCCTAAAAAAAGAGGTTAAAAATTCAAGAATGTTTCAATAACTCGTTATGCTAACCAAAATGTTAAAGATATTTCTATTTAGTGGTAAATTTTGCTTGAAGAGTTGGCAAAACTTCCATTTTCTAAAAATATTTTAGGGATTTGCCAATATATATAATGATATCTGGAGGCTATATAAACATAATAATAGTAACTCTATAATAGACAAGGTAGTCTTTTCAACAATTATGAGGGAATAAACGTATAAACCATGCTACCTTGTTCAAAGTTAGCATTTCCTAACAAAAGCTTTTTTGATTACAAGTAAGTCGGGTTTTTACTCTACCTTAACCTTTACCAAAAAACTGGCTCTATTATTAGTTACAGTTAATGAAAAGCCTACATAATTCTTACATGCTTCCCATACTTTTCTAATTGGATTGTCCCTTATGTTCTTTAATTAGGTAGTTCCTTGAATTTTCATCACTAAAGGCATTTCTTTGGATTGAGGTGTTGTTTGAAGAGTTCGGTTAAAACCAACAAAAGTCCAGTCAAATTCCAGGAAGTGTTTTAGAACTGTACAAGCTAATGAAAAAAATATATATGAAAAGCAAAAGAGTTAGAACAGCTAATACAATTTAAAAAAAAGATAAATGAAGTTGGAGGATTCATCTGATTTTGGGACTTATATAAGGCTACAATAATCAAGACTGTGGTATTGGCACAATGTAGCAGAAAATAGAGTACAGAATTTATATGGTCATAATAGAAAGTTATTCACAATTTATATGGTCAATTTAACCTCTTGGAAATCTGTATGTAAATAAGTAAAACTTAACTTTTACTTCATAACACATAAAATGAAACTCAAGATACAG
The DNA here is from genome assembly GCF_964662115.1 of Mustela nivalis. Classification (NCBI taxonomy): domain Eukaryota; kingdom Metazoa; phylum Chordata; class Mammalia; order Carnivora; family Mustelidae; genus Mustela; species Mustela nivalis. The sequence goes on from NC_139026.1 coordinate 28,207,036, forward strand.
CATAGGCTTAAATCTAGGAGATAAAACTATAAAACTTTTGGAAGAAAAAAGAATAAAAATATTTGTGACCTTGGGCTAGGCAAAGATTTCTTAGAGCACAAAAAGCAAAACCATAAGGAAAAAAAATAGATAAATATGATTTCATCAAAATTCAATCTTCTGCTCTTGGAAAATACTGGTAAGAGAATAAAAAGGCAAGCTACAGACCATGAGAAAATATTTGCAAGAAAAGTCTGTCTCCTATATACAGTAAAAAAAAAAAAAAAAAAAAAAATAGGAACTTAAAATTTTTGTTCTTTATTATTGAGATATTGACATAAAATGTTATATTAGTTTCAGGTATATAACATAGTGATTCCACAATTGTGTACATTGTCCAATAGTGAGTATGGTTACCATCTGTCACCATACAATGTTATTATAGCACTAGTGACTATATATCCCTATGCTGTGCTTTTTATCTCTGTAACTAATTTGTTTTATAGCTGGTCATTTGTACTTCCTATATGCAACCTTCACCTACCTCCCTAACTACCTACCCTCTGGCAACCACCAATGTGTTCTCTGAATTTGAGAGTTTGTTTGGTTTTTATTATGGCTTATTTTTGTTTGTTTATTGTTTGTTTTATAGATTCCATATATAAGTGAAATCGTATGGCAGTTGTCGTTCTCTTATTTCATTTAGCAAGATACCCTCTAGGTCCATCCATATTGCCACAAATGGCAAGACTTAATTCTTTTTCATGGCTGAATAATATGCCACATCTCCTTTATTTATTCATCTATTGATGAACACATGAGTTGCTTCTATAGCTTGGCTATTGTAAATAATGCAGCCATAAGTGTAGGGTGTATATATCTTTTCAAATTAGTGTCTTCATTTTCTTTGGACAAATATCCAATAGTGGAATTATTGGATCATAGGGTATTTCTATTTTCAATTTTTTTGAAAGCTTTCCTATTGTCTTCCACAGTGGTTGCACAAGTTGACATTCCCACCAATAGGGCATAAGGATTACCTTTTCTCCAAGTTCTCACTACCACTTGTTATTTCTTGTCTTTTTTTTTTTTTACATGTTCCAACAGATATTTTATTTTATTTTTGTTTGTTTGTTTTTATTTTTTTTAATTAAATTTATTTATTTTCAGCATAACAGTATTCATTATTTTTTCACCACACCCAGTGCTCCATGCAATCTGTGCCCTCTATAATACCCACCACCTGGTATCCCAACCTCCCACTCCCCCGCCACTTCAAACCCCTCAGATTGTTTTTCAGAGTCCATAGTCTCTCATGGTTCACCTCCCCTTCCGATTTCCCCCAACCCCCTTGTCTTTTTAATAGTAGCCATTCTAGGAACAGCTGGGTGGTTCAGTCAGTTAAGCATCTGCTTTTGGGTCAAGTCATGATTCTGGGGTCCTGGGATTGAGTCCCACATTGGACTCCCTGCTCAGTGGGGTGCCTCTTTCTTCCTCTCCCTCTGCTTGTGCTCTCTATCAAATAAATAAATAAAATCTTCAAAAAATAGTAGCCATTCTGACTAGTGTGGTTTTGATTTGCATTTTCCTAATTATTAGTGTTGTTGAGCATATTTTCATGTGTCTGTTAGACATTTGTATGTCTTCTGAGAAAAATAATCTATCTACGGCCATACCACCCTGAATGCGCCCGATCTCGTCTGAAAAGTAATCTATTTAGGTCTTTTGCCCACTTTTTGATCAGATTGATTGATTATTTGTTTGTTTGTTGGTTTGTTTGGTGTTTAGTCGTATAAGTTCTTTATATATTTTGGATATTAACCCTTTATCAGATATATCATTTGCAAATATCTGTTACCATTCAGGAGGCTGCCTTTTTTGCTTTGTTGATTGCTTCCTTTGCTGTGCAAAAGAAAATATAGGAAGTTTTCATATTTAACCATAAGAATACAAAAAATACAACTGAAAATGGGCAGAAATATATCAACAGGGAATTCTTGAGAGAAGGTATATGGATTATAAATGGCAAGAAGAGATCCTCAGTATCACTAGTCATTCATAAAATAAAAACAGATAAAACCACAAATAAATGCTCTTACATGCACACTGGAAAGCCTGAAACAAATGAACAAGCAAGCAAACTATGTGACAATAGCAAGTATTGTTAAGGATGTGGAGCAACTAGATACTCATACATTACTGAAGGAAATCCAGAATGACATAGCCAAGATGATACAGCCAATTAATATATAAACTGCCAAGGAGCAGTTTGGCAATTTCTTGTGAAGGTCTAAAAATACTTAAAATGCAGCCCGATTCAGGTATTTATCCAAGAGAAATACATTCACACACGTACTTATACTAATGTTCACAGCAAGTTCACTTTCCTAATCGCCGCATACAAGAAGGGACACCCAATTCCATTACGTGGTGCAAGGTTAAATAAATATATTACATCCATACAATGGAATGCCATTCAACAGTGAGAAGGAGTGAATACTGAAATAGTCAACAAAATGGATGAATGCTGAAAACATTATGCTAAGTAAAAGAAGTCAAACACAAAATTTGTATGTAACATGATTCCATTATAAGGTATTTGAGAAATGATGAAACTACAGGGCTGGAAAACGGAGGAATGATTGCCAGAAGCTGAAGCAGGAAGAGGGAATGACAGAACAGGAACCCACAGGAATTTTCAGGGTCTTGGATTGTATTTTGATTTGGTAGTGGTTGAACAGTTATAGGCAACTGTCAAAATTCATCCAACTGTGAACTTTAAAAGGATGACTTTTACCATATATGTGATATACCTTCATAACCCTGATTAATGAAGAAAGAAAATAAAAGTCTTCCCATTTGATTCCACTTCACCTTCCAATACTGTATTACTCCCCAAACTATACATTGGGGACTTAATGAGATTGGTGTTTCTCAGAGCAGTTGACACAGACACCATTTTGAGTACAATGTAAAACACATTTGAAAGGGGAAAATGATTGTTCAATGTAATGAAATAACTGTCAATAGTTAGATCAAAAAACATAGATAAAGATATTGTCCTCACAACATGACAAGATGTCAAGAAGCAACTAATCCTAAAGTAAGGTGGGAAAATGTTCTATACCACATAGATAAAGCTCAAGATCCAGGAAATTCCTTGTGTGATAAAATTGCAGGTTAGTTGGTCAAGATTAAACTGGCAGTTATAAAAAAAAAAAAATAGTTAAGTAGACAAAGTAGGCAATCATTGTTTTTCATTATTGCTTTTTGTTTGTTTGTTTTTTACCAGCTAACTATCACTAAGCAAGTATGAAGGTTTAGGAAACAGTGGATCGCACAAAAAAGTATGACTTGATGTGAAGGGTGGGTCAAGAAATATTTGGAGTTTGGGAACTCAGTTGCCTCAAAGGAAGTTCATAGTTCTGCTGGGAAAGGAGCACAAGTATATGAAGGCAAATATGGAAATAAGCCCTCACTGACTTCAGTTTACAGTTCATGCCTTCTTATGTATTCATTATTAAAGACACATATTAAAATAAAACAACAAGAAACTAACTATAGAGCACCCATTAATTTAGATGCAGTGTGTTGTGTATTTGTTTTTATTTCAAATCCACTTATCCGTGGTTTAAATGAAGTTGTTTTGATCCAAGAGTACATTTGTTTACATTGTAGACCATCTCAGAATGATGTCATTGAAATTGTGCTGCAAAGTGCTTATCAACACGAACATAAAAAGGAGTGACTAGGACATAACGAACATTTAAACTTTAAATACCATGAATTTGTGAGGACTTAAGAGCATTCAGTCTGGGCACAGCAACTCTTTGCTAATCTGAATGGCTCTCTGAAGACCTTGGGATATTAGCTCTCACTGTGGCAAGGCTACTCTTTGTGGACAGTGAAAACCATGTAGCAGCCCCATGAAGGAGATTATCTTTCCTGCCATCTTTAGCACCTTCGTTCCATTAGCACCCTGCTCTTGCAACAGGCATTTCCGATTCATGGTGTCAGCTCTTGGTTGGCTGAGCCAACTCTTCTGCAAACCAGTTCATGGAAGGTTACACCTCACCTAAATTTGAAGTTTATTGCTTTCATCTCCCCTTTTCCTAGAATAATAGTGTAACTGATCTATCACTGGTTTGGAGTATGTTATATCTTTCTTGGTTTATTAAGAGACATTATCTTGTATACTATTGGCTTGTGAAATATTACTTTTATGAATTATAATTCCAACAGTCAACCTGTGTTAAATAAAGTATTGGCAAAGTCAATCTCAGTCCCTGAGCATAACTTGCTACAGACAAAACATAGAATACCTATCTGTATTTCTAGAGCTACATATCTGTAGAGAAAGGTATATAATACCACAGTTTTAATATAAACTGCTACATTTCCAGAGTTACTATTATTCTATAACATCATAAAAGTTTGACTTTGTAAAAACAGACAATAGCAAAGAAAAACCAAGGATTATTACTGCCAAGTTATGAAGGACTATCTCATGTTTACAATATATTATTATCTGTTCTCACACTCTCTCAAGTATTATGTTAAAAATACAGTTAAGGTTCATGTATTTAATTTCAATAATTAGAAATATCTTGTGCATATGAGAGAGAGAGAGACCCCATTTAATTAGATAATAATACAGTAAAATTTCATAGTCAGTATTAAATTCTGGATAACCTAGAACAAATCTTGTTTTCCTCTCTCAACAAATCAGCCTTTTGAGTCATTTTACTAGTTTAGCTGACATATTTTCAGTTGACTAAAATATTTTTCAAATGACTGTTCAGTTACTTTCCACAATCGTTTTAGTAGCTCAGGACTTGACTTAAAAGAAGAACAGGGGCACCAGGGTGGCTCAGTGGTTTGAGCCTCTGCCTTCAGCTTGGGTCATGATCTCAAGGTCCTGGGTTCGAGCCCCGCATCCTGCTCTCTGCTCAGCAGGGAGCCTGCCTCCCTTCCTCTCTCTCTGCCTGCCTCTCTGCCTACTTGTGATCTCTCTCTCTCTGTGTCAAATAAATGAATAAAGTCTTTAAAAAAAGAAGAAGAAGAAGATAGCTACTTGTTCTCATGAACATCTTTATCTGCAGTGTAGTTAATTTAAAAATAGCTAGCTAAATAAATAAATATAACCGAACAGTTAGTTTTCTTAACTAAAACATTATATCAGGGCTGGGTTTCCAACTTTTTATATCAAGAGGTTGTATTTTTGTTCTAAAACTGCTAATAAATAGTCGGGTTATAGGTAAAAGAAGTCCATTAGCCCGGCTTTTTCAGTACTAAGATAAATCAGTAAGCTCAGAACCAGGATCGGGTCCATATGCCAAGGTCAGAAATACTCAAACAAAGCTGGAATAAGGGAAAAAATAGCAAAGTAGAAATGAGCTCAAGGTTTCATAAAAGGAGCAGGTAAAGGACAGCACAGGAATAGGACATGCTTCAGTTTCAAACTGAACTTGAACTCCAATCTGACCCTGACCATCATGGTAATTCCCGAATTTTCAGCCTGACGTCTTCCTAACTGAATTCAATGTATTTGATCTTTTCTTCTCTCATCTCCTACCCGCCTGTTCTCCTCCCTTCCTCCCTTCATTCCTTCCTTCCTTTTGCTCTTTTCTTTCTCCCTTTCTTTCTAAGCCTCATCCAACAACTGTTCAATGAACACTAAACTGTGTGCTATGAACCTCATTAGGCCTGTGTATTTATTTTCAGTTATTTTAATATTAATGATGCATGATTTTATTTAATATTTAAAATGTTACTTAGTGGGCCAGCTGGGTGGCTCAGTCGACTAAGCACCCAACTCTTGGTTTTGGCTCAGGTCATGATCTCAAGGGTCATGGGACTGAGCCCCATGTGGAACTTCCCTCTCAGCAGGGACTCTGCCTGAAGTTTCTCCTCCCCTGCCCCTCCCCCCACACCTGCATAGGCACGCACCTGTGCGCTCTCTCTAAAATAAATAAGTAAATCTTGAAAAAAATGAAATGTTACTTAGTAACAAGGGACTTTTTCCTCCCTTTCTTTCCTTTTTTCCTTCTCTCTTTCTCTCTTTTTTTTTCTTTCTCATCTCAAACTCAAATAAACAAAGAGGCAATTTCTACATACCGCATATTCTCCTATCACTAATGAGAGTCTAGGCTTTGAAGATCCAGGCTATTAAGGGCTTAATTCAGGTTTTGTAGGTCTTGAAATTTAACTTTGAGGGCCTTTAAGAACAAGAATACAAAGGGCTCTTGGGTGGCTTAATCAGTTATGCCTCTGATTTAATTTCAGCTCAACTTGTGATCTCAGGGTTGTAAGATTGAGCCCCATATTGGGCTCCTTATCCAGCAGTAAGTCTGCTTGAGATTCTTTCTCTCTTCCTCTGCCCTTCCCCCCCCCATTTGCACCCTTTTTCTCTAAAAATAAAAAATAAAAAAAAGAAAAAAGAGAGACACAGAGAAAGAAAGAAGAAAAATTTATAAAAGAAAAAAAAAGAATACAAAATTATGAATTCAAAATGAAATATGAAAACAAACATTTACTTAGAATAAGGAAGGAAGGAAATTACAATAGATTATAAATCTTAAAGAAAAAAAGATCATAAAATCTATAAAATTGCTTAATTTATTGCCTATAATACTTTTTGTCTCTTTATCTTTTAGTTGTTTACTCTTTGATCACCTTTTTCACAGAACAATGATTTTACAATATTATCTATAGAGATTTATTCCTATAGGAAGGCTTGTCAAAGTGGATTTTTCTTTATAATTGATAATATAGAAAAGTTTCATCTCAATTCTGTTGACTGACCTATGAAATCATGCTAGCAAATGTAACTATAGATAGAAATGCTGCAAACCACATAGATACACGGTACTCCACCAAACTTCACTCCCCTTAACCAGATTTCCAAAACCCCCTCCACTACTCCCAGTGCCCCTCTACCCATGCTTCCCACCCCACTCCTATATTCCACACTAGAAGACAATCTACCCCAAAGTCAGAAAGGAAAGAGATGGTCGCCTAACTAATTGTGAATAACATCCCATAATTCTCCTTGCTGGCCTTGGCTTGCATGATTTTTGTAACAAAATAGCTATGAATGAAAAGAGAAAACAGGAGATTATAATTAAGAAGGTGATGGCTAATATTATGACTGATATTATTAACTAAAGGTATTTAGAAAATTAAATGAGGTAGGGAAAGCTTTTTTATTAATTAAATTAAATCAAGTGGGGAAAGATATTTTGAATAAATCATTTACTTATTCAAAAAACATTATTGAATTAGAATAAGTACATAACCATGAAAGATATGTAACAGTATTTCTAAATGTGATTATATTCTCAAAATTAACATACATTAAAATTGACTTGTTTTTGTTTTTGTTTTTTGCATTTGACATGAAATTATATGAGTTTTAACACATGCATAGCTTCATGTAAATACTACCACAATGCGCGTACGTGATTGTTCCATTACTCCAGGCTCTACATCGGATCTCCAGAACTTATTCATCCATAACTAGAAGTTTGTCCCTTTGACCAACATCTCCTCATCCCCAGGACCCCTAAATCCTAGCCCCCAGCAACCACCCATTCACTCCCTACATCTATGAGTTCAGTTTTTTTAGATTCCACTTACATATAGTTGAAATCATACAGAATTTGTCATATTTATTTATTTATTATTTCATTTGGCATAACGCCCTCAAGTTTCATCCCTGTCTTTGTAAATGGTATATTTGGATGCCTTCCATCAGGTTTATTTCTAGGGTGTTGAATTCTTGGTTTTGGTTTCTATAACTGGATATTGAATTTTGTTAAATGCCTTCTTTGTATAAGTTGATAAGATCATATTTTTTTCCTTTAGTCTATGAACAGGGTGAATTACATTGAATAATTTTTCACATATTGAACCAATCTAGAATTTCCAAGATAAATGGTGCTTGATTATGGTGTATAATTCCTTTTTTTAGGTTCCTGGATTTGATGTTAGTATTATGATGAGGATTATTTGAATCTACGTTCACAAGGAATATTTGTCTATGATTGTCTTTTTTCATGCTTTTCATGCTAGAATTACAATATCAGGATATTTCTGGCCTCATAAAATGAGTTGTATTCACTCTTATTCTATTATTTGGAAGAGATTATATAGCATTGGCATTGTCTCTTATGTGTTTCATGGAACTTTTCAGTGAAACTATCGAGCTACAAATGATGTTTTCAGAAGATTTTGAATCACAAATTAAATTTATTTGTTTTATAACTATTCAGCTTATCTCTTTCTTCATGGGTCAATTTTCATACCTTGAGACTTTCAAAGAATTGCCTTATTTCATATTAGTTGTTGTATTTATGTGTTTAAGTTCTTCACATTTTTGTTTTTCATTTATTATCTGTAAGATCGGTGGTGATATCCCTCTTTCATTTCAGTTGTTGGTGGTTTGTGTCTTTTCCATTTTTAATTTGTCAGTCTAGTTAAAAATTTATCAATTTTATTAATAATTGGAAACATAAATATATAGAGTATGTATTGCAAATAATATAAATGTTTCTATATAATTTTATGGTCAGTGCATATATTCATACATTTATTTATATTTGTATAGATAAATATATGTAGATGTAAATATAGATAATTTAATAGATGGACATGATTGGGGAAAAACATGAATAATTGGTGAATCTGATCCTTGTACTACTTTTGTAACTTTTCCTTAAATTTAAAATCATTATAAAGATAAAAAGTAACAAAATAAGTTAGCAAAAACACTAAATATTGAGAAGCAAGAGGAAGAGAATCAGATTACAATCACCAGAGCATTTTAGATTTTATGGAGGAATGGTAGAGGGTGGGATTTATTCAGCTGTGCATTGTGAACCCTTACATACAGTGCTAGATGTTAATTAGTATTAGTTAATTAATATTAAATAATTAATTAATATATAGAAAAACTGAAATTAAAAAATTTAAATTCCTAAGTATATTTTAAAAGAATTGGGAAAAGCAGACTGTGTGCTTTGCTTGTGTGAGACTCCGCAAGTCTCTTCTTGCTTTGCTGTGTTTGGCAGTTTGTCCTCTGCCATTGCTTAGGTCAGTCAGGGTCAGGGCCACCATACCTACTTTCAGAAATGAAGGTGGGATATCTGTCTGTAGCCCTTATCCTAATTTTACCATTCCACCATTTTATTTTATTTATTTATTTTTAAAGATTTTATTAATTTATTGACAAAGGAAGAAATCACAAGTAGGCAGAGAGGCAGGCAAAGAGAGAGGGGGAAGCAGGCTCCCCGCTGAGGAGAGAGTTCAATCCCAGGACCTTGAGATCATGACCTGAGCCAAAGGCAGAGGCTTTAACCCACTGAGTCACCCAAGCGTCCTCCATTCCACCATTTTAAGTTGCATTCTAGAAAGGTGGTGAGGTTTTATAATACCTTCAGTAATGTACCGAATTTGCCAGATTCCCATGTCCTCATTTGAAATAATATTAAAAACATTTAGACCTTTCTGTTTGTTTATAAGATCTATAAGCGAGAATAGCTAACTGAAATCTAGTCACCCCAACCTGACTGACACCGGTGACTTTAATGCAGTTGAATGAATCTCTCTTTGCCTTTTCTCTGTCCCTGTTTGTCTCTGTCTCTGACTCTCTCCCTCTCTCTCATCTATCCAGGTATCTGCTATCTGTTCACTACATACTGTGGCATACATACGGATGCCACATGTTTTCTTAAGGAAAGAATCAGTGACTTCTGTGATGTAACTATTACCTAGGTTGCTAAATTATTCCAGTCCAAATATATGTCTAATCATAACTCAATGTATCAGTAAAAAATGTTGCATTTTAAATGTTCACCTGTGCACTAAAAGAGAGATGTGAGGTCTGTTTTTGGCAAATGTGTTACCAACACCAGTAATTTCTCTTAGTTTCAAATATACAAGGTTTTTTTTTTAATACTGATTTAAGCAACTGTACTGTACCTACCAAATTCCACTAAAATATGTAATTTTGTCCAGACTCATTCATATGCTTCCTACATAGAACAACCCAGTGTATTTAATGCAGCGCCTTCTCCTGAACTCAGAAATGACCTCAGATACTATTTTACATTGATTATCAACCTATGTACACTGGTATGCATAAAAATTTAAATTCATAATGATTTATTTTAATTACTAAATATTGAAGTTCAGTTTAGACAACATGGAAAGATACACTGAGAATACATTAGCAGTTTTAATGTTAAAGGTAGTAAAAAGTGACATGGGCACTGTCCTTGCTTATAGCTATGGCTGGAAATTAACTTTTGTATGTGACAAAATTTGCTAAGATGTAGAATGTACGAGAAGAATCCTAAATAACTCATTAAAAAAAAACTCATTTGAAGTTTTTATTTTTTCTCCCCAGAATAAATGCATATGTGTCTTGTCAAAAAAGAGACTAATTAGTTTTGAGCTATTGCTTTGAAGATACCAGGCACTCTTTCAGGAGAATGATGGTGAAATTTTATCTTACATCTCATAGGCAAATGTATTCGGATGGTGAGGATTAATGGCTTCTTGTCATTGAAGCTTAGAAAATTAACCATTTCTATCTAGAAATGAATGAACTGGAATATTTTGGTGACACTATATCTCACCTGCGAATGCCCTTTATTTACAAAATAAGTAACTCCTTACAAAAATTCATGTTTATGTTTGGGAAGCATTAAAATGTGCCCTTTAAAAATATTATTTGCCTCAAGTCTATCAAGCTTAATGACTGTGACACATATCGAAGAAAAAACAAAATATTTCAACAGATTTTTTTCTTCCCCCTAATGCTATATAAGCAGTTTTCCCACTTGTTAAAAACTGTTTTGTCCTCCTAAAGTTTACTTGTCAGAAACAATAAAGAACAAAAAAGGATCTTATACTTTAAATTATGCTAGCCTTAGGCAAAATACCTTTGAAAGCCTACTGCCTCCTTCTTTCCTATTTCTAAAGATTACTGGCAATCTGGAGATACATTAAAAAGCCACTTCCACAATATTGCAGAAATTGGGGTAGAAGATGCACAAAGAAAGTAATATGTATATTAAGTCAAATTTATAAATCAAGGGAGAAGTGTGCTTACATAGGGTAGCAACAGAGAGAGGCAGAGTGGAGGAAGTCGAGCAACATTGAATGTAAGAGCAACTGTGAAAGAGAGAAGGATCTTTAGGATGATATTCCTTTCTTCAACAAAACCCAAATGTGCTCAAACAATGATCTTCAGGTTTCTGTATCATCAAAGAAAGAGGTCAACACATAGTTGAAAATGCCTACTGACCACCCACTGGCTTTGACAGTTCGACCCTAATTATTTCATTCTCTGTTCCCAGGTGAGAGTGAGAGCCTGGCAGTAAGGTAGGTTGGATGAAGTGAGCCTGATACCTATAAATGAAGCCACTATAGGATGTCAGTTTTACCTACAGATACAGGTGTTGTTGGCATTGAGACAATGTATGATATCAAGAATAAAGCTAAGAGTGGTGCAAATGTATTATTTGGTGTGTAAAGGACCACCCAAAGTAATATGTGATGTCTCAAAGTTTGTTTTGATCGTCAATAGTACTTAGTACACCAGGGATCATTTACCTGAACCAGAACTAAATACCGGCAAAAGCTGGTATAGCGATTTAGGAAGTGGACACCTGGATCACACTGTGGTAAACAGACTTTCCTGCTGTTTGGGAAAATCTGCTTTGATGGTTTAAAACCAAGGATTGGGAAAGGTCATTCCTGAGGCAGCAGGAAGCAGGGTTGTAGAGGATGGAAGGCTGAGAGAAGACAAAAGCTTAGAAATTTCACTAACTTTTCTGTTACTGTTCTTGAGGAGCTCAGGGTAGGGAGATGGAGCGTGAGGGGGGTTGACAACATTCATGGAGCCCCAAGAATCACTGAATATCCTTGAACGCTCTGGGGTTTTTAAACGGAAAGGCTGATATCATGTCGATATCTTGTTGAGGAGGGAATTTCTCCTGACTTTTAGGACACACTGGTACACATTTTCTAGAGCTGGGCAGCAGCGATGACATGTACCCAGATAGGGATGGATGAGAGATTAATCAAGTACATTCAAATGAAACTTCCATTCTGGAGATTATATATGAGTCCAATCATTATTCCTAATCTGAGTTACATGAATGATTTTCTAGAATGAAGCACCTATAATCTCTCAAAGGATGCCTTAGGAAGTGTCTCTACAGTGTTAATAATTGAATTTTAAAGAGAAATAAAGTGACTACCAGTTGGTATAACTAATATATTTTTAACATTTAAGGACATATAATTGGAATAAAGGAGCATGAAGAAATAGTTCTTAAAAAAAATTAAACCTCATAATCATTGCATTCAATTAAATTACAGGCTAGTGTGTTCTACTTTTGTAGCTAAATCAGGGATGCATGTACTATTTTGGGAAGCTGGGTTATAAGCTTAATACGCTGGTGTTTACGGGGTAGCATAGTCCATGAAAAGCCTTGTGCATTACCTTTATTGCCCTGTAATTATCCATTTAAGTGTTTATATGTTGTCCACTTTTCAAGACATCTTGCAATTAAGGCACATATTTTAATATCTTAATCATTTTATGGACCAACATCAGCCTAGACCTTTCCTATTCACTTAACTAAGTGGGCAATCAATACATTTTATTAAATGCATCAGAGTATGACTCAGCTAAACTTACTGGTGTACTTCCTAGTGAAAGATCACGTGACAATAGCTCACTCACACTGAAGAAAAATACTCGGGTAAAAATAACGAAAGCTCTTTGTTCTTAAATTTGACAAGGCAAACCTATAAATTGAAGGCAAATTTCATATGTAGTTATGTCCTTAAATGTTGTAATAAATGGCACAGGTGGAAGGAAATTAGTAACAGGAGCTACATATTGGAAGTCAAATGAGATGCAGAAAATGTTAAGGTCAAGCTTGACTAAAAGATGATGAGGTGCACATAATGTACAGGGATATGGCTAGATATGTAAATGAAGTCGGGTAATGGGTTACATTAAAAGAGAAGTAAGGGGCGCCTGGGTGGCTCAATGGGTTAAAGCCTCTGCCTTAGGCTCAGGTCATGATCCCAGCGTCCTGTATCAAGCCCCTCATTTGGGCTCTCTGCTCAGCAGGGAGCCTGCTTCCTCCTCTCTCTCTCTCTCTGCCTGCCTCTCTGCCTACTTGTGATCTCTGTTTGTCAAATAAATAAATAAAATCTTTTTAAAAAGAGAGAGAGAGAAGTAATTGGAGCACCATATATAAGCATTATAATGAGATTGCTAAGCCTTAGAAAGTTAGATTTTAAGAAAGAAAGCAGCAGCCAGGCATAGAAAAGCACATTTTGATCCTTGTCGTCTTATGTAATCACTGGAAGAGGCTCTTCCCACCCTCAGAGTCCCAAGCATGCTTCTTGCCCTGTCCCCAAAAAATCACTTTATGATTTTCTTACTGTGGAAAATTGCTTATAGTTCTGTAATAGCACCTACCAGTAGAAAAAGTTGATTTGGTCAAAAGGTGGCTGATGTGATTGAATTAATTAAAACTGCACTTTGACTAAGGTAATTTTGTGTGGATTTTTTTTTTTTTTTTTTGCATTTAAATGACAAATGGATTCAAATGTTATGGCCAATAATGGAAAACAAAAATAAAAACACTAAGCTCCTTCTATTGAATCAAATTAATACTGAGACTTTTATCTTAACAAAAAGTACTTTAAAAGATTCCAGTAGCAGAACTTACAATGATGAGACACAAATTAGTTCAATAGAGTACTTAAATCTAATTTATCAACTTTAAAACTATAATATTTTTAATTTGGAAAATAAGTAAATTTATAGAGTAAGTACTGTTTCCAATTCTCTTTTCTCAGCTAGTTCAAGTAAATAAAAATAACTTATCCTTACGTGTGTAATAAATACATGCTTAATCCTGTGTAAGGGAAGCAAAACTCTATTTCTGCCCCCTCTGGGGTTTTCAACTGGGACTCTTACACAAAAGATAGATTACCAAGAGAAAAACAAATGATTTATTAATGTGTCCAGTGCACATCACATGGGAGAAACCTAAACCAAAAGTAACTCAAATTGTAGCTTAGAATTCCAGTTTATATAACATCTTCAACAAAGAATAATACATTTGTAGAGGATTGGCAGGACAGAGGAAAGCAAAGTTAAGCTTCCAGGGACAGCAAACTATGGCAACATAAATATATGGGGGGAAGTAATGGAATGAGATTTGTTTTCAGATTCCTCTGGTGCCATCTCGGGGAATGATAAGTTTGTCTCCTGTTAAAGGAAAGACCTGGGAAGATATACACCCCCCCTTTCCGCAGGAAAGAGGGAGATTTTTCTGCATTTGCTGCTTCCGAATTGTCTTTAACTCAAAATGATTTTTATGTCAGAGAGCATATTTTGGGGTGACATATTCTGGTTTCTTTCAAGAAAAGAAAAAAAAACAACTAAAAAGAGGGAAATGAAAACCATATTCAATTTCAACAAAGAAAATGTCTGTTAAAACTTTGGCATATATCTTTAACTTGATACAAGTTCATTTCCTGGATATTTGTAATATTAACTCCATTGCACTGCTCTATTAAATGAATCATATTATTTGAAATGCTTGGAGGCAAAGGCTTTGGTGTCAGAATGAAGTTCAAATCTTGAAGTAGTTATATAGCTTCAGATTATTACTTGGCTTTGTGGCTGTTGTCATTTGCATGTTAGTTTATTTCCTGTGTGGCAGATCGAAATGTGTTTTTATTAAAAATTTGATTTGATACTGTAATTTTTCATTCTAGAATTTCCATTTGATACTTTCATTATACTTTCTATTTTTCAGATGAGATTTTCTGTCATTTCATTCATTACAAATGTATTTTTTAAATCTAGTTCAGCATGGTTAAAATAAATGTTTTAAAATCCTTGTCTGATAATTTCAACATCTGTAGCAACTTGGAGTTGTCCCCATTGATTATTTTATATCTTGAGAATAAGTTACATTTTCTTGGTTGCTCATATGTCAAGTGATTTTTCACTGAACACTAATTTTAAATGTTATGTTGTGGAGACTCTGGATCCTGTTGGATTATTTTCAAGGCTGTTGATTTTTTTTTTTTAAAGCAGGAAATTAATTTGATTTGATTCAAACTACAAACTGACTCTTGGGTGGCAGCTTAGGCCACAGCTCAGTTCTTCCTTCTCACCAGGTCATAGCTAGGCATTTTTTTTTTTTTTTTCCAACTGCCTCATGCTTAGGTGGCTAAAGATTTAGCCAAAGTGTTAGAAAGAATTTATACGAAGAATTTGGGGCACCTCCTCTTTGGATTCTTTTTTTCCTTTACTCTCCAACACATGTGATTGTTCTGAAATCCTTTTCTTCTTCAAGCCAGAAAAAATGACTTATCAGAGTTTTAGCCACATCTGAGGCAGCACGACTTCCTACCTTTAGGCTAAACTTAGAAAACACACACACATACACAGAGAGAAAACTCACACTTTGTGTTTCTTGTGTTTCCTTCTTTCAAGTGTCAAATTTCCTTTAGAATTTGCCTGACTTTTTTCACTCTCCAGAGCCTTCAAGTTTTTATTTTGATTTTTATTATCTCATCAGAGTTTATAACTATTATTTTTGATATTGTCAGTTGGTTAAGAATTTACTTGCCTGCATAAATATATATATATGTATATATATATACATATATATATTTTTAACTGTCAGGGAGAGAGAGAGTGAGAGAGGTTGCAGGGGGGATGGGGGGAGGGGGTGGGAGGAGAGGGATCTGGGCTGGTTACTATGAATAGTATGTTGTTTAAAGACTGCTTTCCTAGAAAATGTATAATTGAAGATGCCGAGTATCAGATACTCAAAATCCATTAGGAAAATATATGCATTACTAAATTTGCATTGGTGTCCTAGAGATCCTTAATGATATAGAAAACACTAGAAAGAGGGAGAGAGAGAAGGAGAGAAAAAGTATAATGTAGGCTATACTGAGTAGCCACAGTTTGGTTTAAGAATCTGGTTTCTTTTGCTGTGCAGAAGCTTTTGATTTTGATGAAGTCCCAAAAGTTTATTTTCGCTTTTGTTTCCTTTGCCTTTGGAGACATATCTTGAAAGAAGTTGCTGTGGCTGATATCGAAGAGATTACTGCCTAGTTCTTTTCTAGGATTCTGATGGATTCCTGTCTCACGTTGAGGTCTTTTATCCATTTTGAGTTTATCTTTGTGTACGGTGTAAGAGAATGGTCGAGTTTCATTCTTCTACATATAGCTGTCCAGCACCATTAAAAAAATAAAGAGGCAACCCACGGAATGGGAGAAGATATTTGCAAATGACAGTACAGACAAAAGGTTGATATCCAGAATCTATAATGAACTCCTCAAACTCAACACACACGAAACAGGCAAACATATCAAAAAATGGGAAGAAGATATGAACAGACACTTCTCCAATCAAGACATACAAATGGCTCTCAGACACATGAAAAAATGTTCATCATCATTAGCCCTCAGGGAGATTCAATTCAAAACTACATTGAGATATCACCTTATACCAGTTAGAATGGCCAAAATTAACAAAACAGGAAACAACATGTGTTGGAGAGGATGTGGAGAAAGGGGAACCCTCTTACACTGTTGGTGGGAATGCAAGTTGGTGCAGCCTCTTTGGAGAACAGTGTGGCGATTCCTCAAGAAATTAAAAATAGAACTTCCCTATGACCCTGCAATTGCACTCCTGGGTATTTACCCCAAAGATACAGATGTAGTGAAAAGAAGGGCCATCTGTACCCCAATGTTTATAGCAGCAATGGCCATGGTCGCCAAACTGTGGAAAGAACAAAGATGAATGGATAAGGAAGATGTGGTCCATATACACTATGGAGTATTATGTCTCCATCAGAAAGGATGAATACCCAACTTTTGTAGCAACATGGACGGGGCGGGAAGAGATTATGCTGCGTGAAATAAGTCAAGGAGAGAGAGTCAATTATCATATGGTTTCACTTATTTGTGGAGCATAACAAATATCATGGAGGACAAGGGGTGTTAGAGAGGAGAAGGGAGTTGGGGTAAATTGGAAGGGGAGGTGAATCATGAGAGACTCTGGACTCTGAAAAACAATCTGAGGGGTTTGAAGTGGTGGGGGTGTGGGAGGTTGAGGTACCAGGTGTTGGGTATTACAGAGGGCACGGACTGCATGGAGCACTGGGTGTGGTGAAAAAATAATGAATACTGTTTTTCTGAAAATAAATAAATTGAAAACAAACAAACAAACAAACAAAGCCTCTCTGGAAAAAAAAAAAGAAAAAGAAAAAAAAAGAATCTGGTTTCTTAGGCACTGGAAAATGAACTGTTCCAGTAACTGCTGATAACTTGTGAAAACTGTAGCTAGCTGCCAAAATGGATATTGGGATGGTCAAGCTTCTTCTTAACTGTATTCAACTTTTATGGTGGATCAGCAAATTCCATAAGATTTCACCATGCTCCCCAGTTGCACAGACTGTGAAAAGGGCCATTGGAACCCATTTTGGTCTAACTTTCTTTGGAGGAGTCCCAAATGTGATTCCTCCTCTCAAAGGCAACTGGCCCAGGGGATCCAGCTGGCCCAGGCCCAGTCTGGCTAATTCAGTCCCTGAGGAAATCAGTGTAGCTTGGCTCTGGCTACTCTAAATATTTAAATGTTTGTCATGGGGAAAGTCCTATTCTTTTTTCCTTTCTCTTTTACTTTTTCTTCCTGGATGACTTCACCCATTCCCACAACTCCATATGCTAATGACAACCAAATTTATATCAGTAACCCTCATTTCTCCCATGAGTTCCAAATTGGAACATCCAACTGCCTAATTTACATCTATTTTAAATATCTCACAGATATCTCAAATTTAACATGTCAAAAATTAAACTCTTAATTTCTACCTCCCTCCTCCTCAAATCTTCATCTTCTCTAAACTTTCTCTAATGAGTTGTTCAAGTCAAAGACCTAGACTAGTCTCATTCCAATTTTAAAAACTTCTAGAAATCTATGGGAAAAAGAGACAACCTATTAGACAATGAGGCAACGAATATGAACAGATAGTTCACAGGACAAATACATAAAAACATAAAAATTTACTTTTATTAAGAAAAACACACTTATTTTAAAATATCATTTGTCACATATCCAATGGAAAAAAATTCTAAAATTCTGAAAATTACCATAATTGTGAAGTTAGCACACAAATGATGGGGCATCTCTGAAAGAGGTAAATATCTGGCAGTGTCTACCAAAATTACTGATGTGCTTAATCCTTTAACCCAGAAAACCTACCTCATGTAATCTAAATAATAAATAGGGTATTATAATATACAGATACAGTTGCTATAAGGGGGTGTGGCTTTCTTCAGAACCAATTAGAAACAATGTGAATATCCAACAATAAGGATCTGGTTAAAGAAACTTTTCTCTTTTATCCTGAAGAGAAAGTCACAGTTAAAAAAACAATCAGGGAACTTCCAAGTACAGATAGGGAACAATTTTTAGGATATTTTTGGAAAAAGAAAGTAAAAAGAGTACATAACCACGTATATGTTATGCCACTATATAAAAAAGATAGGAAGGTGATATGTATAAACATACTCGTTTTTATTAACTTAAAAACTGAAAGAACAAATGAGAAACTAATAAAAATGGTGAAATGAGGTGAAGGGACAGAGAGGGGAGTGAGGTTTCTTGGTATACATACCAAGAAACCTCACCAAAAAAAAAAAAAAAAAAAAAAAAAAAAATATATATATATATATATATATATATATATATACATATATATATACATATATATAGCAGGCTCCCTGCTAAGCAGAGAGCTCAATGTGGAGCTTGATCCCAGGAACCTGGGATCATGACCTCAGCTGAAGGCAGAGGCTTTAGCTCACTGAGCCACCCAGATGCCCCACTTGGCATATATTTTTAAAACAATTCTGTCTTTAAGTCATATAATACATTAACTGATCACAAACTTTATGTAAGTTAAATTACTAAAACTCAACAGAATAATAGAAAAAAAGTAACAATACATTGGAATCTAGAAAAGCTCATCTAGGATTCATTTAACATTAGAAATCTAATCTAACCTAATTCTCAACACTAATGTTTTTTGGGGGAAATTTATATTATCATTGTTAAAGTTTTAAAAATAAAGAATGGTGTTTTAGAATTTGATATTCATTTTCAAAACACATCTCTTACCATTTTCTCTTCTATATTATCCCAAGAATTCACACAGTATGGTTTTCCAACTCCCATAAATTAACAATCAAGCAACCAGTACTTGATGAAAACCATACCTGTTAGTTTAGCAAAGTTAGTACTGAAAAGTAACAGTCATTAGTAGCTATTTATAAGAATTCCTGATATTCTCTGAATGGTCATTTTCTTAATCAGTGCTCTAATTATATTAAGAGATATAAAAATGACTGACCATGAGTTAGAAATCTTAGAAATTAAGGAACAGATGCTAAAGAACAGACGATAGGACTTATACAACAATAACCCTGCATATGAATAAACAGGAAGACTTGTTAAAACACCAATTCCTGGCTTTTCCCTCAAAGATTCTGATCCCGTGGGCTTGGAGTGGGGCCTGAGATTGGTCTTTCCAGTATACTATCCAATAATCTGTTGATGCCTGTTAGAGAATATTTTGAGTCAGACTAAACTGTATCATAGCACTAAAACTCTACAAAGATGAATAGACAGAGGACACTGGGAAAAGAGAAGATGAATTATAAGTGACAGAGAAATTTATGGGGTGTCTGGATGGCTCACTCAGTTAAGTGTCTGCTTTTGGCTCAGGTCATGATCTCAGGGTCCTGGGATGGAGCCCATGTCAGGTTCCTCACTTAGCAGGGAGTCTGCTTCTCTCTCGCCCTCTGCCCCTCCCCCTCATGTGTTCTCTCTTTCTTTCTCTCAAAAAAATAAATAAAATCTTACAAGAAGAGAAAATTCTTAATTGGTTAGGTATACATCAGACTTAATGATCCATATTACAGCAATACAAAAGTAGGTGGAGATCTCTTAAATTGCCATATATATCTATTTTAACTCCTTGCATTCTTGCACATCATAGACTTCTCCGTGTGATAGGACATCTTCTATCTGCCAAAATTATGAAAGGTTTTATGGACAATGTGAATGTGCCTTGAGTTTATTCTGTGGAGACTGGGGACTCATCGAAGAATTCTAAATAGAACACTATGTGTGCGAAAAAAGGCTCTTCCCTCTGCCTTCTCAGTTTCTGTGACTGGCATAAGACAGATTGATGAGAGAAAAATGCACAAATTTTATTTAATAATTTTGCTTGCACATGAGATTCTTCAAAGGGAAAATGAAGACCCAAAGAAGCCTTTAGGCCCCCGAAGTTGTGTATCGGTTTGAACAACAGATGATAGAGTATGGAGATGTGACAAGTCTAAAGGGTTTGGGATAAAGGAAGTAAATTGTGGGGCAGTGACTGGGAGATATATTAGGGTGAAGGGCAACCCATGAACTATAAGGTTTATTTTAATAAGTTTGTTTGTACAGGTCCATTCCAGTGTCAACTCCCCGTCTCTGGTGATAAACATGTTCTTTCCTTCTTGGTACAAGGCACCTTACTCATGGGAAATTTTATGACCTGCTTTTAGGTAGAGAGGAGAAGGTCAGAAAGCCTTTCCTGCATCTGCTGTTTTTCAAGTACCTGCAGCACAAAATAATCAACATGCCAAAGTAGTATATTTTGGAGTGGCATGTTCTTGAACCCTTCACATGATAACATTGTATTTTACTTGGATCAGTATGACAGCAGTGTGGAAGACGGGTTGTTAAATTTAAGTCAGAAAATGCACTTATAAATCACAAATGATAGAGTATACTTAAGTGGTCAGTTAATTTTTGACAAAAGTGTCAATGTAATATATTATGAAAAAAATTATCTTTTCAGAAAATGAGTTTAGAACACTTAGATTTCTGTGTGGTAAAAAAAATAAAAAATAAAAAATGAGCCCAGACCCTGACTTAACATCACATGTAGAAATTAACTTGAAGTAGACCATAGACCTATCATAAAACTCAAAACTATTAAATTCTTAAAAGAAAACATGGTATAAAATATTTGTGCTGTTGAGTAGGGCACAAATTTCTTACATAGGACATTAAAAAGCACAAAATGTAAGTGAAAACATTTGATAAGATGGACTTCATTAAGGTTAAAAACTTAAAACTTACACTTTTCATACAGTTAAGAAAGTGAAAATATATGCCAGTGATTAAAAAAAAATGTAAAAATAAATAAAATACATATTTGACAGATGGTTTGTATCCAGAATACATTTTAAAAGAACCTCATACAACAAAACAAACATCTCATTTAAAACAGGTCAAATGATTTGAATAAGCACTTTACTAAGAAGATATCTGAATGGCCAATATGCTCATGAAAAGATACCGAACATCACTGGTCATCAGGGACATGCAAACTGAGACCACAATGAGATCCTCCTCCCCACCCATAGGAATTGCTAAAGTTAAAACAAAACAGTTAACAAGGGCATGCTAAAGCATTTAAAACTTACATGCTTTGTGAAACATTAAGCATACAGCCACTTAGGAAAATAATTTGATAGTGTCTTTTAAAGTTATACATATACTTTCCATATGACTTAGGCACACTCTTACTCTTTTCCCAACAGGAAGGGAAAAATATGCCCAAATAAAGGCTTGTATGCAAACATTAATAGCAGGATTGTGAATAATAGCCAAAACTGGAGAAAAAAAAAATCAGTCCTTCAGCAGATAAACAAAGAAAATATGCAGATATCTATACTATGGAATACTTCTTTGTGATTGTAAGAAGTTAGAGGGACATAGGGGTTTATCAAGGGAAAGAAATATGACCACACAAGCTTGTAAGACACAGCAAGCTTTTCTGAGTGGCTTTTAGTCAGGATTGCCAGAGAAGAAAGTCCTTCACAGGATGAGACTGTTTCTGAGGTTTACAGCAAAGGGGCTACCATACAGGAGGGCAGGAGTACAAGGTACTATAGTGGGAGGTTAGAGAGGAAACATACATATCTAGCTGATATGTTTCAGCACCATAGTGGGGAGTTTCTAAATCAGTGACCAGTCACCTTTCAATGGCAATAGCAGCTCTGGATTTTATAACCCTAAGGCTCTATCTTAATAATGACCAGCAGATACTGGGTGTAATTTCTCAAGAGATGTAAAGCAAGCAAATCCTAAATACCTAAAAATCTGTTTGTCTATTATTGAAAAAAAATTGGATGTGTAAAAATAGGAGTTTGGTGTCAGCAGACTACTGAGTTAATATATTTCAGGCTTCCATGGAGAAACGAACAAACTTAGGGTCCAAAAAACTTAGGGTCCATCTTTGGCTCATATATATAATGGTAACAAGAAAGGAGAAATGGTAATACATTTGACATCATGCACATCTCAAAAATATTATTATAAGTAAAATAAGTTAAATGCAAAAGAACAGGTATCGGTTGATTATGTGACATACTAGAAAAGATGAGGCTAATAGCAGAAAACATATTTGTGGGCTCAAGTCCAGAAGAGCGGACAGACAGTAAAGAAGAAAGAGAACTTTGGAGAGAGAGAGGACTTATCTTTATGTCGATCAGGGTGGTGCTTACACAATTACATGGCATCACTCATACTCATAAAACTCCATTTAAGCAGGAAAGTCTTCTTGTTTGTAAATAGGGAAATAAGAATAATTAATGATGAAGTTGATTTTAAATAAGAATGCTGACTCTAGCAGAAACATGAATTAAAGTTCATTTTTGGTCATTTTCCTATTTTGATCCTTTCCAGTGGTAAGAATTGCTAGCCCTGAAGACACAGACAAAATATGTTCATTGATTAGTGCCTCAAGAGAAAGCATGTTCTTCAAAAGGAGATGTGAGACAGGTAAATTTCAAAAAGGTAGACAGGAAAAGTATTTTTATAGGTTATTTATAGTAAAGTTTCCTTTGTTCAGGCGTGATAACAGGTATCCTGGGTAAGCAGCAAAACTAGTCATTTCTGGGAAGATGCACATGGTGCTTTGTTGGATTGCTTCTGAATGAGCAGTACAACATACCTCAGATTAAACAATAAATTAAGTGGGAAGTTGTAGAATACCAGAAAGTAAGTTCTTAGTTTACAACCTGCACCTGACCTTTCTGGTGGAACAGTTTACTTCTTATTGCTCCTCTCTGCACTATGAGGCTTCTGGGAGACTGGGTGATACTCATCGCCGATGCTTTTAAAATCCTCCGCATTATCTTTGGAATGCAACTTTTAGTCCAATTTGCTTATTTAAGAAATTTGGTTCTACTAAAATTAGGAGATTACATGCATTTAAAAAATCAAGAGCCACTGTGATCTCTTCTTATCCAGAAATGTATGCACAGTGCCTTCTATGCAGTCTCAGCTCACTTTAGCACAGATATAGCCTAGCTTAGGTTTTCCAAAATTTCTCTGGAGCAGGACATTGTTTAATTGTGTGGCTTCAAGGAGTATCCTCAGAAACAAACAAAATAAGACTTCATATAATCTGAGATATGAACACGATTAGTAGCTATATTCCATAGATTTACTGCATTCCTAATCCATTTTAGAAGGTATTCTAAAAGAACAGATAATTGTGTAGAATGAAGCAACTATGAAAACGTAAAAAGACTTTTTGAAGGTATGTGGTATATAGAGTATTCAAAAAGTATAAAATGGGGGTGCCTGGGTGGCTCAGTGGGTTAAAGCCTCTGCCTTCAGCTCAGGTCATGATCCCAGGGTCCTGGGATGGAGCTCCACATTGAGCTCCCTGCTCAGCAGGGAGCCCGCTTCCCCCCTCTCTCTCTGCTTGCCCCTCCACCTATTTGTAATCTGTCTGTCAAATAAATAAATAAAATATTAAAAAAAAAAAACAAAACAAAAAACTTAAGTCTTATCTGCAAAGATATATTTCATATTATTTTGAATGTCTTCTTTCTCTACTGTGAATTAAGGATGGATAGTTTACCTTATTTCATGGTAGACATCTTAATTTCCATAAATGATAGATAAGATAAACCATAAGGTCACTCTATGTTTTGCTATTCATGAAGTCAGGAGATTTGGGTTCTGGTCTAATTTTATATCATCTCAAGTTAGTCTCTTTAGCTCTGAAAACCAATGCCCTCATATCCAAAATGAGACCAATGATATCAGCTCTGTCTGCCTCATGGTGAGGTTATGAATAGCAAGTGCCTTTGAGAGAGCTTTCAAACACTGTAAAGCCATCTATAAACAGCAGTGCTTAGCTCTAAAGTGCCATAATAGTAAACATACCATACCAGCTCATTTTGATTCATTCATGTATTCAATAATTCAGTTCTTCTTCTTTTCCCCTACTAAATAAATACTGAGTATCTTCAGTGTCCCAGGGATTATCCTATGCCCTGAAGATAAAGAGATGTAAAGGACACAGAGTTAATCTTTCGGGTACCCAAAGGGCATCTAGGGTGGGAGACAGACACATAAGCAGCTTATCAAAATACAAAGTCATAATTGCCTTACTAGACATAATAACAGAATGCTAAAAAAATATAGGAGTCCAATAACTCTGCCCAAGAGAAATGTTTCATAACAAAAATAAGTAGGGGTGAATTTTGGTAGATAGATGCAATGAGAAGTTTGATTTCTGGTTAGAGAATACAGGTAGAGATTAAGACTCAGGTTAGAGTCTGAGGGTAGAAGGTCCGGGAAACCAGTTTTTTTTTTTTTTTTAAAAAAGGTTTTATTTATTTATTTGATGGAGAGGGAGAGAGTGATCACAAGTAGGCAGAGAGGCAGGCAGAGGGAAAGGGGAAGCAGGCTCCCCACTGAGCAGAGAGCCGGATGCAGGGCTCGATCCCAGGACCCTGAGATCATGACCTGAGCGGAAGGCAGGAGCTTAACCCACTGAGCCACCCAGGCACCCCGGGAAACCATTTTTTACTGAGGTTTTGCATGAAGGATATGTACTTTAGTCAAGATTGCTACAAAGGCTCTAAGCTGGATAAACAGTCATCAATGATAGGCCTCTGAATGGTTTAGATTAACGAATTCAACCATATAATTTTACGCTTTTAGTAGATGATTGACAGCCAGCCTCACCCTAGCAGCCATAGGAAATAGCATTCTGGGGCTACTGCAATGATAAATGTATGTGTGGTTCATCAACAGGGATTTTCATGCTTAATCGCAAAGGCTTACAAAAACCCCAACTGAATCTGAGAATTGATATGGAATAATAAAGACCAAGTATAAGTATAAAACTTCCTGAATGATATAAGTAAAGGGATTTAGACCATGCCAAAATATACCTCTTTGGCATTTTGATTATTATGAAGATGCTTGAGAAACAGCAGATGCAGGAACCTAATGTTTTCAATCTAACAGTAGGACATAAAATTTCCCATGAGAAAGGTGCCCTCCCTGTATCAGGAAGGGCAAAATAATCTTATCACCAGAGACTGGGAGTCCAATGGACCTGTGCCAACAAACTTACGAAAGTAACACTTATCATTCATTAATTCTACCCCCTCATCGATTTCCTAGTCACTGAACCACAATTTACTGCCCCTCACTCAAGCCCTTTTGTCTTGTCACTTTCCCATGATTTACTCTTCCTTGTGTAAAAAGGTACACAAGTACACAAACATTTGAGATTTTTAGGTTTCATTTTCCCTCTGAAGACTTGTATACACATAAAAATCAATGACTGGATGAATGAATGAGTAAATAAATAAATAAATAAATAAATTTTAAAATGTGTATGTTTTCTTTCCAACTAATCTGTCTTACGCCAGTTTAATTCTTAGGCCAGCCACAGAAGCTAAGAAGGTAAATGGAAGTTTTCCTTCCCTCAGAGGTAGTGGGGTAGTCTACAGATTTCCTGAAGTTATCCAAATGTAGTCGACTATGGAAGTGCTTTGCAGTCTATTCCTTCCAACTTAAACCAAAGTGGGGAAGTAAGAGTTTTATTTTCCGAGGTATTAGCATTTCTGAACTCAAATGCTCTGAGTTCTGAAAGATCTTAATAAGCCAAGTGAGCTGAGCACTAATGTTTGATAAAGATCTTAGATTTTACCTTACAGGCAATGAGGACATTTGCAGAAAAAAAGTGACAGCTCAATTAAGTTTTTGCAAATGCTTATTCTGGAAGCATCAAGGTCAAAAGATAGAAATGGGGGTGAGGCTGAAGTTGACAGGAGAAACGTAGAACAGTTAAAAAGTAACTTGCTGACTTTGAAGTGAGATCATCCACGGAGGGAGGGGTGGAAATGGTGGTAAAAGAGGGATCTGATTATGAGAAAATACTGTCCTCACAAGTACTTCTAAACAGGATGTGATGAGACTGGTGTGGAGAAGGATGAAGAGGAGGAGTTAGACTCTGGTTTTGCAATCTATGCAGTTCACAGTACCACTAACTAAGAAAGCCCCATACAAACCTGGGAAGAGGTGGGGTATGGCAGCAGAAGATAATGAGTAGTTTGAATGTGCTCATTTTCAAGGCATTTGTGGGATATTCAAGTTTAGATGCCACCATGATAGTTATAAATATGATTCTGATGCCCAAGAGAAACATCTAACTGGAAATATGTATTTGCAACCATCAACTTGGTTCAGGTCATGCAAGAAAATGGAATGATTTTATTTTATTTTTTTTTAAGACTTTATTTTTTATTTGACAGAGAGAGAGAGAGAGATCACAAGTAGGTAGAGAAGCAGGCAGAGAGAGAGAGAGAGAGAGAGAAGCAGGCTCCCTGCTTAGCAGAGAGCCTGATGCGGGGCTCGATCCCAGGACCCTGGGATCATGACCTGAGCCGAAGGCAGAGGCTTTAACCCACTGAGCCACCCAGGCGCCCCTGGAATGATTTTTAAAAAATTATTTTAGGGGTGACCGGGTGGTTCAGTCTGTTAAGCAGCTGCCTTCAGCTCAGATCATGATCCCAGGGTCCTGGGATCAAGCCCCACATTGGGGCCCCTGCTTAGTGGAAAGCCTGCTTTTCCCTCTCCCTCTGCCTGTGGCTCTATCTACTTGTGCTCTCTCTTTCTCTCTGTCAAGTAAATAAATGACAATCTTTAAAAAAAGAATAAAATAAAATAAAAAAGATTATTTTAATTGATAAGAGGACAGCAGTAAGAGCTAACCTAAAGATGAGACACCAACAAAGGATTCTGAGAAAGAAACTTACAGAAAAAAAGGAAAGTAGTGAGAGAATTAATAAAAAGAAAGTTTTAAGAAGGAGGAGGGGGAAGATGGGTACAAATAAAGAGCCAAATGTTCCAGTGATACTAATAGATGAAAAAAAATGAAAAAGATTTCCAAAGTACAAAAATCAAGGACACTGTAGCCTTGACATAATATTTTGGTATTATAGTTGAAGCAAAATTCAAGTTTTAATTGGCTAAGTAATAAACAGATGCTGAGAAAGAGTACAGAAAATATACATAAATATAAAGATAATACATAAAGATAATAGCTTGAGAGGGAACTCGAGTAAAGTGAAAAAGACTTCTGTAATTGATTAATCAATCATGAATTGACTTCATTTTATGGCGGGGAGAATATTGGTAATAATAGAGGACATTATGACTGGATTCTGGATCTATTTTTTCTATTGCTGAAGAAGGCAGTATATAATAGTTAAAGGTATGATTTTGGAGTTCCGCATCTTGTGTTCAAATATCACTTAACTACTTTGTGCTTTAGTTCATTTATATATACAGTGACAAAAAATGATTATTCCTGTCTCATAGGTTTGTTGTGGCTGGCACATTTTAAGTATTTAATGTCTTACTTATTGTATTATTAGATTATTATTACAGATTTCTTTTTAAGTAAGCATAGAGTACTTTTAAAGAATATATATGTGTTTATTACATAAGAATTTGGCTCCCAATCAATTCTTGCTCATGATTTTATGCAAATGCCAATACTGTTCTCTTTCTACATGAGGAAATTGCTTTCTCTATGATTAGTGAAAGCCTGTTAGAACATGGAGTTGTCAATCAAGCCTTCTTTAGTGCCAGAAACAAGTTTTATCCATGTTAATATCAGACTATCACTGGGGATCTCTTCTCAGTGATATACACAGGCTCTAAGCATAGGGTACTTACCCTCAGGAAGAACAAGTATTCTTCCAGTTTGAGGTCTCTGCATGAGTTTGCTGCCCCTAATCTTATTCCCTAGATATATTTTCATTTAAAATGGAAAAACTATACTAGATACTCAATTTAAAAGAGAGAGAGAGAATAATGATGACCCAAATCCCAACATTCTTAATCAGGTACCTAAAAGCAGAGCATAGAGGCTAAACATGGAGGTTCCGTAATCAAACCTATTAGCTCAGATTTGGCTCTAACTATGGATAGAAAATGTGAGTAGGACAACAGAGTTGAGTCAAAGGTATTTTCTTGAGTAATTTTAGGTGATCTGATACATATTTTCTTTCCCAGAGGCCTATCCTAGTCCTACTTAGCAGCTTTTTAAAGGCAAGTATATAATTTCAATCAGGAGAAGACACAAGACGTACATTGTCACAGCAGTTGAAAGCGAAGTATAACAACCGTAATAAGGGGACTTGGAAAAGCCCTACTTCAATAAGAAAGAGAAGCGATAGAAGAAGGAGATGTAGAGAAGGAGGGGAAGTGGGAAAGGGGGAGGAGGAGAAGCAAGTGGGGAGGGAAGACAAGAATGAGAGAGAGCAGGGGAAGAGGAGAGCGGCAATGCCACCATACCACTACCCAAAGACGGCACCTGCATGAGGAGCGCATTGTCCAATCCTGCATTCCTAAAAAGACATCCTACTTAGCACCACAGTCTAAGTGAGTGTGCCTGATGACTCTAGTTTGTTCTCACCCACACCAATAACCCTCCTGCTTAGAGACTGAGTGAGGGTCAAGAGAAACCTTGGGAATGAAGCAGCTATAACCAAAACAGTTGTTCAGATGATATAAGTAAAAAGCCATAAAATAAAGAGAGATCAAAAATGATATAAAGAATATGGTATGGGGTATGGAAAGAAAGGAGACTCCTTCTAGAGTTAAGAGAAGAAAGTCTTGATGCACACATGAGCATTGAGAGAAGCTGACCTTTTCGTGGCTCCAACTCTGAAATATGTGAGGCATCCTTATCTGCTGTGAGTGAAAGAGCTTGAGGAGATTCATAACTGCTGCAACGAACCTTGGAGAATCCCAGGGGTAGAGTGATGTAAAAGAATTGCTGACAGCATTGCAAAATGGACTGAGATAATTGGAATCACAGAGCTCCTATAGTTCTTACTAACTCTTCATTTCTTCAGAGGAAGAGAAGGGGTCCAATCATCTTTGGAAATTCAGTGCCTAGCATATTGCAGTGAGGAAAGTAGAATGCATGTGAGAACATTTTGTAAATTACTACATTTTAGTTGTAAATTACTACATTTTAGTATCAGTTCAAGTTTTCATTGCATTTTTAAACTACATCTGTATACTTTATAAAATCTCACCACTTTTTAAAACTGGTATGAAGGAGCAATGGGAATGTTTTAAAAAAGGAAATTGTTGGAAGTAATGAACTATTTTTATTATTACATTTTAAATTTTTTCTTAGAAGTATAAAGTCCTTTTTATTAATTTAAAGTATAAGTGATGAACTAAATAACTTCATATGCTCATAAAATTATCCTGTGTGATATGTGATATACTAAATGGTATATTATAATTTGTATCATTAACTAAAAACTTATTTGTTAAGTGACTAAAATATTGAATTTTTCAATATTTTAGCAAAACAAAGAAAATCACATATTTTATTAATAAATTTCCCCGAAAGTGGCAAGCAGGTATCAAAACACCCTTTTATTTACTTTTAAAATATTCATTTATTGGAGGGAGAGAGAGAGATTGAGCATGCAAGTGTGGGTAGGGGCAGAGGGAGAGGGAGAGAATCCTCAAGCACTCTGAACTGAATGTGGAGCCCAATGCACGACTTGATGTCACAACTTAGGGATCATGACCTGAGCTGAAATCAAGAGTTGGATGCTCAACCGACTGAGTCACCCAGGCACCCTAAAAGACTCACTTTTAGAGAAAAGGACTATGAATGAACCCAAACTTCACAAATCTGCATGAAACTTTTTCTAATCAGTTATGCTTGGAAATACATATTTCATGTTACAGATTTTGTACATAGCTTTCCCCCAATCCCTAGGATAGCAAGAAAGAGACATGCTTTCATGAACTACAAGATAGTTTCCTCATTTTTCTGAGTGATTATTGGGGATGGGGGTGGGAAGTGAGGAGGATCTCAGCAGTGACAAGGGACAGAAGTTGAAGAAGGGGTGGAAAAAAAATACCCCTCGCCAATTAGTATTAGGTTAAAATCAAATTTCATTTTTCTAAGTCTCAATCCACTTATGCTGTGTTGATTTTGCCAGAAAGCATTAAACTAAAATAGGACTTTAATTATTTTTTTTTACTATTCACATCACTAAAAAATGTGCCAAGGCTGCTAATATTTAATTTAATAGTTTAAGTTCTGATAATTGATCATTTGTCCCCTTAATGAAAAGCATATTTTCAGCTGCTCTGATAATGTCAAAGCCAAAAGGCTAGAAGAAATCAGGATTATAACCCCTTTTCAACCTAGAAATCCTTAAAGACTTCATGTCCTTTCTCTATAGCTTTTTAAAAAATTATTATTTTTTGTCTTGTTTTAAGAAGAAGTAGAGTTAACACTAACCTCTAATCTTGACAGAACTAACAGGGATGCTGTTCTCTTTACTCTAGTCTGTTTTTAAAGACATAGTAGAGGGGAAAGGCACATGTCTTCTAATTTTAAGCTATTGGGAAGGGGGAAGAAAAAAAGTATTTTACCAGTTTGGGTTCTTAGGCTGCTCTAAAAATCAAATTAACATAAGACATATTAAATAGAGAAAAACAATTTGTCACTATACAAGGGCCCTATAATAAGAGACCCAAAGACAAGTTGGACAATTAATGCTTGTATGCCATCTTCAGCTAAGGAATAGGATAAAGGCTGGTGCTTCAAAAGGGAGGAGGGTGATTCATAGGACAACAAGAGCAGATGTTTGATAATTAGATGTTTGCCCTGCTTACAGATAGGTCATTCAGATAAAAAAGTTATCCTATGGTAATAGCCTTCTTTCTGAGCCAGGCTCCCGACCTAAATGATTTTAGGTAGTTTAAGGAAAGGTAATAATTTTTCTTAAATCCTCTGGGTCTTGATTACCTTCAGCTCAAAATAGTGGACATGCTTATCTGACACATTTTGGGTAAATTTGTTCTAAATCCCTTCAGAATTCAAAAGTCAGTTACAATTAAGCCTGTAGCATAAAGTATATGGAATACATCATTTCTCATAGGAAAATTGCATTTGTTCCTTCAAGTTGAAGTGCAGTTTATTCTTAAGGTGCTGGATATGGTTTAATATAAAGTTTTACCTATGATATTCTGAAAATAATTGGAAATGTTCCTAAAATGGAATCGGGAGATTTGGACAGTGAGAACTCTGATACCCTGCCACTCTTAGTCTGATGCAGACCAAACAGGAAGAGATGGGCTTGACTTTATACAGACTTGACCTTGCCTGTGTATACCACTCTACTATTCCAGCTGGAGGAAGAGAGGATTCCCTGACTTCCATGGGCAACAGATGAACCAATGAAAAGCCACCCTACTTCAAACCCCCTATTCCAACAGACTTTCAGTTTACAACAGCCTTACCAGCTCACCTCTTTTCTCCTCAAAAAAAAAAAAAAAAAAAAGCCTTTCCTCTGTTTATCAGATTTACCTATGGTTTTGCTGTAGCCTCTTTGTCTCAGATTGCAATTCTTTTTATTCCTGAATAAACCACTCTTTGCTGGCAAAATAACTGGCAGGTTTTTGTTTTTTTTTTTTTAAGGTTAACAATCTAGTTTTTAGAAAATAACATTTTTGTGGTGCAATGTTTAATACATTATCTGAAGTATTTTATTGATAAAGTGATGTAATCCCTGTCCCTATTAGTGTTCTTTATGGTGAGCAGAAGAATAGCTCTAGAGGTTACTTAGGCTCAAAATAAAGATTCATTAGAAGAGCTGATGGTAGTCCAGGTAACATAGAAAAATCTAACTAATGGAAAACCAAATGTCAGAAAGATATGAAATAGGACGGCTCCATGGGCTCAGGTAGCAGGAAATAAGGGAGAGTCAAATCACCATACTCATCCCTATTTCTCTTTTTCTTTTTGTTCTGTTTCTTTTTTCTTTTTAACCAGGCTGTTTCATTTTATTTGCAGTTATTTTCTTTGAAAAT
Source organism: Mustela nivalis (assembly GCF_964662115.1). Classification (NCBI taxonomy): domain Eukaryota; kingdom Metazoa; phylum Chordata; class Mammalia; order Carnivora; family Mustelidae; genus Mustela; species Mustela nivalis. The sequence goes on from NC_139026.1 coordinate 28,239,375, forward strand.
CATATTAATGGGGTGGAAAAAATTTTATTCATCCTTGCTCAGTTCTTTGGCTGGTCTAACAGTCAAATTAACATAAAACAGACTAACAGGAAAAAAATTTAGTTTTGTGTATGGGTACCTCACATACATGAGAGGTTCAAAGGCAGAAAGGTAAAATAAGGTATATGTGCCATTCTGAGCTAAAGAATGAAATGGGTACCTGGAGCTTCAAAGGAAAAAAGGGCACATCACAGAGCAAGAGGAAGAGAAGTAAATGTTTGGAAATTAGATGTTTGCCTTGCCCTATAGATGGGTCATTCAGATAAAGTTTATCTCTGGTAATAATTATCTTTCTGGAAAAGACTCCAATTTAGATTCTTCTAGGTAGTTAAGGGAGGGGGAAAATTTTTCTCTTGAGCCCACAAGATCTCAATTACCTTCAGCTCAAATTAGTTCAAATACCAAAGTGGCACATTTTGGGGAAACTTGTTCTGAACCCCTTCAGTATAAATCAGGAAAAAAAAAAAAAACACCATAATTTTTCAATTTGGTCTTTTTACATCATACTAAAAATGTAACCTTATTCTAGTTTAAATTAAATTCCAGTTGAAAGCTATATCTGGGAAGGAAGAACGAAAGGCATAGTCATGCTAAATGATACTTCATATAAATAATGGATAGAAGGGAATATAGGAGAGGAAAAATAATTTTCTCTCTACCCTTCTAGGACCTTGGCTATGACATTCCCTTTAAAGACAGAGAAAAAGAAACAGAAGCTTAATAACATGTATACCTCCTGTATTTATGCAAGATATCCAGGAAAACTCAAAGTAGTCCAACGTCATCATAAA